>NC_062286.1:36898350-37507399 GCF_902655055.1 Lutra lutra | reverse complement strand
TATACAATGGAATATTATCTAGCCTTAAAAAGGAATGAAATTCTGATACATGTTAGATGAACCTTCAAAAAATCATGCTAAATGAAATAAGCCAGACAGAAAAAGACAAATACAGTATTATCCCACCTATACGACTATAGAGTAGGCAAATTCATAGAGACAAAGTAGAATAGTGGTAACCAGGGGCTGGTCAGGAGGGGGAAGTGAGGTGTTATCATTTAATGGGTACATAGCTTCTATATAGGATGATGAAATGATGAGAGAGAGAAAGATGGTGACAGTTACACAACATTGTGAATACACTTAGTGAACTGTATGTTAAAAAATGGTTAAAATGGTATGTATATTTGATCACAATTTTTTTAAAAAGGCAATACCTGAGAAAATGGAATGTCATAATCCCTGTAGAAACCAGCTCTTTTTTTGTGGGAACTTTCTGTATGTTCAACATCTGAATCAAGGCTGTAGTCTGAACTATCATCACTAGATGGAGAATTATGCTAAAAGAAAGGAAAAAACAAATAGTTATATTTGCAAAAGGGAAAAAATTTAACTAGTAACTAGATAGGCTTGTTTCAGCCAGAAATGCCAACCATATTATCCTCTAGTAGGTTCTGAAGTATTAACCCAAAAATCCTTGTTCCAAGGGCACCAGGGTGGCTCAGTCAGTTAAGCGGCTGCCTTTGGCTCAGGTCATAATCCTTCTCCCTCTTCTCTCTGCTCCTGTTCTCTCATTGTCTCTGTCTCTCTCAACTGAATTTAAAAAATATATATCAAAAAAAGTAGAGTAATTATTAACCTGAAATTAGCAGTTGGACTACATTAAAAATAGCTAGTAAATAGAGTAGGTATAGATATGGTATATCACTTCTGAGATTAGGTTATAAAAGAGACTAGAGCTTTCATCTTGGGTGCTTTCTCTTGTTCTCTCTCACTCATGGTCCACCTGCTTTGGGGGAAGCCAGATAACATAATGAGGACATTGACGCAGTCTGTAGAGAGGTCCACACGGTGAGGAGCTGAGACCTGCCAAGAGCCATGGGAGTGAGCATGGAAAAGGACCCTGCCTTAGTCAAGCCTTGAGATGACTGCAACCCCATGGGAAAAGCTGAGCCAGAAGCACCTGGTTAAAGCTGCACCCAGATTCCTGACCCACAGAAACTGGGAAATAAATTTCTATTCTTTTAAGTTTCTAAGTTTGGGGTAAGGCTGTGCAGCAACAGTTAACTAATAAGATTTTGGTGTCTGGAAATGTTGTTTTTCCTTAAGAAATATCTAAAAAGTAGGAGGGATCTTGGAAATAGGCAGTGGATAGAAACTGGAAGGACTTTCAGGAGAGTATTAGTGAAAGTCTAAACTGCCTCAAATGAGGAGCACCTGGTTAGCTCAGTTGGTGGAGTACGCAACTCAATCTCCAAATCATGAGTTCAAGCCTCACATTGGGTGTAGAGATACAAAAAATAGTAATAATAATTTTAAAAAATGGGTTGGGCAACCAACTCTTGGTTTCCTCTTGCATTACGATTTCTTAGGTCATGAGACGGAGCCCTGTGTCAGGCTCCATGCTCACCAGGGAGTTGGCTTGGGATTCTCTCTCTCCCTCTGCCTCTCCCACAACTCGTGCATGTGTGTGCTCTCTCTCTAAATAGATAAATAAATTGCCTTGAATGATTGTTAGTAAAATTCTGAACTTTGAGGCAACTTGAAGTGGGATATCTTATTAAAATCAGAAGAATAGGGGCACCTGGGTGGCTCAGTGGGTTAAAGCCTCTGCCTTTGGCTTGGGTCATGGTCCCAGGGTCCTGGGATCGAGCCCCACATTGGGCTCTCTGCTCAGCAGGGAGCCTGCTTCCTCCTCTCTCTCTGCCTGCTTCTTTGCCTACTTGTGATCTCTGTCTGTCAAATAAATAAATAAAATCTTTTAAAAAAAATCATAAGAGGGCGCCTGGGTGGCTCAGTGGGTTAAGCCGCTGCCTTCGGCTCAGGTCATGATCTCAGGGTCCTGGGATCGAGTCCCACATCGGGCTCTCTGCTCAGCAAGAAGCCTGCTTCCCTCTCTCTCTCTCTCTGCCTGCCTCTCCGTCTACTTGTGATCTCTCTCTGTCAAATAAATAAATAAAATCTTAAAAAAAAAATCATAAGAATAGAAACCCTCATCATGCAATGGCAGAAAGGTGAACAAAACAGCTACATTCAGTAACATGGAAAGCAGAAAATGTGTCTAGTGAACTAAGTGATCTAGTTAAGATTTTCAAGAAAAATGTTGAAAGTATATATTTGCCAAAGAAGATAGACAAAGGAAAGGCTGTTAAAAAGGAGATGGGACTTAATGGTTTTGAAAGTTCTTAGTCAACATATAGACTTTCATTTGTGCTTTTCCATTCTTTTCCTTTTTTCTTAAGTAAGCTCCACACCCAACATGGAGCTCAAACTCACACCCCAAGATGAAGAGTCGCATGTTCCACCGACTGAGCCAGCCAGCTGCCCCCTTTTTCTTAGTTTGGACAGTGATTTATATATATTGCTGATCTTTTTTTTTTAAATAACTACTGGTTTTTCATTCTAGTTCATTAAGTTCTGCTTGTGACTTAATTAAAAGTCCTTCCTTTCTGGGGCACCTGGGTGGCTCAGTCAGTTAAGTCAGTTAATCCTGGGATCAAGCCCCACATGGGCTCTGCTCAGTGGAGAGCCTGCGTCTCCCTCTCCCTCTGCCTGCCCCTCTGCCTACCTGCGCTTTCTCTCTATCCGTCTGTCAAATAAATAAATAAAATCTTTCTAAAAAAGTCCTTCCTTTTTGTATTTGTTTTGATATCCTACTTTTCTAGCTTTTATTACTGCAATACTCTAATTTTTCTCCTGATAACCACTTTGGTTATAATCTGTTGGTACTTACACATCAAGATTTTATCATTATTTTCACAAATTTCTGCAGTTCTAATGTTTCCCCTGTGTTTCACAGGCTATTTATAGTAGGTATTTGAATTAAAAGCAAAAAGACATTTTGTTTTTTAGACTTTATTAGCAATATCTAAATTTATTGTATTGTAGTTTGAAATTGCTCTTTGTAACATTTCCACTCTATTCAAGTAATTGGAGCTTATAAGGCCTACTGTATGGCCGTAAAGATGAGAGGAAGATGTATTCTCAGGATTCAGAGAACCCTGACTACCTAATCTCTCTTTAGTATCCTTACCACCTTTTCATCCACTTGATTGATCTCTTTGGGTTAAGAGAGGCATATTGGTATATCTCCTGCTATTAGTGTATTCCTATTTCTTCCTGCAGTTCCTATAGTTCTTGCTTTATAAAAGTTGCTGTTTGGGGGGATATAAAATATCCCCCAAATATTAATAACTTATACTTCATCCCCCTGCTTGTGCACGCTCTCTCTCTCTGACAAATAAATAAAATCTTAAAAAAAAAAAAGATGTTAACTTGCATTAAAAGTTACCTTTGATTTTTAAATCTTTGAGATAATTCATATCTTTATGTTCAGAAAATTTATTAATCACAAAAGTAAAAATATCTAATCAACAAGTTGTTTTTTGGGGGGTGGAGGAGCAGAGGGAGAGAGAGAATCTTAAGCAGGCTCCATGCCCAGTGAAGAGCCTGACACAGGGCTCAATCTCACGCCCCAAGATCATGACCTGAGCTGAAATCCAGAGTCATACACTTAACTGACTGAGCCACCCAGGTGTCCCTCTAATCAATAAACTTTATAATAAAATAAGCAATTATTTATACTTTCTAATTTTCAGTATTTTATATTTCATACAAATTTACTAAAAGAATTCAAAGTAGATTCTAACTAACCTTATGTTTTTCACGTTTTCTCCTTTTGGATTTTTTCTTCTCTCTTTCTTTCTTGTGTTTTTTCCTTGATTTTCTATAGGCTTTTTCATTTTTCTGTTTTTCATCCTCTTTTGCTTCCTGTTCTTGTGTTTCTTCAAGTCCTGCATCATCTATTTCACCATCTTCTAATTCGCCATCTTCTCTGTAGAAAACAATGACATTTTTATTTTTAAATGTTATTCAAAAATGAGTCTTATAGGAACATTTCCAAAAGAAAAAAAAAGCAGATGCCAAGAATTTAAGTTACATTCATTTAGATCAGGAATGGCACTTTTCCTGTAAAGGGGCCCAGTAGTATATTTACAGGCCAAATATGATTTCTGTTGCACATTCTTCCCCCTTTCTGGGGAACAATCCTTCAAAAATGTTAGAACCAGTCTTAGCGGCAAAAATTTCCCAACCTCTGATTTGGATTAAGATCACTGACTCTTACCAAATGAATGAATGCATGCATAAATGCGGTGGTATTCCATTGTATTATAGTAGTTGCCATCTACTAAACATTACCTTTTAAAAAAAGGTTGAATTAAAACATTTCAGTAAGTAAACATTCTCACTACAGGAAGGGATTTTTAACTTAGCGTCACATAAACAACTATAATTAGCTTTAAAATAAAAGTAATCTGTATTAATTCTCACCATCAAACTTCAATAAGAAAACAAATTTCAATAAGTAGATAAGGAACAAAATCTGAGCTACAGAAGAATCATAAATTAAACTTGAAAAAAAAAATTAAACTTGAATCTGCAAAAAAATAATGGTAGTAAAATCATGAACTGAATTCCACTTCCCAAATACTAATATGTTTGCTATAATGAAGACCAAACTAGAAATAAACTTTTATATTGCTTATGACCCTTTTATACTTATAGAAGCCAAAATATTAATAGTATTTTAAAGACAAATTAAACAATGATCTATCGAAGTATATAAAATAAGTTTAGCATTTAAAGTTTCCATACAGTTTGAAAAAATGCAAACTTCTATAAATAGTACAGAAAAACAAATGTCTGTATGACTGGAAAAAAATGAGAAGCAACTAAACGATGGTGTGTGCATTGTAAAGATACTTTTAAGTTGCTAGGGTGGGTGCCTGGGTGGCTCAGTTGTTAAGCGCCTGCCTGCCTTTGGCTAGGTCACGATTGCAGGGTCCTGGGATCAGCCCTGCAGGCTCCCTGCTCAGCAGGAAGCCTGCTTCTCTCTCCCTCATTCCCACTGCTTGTGTTCCCGCTCTTGTTGTGTCTCTGTCAAATAAATAAATAAAATCTTTAAAAAAATAGTTACTGGGACGCCTGGGTGGCTCAGTTGGTTGGACGACTGCCTTCGGCTCAGGTCATGGTCCCGGAGTCCCGGGATCGAGTCCCGCATCGGGCTCCCAGCTCCATGGGGAGTCTGCTTCTCCCTCTGACCTTCTCCTCACTCATGCTCTCTCTCACTGTCTCTCTCTCAAATAAATAAAAAAATAAAAAAAAAAAAATCTTTAAAAAAAAAAATAGTTACTAAAGATACGTGACTTCTAAAATGCAAAACTGATGATGTCATTCTCCTGCTCAAAATCCTCAATGACGATGTGTTGTCTCAAATTTGCTTCAGAACTGTCCACTGGGGGAAAAAGGAAGTGGTATCAACAAGATTGGTCATGAGTTGGTAATTGCTCAGATTGTGGGATGTGTAGGTGTTTGAAGTTTTCCATGATAAAAGGACGATACGGGGAACCTGGGTGGCTCAGTGGGTTAAAGCCTCTGCCTTCGGGTCAGGTCATGGTCCCAGGGTCCTGGGATCTAGCCCCACATCCGGCTCTCTGCTCCGCAGGGAGCCTGCTTCCTCCCCTCTCTCTCTGCCTGCCTCTCTGCTTGCTTGCGATTTCTCTCTGTGTCAAGTAAATAAATAAATAATCTTTAAAAAAATTTTAAAAAAATAAAAAAATAAAAATAAAAGGACGATACCAGTGATTCCCTTCTGACCTGAGGATGACATCAGAACTCCGTGATATTACCAAAAGGCACTTTATAATTGAATCCCTGTTCCCCAGCTACTTTCAATTTCTCATGTCTCTAAGCTTTAAACATCACCTTAAAAACTCTCATTGCCCTGCTCCTCTCAACACCTATCCTTCACTTCCTTTATCTGGCTAACTCCAGCTCATTCTACTGGACCCAGTTCAGCTGTCATTTCCTCTGAGATGCTTCCACTGATGACCCAGGTTTAGCTGAGATGCTTTACCCGAAGTACACTCCTAATAATTCTCATTTCTTTATCACTACACTCTATGCATTATGTTCAAATAACATGAACATATTGGTTGAAGAAAGTAGGATGCAATTGAGTCTTTCATAGCTGTATCTCTAACCCCTAGGATGGTTCCCTGCTGTTCACTGAATGAATGAATGTATAATATCTGTAACTCCTGCATTGAAGAACAGGCACATGATACCACCCAAAACTGTTTGTGAAGTCAATGTTGTTTTCCCCCAGTTTCTATTACAAAATCAAAGAGGTATATATATCCATTCAGGCAGATTTGAAAATTTCTTGTGAGGCGGGGCTGGCATTCTGGCTGTTTTAACAAAAAACGTTCTGAACTTTTATAACACTATAAAACCTGAAGTTCCAAGAAAACTGAGTACATATATTCATCAAAAGATAAGCACAAGAATGTTCTTTGCAGCTTTAGTCATAATAGTAAAAAATTGTTAACAACCCAAATCACCATCAACAGGTGAATGGATAAATTTGATTTATATAATGAAATGCTATAAAGCAAAAAAAATTAGCCACTGTTACATGCAATATGGACAAATCTTATAGACACAATTATGAGTAAAAGAAGTTAGACATGAGAGTACTGTTTGATTCCATTTATATGCATTTCAAGAAGAGGCAAAACTAACCTATTGTGACAGAAGTCAAAATAGTAATTACCTCTTGGAGGGTTGTAACTGACAAAAAAGGGGTACTAAGGAATCTTCCGGGGTGTTGAAATATTCTGCACATTGATCTGTGTGGTGATCATTATATATACATACATATTTATGTGTAAAAATTCATCAAGTTGTACATTTTCGAACTGCGTACTTTACTGCCTATACATACACCATAACAAAATTTAAAAGGCACCAAAAAAACCTATGGGCATTCACCCTTTCTTTTACCACCCTTCTCCTCCAACATGAGCTCCTTAAAGCATAAATCTTTTTATATCTTAAAATCACTAATACATACTTATCATTTTGACTGGAGCTATTTAAATACCTAAGTATTCAAGCTAAAAATGCTGCATATGAATTTATGTCCTACTTTACATAAATTCTTTAACTGTGAAATATGGGGTGTTTATATTTGTCATTCGACAAAAAGCAATGAAAGATATTTTACATTTCTTTCTTCTCCCTTAGCCTATTAACCATTTCAGCATTCACACAATAACAAATGTAAACTTGGGAATTTATGTATGGTTACAAATAATAAGATAGAAAAAGCAAATAAAGAACATCGATCCCCATTTCCATGAACTGTTTATAAATGCTTTACAAAAATCAGCTTTGGGGGCACCTGGGTGGCTCAGTTGGTTAAGCAACTGCCTTCAGCTCAGGTCATGATCCTGGAGTCCTGGAATCAAGTCCCGCATTGGGCTCCCTGCTCTGCGGAGAGTCTGCTTCTCCCTCTGAAGCCCCCCCTTCTCATGCTCGCTCTCCTTCTCTCTCTCTCTCTCTCTCTCACTCATTCTCTCTCAAATAAATAAAATCTTTTTTAAAAAATCCAAAAAAACAAAAATCAGCTTTGGGCACAAATGGAAAGCATGTATGGCATGATGGAAGAGAATTCCAGGGAGGATAGCTGGCTTCTAATTCCAGTTCCGCCACCAAAACAAAATAAAGCTATCTTGATTGAGCACCTACTAATGTATCACATTCTAATCTAGGTCTGTGAAAAATAAAAAACAGAATAGATAATATAAGTAAGAGTGTTTAGCATTCTCTAGATTCTGAATTAGCTCAACACCATTAAGAAAGCTGTTTTGTTTACTAAACCCAAGATACTTGTTTAAATTTAATAAATCAAAAAGAGAAGCTCCCAGTTCAATTCTATATGGATACTTTTCATTAATGTAAAATAATAAGGGTGATTATGTCCTTTTTAGGAAAAGGCCTATTCATGTTTATGGACATGTAAATAACTGTTCAGTTAACCAACAAAATTATTCTTAAAAGAATTTATCTTTTAGGCAAATCCTAGAGACAGAAAGTAGATTAGGGATTGACAAATAGATCAGAGGGAGGAATGTGGAGTGACTATCAATGGCCACAGGGGGTTTTCTTTTTGGAGTGATGAAAATGTTCTAAAATTTAAAAAAAAAAAAAAGGTTCTAAAATTAGATAGTGGTAATGTGGCACAACTCTGAATTTCCTAAAAACCAGTGAGTTGTACAATGCCCTCACTGATCACGACATGTTCTTATTCTGAGGTAAATTTCACTAAACCCTTATAAACTGATTTGTTTCATAAAGGACGCTACTTTTTTCCCCATTCTGATATTGTTGCTATTAAAACAATTTAACCTGAACCATTCAGTCTTACCTCCACAGGTAGTTTCTGCTTTTTCTTTATGCTTGCCTAAACGCTCCTGTTACAAGCTACAGATCAGAAACTGAGTCTTCTGGAAGAAACACAAAAGCCTCAATAAAAGACTATACAAGTACTCCTAATAGTTGATATTGCAAAGATGTTACTCATAAATACAAGCATCCTGGGAAAAGCTGACATGATCACCAGAAAAAAGACATTTCTCAGAAGGTATCAAGTGATGTCAAGGATGTCTTTACATCCCAGAAGCAGATGACTTCATAGAAGTAGACTGCTTATCCTAAGACCAACAGAACACAAATTTCCTAGATACTTGAAACTACTGCTTTTAACACTTTTCTTATTGCTTTTGTTCTAAATCACCCTGTCATTTCTCCTTTACTGTGGATAATGTAGAAGAACTACTCTGAACTGATGCACTGGTAACCAGCTCATCATCCACCTAGCTCACACCGGCAAGGCTCAACCGCAGGCTGACCTCAGCCCTGGCAGAATGCCTCTTGAGCCTCCAGAATACAGAAATAGAGGCAGTCTTGGGAGGTGCTGCTACACAGCTATTTTTAACCCACCTCCATATATCTCCTTGTACGGCCGCTGTTCCTCAGCCACAGGCTACCCTACCACTCATGCTGCCTGTGATTATCTGGCCTCTTTGGTTTCAGTGTTACCCAGTAAGACGATGGACACGAGGAGCTGACACCATGGTGATCCTATATTTGTTGTCTATATAAATAATAAACTGAATTTTACTGGCTGAATTTGTCAGCATGCCTAATGGAAAACTTGCTTGGGTCTAGGCTTGCCCACACCTACTCTGATCTTTTCCCTCACCTTATATAGCTTATGTATGATCCTCTTGATAAAAGCCTTGACGTAACTCCCTACCTTATACCTCCCAAACTCGTTATTTCTTCTCAAGGAAAATGCTGTCCAGTCATGGAAGAGGTGATTTATCCCCAAACTGAACCTTGGGCTAGATAGCTTGCTAGATGGCTCATCTTACTTGTTTCAGCAAACATTTCTTTTACAAACTACCAGTGGTAAAATCTGATAGATATCTACAACTCTCAAAGTGTTTTTCTCTTTATCCTTTATCCAATACATTCTTACATCCTCTGGAATGTATTTGGTTTGCAGAAATAAGGTTTATCCCTTTTTGACTATCTACAGCTATAGCAAGTTTCACTCTTCAAGCCAATCTTAGAATTTGCAAAATCCTCAACTCAAACAATTCCTTCAAGAATGAGACTTGGTACAAATTTATGGGCAAAATTATAAATTTTAATTAGCCTAACATCCTCCATAGTCTTATGACAACCCTTCCAAATTTTCCTTAACTCTATGTAAGTTATCAGGATTCCAGAGATAACAAAGAATCCCTTTCTCACTTTTTTTTTTTACAAGTAATTCTACTTCTGTTTTTATATATGTAACCCTTCTAATCTACATTTCCTGAATCAACGTGTTTATTCATATTTGTCTAATCAAAACCTAACTTGCATATACACATAACTATATATAAAAATATACTAATTAGACAATTTGAGATATTTCCTTCCCATGTCCTTCAGGAGACTATGCTTCTGTGGGAGTGTCTGAAGGGACACTGATCTCCCCAAAGAAAAAAACAGATATTCTTTTTACTAGAATCATTGGGGATCTATTTTCAACTAAACAGGTCACATAACTTGAAAACGTTATCCAAAATATGTCATTAACATTGACTGAAAAGATAAGTAATACTGCAAAGCCCCAGAGTTACAACAAACCAAAGTCATTGATCTAAGTGGTTGTAGATAATATCATAAGCCCTAGATTTCTTGCTGGCAAGCCAAGAAAAATTATGAATTACTGCTAATACTTCCTTCTACCCATGAAGTAATATCACAGGGAAAGTTGACCAATCTATATTCAAATAAAAGACAAGACAACTTGGCTATCAAAAGTGGACACAGGGGCACCTGGGTGGCTCAGTGGGCTTAAAGCCTCTGCCTTCGGCTCAGGTCATGATCCCAGAGTCCTGGGATTGAGTTCCGCATCAGGCTCTCTGCTCAGCAGGGAACTTGCTTCCCTCTAACTCTGCCTGCCTCTCTGCCTACTTGTGATCTGCCTGTCTGTCAAATAAATAAGTAAAATCTTTTTTTTTTCCGATTTCATTTATTTGACCGAGAGAAACACAAGTAGGCAAAGAGGCAGGCAGAGAGAGAGAGAGGAGGTAGCAGGCTCCCTGCCAAGCAGAGAGCCTGATGCAGGACTCGATCCCAGGACCCTGAGATCATGACCTGAGCCGAAGGCAGAGGCTCAACCCACTGAGCCACCCAGGCGCCCTAAGTAAAATCTTAAAAAAAAAAAAAAAAGTGGATGTAGGAGGCGCCTGGGAGGCTCTGTCAGTTAAGCTTCTGCCTTTGGCTCAAATCATGAATCCAGGGTCCTTGCTTGTCTCTCTCCCTCTGCCTCTCCCTCTCACGCGCTCTCTCACTCAAATAATTAAAATCTTAAAAAAAAAAAAAGTGGACTCAGAAGTAAGTAAGATTCCCTTACTTTGGTCATCCCTCTAAAGAGCCTTCTAGTCTCTTCTTATAATTTAGTCATGGCTATTCTTGTCTCAGTCTTTCAGTGCCTGGTCTCCAGAGTCATAGATGCTTCTGCACAGCTCTTATTTCATCAGATGGTACAAATACTCATTTGGTAACAGAAGGGAAAACAAAAGGACCCTGATATTCAGTCAGGCTAAATACTAAGGCCTTTGATCACAATTCCTACAAAGATCATAACCCATACAGCAGTGAATATATAGCATGCTGTTCTATAAGGGTAGGACTAAGGCGGTACTGTTAAAATAAAACTCTACCAAGTTCCCAGCATGTGCATATACAAGTGCTGATCTAAAAAGAAACAAAACAAAAGTGCTGACCTTATATCTCTGAATCTAACAGACACTCTCATATCCCACCTCAGAACTCCTTCTAAAGCAATCTCTATGCTTTTTGTGACAGAACAAAATCAAAAGGAAGAATTTCTAGTTCCCAAATGACCCAATCAGAACATAAAACCTAGAATTCCTAATATATAATAAACCTTCTATTTTCCTCTTTATCTTTCCCACTTTCAGCATGGAGAGACAGAGTGAACTCATTTCTCACCCAGCAAGCAGATTAACTAAGCTTCAAAAAAAAAAAAAAAAAATCTTGGGTGTATTATATTATTCCTTGAATGCTATTTATAGAGCCTTTTGTTGATCAATATATAAACTATGTTAAAATTCTTAAAACTGAGGTGAAGCTAAGACCAAGATTAATTTACACAGGGGTGTGCCAGAAATCCTTGACTAATTTTTATGTGTGAGTTATAAATTTGGCTCTGAGCTTCAGGGAACAAGGATTGGTTTAAGACAACAGCGCTTCCAAGACAAAAACAGACCAGTTGCTCAAGAGAGGTTTAGTTTTTGCTAGTAGTGAGATCAGAAAGAAATTTCTCTTGAGTCCTCATAAAGACAATATTATCTGATAAAATTGTCAATTCTGGACACAATGGACACGACTTTCAATAGTGTCCATACAACGAATGCAATAGTTTATCACCTATAGCATGCCCCAATTTGAACCAGGGCTTGCTGCCAAAATCTAATTGTGAAAAAGCAATTATATAAGAAAAAAATAATATTGTCCAAGTACGCAATTATCTGATATTCTGACTTTTTTTTAAGATTCTATTTTTTTAAGTAATCTCTTCACCCAGGTTGGAGCTCGAACTCACAACCCCAAGACCAAGGATTACATGCTTAACCAACTGAGCCAGCCAGCCAGCCACTCCTCTGATATTCTGATTTAATCTAGGGATGAAATCTACAACATCAAGAGCAGAGATTCTCAAAAACTATATGTATATTAGAATTTTCTGTCCTCCTAACAAAAAAAGGGGAGACATTCATTCACTTAACATGTATTTATTCAGCACCTGCTCAGTGGGCATACAATGACAAGACATGGTTTCTTCTTTCAAGAAGTTTTTAATCTAGTGATGAGGGAGACAGACATCAATGAAAGAACCATTTAAATAAATATAAAGTAACAGTCATACAAGTAGTGCTATGAGAGCACCCAATAGGAGAAAGTCATCTGTCAGAAGCACCTGGAAGGCTTTCCCTGAGGAAGTCATGAATGAATTGGGGTGAGGAGTTCTAGCCTAAGAGATAAAGGGTTGCAGGGGGATCTGGGGCAGGCAGAGATAATAGGATAAGCAAAATTTCTGTGTCGAAGAACTGAGACAGAAACTGAGACAATGCCAAGGTCACTGGATTATAAATAAAATGGGAAAGCTGGTTTAAAATTATGCTGGAGTGATGGGTGGTTCTAGATCATGCAGTGCTTTGACCATGTCTGGGGTTTATTCTAATATAAATGATAAATGAGAAAGCACTGAAGTGCTTCCAGGAGAGGAGCTGATGTAATTAGATCTCCATTCTGAAAGATAACTTTGAGAGTAAAAAAACAAGACCTAAAGGGGAAATAAAACAGAAACAGGAAAGCAGTTAGGATGCCACTGCAAAAAACAGCAAGAATCTAGGGGCACCTGGGTGGCTCAATGGGTTAAGCCTCTGCTTTCAGCTCAGGTCATGATCTCAGGGTCCTGGGATCGAGCCCCGCATTGGGTTCTCTGCTTGGCGGGGAGCCTGCTTCCCCCTCTCTCTCTGCCTACTTGTGATCTCTCTCTCTGCCTACTTGTGATCTCTCTCTCTGTCAAATAAATAAATAAAACCTTAAAAAAAAAAACAAGCAAGAATCTAGAAGAAGAATGGAACATATTTGGAGAACCTAATAACTTGACATTGCTCCCTCAAATATACACAGTATGAATGGGAATGTTTTTTCTACAACAGCGTTGAAGCAAAAAAAAAAAAAGGCTGAAAACTATCAATTCAACAAATTAGTAATTATTATCATTCAGGTGACCCTCCATGAATATTATAAACATTCCCATGATTGATATGTTTTTTTAAAATATTTTATTTGTTTATTTGACAGAGAGAAAGAGAGAAATCACAAGTTGGCAGAGAGGCAGGCAAAGAGAGAAGGGGAGCAGTCTCCTTGCTGAGCAGAGAGCCCCATGCGGGGCTTGATCCCAGGACCCTGAGATCATGACCTGAGCCAAAGGCAGAGGCTTAACCCACTGAGCCACCCAGGTGCCCCAGATTTATATGTTTTAAATGTCACCTCCTTATTCCTTAGGTCGTTCCTTTGAACAGGATCATTTTTCTTAAAAGTAGTAAGGATATGAATGAATAATGTGTAAATATTCTATATCACAGGAGCACACAATCCCCATCATTTCAGCCTCAAAATGTTCAAAGCAGGCATTATAATGATCTGATGCAGGTAATGAATATATCAGTAACATAATAATGGAACATCTAAATTCAAGCAATGTAACTTCCTGGTGAACCTCCCAGTATAAATTTAGTACAGAATACACCATGAAGTTATTAATTAAAAGACTTAAACAAAGAAAAGGAGTCCTTAGAAGGAGATCTATGCTTTTATTTAAACACGTTTTTTTTTTTAAAGATTTTATTTATTTATTTGACAGAGAGAGATCACAAGTAGATGGAGAGGCAGGCAGAGAGAGAGAGAGAGGGAAGCAGGCCTCCCGCTGAGCAGAGAACCCGATGTGGGACTCGATTCCAGGACCCCGAGACCATGACCCGAGCCGAAGACAGCGGCTTAACCCACTGAGCCACCCAGGCGCCCTTTAAACACGTTTTTTCAGGAAATAAAAGGTTAGAAATAAGTGAGCTATACATTCGACTAAAGAACTCAGAAATGGGTAAACCCAGGAGAAGAATGAAAATAATAAATATAAGGGCAGAAATCAACAAAATACAGAAAACAAAAGAGAACATAAATAAAACTAAAGTCTCTCCTTTAAGGAAAGCATTAATATTTATCATTCATTATAGTGCGAGTTTGTCTTCATAGTCCTGCAATCAATCTCTCACATCTAGGTATTAACAAATAAAAAATGCAAATAATTCCATTTTATCTGTTCCTTTTCTAAAAAAGGGTAAATTAACTTTGTTATTTTCCCCATAAAGGCCATAATACTGCCTAGAACAGAACCTTTAAAAAACTGGGGGCCAATCAATCAGAGGATTACAGATATGTGACTTTAACAAATACTTTAAAATATAATTCTTAGCAGTTTTTAGTCTATACTTTTTATTATCTAATTCTTTTACTATTTAAGGTCATCTTCAATACTAGCAAATGTGTTTATAATCAAGTAACAGTAATTCTGAAGTAAAATAACATCTTAAATCAAATTTACAGTTAAAAAACCCAACATGATAGTTAACAATTACCGAATAATTACTATGCTACAGAGATGTTCAATCAGTTCACTTCATTTTCATGTTAACTATGAAATATGTTGTTATCCTCATTAAACAGGTGAATAAAAGGGACAAAGTGCTTAACTGATTCTGCTAGTAGATGACAGAGCTAGAGCCCAAACTCTGTCTGATTCCCGGATCCATAATTCTTTACCATGTTGCTATAACAGCTACACACATTTGGTGTTAGGAGGAAACTGCAAATAGCCAAACCACTTAATAGCCACTAATGTAAAGAAGATTATTTAAGAAGCTCACCAACTGGTGGGTAGGATATCGGGGTGTCTACTGTAAAGTTTTTTCAACATCTTTGCATATTTCAAACTTTTCGTAATAAATGTTGAAAAAAAGATGGGGCGCCTGGGTGGCTCAATGGGTTAAAGCCTCTGCCTTCGGCTCAGGTCATGATCCCAGGGTCCTGGGATCGAGCCCCACATCGGGCTCTCTGCTCTGCGGGGAGCCTGTTTCCTCCTCTCTCTCTGCCTGCTTCTCTGCCTACTTGTGATCTCTGTCTGTCAAATAAATAAATAAAAATCTTTAAAAAAAAAAAAATGTTGAAAAAAAGAAACTTCATCCACACACATTTAAGTGGTATTTTAAGAGATGACAGAGAAACTGTTAAGGTCTAAAAGTTGCATTTCTCACATGCAAAAGTAAATATGAGTTACTTCAATTCCACAGAAGTTATTTTATTTTTTTCTTTAAAGATTTTACTTATTTGACAGAGAAAGAGAGAGAAGGAGAGCACAAGGAGGCAGAGCGGCAGGCAGAGGGAGAGGGAGAAGTGGGCTCCCCACCAAGCAGGGCGCCCAATGTGGGACTCCATCCCAGGACCCCAGGATCATGACCCGAGCTGAAGGCAACATTTAACTGACTAAGCCACCAAGATGCCCCCCACCGAAGTTCTTTTAATGTTTATAAGGAAATGGCAGCCACCAGGCTAGGTCAGTTGGACAGATAATATGGGACTTAGAGTTAAAAGGTACTATAGGGCTTTCTTTTTACTAAACAGTATTTTTTTAGGGGCTCAAAGGAAATTGGTCAAAAACTTTAATTGTATAGATATTTTAAGAAGTAACAAGAATCAAATCACGTAGAGGTGGAAAATGGGTTTCCTGTTCATTTCAGGGTCCCAGACAAGCAGATAAAGTAGTGGTCCAGTTTAGCTGGAACGTAGATCGGTGCATCCACTGTGCAAAACAGTATGTAGGGTCCTCAAAAAACTGAATATAGAAATACAATCCACTAATTCCACTACTGGGTATGTATTCAAAGAAAACGAAAACAGTAATTTGAAACGATATATGCACCCCAGTGTTTACTGCAGCATAATTTAAAACAGACAAGATAGGGAAGCAACCTAAATGTCCATCACTAGATAAATGGATAAAGAAGATGTGATGTATATAACACACACACACACACACACACACACAGGAATATCACACATAATATATGTGATATATATATATATATGTGTGTATATATACATATATATATACACATACGTACACACACAGAGTAGAATATTATGTGATACACACACACATGCACACGCACACACAGTAGACTATTACTCAGCCCTAAAAAGAGAAAAAGATCTTGCCATTTGTGACAACAGGGATGGGCATAGAGGGTATTATGCTAAGTGAAATAAGACAGACAAAAACAAATGTCATATGATTTCATTTAAATATGCAGAATCTAAAAAATAAAACAAGCAAGCAAGCAAGCAAACAAAAAAAAAGAAATAGACTCAGAGAACAAACGGGTGGGTGCTAGAGTGGAGGGCATTAAAGGAAAGGTCAAAATAGGTGAAGGGGATTAAAAGGTATAAACTTCCAGATATAAAATAAGTCAGTCATGGGGATGAAAAGTACAGCATAAAGAATATAGTCAATAATGTTGTATAATAACATTCTATGGTGACTACACTTACTGTGATGACCAATGAGTAATGTACAGAATCGTTGAATCACTATGTTGTACGCTAATCTAACATAGTATGTCAACTGTACTTCAATAAAATTTTTTTTTTAAATATATATTATCGGGGCACCTGGGTGGCTCAGTGGGTTAAAGCCTCTGCCTTCGGCTTGGGTCATGATCCCAGGGCCCTGGGATCAAGCCCCGCATCAGGCTCTCTGCTCAGCGGGAAGCCTGTTTCCTGTCTCCTCTCTCTGCCTGCTTCTCTGCCGACTTGTCATCTCTGTCTGTCAAATAAATAAATAAAATCTTAAAAAAAAAATACACATATACACATATATACACACACATATATTATCCCACTGTTTTCTGGCCTCCAGGGTTTCTGATGAGAAGTACTGTTTAATTCTATTTAAAAATCACTTATATGACTTGGAAAAAAAGAAAAGTGGTGCAGTTTAGATTAACAGCTTTCATAACATGAAAGCCTCCACATCAAAGTCAGAAGAAGGAAAAAAAAGAGAGAGGAATGCTGGAAGTAATGGAAACTGCTATGTTATCACTAAAGGTTTGCCACTTAATAAAAACAAAAAGGAGCTAAGCACCAACATCCAGAAAAGAGAGTCAAATACTAATGAGGTAGTTGGCTGCCAGAAGAGTAATTTTCACCTAAATCTAAAGAAGACCCAAACCAAAATCAAACAAACAAACACCTTATTTAATGAGGACCCAGGATTCTGGCAAAGTGAGCTCACCTGAACCTGGAAATTAAAGCAGGAATGTTAAGTAAGAACAATAACCAAGTTTGCGGCATGTTAAAACCAATTACTTAAAAATGCATTGTGTAGGGGGCGCCTGGGTGGCTCAGTGGGTTAAAGCCTCTGCCTTCGGCTCTGGTCATGATTTCAGGGTCCTGGAATCAAGCCCCGCATGGGGCTCTCTGCTCAGCAGGAAGCATGCCTCCCCACCACCCCCTGACTGCCTCTCTGCCTACTTGTGACCTCTCTCTCTGTCAAATAAATAAAATCTTTAAAAAAAAAAAAAAAAAAAAGAAAAGAAAAAAAAGCATCATGTAAGGTAGAAGAACAAAAGCTCTAGAGCCAGAAAGATCTGCACTCAGATTCTGCTTCCCAGTCATATATTACCTATACTGACTTGAACCAATTATTTTTCCCCTTAATACTCAGTTTCCTTATCTGCAGATAGGATCAATCAATCTACCATCACAAAGTTGTTTAAGGATTAAGTGAGATAAAGTTAGTTAATTACTTAGCACTGTTCATAATGGACAGCCCTCAACTGAAGTTTCCTCTTCTCTTGTGATATACCTGAAATATGTGCGTTTTAATAGAATGGGTATGGAAGATGACAGATACTTTCACAGAAACTGGAAACGTTACAAATCCCAAAACCATGGACTTCAAAGGGGAAATTTCTTTTATTCTTCCTTCAGAGAATAACAATGAAAAATTATTTCAAATAAGTAAATGCAGAAAAGAAACTGTGGTAGACCAAATCTGGAGTCTGTTCCTGAGGCTTTTCTCCTTTATCCTATCACTAAGCAATACTTACTTAGCAACAGTCTGTGTGAAAGCCTCCTATATTTCCAAATTCTCCTGGACCCAACAAGAAAACACAAGATGAAGCATAATACCTAGTGTTCATAGTAATTATGGTGACAATGATATTCATGATGATCCAAAGTAATTAAGAAAAAAATATCAGTAATTGTCTAGTTAGTAAGAGAGGAAAGCATGCCACAAATTTTATTTATAAAGCGATCCTTTGGAAATATTTATAATAAAATTAGTTTCTGATAATAAAATATCTATTGATGCTAAATTTCCTGCCCAGTGCCAGATAGAAGAGGCATTGCTGTATATTAATCTCGGGAAATGAAGAGTTTTTTGTTTTTTTTTTAAAGATTTTTATCTATTTGACAGAGAGAGAGACGGTGAGAGCAGGAACACAAGCAGGGGAGTGGGAGAGGGAGCCCCATGTGGCTGCTGCTCTGCCTGCTGCTCTGCCTACTTGTGATCTGTCAAATAAATAAATAAAATCTTAAAAAAAAAGTTGAAAAAGTTTTGTTGGATGAATCTAGAGTGAATTGGGTAAAATTACCTACAACCCAGTAATATTCAAAAAATCCAACTTGGTCTGTTAAAGTTCCCAATATGCCAAATTACTTGCTATCATATTACCTATGATATGAGGTACCAGAGCTCTAGGCTTTGGGGAGTGTTGCTGGAGTTATTTTTTTTTTTAAACATGCCAAAATTAGGCTTTGGTCTAAGTATCCAGCTAAAGCATGTTTCTCCATTCTGCCTTGGCCTGCTTCAAGTCATTTCTGGATCCCTGAATATGACAAGACTAGAAATTACATGATCTTTAGGTTAGTTACTATTATATCTAATCAGCTGTAATAGGTCATATATACAAAAAAACCCACGTCATCTGGATTTACTATTATTATCTGAATATCCATTTACCAGGTTAAGACGGTATTTCAGGTATAGCTTACAACAAGAATCTCCTTGTGTGCTTTATATACTGAAATTTTATCAATTCGATGAAGTACAAATGAACATTAATGTAAGAGAAAAATGTGCAATTAATGATTATGAAAACCATTTTATGTACAAAAGAAACTAACAATCTTCAAATAGCCAAGTAGAAAACAAGAGTAATAATATTGAGAGAGTAATTTTGCTATTGATTTTAATAATAATATTCTTCACTGTTTGAGCTGACAAATGATTATAAAAATTTAAATGGAAAATACAAAACAGGGGCGCCTGAATGGCTGAGATGGTTAAGCGTCTGCCTTCAGCTCAGGTCATGATTCCAAGGTCCTGGGATCGAGCTCTGCATAGGGCTCCCAGCTTGGAGGGCAGCCTCCTTCTCCCTCTCCTTCTACTGCTCGCCCTGCTTGTGCTCTCTCACTCTCTCTGTCAAATATATATATAAAATCTTTTTTTTTTTAAAGATTTTATTTATTTATTTATTTGACAGACAGAGATCACAAGTAGGCAGAGAGGCAGGCAGAGAGAGAGGGGGAAGCAGGCTCCCTGCTGAGCAGAGAGCCCGATGTGGGGCTCGATCCCAGGACCCTGAGATCATGACTTGAGCCGAAGGCACAGGCTTTAACCCACTGAGCCACCCAGGCGCCCCATATATAAAATCTTTAAAAAAAGACAAAGAAAAATACAAAACAGAATAATAGAAATTATGTCATGATTCTAACTTTATTCATTTATTTGGTATTCTAACATTCATAACATTAAACAGAGTAACTTCTAAAGAATATTTTTAATTATTTAATCCCATGAATCTTTCAAGAAAAAATCCTATTTGAGAATTCACACCTTTTGTGGATGGATGAATTAAAAACAGAATGTTAATTCTGCTATCTCAAAATTTCATGAGGAAAAAACTCTAAAGTTATGTGAAACATAATCATCTTTTCTCCAGATATTTAAAAAAAAATTATAAAGGAAAATGTTAGAGGAAAAAAAAGTTCTCCCAACTCTCTTGTGTTCCAGTAATCTCAATTGAAAGTGACCCTCTAGGGGCATCTGAGTGGTTCAGTGAGTTAAAGCCTCTGCCTTCCACTCAGGTCATGATCCCAGGGTCCTGGAATCGAGCCCCACATTGGTCTCTTTGCTAATCGGGGAGCCTGCTTCCCTTCCCCTCTCTCTGCCTGCCTTTCTGCCTACTTGTGATCTCTGTCAAGTAAATAAATTTAAAAATCTTAAAAAAAAAAAAAAAGTAAAAGAAAGTGACCCTCTATTCACTACCTATAATGTGCATTACAGTAGCTTTTCACACTTGGATATCTGTAATTTTTCTAAAAAATGTATGTTTGGTACAATATGTATATACAGCCAAAACATGTAGGTATTTCTTACACAAATGCATTATTCACTTCCATTTTTGCTTACCTAAAATATAATTTTAAAATAGACTCCTACATATGCCAAGGATGTAGAAAAGAAATCAACCCACAAGATCCTTTACGGACCAAAGAGTAGCCTTTGTAAAAAATTCAAACCCCACACACAAGAACCAGCCATCTAGTACTTTATAGTCAAGTGCCAGTCATCAAGAAAATCCAAGCAAAAGAGGTGTTGGCTCTTCTGATCTCTATGCATTTTTAATACATTCTCTTAATAGGTTAAAACCTGTACACAATAGAATTCTTGTTTTCTTTAGCTAAAAATGTGCAGATGTAGGTAGATTTAACTGATCTCATACTCTTTTAAAAATATGTGATAATTAATATTCACTCAATTTTTAATGTTTTAGGATTTAGAAAAACTGTCATATAAGATGAATTTATAACAAAGTAGGTCGAAATTGCCTGGGATCAAGTAATATCTAAAAGGAAAAAAAACCCAAACCCCTTTATGGATCCAATATCCCAATCCAGCATCTGGTGTAAGTTTTTTTTTTTTTTTTTAAATCCTAGTTTCTTTATTACGGAAAATCATCAACTGGGTGTTGGGACTAGTGTCAGATTTAGTACCATCAAGAGGCAACAGTGGCAAGGGAAAGAGTACGAAATCAAATGCTACAAGACACAGACTGTCATAAATAGTTATTTACCCTCTAAATCTGTTCCCTAAACTATAAAATGAAGATATTGCTATCTGTTCTGTCTACATGAATCATATGAATTAAAGTATGTGAATTATAGAGGTACCTGGGTGGTTGAGTCGATTAGGCATCTGCCTTTGGCTCAGGTCATGGTCTCAGGGTCCTGGGATTGAGCCCCGCATATGGCTCCCTGCTTCTCCCTCTGCCCCTCCCCCAACTCGTGCTTTTTCTCTCTCTCTCTCTCAAATAAATAAATAAAATCTTAAAAAAATAAAGTGTGTGAACTCTAAATAACAATATATGTAGGGCGCCTGGGTGGCTCAGTGGGTTAAGCCGCTGCCTTCGGCTCAGGTCATGATCTTGGGGTCCTGGGATCGAGTTCCGCATCGGGCTCTCTGCTCAGCAGGGAGCCTGCTTTCCCCCCCCCTCTCTCTGCCTGCCTCTCCATCTACTTGTGATCTCTCTCTGTCAAATAAATAAATAAAATCTTTAAAAATATATATATGTAAAATATTGAGTATCACAAGTTCTAAACCTAGAACAAGTTCTAAACCTAGTTTTCTATCACCTTCATAAATAGATTGTTAATAATTATTACCTGGTTTTATAATTTTAATGATAATTAACTTAGGATTCCCTTTAAACACTCCTTGGGACTTGCTTTGGCTATTTGCCACTCAAAAATGTGGGTATGATTTATAAAAGCTGACATATTATAAGAGTTCATTTCAAGTAGTAATATTAAGCCATTAACTCACATTAAAAACAAAGCAAAGCATGAGGTGCCTGGGTGGCTTAGTCAGTTAAGTGTTATGACTCCATCTCAGCTCAGGTCTTGGTCTCAGGGTTGTGAGTTCAAGCCCTGAACTGGGCTCTTAGCCTACTCAAAAAAAAAAAAAAAAAGAGAGAGAGAGAGAGAGAAAAGAAATGAAATAAAAAGCTATTTTACATTAGAGAAAGGTTGTTCTTTGCCAAGAGTAATAATAATCTGCTGAAACTGCTTTTGCAAAGGTCATCCAATGACTGCTATCTGGGTTGGTACATGGGGTCAGCAGTTAAGCAACACCTCCCAGGACCCAAACACCTCAAAAAAGATACTAGAAATAGTATCTCCTCAGAACAGTATCACCTCAGAAAGTTCAACCATAAAATCAAGATAAGGTGAGCCAAGTTTCCTTGCAAACTCAGGTGTATCTGACTGACAGGTACACAGGACCAAGTAAAAGATGACTAACTAAATTTAAGATATTAACATGCAATGAAAAGAAATGTACCTATCAGAAAGGAGGGCTGGTTAGCAACAGAAATGATGAAAAAGGAAACACAGAGAGAGAGACAAATGTGGCCAGTGCTGATGTAAACAGTGCCCAGGGGAGAAGATATCCTTTAAGGGTGATAGATACAAGTAAGTGCTTGGCAGGTACATTATGAAGATGGAAATATCATTCTATCTGAGCCCGAAGCCATTTAAACTTCTAGTCTTTTACAATCAACTCCCTCATTCTAATCCCATGCTCCTGTTCATTAGGCAATATTTGGTAATTTGGTTTTCCATATAGCATTCTATATGGAAAGAATACCCTCCGTGATGCAAATATCTAATCCTCATTTTACATTACTGAATTGGTATTCTGATACACACAAACAAATATACACATTCTCTTGTGATAGGGATTTCTATCCTTGAATAAAAATGCAGGCTCTAGAATCAGATTACTTGAGTTCCCTATGATGTACTCTGCAACCTTGGGAAATTCATCAATCTCTTAGTGTCTATTTCCTCATTTGTAAAATGAGGGCTCCTGTGTAGGGCTGTCATAAAGATTAAATGCAATAATTCATTGTAAAGCACTTAAAACAGAGCCTGGCATATAGCAAGCACCATGTAAATGTTAGCCACGTTTATTACTTTTTAGGATGAATTAACATCTCCAAGTCTGATCAGCTGAGACTGATGTGTTTCTGAATCTGAAAAACTGAAACAAGGCCACTGGGGGCGTCGATGCACAAAAGAATACTGGGATAGCCCTAGACTGACTTGAGGCTTGATCTGGTAAATTCAAAGCCACCCATTTCTGTGAGGTTTTTTTCAGAAACCAGATCACCCGTCTGTACAGGTGAAAACTTCATTCATATAACAAAGGGTCACAAACTCAAATGCCTACATGATCAGGCAAGTCACCTAATGAGCAGACCTCGGGTGCTGAGTTTGCAAGGAAAAGTATCCCTGAAAAGACAGTGGAGGATGAAGAACACAAATCACATCTAATGGCATTCAAACACAAATATTTTTAAACATCCTGTTAGGCAAATTACAATGTGGACAGATTTTAGGTGTGAAGGCCAGATGCTTGCAAGCCCTGAAGCACTCTTTCATTCATCCTTTTAAAGGTCCAAACTTAGGATATCCTGTGGCCAATTTCTAACCCTTACCTTTATCTGCTTTGTGATCCTCCCTTCTTTGAAACTTTCTCCTCCCTTCGCTTCCAGAAAACTTGTCTTCCTTATTGTCTACCACATATCTCGTCATTTTGACTGACATCTTTGGTAAAAACTCTTCGACTTTATCTCCAGTTCTATCAACTCTAAGAAATATCTCATGAATTTTGCCTTTTGTCTGCTTTCTCATTGACAATGCTTTTGATCAGGTCCTCGTTACCCAATTTCTAGACTTTTACAGTAGCTTTGACTCATTCCTTTCTTTCATATACCGCATCCATTGGCAAATCTTATTGGTTCTATCTCTGAACCATATCCAAAATCCAACCATCTTCTCCTCACTGGCCTAAAACCATTATTATTCCTCACTTACATTACCATAAGCAACTTCTTTTTTACCATTCCTTTACCACAGCCTGACTCTGCTCCTCCTCTGTTCAAATTCTCCTGTGGCTCCTTTATTACTCAGAGTAAAACCCAAGTTCTTTATAGATTTTATTTTTATTTATTTGACAGAGAAAGATCACAAGTAGGCAGAGAGGCAGGCAGAGAGAGAGGGGGAAGAAGGCTCCCAGCTGAGCAGAGAGCCCGACTCGGGGCTCGATCCCAGAACTCTGGGATCGTGACCTGAGCCGAAGGCAGAGGCTTTAACCCACTGAGCCACCCAGGTGCCCTGAAACCCAATTTTTTTAAAGTGGCTTTACAAGGCCCTACACAATTGCCCCTGTTGCCCATCTTATTTCATCTCTTACTTCTCTCCCCCTTGCTCACTGTTTTCTCTAGTCACACTGCTCCCTTGTTCTTTCTTTTTCTTTTTTTAGATTATTTATTTATTTGACAGACAGAGATCACAAGCAGGCAGAGAGGCAGGCAGAGAGAGAGGAAAGGAAGCAGGCTCCCTGCTGAGCAGAGAGCCCGGACCCCGGGGATCATGACCTGAGTCGAAGGCAGAGGCTTTAACCCACTGAGCCACCCAGGCGCCCCCTTGTTCTTTCTTTAATTACACTAGGCTCATTCCAGGTTCTAGGCTTTTTTCGCCTTCTGTTCCCTTTATCTAAAATGCTTTTCCCCCAGACATACTAGGCCTGGATTCCTCTCTTACTCCAGGGCTTTACTCAAATGTTACTTTTTCAGCTGAATGCACCTATTTAAAATGGGAATGCCCTCCCTACATCCAAAGGGTACCCCACCTCCCTTTCTACCTTATCAGCATTGACCACATTTGTTTTTCATATTTATCGCCTCTTTCTCCAAAGAACATGTAAGCTCCATTAGGCAAAGGATTTTTTCTTTACTGATGTCTTCCCCAAGTCCAAAACAATATATACTGAATATTAGGTACTTAAGATTTAATGGAAAGTATTGAAAGTTCCCTAAATTGTCTTCCTTCTACTAATCTTCCCTTTCTGTAGTCTGCCTCCTCCTAGCCCTGAGGTATCATGCCAGGAAATGGCATGATCATGTGAGTCTGAGCCCCACGTTGGTATAGAGATTACTTAAGTAAATAAATAAATAAACTTTAAAAAAACTTTCAGGAGATCTTTACATCACTCAGGGTCAGATCCCTAATTCACTGAAGACTTTTCCTCATTCCCCAAAATGTTGTACACGCTTCACATTAACATTTTTATCATCTCTGAACCTACCATGCCAGTTCACTTCTTCACACTTTTCGTATATTTGACTCTGTGTGGCCAAATTTTACTCATCTTCCAGATGTAGCTAATTCCATGATGCCTCCCTGAAGCCCCCATCTATGCCACCATGGCACTCAATTTATATCATCTTCTCCTCATTGGCCTAAAACCATCATCGCCCGTCATTTATATTACCATAAGCAACTTTTTTTTTTTACCATTCCTTTACCACAGCATGACCCTGCTCCTCTTCTGTTCAAATCCTCCTGTGGCTCCTTTACTATTACAGGACTTTACTATTACAGGACTAGTGCTATAACCATGCATTTACCAATCTGTTTCCCCTTCTACATTATAAGATCCCAGAGAGCAAGTTTGGTGATACTGTATTCAGATTTGCTTCCCCAGTGCTTAACACTATATACTTGGCATACAAATCTGTTGAATGAAAATTTAAAAGTAAATGAAATCGTTTATGAAGGGCTAGGAAAGGAAAAATAGAATCTAAGAGTTGAAGTGCTTTCCAAAGTCAAACCTGAACGTGATGTATAGTTTGAGTTTTTTACATTTGCTGAAGAAAAGCTCATTTTGATAGTTTTAACAATAAATTAGTAGGCTCAGGAATAAATGATAAACTAATGATAGAATTTAAGTTTTGCAAGATGAAACAGTTCTGAAGCTTGGTTGTACAACAATGTGAAGGTACTTAACACTACTGAACTATCCACTTACAAATGGTTAAGATGTAAACTTTACACGTGTATTTTACAATTAAAAATAAATTAATTAGTAGCCCAGTGAGGGGGGGCATTTGCTCAAGTATACATAGGTATTTTATAGAACATTAAGTGAACTCTAACGTGAAATAAGGCTTTGCAATTTTTTAATTAAAATTACTGACTTATTAAAGTAGGAAGGAAGATTCAATATCACCTAGTTCAACAACCTTATTTCACAAATAAGAAAAATAATCATGGAAAATAGAAAAATATTAACTAAGAAAAAAAAAACAGGATCAAAACCCAGGTTTTACTGAGAATGGAGGGCTCTCTTAATTGTACACATTACAATCCACAACAATTTAAAAAGTAAAGTCTATGAGCACCTGGGTGGCTCAGTTGGTTAGGCAACTGCCTTCAGCTCAGGTCATGATCCTGGAGTCCTGGGATCAAGTCCCACATCAGGTTCTCTGCCCAGCAGGGAGTCTGCTTCTCCCTCTGACCCTCCCCTTCTTATGTTCTCTCTCTCTCTCTCTCTCTCTCAAATAATAAAATAAAATCTTTTAAAAAAGAAAGAAAGAAAGAAAGTAAAGGCTAGAACTTCTTTTATTCCATCCCCATGCAAAGATAATGAAGAGTGAAAATAATACTGCAGGCAGGAGTTTGCATACCTAGGCTCTATCTAGCCCCTATCTATGGGATCTCGTAGATAGGTTACTGAGCATGATAATACATACTGCCTCATGGGACTAATGTGAGAATCAAATGAAAACCCTGTTACACATGGAAAGTATAATCATCAGCTCTATCACCAATCCCTTCAGATTCTTCAGTGTAGTCTCTTAGCAATGTTTTAATCATTATGTGTCAGGGGAGACAGAGCAGGGAGGAAATATAACCTACTACAATTCTGACTAGTTGGGAGTTTGGTTCTTGTTTTACATGAGGAAGGAAAGTGGGGGAGAGGAGGGAAAGAAGGTAGGAAGGTGTTTCATAATGGGCAAAGTATAACCTCTTCCCAAAGGAAGGTTACACAAAGCCTTATTAATTAAGGACTCTCAAAATCATAAGCTCTTCTATTACTCATGCTGAAATTAACATTCTTCCCAGTTCAGATCCTGTAAAACTTTTTACTTTTAGCATATTTCAGAAAATTATGTAATAGTTTTATAGCTATATATTTATCTTTCCTACTCTACTACACATGTGTCCAAACAGGGACTCATAGTATTTAGCCTTTAAAAGTTATTTGTGTTTTATTTTAACTGGGTCAACATCCAGTGAAATATAAAGCTAGATGGCTGAAGTTGTGCCTAGAGAACTGGAAGAAAGGGAAGAACTGAATGAAAAGACAAAATTATCTCCCTTTGGCTTCCCCCAACTCCACCTCTATTCTTGATTTCTCAGATCCTATTCAGAAGTTCTCTCTACTAATATTCTATATATCCACAAATTTATTTATGCATATTGTTACATTAGTGACACATATAAATATACTGTGTTTCACTCACTATGTGAAACACCAAATCGGTATTTTTTAAATAAGCAACCTCATTTGGCAAACAAATCTTGTGCAAAATGTTCACCATATAAACCATGTCCAAGAAAACTACCATTTCTTAAAAGAAAAAAAATTGCACCTTCTGTGAATTTCCATTTCCATTTAAAGTCTCATTCTGAGGTAAATTATAATAACAATATTTTAATTTGTATAAAGCAGTTGTAAGTAAAAATCCTATATTCAACTTTTATCCTTGTACTCACGATATGCCTTAACTTTCAAAAACGTTAGAAAAAGGATATCCTTGAAACAATGCCTAGCACCAAATACCAGAATTCATATATCTTCTCCAATAATTCACAGAAACTTGTATTACAGTATAGAACAGCTATCATATGGAAGCACCGAATATTTCGGAATTTCACAGACTAGTCCATTTTTCCCCACATTTCTTAAGAATCACCTGGGCAGGCTATTAAAAACAGATTACCACAGTCCTCCCCTAGAGATTCTGATTCAGTTGCTCTGGGCAAGACAAAAATCTTCATTCCTTAAAGTGATTTTGAGGATCAGCTAAGATTGTAAAACATTAATCCAGTAGAGTGGTTCTCAATTTGGCACATAATAGAATTACCTGAGGAGCTTTAAAAAACTGTCAAACCCAGGCTGAAGCTCTGACCAACAGAAATGAAATAAACACTTTTTAAAAAGCTTCCCACAGGAGGCTGAAAAACACTGACCTTGTAAGAACTTGAAAAATTCTTGTAGAACCCTCTTATCAATAAAGAAACTAGGCTTGCTCAAGTTCCCAAAGCTCAGGGGAGCTAGACCATTTCCTGACTCCTGATTCACTTTGTTTTTTGATGTAATTGTTTGTTTTCCACACAGGTTGACAGAAGAAAATGTGAAAAAGTTAAACTGTCTCTTCTTGCCTCAAAGTAATACTGTCATTTAACAACTGAATAAGTTAAAATGAAGCTTACCTTTTTATTTCAGTAATCACTAGAACACATTATTTTCTTAGTCCTAATATAAAACAAAAAAAGACTAAATATCACTATTATTTAATCTTCAGTTCTTAGTACTAAGCTGTTAATAAATCTTACAAAAACTTCTTCAAACTCTTTTTAGCTTCTAATTCTATATTTCAAAATTCCAAATTCTTTTTAAAGTCTGGCATCACAGTTCCTTACTGGCAAAGTTATTTCAATACTTGAATTTATTGACAAGGTTTCTTCATTATATAGAATACACAGTTCTACATATTGAAGCTGCTTTATGAACAGAGAACACATTTCCTTCTTCCATACAAAATAATGAACTTTAGGGTTTGTCCACAGGTATTCTGAGTGGGAAATTCAGAATGGAAAATTTCTCAAAATATTAGTTAAGCCATTCCAAGAATTCTGTCATTTTAATGACAAAATAATGTAAAATAATCATGAAAAATATCTCAAGTGCAAGCTTACATTGCCATAATTTTTAAGTGTTTCTTACTTTCTAAAAATTACTGTTTGTTTAATTGACTTGTCTTCTGGAGCTCTACTTTCATCACTAAGATATCAAAGTTTTTGAAATATTTTTACCACTCTAAAGGTTGCCAAATGTTTAGATATTTCAAATTTCAGTGATTGTCATTTCTGCTTGTGGGGTTTTAAAAAAAAAGCGTGTGACTGCTTCACAAAAAGCTTATTATCACATTACTCCACAGGTAAAACTTAGCCAATCTGCATCTAGTTTAGGCTAGAGTACAATGTATACTTTTGATTACTTCTATTTACAAAGGAGTAATTGCCAGGTTCCATATTTTAAAATATTCCAAATAAGAATTAGATGCAACAGATTTTATTGCAGTAATTTAATGAACTAAAACTCTCTTTGTTTTTACAAGGTAGGTAGCAGAGTAAATTAAAAACCTAACCAAAACCTAAGTATGCTATTTGCGCTTTTTAAAATATGAAAATACCCCCCAAAGCACTAAAAGGAAACAAGAATGCGCCCTTAAAGCAAAAATAAAATATCAGAATCTCCATTAAATGTTCAAATTGTACACAGTACTTAGAAAATGCAGTTAGAGGGGATAATCCGGGGAGTTTTTACTTTAGAAGAAAGCTGTGCTACACTAAGGTCTGAGAAGCCTCCGTATTTTGTGTTAACATTTTTAACTTGAAACTCAAATTCTGAGGAGTAAGACTATAAATACATGGCCTTTGGGGGTTGTTTAAAATTTTCCTAAAAAAAAAAAAAAAAAGTTTATTTTTAGGAGTGTGCTAGGGCAGCAAAGAGAACACCCGCTATTACAAATTCCTGGCTGGTCCCATCTGGAAGCGCACGGCGGACCCTGGGCTCGGAGAGGCTTCGTTTCAGCCCAGGCTGGACCGCAGCACCGAGCCAGCACGCGGGAGGCGCCGGGCGCAGACCGAGCGGCAGACGGAGCCGCCCGGGGGCGGGGGGCTCGCACGTGCCGGCCGGGGGCGGGGCCGGCCGGAAAGGACCCCGGCGCGGGGAGGCGGGCGCGGCCGGGCCGACCTCCCCCGCGGCCGCCAGCCTGGGCTTTACATAAGGGCGCACGTCATGGAACTGATGGAGTCACACAGAGACGTCTAAGTCATGCAGGAGGCGCGCGGCCCCGGCCCGCTCCCGCCGCCCCAGACCCCTCCTCTCATCCGACAGAAAGACAGACAAGAAGGGTTCCCGACCTGTCGTGCCCTGCATGTTCAGAGTCTGTCATGTTTGGTCAAGAACGGGGCGGGGCTGGAGGACAGGTCTGCGAGGCCGGCGGCGGGGCGCGGGGAGGACCCCTGCGCCGCCTGCGGGTACCTGCTCCCGGCCGCCGCCGAGAGGTGACGAAGTGGTAAAAACTCACGGTTACTAGTGAGCGACACAGACACAGACTTTCCAGTCTATTAACAACCACGCCAGAGAGATGGGGCTCTAACTGCAAACACTGGGCAACGCCCCGCGCTGCCGGCGCTGCCGCTTTAGTCTCTATTCGCCGCCGGTGGCTGAGGCTTGGGAGCGGGCGGGCGGGCGGCGTGCAGCGACGCGGGGATTTGGACACTGGCCGTAACGGTGATTTCTCCTCACCAACATGGCGGCACCCGAGACAGGCGGCTCGATAAAATGGCGCCTGCCGCAACACCTAGCCCGGGACTAAAGGGCAGGAGAGATTCCTCCGCGTGCCGCGGCCCTTGTCCGGCCCGTCGGGGCCGAGCGCGTTGGCTATTGGAGGAGGAAGCCCGTCAATCACTCCCAGGGGCGGGTTCCCATCCTTCTCTGTGAAGCGGCGGAGGCGGCAGCCAGCTGGCGGGGCCAGGCGGCGTCTTGGGTAGCACTGGGCGGGGGAGGAGGCCTGCGAGCCCGGTGCTGTTGATCCGCGCCTCTGGGCCTAGCTTGTGCTGGCCCGCTGGGAAACGGGCGCGGGGGCTCAAGACGCGTCCTAAAAAAGGGCCCCTAAAGCCATTCTGCCGCGTGGTTTGGGTGGGGTGATGAAGGAGAGGCGGGTGTTGAGTCATTTTAAAAAATCACTTCGGTCGCTTAAATAATGGGAAAATGTGCTTCCTCTACAAGTTAGCGCCTTTTTTTTTTGTAGTGTCTGGTGCTGATAATTGCGTTTTGAAGAAAATAGCTTGGCATGTGACTCTCTGATACTAAATTTACTTACCCAATTATTAAATAATAATATAAGAGTAAAAGAAAAATCAGATTTGTTTAGTTAAAACAATATTCCATATGTGAAATATACACGAATATTTTGCAAATAAAAACTAGCCATCAGATGTCTTTATACTTGTGAACCTGACCTTTGGCGATAATTTTTTAACGACAAGTCAATGTTTTGGCCTATTTAGTAAATAAACTTCTGAAGCAAAGTTCCTTGTTTTGTAATGGAATGATGAACTTAATGGTAAATTCTCTCAGATATCTTTGTGGTGGTGAATGCATCTGACTAACATAAATGCAGTCCATTCAGAAGCAATCGCAATTAGTAAATTAAATTTAAAAATAAAAAATTTGGATATGTACATTGAAAAAGAGAAAAGAAATTGCGCTTTTTTTTTTTGCTGTTGTTAAATTGAATGCAGCCATTGACAAGACCTGCACTCTGATACATAATTCTGCAGGCGCTTGCCACAATTTGACATAATACACTACTAGGAAACTTCCAGAAAGCGGACCTATTTTGTCTGGAGTAATAATAATTAGCATTTGGAGTTAGATTAGTATCTCTAGGTCTTTGTCTATTGTAACTATTTTACTTAATTTAGGTCTTAGGGTAGCTAATTCAGATACCCCTCTTCTTATTATCGCACACTCAAGGACTGAGCCATCCTGGTGCTCCCTCCCTTTATATATGTATTTTTAAATAGCTCTATTGATATAAAAGCATGTACCTGAAAATTTACCCATTTTAAGTGTACAATTTAATGACTTTTAATAGATTTTCCAAGTAATGCAGCTATCACCAACATTCAGTTTCAGAACATTCCATCCCCCCAAGTATCTTGCCACCCCTGCCTCAGGCAATGGATAATCTAATTTTGTTTCTATAGATTTGCCTTTTGAACGTTTCCTGTAAATCGAATTATATGTTATTTCATTCTCCCTTTAAAAGACCCAGTCATGGGGCGCCTGGGTGGCTCAGTGGGTTAAGCCTTTACCTTCGCTCAGGTCATGATCTCAGGGTCCTGGGATGGAGTCCCATGGCGGGCTCTCTGTTCAGCAGGGAGCCTGCTTCCTCCTCTCTCTGCCTGCCTCTCTGCCTACTTGTGATCTCTCTCTCTTTCTGTCAAATAAATAAATAAAATCTTAAAAAAAAAAAAAAAAAGGACCCAGTCATCTCTACATAATTTGAATGGAGTTCAGCCTTTTACCCTCAGTCAATAGTTTCTGAATAAAATCAGTCTTTGCTACTTTAATGTCTGGCTTTGTTTATCTTTGACAGTCATCCCAGCCTTAATGCACATAAATATGGTAATCACTATAAAGGTGCCAACAGGGGAAGGAGTGCTACTGGCATCTAGTGGGGAGAGGCCAGGGATGCTGCTAAACATCCTTTTACACACAGGACTGTCAATTACTCAGCCCAAAATGTCAAAATGCTGACATTGAAAAACTCTGCTCTTGACAAGCAGAACTCAAAGTTTTGAAGATTAGAAGCAAAAATTTAAAAAAAAAAAAAAGGCAAAACTTCTACTAGGGTGTCACAGGGATAATAAAGGAAAGGTCGACTCCTATTTCCATGGTTTGATTCCCATGCCCATGAATCCTGACTATGGGAGAAACAGCACCATTTTTTTTTTTTTTGAAGATTTTATTTACTTATTTGAGAAAGAGAGCGAGAGAATGAGATAGAGAGAGGATGAGTGGAGAAAGGTCAGTGGGAGAAGCAGACTCCCTGTTGAGCAGGGAGCCCTGTGTGGACTTGATCCCGGGACTCCAGGATGATGACCTGACTCAAAGGCAGTCACTCAACCAACTGAGCCACCGGGTGCCCCCAGCACCATATTATTGGTGGCTGATTTATAGCATATGTTCACAAAACATGTGTTTTGGATCTAGCTAGTACAGAAACTGGTACTCAAGAGACCATTCCACCATCTTATTATGCCAGTTGCTTTTTTGTGCGGTAAATTATATATAACACAAAATTTGCCATTTTAACCATTTTGATGTGACAATTCAGTGGCATTAACTACAGTCACACTGCTGTGCAACTATCACGGTGTACTTCCAAAATTTTTCATTGCCCGTAACAGAAACTGTAACCATCAAGCAATAACTCCCTCCCATTTCCCACTCTCCCAGCGCTGAAAGCCTCTAATCTATTATCTGTCTCTCTGATTTGCCCATTCCAAATACCTCATATAAGCGGAAATACAGTATTTATGTTTTAGCATATTGTGTTCAAGGTTCATTGTGTTGTAGCATGTGTCTGAATTTCATTCCTTTCTATGGCTGAATAATATTCCATTGTATGTATCTACTACATTTGATTTATCCAATACTTGGGATGTTTCCACCTACTGGCTCTTGTGAATAATGCTGCAATGAATAGGAGTATGCACATCTCTGTCTCAATCCCAGTTTTCAATTCTCTGGGGTATATACCCAGGAGTAGAATTGCTGGGTCATGTGATAATTCTATGTTTAGGCCAGCTGCTTTATAATGATAAGGGCATCGCTTATCTATTGCTGCATAGCAAATTATCCCTAAACTTTGTGGTTTAAAACATAAATGAGGGGTACCTGGGTGGTTCTGGCAGTTGAGCGTTTGCCTTTGGCTCAGGTCATGATCTCAGGGTCTGGGGATCAAGCCCCACATTGGGCTCCCTGCCCAGCAGGGAGTCTGCTTCTCCCTGTCTCTCTCTCCTGTGTGTGTGCGCTCTCTCTCTATCTCATAAATAAACAAAATCTTAAAAAACAAACAAACAAAAACACAGTAAATGAGACAGGGACCTTAAGAAGAAGCCCCTATGTACCTGGGACTCTCCTGGGTGGCTGTTATTACTTCTCTTGCAGAGCAACCTGTAGGATGTTAGCGCTTTTTCCTGTGGAACAAAGCACCGGCAAAAGGAACAAGCCTAGACCAGGTTCAGACTAGCCTAAGATAAAATGGGCAGCAAACTTACTTTCACTGATTTTTTTCCCTTCTTATTATGCTAAAACACACACCCAGAGGTGGAGAAAACATGCAAATGAAACATAGGATAGAGGAAGAAGCACAGTTTTGTCAACTGGGCCTGTGTCCCCAATTCCCTGGAATTCCCTGTCCCTACGTGCTTAAACATCACTCCTTTCCCACCTCAGCCCCTTTAAAAGTTTCCCTGGTTATTATTCAGAGAGCAAGAGAGCATTTTATTTGACCCCTTTGTCATAACTGTGTCTCCCTTCAGCTGCAGCTGTTGCCCCTATAATAAAGCCTTGCCTTCCCTGTGTTTTTAAATTTTGGGTCCAGCCTCATTTCTACCATTGCTGGGTCCAAAGAACCGAGTCCAGTAACATAAACATTTATCTTCTTATTTATTTATTTTGGATCAGGAATTCTGGAGCTACTTATCTGAGTGGTTCTGTCCCAGAGTCTCTTATGAGGTTGGAGTGGCGCTGGCCCATCAGCTTCCAAGGTGGCCCACTCACACGGTCGGCTTTTCCCAGGCTGCAGGAGTGTTTTCTGAGATGGTGACTGACTTCCCTTCAGGTAGGCGATTCAAGAGAGGAAGGCAGAAACTGCAGTGCTTTTTACCACCTAGTCTCAGAAGTTGGGCACCATCTAACACTGTGTATTTTGGAAGTCACCGGATCTAGTTCACATTTAAGGAGAGGGTAATAGGCTCCATCTTTTGATGGGATAAGTGTTAAAGAATTGTGAACACATTTTAAGAGTACCATACCATCTATTGAATTTTTAATGTCATATCATATTTTTAACTTCTGAAAGCTCTACTTGGCTCTTTTCCACTCCTTTTTATTTTTTTTTTTAAGATTTTATTTATTTATTTGACAGACAGAGATCACAAGTAGGCAGAGAGGCAGGCAGAGAGGGGGGGGAAGCAGGCTCCCTGCTCAGCAAAAAGCCCAATGCGGGGCTCGATTCCAGAACCCTGAGATCATGACCCGAGCTGAAGGCACTGGGTCATGTGACTGAGCCACCCAGGCACCCCTCTTTTCCACTCCTTAATGTTACTTTTTATAGTTCCCTTTTTGTCAGGTTTTGCTGTATAATAAGCTTCTTTTAAAACATGATAGCTTAAAACAATTATTTAGCTTACAATGTTGGTCACCAGTTTGGACTGGGATCATCTGGGAGGTTCTTCAGTTCTTCACTGGTCTCCATTGTGTGTCTGTGGTCAGCTGTGGGTTGACTTGGCAGCTTTGCTTTTAGGGCTTTGCTAGCTGTAGACTGGGTGTTGCTGTTCTCCTCCTTTTGTCATATCCTCCACATGTCTCTCCCTTCTCTTCAGCAAGGTGGCCTGGGCTTGTTGTTCTGGAGAAGGAAGGAGTTCAAGAGAGAGCAGACACACACACGGCCTCTTAGGGCCCCAGCGTGGCATTGGCAAGGCTTTTCTGCTCCATTCTATCAGCAAAAGTAGGTTATGAATTCAACTCAGATGAAAGAGGTGGTGAAATAGATCCCACCACTTGATGGGAAGAGCTACAAAGTCATATTGCAAAGGATGTGGGTATAGGAAAAGGTAGAGAATTGGGCCCATTTTTTGAGATTTTATTTATTTATTTATTTTTACACAGAGAAACACAGCGAGAGAGGGAACAGAAGCAGGGGGAGTGGGAGAGGGAGAAGCAGGCTTCCCATTGAGCAGGGAGCCCGATGCAGGGCTCTATCCCAGGACCCTGGGATCATGACCTGAGCTGAAGGCAGCCGCTTAACGACTGAGCCACCCAGGCACCCAGGGCCCATTTTTTAGAATCAATCTGTAAAAGCACTCTAATGGTCTTAAGCATACCTTGCTTCAAGCCTATACACTCCTTGCTTGCTGATTTAAGTCCCTTAGTCTATAGCAGAACCAGCCTTTCCTTGAGATATGCAGATGGTTGACAGATGTTTCAAAGACCGTTTTCCCTGTCCAGGTGAAGCTGGAAGGCTTTAATGGGGAAGGCATGGGAAAGAGAGAGGAGGGCTACTTGCAGAAGCAGGTGCCCAGGTGCTTAGTCATAAAATGACCCTGAATAGAACTGGGGGCATCATCTGCCTTCAGCTCAGGTCACGATCCTAGGGTCCTGGGATCGAGCCCCACATCGGGCTCTCTGCTCCACAGGGAGCCTGCTTCCTCCTCTCTCTTTCTCTGCCTGACTCTCTGCCTACTTGTGATCTCTGTCTGTCAAATAAATAAATAAAAAATCTTAAAAAAAAAAAAAAAAAGAACTGGGGGCATCAGCAGCAGCTGTTTTCAAATGTAGTAGGCCTTATCTTCTGGGAAAGTTTGGAAGACCAGTGATCTGTGCTGTAACAAATCTATCACAAACATACTTTGCCTTTTATAGTCTTTATCTAAAAAGGATAGTATCTGATGCCTTTGCAGGTCAGTTTTTCTTGCTACATTTGCTGCTTTTTACCTACCATTTTAATTTTTTCCCACAGACTGGTTATCTTTTGCTGTACACTGGACTTTTTAAAAATGAAAACGTATGGATGATAATAATCTGAGTTCTGTAGTATAGTATTTTCCTCCAAATGGGGTAATACCTTAATTCATTTCAATTTTCCTCTCAATTTTTAGTAATGACTGATGTACAAGAAAGGATTGCCTATAATATAAACAACTTCTCTTCGCTTGTCTGGGAAGTGGACCCTGATTCGTGCTGGGAATCAAACAGTCGCTCACTAGTAGGAGCCTGTCGGGTTCAATGTCTAGTGTTTGAGGCTTTCATGATTCCCACAACTTCCACTCTTCCACAGGCATTAGAGTAAGCAAAACTCAACAGTTTCTTTTCCCAAATGCGTGCTCTGTTTTCCGGCCTTGATACTATTCTCTCCACATGGAATACCCACTTACCCCTAATGAAAGGGAAAGAACTCCCAAGGACTGACTCCCAAGGATTCAGGTTAAAAATTCCAACTAATATATTAGCTAACAGATCAAAATGCACACCAAAAAAACACACAGACAGACAGCAAAAACCCCAATTACCCTGGCGCCTGCGCAGAGCCTCGGGGAAGAAGCGAGCGGACGTGCGCGGGGGCGGGGCGGCGCATGCGCGGGGGGACCTGCGGCCGGGGCCCAGAGCTGGGTCCCTCCTCCTCACGCGGTGGTTGTTACTCTAGCTGCCGGGCTCTCCCGAGGGTGATGGATTTTGAGAATCTTTTCTCCAAACCCCCCAACCCGGCCCTGGGTAAAAAACCGACCACGGACTTTGATGAAAGGTGATTCCCCATCTTTTCATGCTTTGATCGCAGGGGCCCCAGTCGGATTCCGCCTTTTGGTTCCATTCGGAGGCAGCCCGGGCCGCGTGTGGGCCACGCCGCTGGGTTGTGCGGGGAGTGCGTGGGCGAGCGTGTGGGGTCAGCCTGGCAGGCGCGGGGGTCGGACGTGGAGAGGTCGCTCTGGAGCCGCGGGAACGGAAACCGGCAATGGGGCCCGGTTCGTAAGCCGCCACGGCCAGAGGTGCCGGGACCCTGCTTCAGGGGACCAGCGGGTCCAGGGAGCGATCTCAGGAGGCTCCCCTTTCCCTGCGCTCCTGACCCTGGAGACTCGGTTGGAAACCTCCTGTGTGTTCCCACATTACTTTTCTTTCCACCGCACCGTCAGCTCGTAGGGGACAGATCATTTGTCATTTCTCACTGACACATGTTAAACACCTTTTTTTGTTTGTTCAAGAAAAACCCGAAACCCTAAGTTTATTAAGCAATGAGGGTAAATAGTAAATAATTTGCCTTTAGTTCATTGATTTGCATCAGAAGACCCTAAAGACCACAGTAAAGCAGCAAACATCATTTGGATGTAACGTTTCCTTTAGGTTGAGAAAGGGACTGACGCTACTAGCCAAATGGTGCTAATTTATTGATCTCATTCAGAGAGGTGTATAGTGTAATTTATTTATACCCAGATATTCATTTACTTTGTTTCTGTTTGAAGTGCTAAAAACCAACTTCTAAACCTGTGTGTTTTCCCCAGTTTCCTTAAGCTGAAACGGAGACACACAGCTTTTTGTTCCTTTATTTCACTCATTCTCTTAGTCTGGTTGATTTTTACTTCCTGATATCGCTCAGATTTGTTCACTTATACCTTAATTGAAACTATTACTTTAATTCAGGCTGCCATCAAAAGTTTTACTAAGTGCTTTACGTGAAATATGTAATTTAATCTTAACCTTGAAGAAAAGAAACTGTCCTTGTTTTTGCAGATGAGAAAATTGAGGCACAGAGAGGAACATAACTTGCCAAGATTGCACAATTTAAGTGGCAAAGCTAGGACCAAGTTGCCCATGATTTGATTTCTTTGTTCCTAAGGCAAAATAACTAACATAAAATAAGATCTATAACTACTGAAAAGAGAGAAAGACATTAATAACTTACAGATGATATGATCCACCTACAAAGGAAAACAAGAGGAACGTTAATAAACTATTAAAATCCATAAGAGAATTCAGCAAGGTGAATCATCACAAGACAATAGCCGCATGTTAGAAAACAATAGCATCTATCAGTTTGAAAATGTGTGGGACAGAAGAGTCTATTCGTAAAAACTGTACTAAACTACATAAAAGACACTTCTGAATTTTTGCCCAAATGTTAGATGTGGAATGGTATTGAAGGATGAAGAGCATCTGTGAACAGTTCCTTGTTCATATCCTTTGCCTGTTTTTCTCTTCATTGGTCCTTCTCTTTAAAATTTTAGGAACTCTTATCAGCAGATATTTTACTTTGTATTTGTTATTTGCCTTTTGACTCTGTTTATGGCATTATTTTCATTGCATAAAGGATTTTTTTGTTTGTTTTAAATAAGTTTATAGGGATCAATCTTTTATGGTTTCTGAGTTTTTTCTTAGTAATTTTATGAGGGGATTACTTATTTCTTGAGCACCTGCCATTATCCTAGGCCCTGGGGCTATAGCAATAAATAAACAAAAGAGATAAGAATCTCCATATTCATGAGATTTATATCCCCCCCCCCACAATGCATAAATAGATAGTATTTGGGTGATGATAAATACCATGGAGAAAATGAAAGCTGGGTAGCAGGGAAGGAAGAGAGGATGGGATGGCAGGGAGAATGTAGATATTTTATTTTTTAGAAGATTTTATTTCTTTGACAGAGAAAGAGATCACAAGTAGGCAGAGCAGCAGGCAGAGAGAGGGGGAAGCAGACTCTCTGCTGAGCAGAGAGCCCAGTGCAGGGCTTGATCCCAGGACCCTGGGATCTGACCTGAGCTGAAGGCAGAGGCTTAACCCACTGAGCCACCCAGGTATCCTGAATGTAGGTATTTTAAAGAAGGTAGTTAAAGCCTTTGTAATATCATTGATAAGTAATACTTGAGTAGGGGAGTGAGGCAGGTTGGTTTCTAGCGGAGAGAATATAAAGGTCCATATAAAGGTCTTGAGGTGGAGTGAGCGTGGTGTGATTGGGTGATGGGAACAAAGTGGCCAGAATGACAGCTGGAGTGGAGTTCAAGGAGCAGGACTTGAAGAGAAGTAGGACTTAAGAGGTACTGGGGGATATGGTCAGGGAAGCAGATCATGTAGGGACTTGTAGGTGCCATAAGGACTTTGGCTTTTACCCTGAATGAGATGAAAGGCTATTAGAAGGTTTGCAACAAGAGTGACATTTTAGCAGGGTCATTGTGGTTGTGTTGAGGGTAGAATGTAACAGGGCAAGAGTAGCTTGGATCATAGTATTAGTAGTAAGAAGTGGTCAAATAAGGATATATTTTGAAGATAAACTGGATTTTTCACAGATTGGATGGGGGATATGGAAGGAGTATAAGTTACTACAAAGTTTAGGGTCAGTATCATTAGAAGAACGGATTTGCTATTTTAAATAACAGGAGAGGGGCACCCAGGTGGCTTAGTTGCTTGAGCGTCTGCCTTTGGCTCAGGTCATGATCCCAGGATGAGTCCTGGGTCCTGAGTCCTGTGTCCAGAGTCCGGTGTCAGGCTCCCTGCTCAGCAGGGACTCTGCTTCTCCCTCTCCCTCTGCCATTCCCCCCCACTTGTGCATGCTCTTTCTCTCTCAAATAAATGAATAAAATCTTTAAAAAAAAGAAAGAAAGAAAGAAAAAACCCAGCATGATTAAGTCAAGAGTTGAGTTTGGGCTCTATTAAAAATATGCCAAGCAGCTATCCAGGTGGATGTATTGACTAGGAAGTGGGCCCAGAGCTCAGCTCTACCTATTTACTAGGTGTATGGCAAGTTCTGTAAGCTTCCTGTAATTCTGTTCTCGTCTGTAAAGTGGGCTTTCCACCACAGTACGTATGTCATAGGGCTGTTGTGATGTGGGTGATGTGTGCGGACGTACTTCTGGCACAGGGTAAGCACGATGATAAGTGTCAGGGGCTGCTGTCCCTGCCCTTGGAGTCATCATTGTCAGTATTGCTTTGCCTCTGGAGAGGCTGCTTCCTACTCCATAAGATGATTCATTACTCATAACTGGAGTAGTGAAGGTTCACAGTATGTGGTTTATTGGGTCTTGTGATGGCTTCTGTAGAGGCTCACATCTTGGCGCCTTATTTGAGATGAAGCTCTGAGACTCTGACTAGGGACAGATCACTGGTAAATTGTTGAATTGGATGAAGCTGGAAAGCCTGAGCTCCTCCTGTAACTTTGCAGGAAGCTCAGAGCCATTATTCATATTCTTGTGCTAGTAGTGCATTCTAGTTGTAACATGTTTTTCGAGAATGTACACATTGCTTCCTCCTTGCCTTTATCTGGCATGGAACTTAAACTTTTATTCAGAAGTCACTCCTCATCCAGACACAACTGCTTTCAGCCTCTTGTATTTATGGTGTAAGCCATTACTTAGATATAACTATAAATTTCAGTGACATTTTTGTTGATCACCTTCCCACCTTCATCTTTCTTGGGTTCATTTTTAGTTTTGGTAGAATATCCTCGGTTATTGTCTCAGGCAATGTCTCTCTGCGTATTTGACTTCTCTGTGCTTGTGAGTCTGGAAACAACTTTTCTTTGTCATCTTCCCACTTGAATGTAAGGCTCTCTCCTGACCTTGAAAGGCACATTGCGTTCTACTTGAAATACTGCTCTTCATGATGGTCCTCTTTGTTTGCTAACTTTTCTTCCTTCCTCCCTCCTTCCTTCCTTTCTTTCTTTCTTGATTTTATTTATTTGAGAGGGATGTATGGGAGGGAGCAGAGGGAGAGGGAGAGAGACAAGCAGACTCCTTGCTGAGCAGAGATCCTGATTCCAGGCTTGTTCCCAGGACCCTAAGATCAAGGCTTGAGCAGATGCTTAACCAACTAAGCCACCCAGGTGCCCCTCTAAGTTTTTAAAAAAGTTGATTGGTTGATTATAAGTAATCTCTACACCCAACATGGGGCTGAAAGTCACAACCTGGAGATCAAGAGTCACATGCTCTACCAACTGAGCCAGCCAGGTGCTCCTGTTTGCTAACTCTTATTTTTATATATATATACATATATATATATATATATATATATATATATATATTTTTTTTTTTTTTTTTTTTTTTGCGGGGTAGGAGGCTTTATTTTTTTCTTTTTTCTTTTTTCTTACATATCTTTTAAGGTTAGAAGATCCTTGATCAGTTAAGTGTTCCTCATGTATGTACCTATGCTTAACATACTATATTAAAATTGCTTTATTTTTTTTTCTCCCAAGCACATAGAAAGTTCTCAGAAGGCAGGGACCAGGTCTTTTTCATTGTTGTATCCCAGGATTTAAGGCCTACAGCCTGGTATATGGCAGATACTCAGTATCTGTTGAATGAATGCAGTGATGAATGAATGGGTGGTTTATCTAGCTCCTGTTACTAGACCATGAAGGTTATGTAATCTACAATTTCAGCTTTCTGATTTACTTAGAAGCACATGTTGACATGTACTGCTCATCCTAAATTTGTATATTATTCCTTGGAGTATTTAGAGTAGAATTTGAGTTTGGAATTTCTTTGAGGGCAAGTAGAAGATAAGCCAAAGCCATTCATTTTAATGCTATGCTATGAACCATTTTCAGATTGAAAAAAACTTCTTATGTTGATTTGATATTTTTGCTGCAGAATCGATGATGGAATAGATGATGCAGAAGTTGAAGAAACACAAGAAGAGAAAAGAAAAACACAAGAAGAGAAAATAAAATGGGAAGTAAAACTGGAATGTGAGCAAATACCCAAAAAAGTAAGGTTAAGTTGGCATATTGAAAAAAATGGAGAGGAGTGGGTGTGAGAAATTTGTTAGGGGTCCTGTTTGTCCCGGTTTAGTCAGCATTGGAGACCTAGTTGGCTTATATCAAGGAAACCTGATAACACTTCAGAAAATTTATCATTCAGTCATTTAACATGAACTGTTTTCGTGTATTGCTTTTATTTTGGTTTCCCCTGTTTCTGAAATGGGTTGTAAATGGTTTCAAAAACTTCTCTTTGCAAATTAGGTCGTAATTTTTAAGGATTTTGATTTGGTAATAACTAACCTTACTGATTTATAGCTTAAAGCTTGTGTTACTTTGTTAGGATTGCCCTAACAAAGGACCGCAAATTGGTGACTTATGCAACAGAAGTTGTTTTGTGTTTCTGGAGACTGGAAGTCTGAGATCAAGGTGTTGGCAGAGTTGGCTTCTTCTGAGGGCTGTGAGGGAGAATCTGTTTCATGCTCCTCCGGGAGTTTCTGGTGGTTTGCTGGCAATCTTTGGTGTTCCTTGGCATGGCTTCCAGAAGCATCACCTTGATCTTTACCTTCATATTCGAATTGTGTTCTCCCTATGTTCATATCTCTGTGTCTAAATATACCCTTTTTATAAGGACACTGGTCATAATGGATTACAACTTACCCTAATGACCTCATCTTAACCAACTACACATGTAATGGCCCTATTTTCAGATAAGGCCACATAGTAAGGTACTGACTGTTATGAGTTCACCAGGAGAATTTGGGGAGGACACAGTCAACCCATAACAGCCAATATCTGCTCCTCTCTTGCCTCTCTTTGAACTTTTTTTTAATTGTGAAAAAAAATTATTTTTAAGATTTTATTTATTTGTCAGAGAGAGAGAGAGAGCGCGCACAAGTGTGGGGGAGCAGCGGGCAGAGGGAGAAGCAGACTTCCTCCTGAGCAAGGGGCCCCAATGCGGAACTTGATCCCAGGACCCTGGGATCATGATCTGAGCCAAAGGCAGCCACTTAACCAACTGAGCCACCCAGGCATCCCTTTTATTGTGGATTTTAACACACCACAAAATGATGGGTTTGAATTGGCAGTGAGACTCAAAAGACACAAATAGGCTTTAATGTGATCCTCTTACACTTAGCTTCATAAAAGTGTACAGGACAGAAAGTACAGGAGATATGGCATCCTCATCTCCTCAGCAAGCCTCTCAACTACCCAAGTATATAACTTCTTTCACCCGTTGGGGCATGGATGGCTGTTGTGGACCAGAGCCAGGGTCTTAACCCTGAAAATCTGTGGCCTGGATTTTCCTCCATTTTTTTTTTTAAAGATTTATTTGCGAGAAAGAGCGCATACACGTGTGAGAGAACGTACGAGTGGGGAAAGGGGCAGAGAGAGAGAAAACCTCAAACAGGCTCTATGTTCAGCATGGAGCCCTACTCGGAGCTTGATCTCATGACCCCGAGATCATGACCCAAGCCGAAACCAAGAGCCTGACACTCAACCAACTAAGCCACCTATGCGTATTTTTTTTTATACTGTTTTAGTCTCATAGACCCCAGTCCTTCGTACCCAGTTAAAGGTCCCTAATCCATGTATAACCCAATATAGGAGATAGGCAGGCGGAACACGCTACGGTTACTTAAAATAGATTCCAATAAACAGTTCTGTGACTAGATGGACACCTGCATTATTCCTAAGTAGGCTTGCTTTGGCCCAGGCTCTTTACTCACAAGTTGTAAAACATCAATGTGCCATATCACAGCTGACTAAAAAGAGAACACCCAGGTAGAGACTTCGCTAATTCTTTTTTTTTTTTAAAGATTTTTTTTTGGGGCGCCTGGGTGGCTCAGTGGGTTAAGCCGCTGCCTTCGGCTCAGGTCATGATCTCAGGGTCCTGGGATCGAGTCCCACGTCGGGCTCTCTGCTCTGCGGGGAGCCTGCTACCTCCTCTCTCTTTTTTTTAAAGATTTTATTTATTTATTTGACAGACAGAGATTACAAGTAGGCAGAGAGGCAGGCAGAGAGAGAGAGAGGAGGTAGCAGGCTCCCCGCAGAGCAGAGAGCCCGACGTGGGACTCGATCCCAGGACCCTGAGATCATGACCTGAGCCGAAGGCAGCGGCTTAACCCACTGAGCCACCCAGGCGCCCCTGAGACTTCGCTAATTCAAGAAAGAACATTGCCCGCAAAGCCTCTACTGCCTTCTTTCTCAGTCATTATTCCTTTGTTTCCTCCTAGAAGTAACTAGAATCCTAACTTGCATGCTAATCACTTCCTTGCCCTTCTTTATAGTTTTAGTTTTACTACTAATGCTGTCAGCCTTAAAGATACAGTTTTTGCTTGCCAATTTTTACACTTTATAGAAATAGAATAGTATTATATGTGTTCTTTCTGTTGTCTTTTTCCCAACATTATATTTATAAGATTAATAGATGTATACTTGTCTGTTTATTTTCTGAGCTGGATAGTATTCCATTATTGAATATACTAGATTTCGTTGTTGGTCAACATTTGGTCTGATTTCCATTTTTGGAGGTTATGGGTAGTGCTGCTACGTTCTTTCGCTTGTATCCTGTTGCCCATGTGCTCTATAGTTACCAGAGTGTAAAACTGCTGGGTCTTAGAGTATAAGCATCTTTACCTTTACCTTAATGCCAAACTGTCCTCCAATCCAAAGTGGTTCTACCAATTTTATTCCCAGAGGGACTGTATTTCTGCTGCTTCTCACTTGGTATTGTCATCCATCATATTTTTCATCATCTGATGAAGTAGCTCATTGTAACTAAGTTTGCATTTTCTTGATCACTGTTGGGATGGAGCATCTTTTCATATGCTGGTCCATTTGGATTTCCCTTTTTTTAGTGCCTCTTCAGATGTTTTTGTCTTATAATTATTGGTTTGTGTTGTTTTTTTTTTTTTTTTTTTTTTTTAAAGATTTTTTTTTTTTTTTTTTATTTATTGATTTGACAGAGAGAGATCACAAGTAGACAGAGAGGCAGGCAGAGAGAGAGAGAGGGAAGCAGGCTCCCTGCCGAGCAGAGAGCCCGATGCGGGACTCGACCCCAGGACCCTGAGATCATGACCCGAGCCGAAGGCAGCGGCCTAACCCACTGAGCCACCCAGGCGCCCTGTTTTTTTTTTTTTTTTCCTTGATTTGTAGTTCTTTATTTTGGATCATAAGGGTTTTTTTTTTCCTTTTATTGTGGGTTATGTGTTGCAAATATCTGCTCATTTTGTGGTATTACACAATGGTATTTTTTCATTAAAAGTTCAGAATGTTAGTATATTCAAATTTATTAATGTTCTTTATAGTTAGTGTTTTATTCAAATATCCCAAGATAATAAAAATCTTTTACTATGATGTCTTCCAAAAGATTTATTGTTTTCCTTTTCACATTTAAGTTTGTAGCCATCTGTAATTGATTTTTCTTTTTTTTAATTTTTTTTTTTTAAGATTTTATTTATTTATTTGACAGAGAGAGATCACAAGTAGACGGAGAGGAAGGCAGAGAGAGAGAGAGAGGGAAGCAGGCTTCCTGCTGAGCAGAGAGCCCGATGCGGGACTCGATCCCAGGACCCTGAGATCATGACCCGAGCCGAAGGCAGCGGCTTAACCCACTGAGCCACCCAGGCGCCCCTGTAATTGATTTTTCTATTTGTAACTGTCTAGTAGGGGTGACAAATTTTGTTTTACTTTTTTTTTTCTTCATGGTATCATATCCAGTTGTTCCAGCACCATTCAGTGAGGGGAAAGAATTGTCTTTCCCCACACTGGTCTGCAGTGTCACCATTGTCAAAATCAAGTGCTCATGTTTGATGGGTTTGTTTCTGGACTCCGTTTGCTTTTTTTTTTTTTTTTTAATTAATTTATTTATTTATTTGACAGAGATCACAAGTGGGCAGAGAGGTAGGCAGAGGGGCGGGGGGACCAGGCTCCCTGCTGAGCAGAGAGCACAATGCGGGGCTTGATCCCAGAACCCTTTTAAAGATTTTAAGAATCTTTTAAAGATTTTATTTATTGATTTGACAGAGAGAGATCACAAGTAGACAGAGAGGCAGGCAGAGAGAGAGAGAGAGAGAGAGGGAAGCAGGCTCCCTGCTGAGCAGAGAGCCCGATGCGGGACTCGATCCCAGGACCCTGAGATCATGACCTGAGCCGAAGGCAGCGGCTTAACCCACTGAGCCACCCAGGCGCCCCCAATATAGTAATTCTTAACCTTCATTGTGCTCTGTACTCCATTTGGTAGCCTGGTGAAGCCCATGGATCCCTTCTCAAAATCATGTTTTTTTACTGAATAAAATGAAATACATTGGATTACAAAGGAAATTTACTTTTTTTTTTAAAGATTTTATTTATTTATCTGACAGAGATCACAAGTAGATGGAGAGGCAGGCAGAGAGAGAGAGAGGGAAGCAGGCTCCCTGCTGAGCAGAGAGCCCGATGCGGGACTCGATCCCAGGACCCTGAGATCATGACCTGAGCCGAAGGCAGCGGCTTAACCCACTGAGCCACCCAGGTGCCCCTAAAGGAAATTTACTTTATTGAAATACAGTTATCAAAAAAAATGTAGAAAGAATAATATGTTCTTCATTAATACACTAAGTAATTAGAAGTTCCAGCAGTAGGTCTAATTATTGTAACTTTGACATAGTGGTGAACATAAAAGATATTTTGAGGGGCGCCTGGGTGGCTCAGTGGGTTAAGCCGCTGCCTTCGGCTCAGGTCATGATCCCAGAGTCCTGGGATCAAGCCCCACATTGGGCTCTCTGCTCAGCAGGGAGCCTGCTTCCTCCTCTCTCTCTGCCTGCCTCTCTGCCTACTTGTGATTTCTCTCTGTCAAATAAATAAATAAAATCTTTAAAAAAAAAAAAAAAAAAAAAAGATATTTTGAGATTTGCAACAACTGTCATGTGATATTGAAAGTACTAGTGACAGTGGCAGATACTGCTGATACTACTGCTTGTTCCCTGTGTTCAGGACAGCAGAATGCTAAATGTCAACTTAGAGGTTGATGTAAATAATGTGGTTTTTACCCTCATTCATTGTTCATTGAATTTTGCCCATAGACCCATGTGAGGAATCTCTTCTTGAAAGCAGGGTAGAACTTCTGTTGTACATTGAGTGGATAGAGTATATTTCTGGTAGGGGTTGCTCCCAAGTGCCGGAATGTGGAGGACTTCACTGTGGGGTCTTAGTACCCACACAAGAAGATCTGGCTTTATCAGACATTTTATTCCATTTCTTTATTTTCTTTTTTGCCTGGGGCAAATTTCTCTTTGAATGTATTCTGGTAAGGGATGGGAAAGAGAGAATTTGTTACAATAGCTTTGTCTGTTTTTATTGTAGCATCTTAATCCATCCTAGTTTGTAGCCCCATTTCTCACACTCCAACTGAAGTCCAACATCCCAATTATAACTTGCTTTTTGTTTTTCAAAAACTTGCCAAGAATTTGTTAGACTTTTCTTAATTACTGGTGAATGTACTTCATGTGCTCCCCCACCTCCCCCTAATATTATGGAACTATTTTTACATTTCTGTACTTTTATTTCTGTGGAGTATCAGGAGGCCATACTATTCAATAAATTCTCCTGAATTAGAAATCTTTTCCTTAAAAAAAAAAAACAAAAAAAAAACTTTATTTAGTCTCCTTCATTAAAGGGAAAAAAGTTTAGTATATTTATATGTTTTCTAAATTATATAGAGAACAACAAATATCAAAGCAATGAGTTTAGGGCTGGCTGCATGAAGAAAAGTATTAAAGCAGTCATTTGTATTTTGTGTCTTCATTGCCATCTGAAAAGAATAATATCAATTAGTAATACTCTTGTCTAATGTACAATAGTTGATGATTGTCCTGGTTTTGTTTATGTTGCCATGTCATCTCACCTCTTCATTTATACAAATCAGACACGTTATCACCTCTTAAGGGGGTGTCTGCTTTGGTACGTATTTTGTGTGTAAGGGAGCACTTACTCATTTGGATCATTGTGATATTGTGATTCAGATGTACTGAATAGAATTTCATCTCTGTATTTGACTAAGCCAAACTTTGTGGGAGCTGTTGCATAATTGAGTGATTCTCCCTGTGCCCACTAAATAAAATCAAAGGCCAGAAACAGGGTAAACATAATAATCATCCCAGGAATTGGCCAACTTTTTCATAAAGGACCAGGTAGTGCATCTTGTTGACTTTGTGAGCTGTATTGACTCTGTCATGACTAAACAGGTATAGATAACAGGGACGTGAATGAGTGGGTGTGACTGTATTCCAGCAAAACTTTGGTTAGCAAAAACAGGAGGCCAGGCTGACATCTGCAAACCTCTGGCCAGATGTTATGTTTACAAGTTTGTTCTATGGTATTGGTTTTAAAATGTGCCCTTTTGGGGCACCTGGGTGGCTCAGTGGGTTAAGCCTCTGCCTTTAGCTAAGGTCATGGTCTCAGGGTCCTGGGATTGAGCCCCACATCGGGCTCTCTGCTCAGTGGGGAGTCTGCTTCCCCCTATCCCTCTGCCTGCCTCTCTGCCTACTTGTGCTTTCTCTCTCTCTGTCAAATAAATAATTAAAATCTTAAAAAAAAAAAAACAAAACTGGGGTGCCTGGATGGCTCAGTGGGTTAAAGCCTCTGCCTTCGGTTCAGGTCATGATCCCAGTGTCCTGGGATTGAGCCCCGCGTGGGGCTTTCTGCTCAGCGGGGAACCTGCTTCCTCCTCTCTCTCTCTGCCTGCGTCTCTACCAACTTGTGATCTCTGTCAGATAAATTAATAAAATCTTTAAAAAAAAAATCTTACAAAACAAAAAAAGTGCTCTTTCTTGAAAAATTGGAGACAGGGAACTTGGTGGCCTGATATTTTTGGATTGGTTAAAAGTCTTGTCTGGTATAATGAAGATGAGGTAGTAGTGTACATTGGGGCCATTGTCAAGTTAGGAAACTGTCTCCACTTGATTCTTCACACAGGGAGCAAATTCATTTCATAGGCCTATGATCAGTCTTCTGGTGTACAGCTCCTAGCTTTGAAGTTAACATCAAAAGTAAGCCATGAAATTGGACCACCTGGTATATTTTATAATAGCGATTCTTCTGGTTTGTTTTTTGTTTGTTTTGAGTCTGCTGCCTTCATCAGTTAAGTGGAAGTAGATAAGAGTCCAGGCTCCAGAGCACACTCTGGAGCAGGATCATTGGCCAGTTTAATGGTAGACATGTTATCTCTTCCTGACCTCAAAATAGGAGCCTTTTAGCACTTGGATGTTTCTTTATAAGCCTTTTAATTAAAGCGTGTCATACATACTAACTGTAATTAATTATACAACTTAATACCCTTGTGTCACCATGTGTAGACATGTATACCAATGTTTGGACATTCTTGTACACAGAATACTTTAAGTTGTCTGCTGTGATCATCTCAGGCTGACTCAGGGTCAGCTGCCATACCTGGCTTCCTGTTCCTGTGGACATCTGTGGTCTCTTCTGTTGCCTTGGGGTTGCTGCACCAACAGAGTTATAAAACTCTTTCTGAAAGTAAAGTTAACTTGATTACAGAGAACTGGGCAGTTCTTTGTTCCTTGTCATCCGTGTGAGCCACCAACGCTGAGTTACAGGAAAAATAATGGGCTTTGCTAGCAGTAATGTATTTTAGTATAGTGGATTTTCACTTGGGCCATTACAGTTTACGTACTCTTTTATGAAATGTCGAGTTATTGAATTAAACCATTTAAAAGCATAGTTGATGCAAAGGGAGAAATAAAATATGAAGTATAATACTGTAGTTCAGTCAAATAAATGATATTAAATAATTAAGATTTGGGGGTTTACTCTTTTAATTCCGTAAATCATTACTGAATTCAGAATCTTCCATCATATTTTTTTGGATGGATATGCCCTGTTGGTTTTTGGTTTGTTTTTAGTTCTGGAACATTTTAAAAATGTAAGAGTGGAAAGAATAGTATACGAACCCCTATATACCCATCACCCAACCTCAGCAATGATCAGTTCATGGCCAGTCTTTATTTCTTCTTTATAACCAGATTGTTTTGAATCATGCCAGCTTTTTAAAATTGGAAATTTAATTTTTACTTAGTTTAGGCACTTTGGGAACTCCACAATATCCCCGAAGAATTTGCAATATAGAAAATCAAGAAGTAAGGACTATGATGTGTATAGTGATAATGAGACCTGCAGTCAGGAATCAGAAGATAATTTTGCTAAAGAGCTTCAGCAGTATATACAAGCTAAAGAAATGGCAAATGCCGCGCAATCCTTACCATTTCCTGAAGAATCAATGAAGAAAGAGGGAGTGAAGGATATCCAGAAAGGTAAGGGTGAAGCTATTTTGTCATTTAAAGTTTATGTAGACAATCAGTCACAGTTGTCCATAAATGGACTGGGGTTTGGGGAGGGGGAGAGTTTCTCCAGCATTTTATCTTGAAGTAAGATCCTGCTTTCCTTAGGTCTTTACGCCAGATGTGAGCTTGCACGGCCTGAGATGCCCACTCCACCCCCCCAACCTGGCCATTCAGTGTACAAATGCAGAGTTTACAGGAAGGTTATCAAAGCCCATGACTGCTTTGAAAGGGAGAAGGCAAAATCCTTGGCCTCCGCATCTATGAAGGACAAGATGTACCTGTTTGTATTGCTCTCAGTTTAGAGAGGAATTGACTTAATGTCTGATACTGTGGTGTGTCAGACTATATATTCTTTTAGACTACTAAAATAAAATATATTCTTTTAGATTACTAAAATGAAATTTAGTCATATGTATGAGGACAAATGACAGCTACGGAAGACATTAATCCTCTGTTTTACTGCCTTTTTTTTTTTTTTTTTTTTTGATGCTCTTATTTTATTTTCTGACGTAATCTGTACACTCACTGTGGGGCTCAAACTCATAATCCCAGGATCGAGAGTTGCATGCTCTACTGACTGAGGCAGCCAGGCTCCCCTATGTTTGTATGTAGAAGGTTTTCAGTGAAAACCCTGACAGTAGTATATGAGGTAATTTTAAACATTTGAAGCTTTTGCTGCTAGAGTGCTATGGCAATTCCTACTTAGCTCCATAACACTCTTCAAAAGGATCTGGCTTATGGCAAGCAAGAGTCAGACGCTTAAGCAACTAAGCCACCCAGGTGCCCCTATAGAGTGTACCTTAGAGTAACCTGCTGTTGTGCCTTCATGTTCTCGTAAATTAAAATTAAACTTTTAACGCTTAGTGTCTAAGATTTATTTATTTTTTTTTAAAGATTTTATTTATTTATTTGACAGAGAGAGATCACAAGTAGATGGAGAGGCAGGCAGAGAGAGAGAGAGAGAGAGAGGGAAGCAGGCACCCTGCTGAGCAGAGAGCCCGATGCGGGACTCGATCCCAGGACCCTGAGATCATGACCTGAGCCGAAGGCAGCGGCTTAATCCACTGAGCCACCCAGGCGCCCCAGTGTCTAAGATTTAAACACATAAGATTAATTTTCTTGTTTTCAGCTGTTAAACAAAAAAATAAAAACCCAAAAGCTGTCCAGAAGAATGGTAAGCAGAAGAAAATGAAGCGAAAACGGGCTGGTATGGGCCAGAAAGGATCAAACGCTTCCTTGCAGAACAGAAGCTCACAGGAACAGGTCAGTACAAGAGTGCAGGCATGCAGGAGGACACTTACTTGCAGCAGAATTTTTAATCTTACACCACCGTGACGAGCCACAGAATGAGAGTTCTCTGATGGTGAAAAATCTCCTCACTGTCAGTGGGCTCTCCCATGTTCTTCGCTGTCACTGTCACAGCTGCCTTCCCTCTCGCTTACCCTGGGTTAAGCCTTAGTGTTGTCCCTGTTTACCTGAATACATGCATACGATTCCCTTGATTTTGGACTGTTGTACTGTCAATGACTGGAAAAACAGGGGAAGCAGGGAGAAGATAAAGAGCCCAAGGGAGCACTTCAAAAGTCACAGAGTCTTACAGAGTTTCTACTGTTGCGGTCCCTGTGGAAATGAAAAAGGAGTATTTCTGAGTGTTGACCTTATAAAACACCCCAACCCTGCTGGTATTTTGATTTTGTTCTTTAGAACTTCCTCTTCCTTGGTCTGCGGATGTATTCAGGATAGGACAATAAGGACTCTGCTTTTCTGAGGGCTTCTAAACTAACCTTTTTTCTTAGGCTTGGTCCAGAAGACAAGAGTTAGGGGTGGTAAAATAGATCAAATATAATAGAAAAACATATTTATATAAAAATCTTGCCTTGCTTCCATATTTTACAAATGAGGAATCTGAAGCCCTGAGGGTTCAGGTAACTGCTCAGAGTCACACAGGGCCAGGCCACAACTGGAACTTTATTTCCTGACGCCATCAGTATTCCCTGTGATTCTTTTGGTTTATATTGACTCAAATGATCATTCAGCAGACAGCTTTCCTACATGAGGAATGGATTATAAGCATGTATGTTAGAATTTAATAACATAGTCAGATAAAACCAAGGATTTACACTGACCCATCTTTATTAGACACAATTTTGATGGTGTTAAGTGGAAATTTGACTTTATTACAAAGCAGATCACCTAAATGTAGTTAGGTCCCTTCTTTGCCCATACTAAATTCGTAAAACTATTCAGAAATTTGGTATTACAAGAGCTATAAACTACACACAAGTTAACACACTAAAAATAGTTTATATTTCTGAAAAGCTAGAATGTATTATGAAATTCCCCTTTTGTTTTTATATAAAAGTCACCTTTTGTTTTTATATCTCTTTTGCCATCTTTGAGGTTTTATTTTTAGTAATGTTTTTTAACTTGAGCTGGTTATTATTCCCTCCTCTCACTCAGAGATCATCTCATTGGAATTAAAGAGCATGCTGCTTTTGGTTCACCTTACAGTTTCCAGTTTTGTCTCCATCATTAAGAGCCTTATTCCTAGACTTCGTTAAATTTTTTTATCTGATTTTTAAAAAAAGATTTTACTTATTTATTTGAGAGAATGAGAGAGAGAGAGAGGGTTAGGGGGAGAAGCAGACTCCCTGCTGAGCAGGGAGCCCAGTGCAGGACTCGATCCTGGGACTCCAGGATCATGACCTGAGCTGAAGGCAGTCACTTAACCAACTGAGCCACCCAGGCGCCCTTTTTTTAATCTGATTTTTAAAAATAAGGGCGGGGCACCTGGGTGGCTCAGTGGGTTAAGCCTCTGCCTTCAGCTCAGGTCATGGTCTCAGGGTCCTGGGATTGAGCCCCGCATTGGGGTCTCTGCTCAGGAGGGAGCCTGCTTCCCCCTTTCTCTCTGCCTGCCTCTCTGCCTACTTGTGATATCTCTCTCTCTTTCTGTCAAATAAATAAATAAAATCTTTAAAAAAAAAAATAAGGGCAAAGTATAATAAAATACTCAAATTGCACACACACTAATATTTAGTGCTGGAATGCTGTTATAATTGGCAGAATACTTATTTTTCAACTGATGTGTAAAAGTTCAAATCTTTCAAATAAAGGCTAATTTAGAAGAGTCACTTTGTAATGTTTTAAAGGTGGTTAAAATGATTTTGTGCAATGGAATAAAATATTTAAATTTCTATTTCTCACATTTAGTTCTTTGTTTTTGTTTTCAAAGGATGATAAACCTAAGGAGAAGCAGCCACGTGTGAGAATGAGTCAGGGATTCATCAACCAACATACAGTGGAACGCAAGGGGAAACAAATTTGTAAATATTTTCTTGAAAGGAAATGTATTAAGGTATAAAAAACTATGTAAGCAAAAATATACTAAAATGTGAAGTATAACAAAAATGTACTAAAGCCAACTCCCATTTCCATTGGGTAGTCTATAAGCATACCTGTACATTTTTATAACTTTCCTTCTGGAAAGTTCAACTAGAATACTTTATTGAAATATTCCTCTGTGTTTTAGAAAGATACTTTTTATTTTTTATTTTTTTTAAAGATTTTTATTTATTTATTTGACAGAGAGAGATCACAAGTAGGCAGAGAGGCAGGCAGAGAGAGAGAGAGGGAAGCAGGCTCCCTGCTGAGCAGAGAGCCCGATGCGGGGCTCAATCCCAGGACCCCGGGATCATGACCTGAGCTGAAGGCAGAGGCTTAACCCACTGAGCCACCCAGGCGCCCCGAAAGATACTTTTTAAAAAATGCTTTGGGTAAAAAATGTTTAGGTCTTAAGATTTTAAGCAGGGGGCGCCTGGGTGGCTCAGTGGGTTAAGCCGCTGCCTTCGGCTCAGGTCATGATCTCAGGGTCCTGGGATCGAGTCCCGCATCGGGTTCTCTGCTCGGCAGAGATCCTGCTTCCCTCTCTCTCTCTCTCTCTCTGCCTGCCTCTCCATCTGCTTGTGATCTCTCTCTGTCAAATAAATAAATAAAATCTTTAAAAAGATTTTAAGCAGGTATGTGTGGTATAGTTATAAGATAGCTCTTTACGAATTAGGCTGTAGTAAAAAAAAAAAAAGTTTTATACTTTAGTGTTTCTGAGACTTTCTGGAATCATTTGCTTATCTTAAGCTTAGTAATAATTGAATGACTTAACTTTGAGAATGTTAATGGCTTTTCCTTGTTCTGTTTTGGCCCAGGGAGACCAGTGTAAATTTGATCATGATGCCGAGATAGAGAAGAAAAAGGAAATGTGTAAATTTTATGTACAAGGATATTGTACCAGAGGTGAAAACTGCCTATATTTGCATAATATCCTTTATCACAAAATATAATAACTACTTTTTCTAAATATTTACATGAACATTTTATTTATTTATTTATTTAAAGATTTTATTTATTTATTTGACAGACAGAGATCACAAGTAGGCAGAGAGGCATGCAGAGAGAGAGGGGAGGAAGCAGGCTCCCCGCGGAGCAGAGAGCCCGATGCGGGGCTCAATCCCAGGACCCCAGGATCATGACCTGAGCCGAAGGCAGAGGCTTCAACCCACTGAGCCACCCAGGTGCCCCATGAACATTTTAAATACATGTAATTTTCAATGAAACCCATGTTTTAGCTATGGTAAAATTATGTTACTCAAGCCCAACTAGTATCAGAGTGGTTAATTGTGTAGGTTTTTTTTTTCCCCCAAAGAAAGAAAAGATGGATTCTTTAGCAATTCTCTCAAATCAAGGTCATTCACCTGGGTATAGTATAACAGCAGGTTCATGAGACCTATTCAGCCCCCAGAAAGACTGTCAGAATTTCTGCTGTGACATTAACTAATTGTATTTATATTCACGTAAGTTACTTTGTTGTTGTTGTTGTTTTTTAATGATTTTATTTTTAAGTAGTCTCTGCAACCAATGTGGGACTCAAATTTACAACTCTGCAATCAAGGGTTGCATGCTCTATGACTGAGCTTGCTAGGTGCCCTCATCTAAACTACTTAAAAAAAAGGAGGAGGAGGAATTACATAATTTGGGAGTACTTATTTTCTATATATTCTATACCAAATAGAGGTTAATTGTCCCTTAGTTTGGAAAATAACCCTAATTCTTTAGTGCAAATGGTACAGACATGTTGTGAAAACATGGAACGTAAACATTTTAGGGTAATAGCACTTTTGGGCACCACAAAAGTTGTTTTCCTTCAGTCATTCAATAGAAGGAATCTCAATTCTAACTTGAGCATTTTTTCCTAGAAAATAATATTGAAGTTGTTTAATTGATCCTATTTTAAACAAGCCTTATATCTGAAGGATTCAGATTTGTAAGCCCTATCATTGTTATTGACTTTAATTTCCCCACCCCAAAATAATGCTTTAAAGTATTTGAAATATACATCCTTTTCTTAAATCAGTGAAATATGCTGGTAGTTTATCGTGAAAATGGATATGAAGGAAAAGCATCCTGTGATAGCCATTAAACTTAATTTATATAGTTATTCTAAAATTAGATGTTTCATGTAATTCAGTTAGTCATCTACTGTCTCATATTTTAAATAGAGATTTTAGTGTTTCTACTATTAGGAAAGACCTTTATAGAGGGCAAAAATAGTAAATTAATAACAAAATATTTTAATTGGATTAAACATGTTCTCTTCCTTAACATTTGGATTACATGAATATCCTTGCAAGTTTTACCATACAGGAACAAAGTGTTATCAGGGTGAATATTGCAAGTTTTCACATTCTCCACTGACTCCTGAAACACAAGAATTGTTGGCCAAAGTAAGTACAATTTTAATTTTTGTTTTTCTTTTTTAAAGAGAATGTTTGAACTAAAGACTAACTTTGAACTAAGAATTTTGAAAATACACTCTTCTTTAAGGTTACCATATGGGGTGTATTAGGACTGACAGTCTTAGAATTTAATTCCATATAGAAAATTAATATTCATATATATATATTTTTTGTAGCTTAAAGGAAAATTTATACTTACTGCTGGTGAGAACATTCCAGTTTATACTTATACAAGCAATAAGTATAAATTGAATTTTCTTAAAACCTTCAATGTAGTTAGCAACCTTAGTAGCCAAGCTAACCGAAGGAAAACAAAATAAAGAGGAGAACTAGTACTCCTGTTACAATCTTAGAAGGAAAGCAAAGAATCACTGGATGGTAAATATTTTTAGAGTTACACATACTCAAGTAATTATTTCAGAAGTTTTCTTTACCAGGTGCCTGGGTTGCTCAGTCGGTTAATCATCTGCCTTCAGCTTGCCGTGATCCCACAGTCCTGGAATTGTTGGGCTCTCTGCTCAGTGTGGGAGCCTGCCACTTCTTTCTTTGCCCACCTCTCATGCTCTCTCTCTCTGTCTCTCTTTATCTCTCACTCATATACATAAAATCGTTAAAAAAATTTTTTTTCTTCAAATACTCTTTCAGGGCACCTGGGTGGCTCAGTGGGTTAAGCCTCTGCCTTTGGCTCAGGTCATGATCTCAGGTTCCTGGGATTGAGTCCCTCGTTGGGCTCTCTGCTCAGCAGGGAGCCTGCTTCCCCACCCACTCTCTCTCTGCCTGCCTCTCTGCCTACTTGTGATCTCTGTTTATCAAATAAATAAATAAATAAATAAAATCTTTAAACAAACTAAAAAACCTCTTTCAATGAGGAAAGATAACTGAAAAATAAGTCATTATATTCTTTCATTTCCTATATGTTAATTGGAATTAGTGTCTTCAAAATTAAATTGAAATATAGGGGAAAATAAAAGATTCTCCTAGAACCAAGCCATACCATCTTGTGGCAGAAAGTTCTCTTGAGGGGCGCCTGGGTGGCTCAGTGGGTTAAGCCGCTGCCTTCGGCTCAGGTCATGATCTCAGGGTCCTGGGATCGAGTCCCACATCGGGTTCTCTGCTCAGCAAGAAGCCTGCTTCCCTCTCTCTCTCTCTCTCTCTCTCTCTGCCTTCCTCTCCGTCTACTTGTGATCTCTCTCTGTCAAATAAATAAATAAATAAAATCTTTAAAAAAAAAAGAAAGAAAGTTCTCTTGAGTAATACAAATATTAGAAAATCAAATGTACTTATTTCTGGATATTTTTAAGTTGTAAAAATGAAGGCTTACCCTGGAATTAAAAGTCATACCAAATATTTTGTTGTTAGTATGAAATATATATGAAAAAAAGATAGATATAAAAGTTGTCTTTCAAAAAAAAAAAAGTTGTCTTTCAGGCCTCATTGTAAACATTAGGTGATTACTAAGATAAATAGTGCTGGACTCACTAGACAGTTCTAAGAGCATTATGATGTACCTGAATTAGACATTGATGCATAAAAATGATTGTGTGATTTTTTTTTTTTCCATACTAGGTTTTGGATACTGAAAAGAAGTCATCATGAAAATAAAAGGCATAAAAAAGGTAAAATTAGCTTTTAGCACATTTCCTTTTTATTCTCTGAAACATCTCTAGAAATTGGCTTGGAAACATAGGACTTTTCCATTTTCTAAAATAGAAATCTTTTTCTTTATCTTCCCCTGCTAACAAATTATAAAATATTTGCTACCTATGCATGAATATATATGTCCATGTCCTTGGGCCTACTTCCCTCTCTTGGTTTGTCACTATCTTTTGTAGTTTTATCCTCCTCTTTTGTTTCTTTGTAGATTTACCAAGTGTGTGTGATGCGTGAAATAGTGTATTTGGTTTTGTTTGTGTTTGGATTTTATTTAAATAGCTTGGATTTTATTTAAACAATAAGTATTCTATGTACTCATTTATATACTTATGTGACTTGCTATTTTCACTTACCATTACACTTCTTTTTTGGTGGGGGGTGGAGAGAGAAAGAGGGAGGGCAAACAAGGGAGCAGGGGAGAGGGGCAGAGGAAGAGGGAGAGAGAATCTCAAGCAGGCTCCATGCCTGACTTGGAGCCGGATGCAGGGCTTGATCTCATGACCCTGAGATCATGACCTGAGGTGAAATCAAGAGTCAGACGCAGAACCAGCTGAGCCACCTAGGTGCCCCTCAACATTATGTTTCTAGATTCATACATGTGGATACACATAGCTCTTATTCATTAATTTATACTTTCATATAGCATTTCATTCTATGAATGTGTTAAAATTTATTTGGTCATTCAACTACTGATGGATACTTAGGTTATTTTCAATTTTTTAAATATAAGGTATTGTTAAAAATAATTATATGTATGTCTTTTGATGTATTTATATGTGCGTTATCCTAGATATAAACCAAGGAAAATGTAAAATTTAAGATAATACCAATCTTTTCTAAAGTAGTTAGAACAGTTTATACTCCCACCAACTGTGTAAAAGAACTCCTGTGGCTCTATTACTTGCTGATACTTTTATTGTCAAGACTTCAGTTTAGTGGACATAAAAGTGATGTCACATAGCTTATTTTCATGAAATTCAGCATCTTTTCTTAAGCTTACTAGCTTTTGAGTTTCATTTTTGGTGAAATTCCTGTTGTGTTTTTGCCTGTGTCTCAATTGGGCTGATTGTACTTTATAAATTGATTTTATATATTCCTGATGTAATTCTTCATGGGATATGTGTGGCAGGTCTTCTCCCATTTTGTGCATTGTCTTTTCAGTTTTTCTGAGAAGGCTCAATGAGCAGAATTACTTCCTTTGGCAATCTTTTTAAGTTTTGTTTTTTATATTTCTTTTTTACTCCTTTGGAAAATGTATCGGTTAACAGTTGCTACCATAATGGTGTTAACAACCAGAAGCTGCTCACTAGCATATAAAAATAAACATTTCTTTTTCCATACATCTGCATATTGGCTGGGAATAGGCTGATCTAGGCTGGCTTTGGCTGGGTTGGCTCTGCTTCATTAAGCAGGTTGACTGGGATGGTTCTGCTCCACGTTCGTCTCAGTCTCCTCCTACGCCCACTAGGCTAGCTGGGATGTGTTCCTCTCATGGTGTTGGCAGAAGCTCAGGGCTGTTTGCATCACGTTTACTCATAACCCGTTGGCCTAAGTAAGTGACACAGCCAAGCCCAAAATCAAGAAGTAAGGAAGTACACTCTACTTAGACTTTCCACGTGAGAGGAGCTGCTAAATTACATGAAAAAAGAGGGTGGTTGTGGCTATAGGGAGAAAAGAATGAAAACTAATTGATTATTTTTTTTTTAAGATTTATTTATTTATTTATTTATTTGACAGGGAGAGAGAGATCACAAGTAGGCAGAAAGGCAGGCAGAGAGAAAGGGGGGGGGGGGTAGAAGGCTCCCCGCTGAGCAGAGAGAGCCAGATGCGGGGCTCGATCCCAGGACCCTGAGATCATGACCTGAGCCGAAGGCAGAGGCTTTAACCTACTGAGCCACCCAGGTGCCCCAAAAACTAATTGATTATTATTATTATTATTATTATTTTTTTTTTTTGAATGGTATGTAGTAGGGACCTGTTTTTCCCTTTCCTTATACTGACAAGCAGCCTCCCTGCACCATTCAACTGAAAAGACTGCCTTTTCCCCACTGGTCTGTAATGCCTGCCCCCTGTGCTATATATAAAGTTTCCTCCAAACAAAGATTGGTTTCTGGGGTTTCTTTTCTGCTTCATTTCTCTCGTTCTCAAACACTCTGTCTTAGTTACTGGAGTTTTTTTGGATTTTACCCATTTGATAGTTTATCTAATGCTGTTCTTCACAAATGCCTTGGATATTTTGGGCCCTTATTTTAAAAAATTCTTTGGTAACATTTTGTTTATTTATTTGAGAGAGAGAGAGCACAGATTGGGGGAGAGGCAGAGGAAGAGGGAGGGGAACATGTAGACTCCCTGCTGAGTGGGGAGCCAGATGCGGGGCTCAATCCCAGGACTCCAGGATCATGACTTGAGTTGAACTCAGATGCTTAACCAACTGAGCCACCCGGGTGCCCTTATTTTGGGCCCTTTTACTTTGATATAGTTTTCACCTGCTTTCAGCGTAAAACTTAATACTTCTTGGTAAATTTACAAAGTTGTGTGACATCACCATATCCAATTTTAGGATGTTTTTGACACCCACAAAAAGATCCCTTGTACCTATTTTCATTCACTCTCCAACCTCGCCTCCAGTTATAGGCAACCACTGATCTCCTTTCTGTCTCTAGATTTGCCTTTTCTGGGCATTTCGTATAAATTTCAATATGTGGTCTTATGCTTCTGGCTCTTCATGTAGTATGATATTTTTGAGATTCATTCATGCCTTATCATAGATCACTTGTTTTTTAAAATATTTATTTATTTGACAGAAAGAGAGATCACAAGTAGGCAGAGAGGCAGGCAGAGAGTGGGAAGCAGGCTCCCTGCTGAGCAGAGAGCCTGATGCGGGGCTTGATCCCAGGACCCTGAGACCATGACCTGAGCCGAAGGCAGAGGCTTAACCCGCTGAGCCACCCAGGCGCCCCGTTCACTTTTTTTTTTTAATAATTGCCCCATTATACCATTGTATGGTTAGGGATTTCTGAATACTATGGTAATTATATGTTTAACTTCTTAAGAACTGGAAAATTGTTTTCCAAAGTGGTTGTATCATTTTGCATTCTAGACAGCAAAGTAAGAAGATTTTAGTTTCTCCACATCCTCACCCACACTCATTGTTTTTGGTTGTTTTGATTATAGCTTTTCTAGTAGGGGTGAAGTGGTATCTCACTATAGCTGTAATTTGCATTTTTCAAATGATTAATGGTGTTAAGCATCTTTTCATGTGCCATTGGTCAGTTCAGATCTTTACCTATTCTGTAATTGGATCATCATCTGACTATTGAGTTGTAAGAGTTCTTTGCTGGATATAAGTCCATTATCACATATATGATTTAGAAGTATTTTGTGTCCCTATATATGGCTTTGTCTTTTTGTCCTAATTTGTGCCTGTGTTTTTAAAATAGTGTCATTGGGGAGGGTATGTGTTGTGGTGAGTGCTGTGTGTTGTGTAAGACTGATGAATCGCAGACCTCTAGCCCTGAAACAAATAATACATTATATGTTAATATTGATATTAATATGATTCTTTTGAGTTAATTCTTGGGAAAAGTATGAGCTAAGGATCTAAATTTTTCTTTTTGCATGTAGATATCCAGTTGTCCCAGCACTGTATTAAAAAAAGACTGCCCTTTATCCACTGAGTTACCACGGCACCTTTGTCAGAAATCAATTGTCTATAAATATAAGAATTTCTTTCTAGACTTTCAGTTGTGTTCTCTTGCTTTGTATGGTTATCCTTGTATGCTATCACACTGTCTTGTGATAGTGTCTTGTGATTACTGTAGCTTTATTCTAAGCTTTAAAATAAGAAAATATAAACTGTCCAGTTTTATTCACCTTTTCAAAGATTGTTTTGGCTATTTGGTGTCTTTTGCTTTTTTGTATAAATTTTAGGATCAGCTTGTAAATTTCTGCAAAACACCTATGCTGGAATTTTGACAGTTTGCATTGACCTGTGGAGAATGGCCATGTTCTATGAATATGGAATGTATCTCACTTTATTTAGATCTTTAATTTCTCTCACTTTTGGAGTTTTCAGCATACAAGTGTGTTATTTACACTTATTTTGTTAAATTTATTTACACACATTTTTTCCTCCTTGATGCTGTTGATGAATGTTTTTTAAACTTAATTTTTGGATCATATATTCCTAGTATAAAGAAATAGAGCTTATTTTTGCATTTTCATCTTTTTTTCCTGTGTCTTTTATGAACTCATTTATTAGCTCTATAGTTTTATGTGTGTGTATGTGTGTGTTCCTTAGGAATTTCTACATATTATCTGAGAATAAAGACAGTTTTACTTCTTCCTTTCTAATCCGGATGCCTTTTATTTCTTGAGTGATTTCACTGCCTCGAACCTCCCATGCAATGTTAAATAGAAGGGACAGCAGACATCATTGACTTTTTCCTGATGTTAGGAAAAAAGCATTCAGTCCTTTACCCCATTGTGTATGATTTCAGCTGTAGATTTTTCAAAGATATGCTTCATTGGTTTAAGAAAGTTCCCTTCTATTCATACTTTATCAAGAGCTTTTATCGTGGATGGATGTTGGATTTTGTCAAATATGTTTTCTCTATCTGCTGAGATGCTCATATCATTTTTCCCTTTAATCCTATTAATATGATACACTACAATATTATGACATATTCAGATGTTAAACCAGTGTTGCATTCTTTTTTTTTTAAGATTTTATTTATTTATTTGACAGACAAAGATCACAAGTAGGCAGAGAGGCAGGCAGAGAGAGGAGGAAGCAAGCTCCCTGCTGAGCAGAGAGCCTGATGCGGGGCTCGATCCCAGGACCCTGGGATCATGACCTGAGCCGAAGGCAGAGGCCTTAACCCACTGAGCTACTCAGGTGCCCCAAACCAGTGTTGCATTCTTGAGATAAGTTCTACTTGGTCATGCTATATAACCTGTTTTGAATATTTTTGGATTTGATTTGCTAATATTTTATGAAAGATTTTTATTCTATTTATATATAGCTTTCTTATCATATCTTTTTCTAGCTTTGGTATCAGGGCAATACTGGTTTCCTTAAGTGAATTGACAGATGTTCCTTCTTCCTTTATTTTCTGGAAAAGTTTTTGAAGGATTGGTATTATTTCTTCTTTAAATATGTGGTAGCATTCACCACTGAGGACACCTGAGCCTGAGCTTTTCTTTAACAGAAGATTTTACATACTGATTCAATTTCTTTCCTTTTTATAGGTTTATTCAAGTTTTTTTCCTTGAATTCTGTTTTGGTAACTTGTATTTTCCTATTAGTTTTGCCATTTCATCTAAGTTGTCTACTTTGTTGGCATAAGTTTGTCCAATAGTACTGTTTTATAACTCTTTTGATTTTTGTATCAAGAAGAGATTTCTGTGCCAGCAGTTTTGAGTTCTGTATGATAGTGATATCCCCTCTTTTGTACCTCATTTTGGTACTTTTGAGTCTACTCTTTTTTTTTTTTTCTTGGTTAGTGTAACTAAATGTTTTGTTGATCTTTCAAAGAACCAACTTGGTCTATTGATTATTCTCTTTTTTTTTTTATTGATTTCCACTCAATTTTTCTTTTTTCCTTCCTTCTGCTTGCTTTGTGTTTTGTTTGCTCCTATGTAGATTTTAGAGTCAGTTTGCCAAACCCCTCCTTGCCAGCAAAGCAAAACAAGAACGGTTTGGGGTTCTTTTAATTGGAATTTGTTTAGCTGTGTGCATTAGTTTGGAAACAGTTGACAGCTTTTTGGAGTGAGTTCTTCAGTCCATGAATATGTTGTCTATAGTCTTTTTTATTTTATTTTTTTTTTTAAGATTTTTTTTTTATTTATTTATTTGACAGAGAGATAGATCACAAGTAGGCAGAGAGGCAGTCAGAGAGAGAGGAGGAAGCAGGCTCCCCACTGAGCAGAGAGCCCGATGCGGGCCTCGATCCCAGGACCCTGGGATCATGACCTGAGCTGAAGGCAGAGGCTTTAACCCACTGAGCCACCCAGGTGCCCTGTCTATAGTCTTTTTAAGTGTTTTTTTAAATAAAGTTATCATTGTCCCCAGTGGGCCTACACATTCTTGTTAATTTTTTTAAGTACTTTATAATTCTGGATGTTATTCTCATTCATAATTTTAAAAATACTTATTTATTTATTTGTCAGAGAGAGAGAGTATGCGCACAAGCAGGCAGAGAGGCAGGCAGAGGTGGAGAGAGAAGCAGCCTCCCTGCCAAGCAAGGAGCCCGATGCGGGACTCGATCCCAGGACCCTGGGATCATGACCTGAGCTGAAGGCAGTGGCCTAACCGACTGAGCCACCCAGGCGTCCCATCTCATTCATATTTTTAAACTTGATTTTTCTGATTTGAATCAAAAACTTTGCTAATTTCTCTTTTAAAGTTGATAATCTGAGTAAGGTTTTCTGGATTTTTTTGTAGACATACATCTGCATAAAATTATTTTTATTCCTTCTGCGGTTCTTATTATTTTTGTTTTTCTTGTCTTGTTGACTAGGCCTTATAGTACAAGATTTAAGAACAGCTGTATTGAAGTATACATTATATATAATGCACTCATTTTAAATGTACACCTCAGTTATGTTAAGTATATTCACACTGTTTTGCATCCAGTCTTCAGAACCTTTTCATCTTGCAAAACTGAAATTCTGAACCCATTTAACAGTAACTACCCATTCCCTCCCTCCCCCAAGCCCTTGGCAACCACCATTCTTCTTTATGTCTCTGATTTTGATGACGCCAGATACCTCATGTAAGTGGGATCCTAGAGTATTTGTCTTTTTGTGACTGGCTTATTTCACTTAACATAGTACCTTCAAGGTTCATTAATGCAGCATGTGTCAGGATGTCCATCCTTTTTCAGGCTGAGTAATATTCCATTACTCAGTAATATATATTATTCCTATTACTCATATTCCATACTGAGTAATATTCCATATTTAAAATGTATCTCCACATTTTGCTTAACCATTCGTCTGTTGATGGTTACTTGGAGTGCTTCCATGTTTTAACTGTTGTGAATAATGCTGTTATGAACATGATGTACAAATATCTTTTTGAAACTCTTCTTTCAATTTTGGGTGTATATGCGGAAGTAGAATTGTTGGGCCGTGTGATAATTCTGTTCTTAATTTTTTTGAGGAACCACCGTACTGTTTCCATAGTAGCTGTACCATTTACATTCCCACCACAAGTGCACAGAATTCCAATTTCCCCACGTTCTCACCAACACTTGTTACTTTCTTTTTCTTTTTTTATTTGATAGTAGCCATCCTAATGGGTATGAGGTGGTAGGCATCTCATTGTAGTTACAATTTGCATTTTCCTAATGATTAATGATGTTGAGCATCTTTTCATGTGCTTATTGGCCATTTTATATCATCTTTGGAGAAATTCAAAGACTGTTCAAGTCCTTTTTACAATTTTGAATAGGGTTTTCGTTGTTTTAGAGAGTTCTCTAAATATTCTAGATTTTAATCACTTATGATAATATGACTTGGAAATATTTACTCCCATTTCGTAGGTTGCCTTTTCACTCTGTTGATAGTGTTTTTTGATGTACAAGATTTTAAAATTTTCATGAAATCCAGTTTGTCTTTTTTTTTCTTGTGCTGTTTCTGCCTTTGGTCTCATACTCAGGAAATCACTGCTGAATCCAATGTTGTCAAACTTTTATCCTGTCTCTTTTTCCTGAGAGTTTTATAGTTCTACCTCTTAGTTTAAGTCTTTAATTCATTTTGAGTTAATGGATGAAGAGATATAGGAGATCGAAGAGAGAAAACTGTTTAAGTCTTTAATTTTTAAGTCTTTAATTCATTTTGAGTTTGGGAAGGGTTACAACTTCATTCTTTTGCACTTAGATATCCAGTTTTGCCAGTCCCATTTGTTGAAAAGACTGTCATTTCCCCATTGAATGACTTTGGCACCCTTGTCAAAAATTATTTGACCGTGTGTGGGAAGGTTTATTTCTGAGCTCTGTATTCTATTCCATTGGTTTTATATATGTTTGTCTTTTTTTTTTTTTTAAGATTTTTATTTATTTATTTGACAGAGAGAGATCACAAGTAGACGGAGAGGCAGGCAGAGAGAGAGAGAGAGGGAAGCAGGCTCCCTGCTGAGCAGAGAGCCCGATGCGGGACTCGATCCCAGGACCCTGAGATCATGACCTGAGCCGAAGGCAGCGGCTTTAACCCACTGAGCCACCCAGGCGCCCTATATGTTTGTCTTTATGCCAATACCATATTATTTGATTATTGTAGATTTATAGTCAGTTTTGAAATTTAGAAGTGTGAGCCTCAACTTTGTTCTTTTTCAAGATTATTTTTGGCTCTTTGAGGCCTATTGAGATTCCATATGAATTTTAGGGTGGATTTTTGTTTCTGCCAAAAGTGTTATGATTTTGATAGTGAATGCACTGACGCCATAGATCACTTTGGGCACTATTGACAACTATATTAAGTCTTTCCGTTCATGAACATGGGGTGCCTTTGCATTTATTTATGTTTTTATCTTCTTTCAGAAATGTTTTGTAGTTTTCATTGTACAAGCCTTTCACCATCTTCGTTAAATTTCCTAAGAATTTTATTCTCTTTGAGGTATAGTGAATGGAATTGTCTTCTTGACTTCCTTTTCAGATTGTGTGTAATTTGTGTATAGAAATGGAACTGATTCTTATGTGTTGACTTTATATCCTACTGGTTTGTTGAATTCGTTTATTAGTTCTTTTTTTTTTTTTAAGATTTTATTTATTTATTTGACAGACAGCGATCACAAGTGGACAGAGAGAGAGGAGGAAGCAGGCTCCCTGCTGAGCAGAGAGCCCGATGTGGGACTTGATCCCAGGACCCTGGGATCCTGACCTGAGCCAAAGGCAGAGGCTTTTACCCACTGAGCTACCCAGGCGCCTCTCGTTTATTAGTTCTAACAAAAAGTATTTTTGTGGAAGCTTTAAGGTTTCCTACTTATAGATCATAGATTATACATGTAGATTATAGACATATAGATAAATGTTTTCTTAACATGATAAAATAAAATAATAAGAAAGTAAGCATCATACTTAATGGGGAAACAATGGAGGCATTTCTACTAGAAGTGTTTATGTCCAGTGGGACTGTCTAGTTTCTGAAAGTTGAGTAGAATTTCTCTCTGAAAACATCTATATGTGGTGCTAGTTTCATTTAAGAATGTCCTTGATGAAACAGTAAAAATTATTAATGTTAAACCTCAGTTCTTGGTATGTCTTGTCAATATTATGTATAGTGAAATGGAAAGACGTATAAAGTATTTCTACCTACTCAGTGGTATTCTCAAGGAAAAACATTTGTGTGCTTTTATCTTAATTGCAAGCTGAATTAGCTGTATTTTTTCATGAATACTCAAAAGAACAACTAAGGGGCAGACTTTTTTTTTCAGACGTAGATGTTCAGCAGGTACTTTTTCACAAATGAATGAAATTACCCCATTACTTCAAGGAAAGTAACTGAAAATATTTGTTATCAATGATAAAATTCTGGCTTTTGAGCAAAAATTATAATTTGGAATATTTGATCTGTCTCTCTGAGCTTGATAGCTTTCCTGTACTTTTTGCCAGATTGGTTGGTAATATTAAAGACTATGATATTTTAAAATGTGGTGTTTTAAATAATGTATAATGAAACATTTGAAAGGTATGCATAAATTAGTAAGCTAATATTTCCAAATAAATAATGCATGGTGTTTCAAAATTATGCATGGGTTAAACATCCATCCAACCTACAATATAGATTATTGTGCTTTAATAACCGTACAAAGATTTCCTTCTTGGGGCGCCTGGGTGGCTCAGTGGGTTAAAGCCTCTGCCTTCGGTTCAGGTCATGATCCCAGGGTCCTGGGATCGAGCCCTGCATCGGGCTCTCTGCTCGGCGAGGAGCCTGCTTTCTTCTCTCTCTCTGCCTGCCTCTCTGCCTACTTGTGATCTCTGTCAAATAAATAAATAAAATCTTTTAAAAATAATAATAATAGACTACCACCTTTAAAAAAAATTTCCTTCTTGTGGTTTCAGATTTATATTGTAACTGGAAATTTGGTTGCGTTTGCTTTTAGTATGTGTTTGCTCACCACTTTATTTTTTAGCTTTTCTGAATAAGTTTTAGCTTTTCTCATGTGGAGTATATAATATGGTTGGGTTTTATTCTGTGAGCCAAACGTGAAATCCTTTACTTCTTTTGATAAGTGAATTATTTATTGAATAATTCATATTTATTGAAATGACTGAACGTTTGGGTTAGTTTCTATCATTTTATAGTATAGTTGCTGTGTAAATTATGTTACATTTGTGTGTTTTCCCAATATGATACATTTTCTTGTTTTGCTCTTTTATATATTTTGCTTTTCTTCATCTCCTTTTTATCCTTTTGTTCTTTTTCCACTTTTATCCAATAAATCTTATTAAGTTTCCATTAAAATCTCTCCTGTCTTGTAATATACTTTACATTTTTTATATGATCTCTTTTTTGTATCATTTCTGAGGTCAGTCATCTCTTGTTTCATTACTTGCATTTTTTTTGTTCAATTTTTGTCTTAGTTTTTGAATTTTAATTCAGGATATTTAATTCAGTTTGGATTTTTGTGTTACAGTTTACTGCTGCTGCATGGCTTTTTGTGGGGAAGGGAGTAGGGGAGGATAAGTTGGCAATTTTCACTGGCTGATGTGTTTTGTTGGTTTTTTTTTTTTCTGTAGTTTTGTATAGATGAAGAATACTTATGCCTACGCCCGTTCAAGACTGTTGATTTGGAGTGGTTTACAAGAGTACTCATTTAAAGCGCCCTCTTGTGTCGGTATGATGTTGTGCATCTTCTTTAATGGATGGTGTGGAGGGGACAGAATCTAGTGTACGAGTGAGGGAATTAGTCTTCACCAAGATATTCCAGCCAGTGGAACAAGAGGGGAGCATATATGGCAGAGATGCTGGCTGGTAGGTCAACGTTGTGGTATTAAATTGCAGAAGTCTTTTCTGATTGAGTTTTGACAATAAAATAGGAAGAAAGGTTAAGCTGAGTGAGGATAGATGAAGAGATATAGGAGATCGAAGAGAGAAAACTGTTAAGTTTCTCTAAGAAGACACTGGGATAATAGGTAGATGATGACTATATGGTTAGATCTTTTCATGTCATTAAATACATTTGCAACATATTTTTAATGGTTGCTCATAATTTTGTTTTATGGCTTAAATTATGGTTTTGTGATTTATTTTTTAAAACCACTTTCTTGTTTTTTCCAGTATCTTACTTGTAAATAAAATGGAACAATGCCTCTTGTCATGCCATTCCTATACATGGAGTTCTTAACTTTTTTTTGTTAAGGCATGAGAATGGTTATATTTTTCATTGGTTCATAAACTGTAATGAAATTGTACACTTGTGTAAAATGTAAATTTTAGAAGTGTGATGATATGTTTAACATGATAGTCAAAAGCAAAATTCTCCAAACACAAATCATGAGATCCTAAATATGCACTTTTATATAGTGGTACTGATTATTATTAGAACAAACAATACTGGTAGGGGGCACCTGGGTGGCTCAGTGGGTTAAGCCTATGCCTTTAGCTCAGGTCATGATCTCAGGGTCCTGGAATTGAGTCATCGGGCTCTCTGCTCCGCAGGGAGCCTGCTTCCTCCTCTCTCTCTCTCTGCTTGCCTCTCTGTCCACTTGTGATCTCTCTCTGTCAAATAAATAGAATCTTTGGGGGAAAAAAAAAAAAAGAACAATACTGGAAGACTGAAACTGTCATCATCATATTGTTTTATTGGTGGGAAGAATAATAGCATCACTGACTTGCTGTATAGAATATACCAAAGGTAGCAAATTTTTAGCAAAGTTCTATTTGAAAATATGAGTCAGTTACTTTGCTTGTAACATAATCGTGCTAAAGCAAGAAAGAGAATTATGCGTACTTCCAGCAGAGGTTTATCAGACAAGGCCTAGGAAAGGAAGAAACCAGGATAGTTCTTGGGCCATTGCATTGGCAGTCTGTGAGCTAGGAGGGAGTCATCTCTTCATGCCCCAAGGTTGCTTGGTTCACTCCCTGGCAGTGGCTAGGGAGAAGGGTAAGATGATCCACTAGAAGCTGCCAGAGGAAGTGACAGAGGAGAGAGGCTGAGTTGATATTTCAGAAGGATCCATTACAAAAGTCTTCAATAATTTAATGAAATTGTGCAAAGGAGCGATTATGTTACTTATAGAATTGATACTTTGTATTTTTTGAACATCACATACAATTCAGAGGATTTCCAGATCCTGTCATAGCTCACAATTTTAGAAGGGCAATTTTATAGCAAACCTGTATGTAAGTTAACATTGGTCAGCAGTAAGCTAGCACTTGTGCACACTTATCATCTCTGGGCACTGTGCTATTTTATTTAAACTGTTTAACTTTCTTATTTAAGCCATATTACTCTATGAGATAGATAATGGGATCAAAAGCATAGAAAAGAGAATAAATAGGAACATTTACCTTCTATTTTTTCTATTTCCATGAACCTTGAAAATACTTATATTTGATCTTCTATGACAGTTTAACAATTTATTTCTGTTAGGGTCCGTAATCAAAGGAGCAAGACTGATACAAAGCGAAGGTCAAGCAAAGCTTTATGTTGCGCCAAGCATCAAGAATCAAACCAACTGGTCAGGGCCGTCTCTTACAAAGAGGCGACCCCTCCCAGCCTCACAGACTAACTTTTATAGAAGTGGTTGAGCCTGGCTATACAGAGGTGGCCAATGAGATTGCAATAGACAGAGAAAACTGCACAGTCATGCTAGGTCAGCAACACACAGAGAAAACTGCACAGTCATGCCAGGTCACACACGGGTAGCCAATTGAATTTCAATTTACCCTAGTAGATACATGCTCACCCCCCCACATTGGATGTCTCCACCTGGCCTGACCCACCGTTGTATCTGGGCTTTGCAAGTAAGTTCCTCTGGGAGGGGCAGGGTCAATCTAAGTTCACTGCATAAACACAAAATGGCTCCCTCTGGCTAAGTAGGCCCTTACAATTTCCTTATAATGTTACCTCATGTACAGTTCAATACTGGTGAGTGTTAGTGTCCGTGATCAAAGGAACGAGACTGATATAAAGCGAAAATCAAACAAAGCTTTATTTCACGCCAAGCATCAAAAATCAAACTGACCTGTCAGGGCTGTCTCTTACGAAAAGACGACAACGATGATTCCAACAAGGTCACTCCCAAGAAGGCCGGTCCGGACGAGGCTGCTCCGCAGATGAGGCCGCTCCCCGGTTGGAGCCGCTCCCAAGAAGAGGCCACTCCCAAGAAGGCCGCTGCTGGTGAGGTCGCTCCCCGGACAGGGCCGCTCCCAAGAAGAGGCCACTCTGGAGGAAGCCGCTCAGGACGAGGCCACTCCCAATGATGAAGAGGCGATGACGACAGCGACAATGACAAGGAGGACAACACCGATGACACAGACTCTGCTCCTCATGACGCCACTCTGACAAGGCTGCTCCCCAGAGGAGGCCACCGCTCCGGACGAGGCCACTCCCCGGTTGGAGCCGCTCCCAGGAAGGGGCCACTCTGGAGGAAGCTGCTCCCAATGACAAAGAGGCGATGACAGCGACGATGACAAGGAGGACAACACCAATGACACAGACTCTGCTCCCCATGACGCCACTCTGACAAGGCTGCTCCTGAGAGGAGGCCACCGCTCCAGAGGAGGCCACTCACCGATGAGGCCACTCCCCAGTCGAGGCCGCTGCTAATGAGGTCGCTCCCTGGACAGGGCTGCTCCCTGGACAAGGCTGCTCCGGCGAGGCCGCTCCCTGGACAGGGCTGCTCCCCGGATAGGGGCTGCTCCGGCGAGGCCGCTCCCCGGACAGGGGCTGCTCCGGCAAGGCCGCTCTGGAGGAAGCCTCTTCCTTGACCATGATGCTCCCGCAGGGCCGTTCACCAAGGAGGCCACTTCCCAGACGAAGCTGCTCCCCGGAATGACACAGCTCCGGCGAGGCAGCAGCTCAGGGTTCGCGGCGAGGTTGCTGGCGTCTAGGCCATTCCCCGCGGCGCCACTGCCGAGGGTCGCGGTGTGTGGGCGGGGCCGCTGGCGTCAGGGCCACTGGTATCTCAGTGGTGGTGAGGCTGCTGGCGTCTGGACCGCTGGCATCTGACCGCTGGCGACTTGTGGCCGCTGGCAGCTCGGGGCCGCAGGACCACTGGCGGCTCGGGGCCGCAGGCGTCGGGACCGCCGGCAGCGCTTCTAGCTCTTACAAGAGCTGTTACAGCCCCTATAGCTCTTACAAGAGCTTTTACACCTCTTCTTCTGCTCCCGCCGACTCTTCTCTCTGCTGCTCCCGCCAACTCTTCTTCTTTGGCTGCTCCTGCCGACTCTTCTGCTTCTGCTGCTCCCACCGACTCTTCTCCTTCTGCTTCTTCTTCTTCCTTCTTCTTCCTCTGACAGCTCTCATTCTTCTTCCCTCGACAGCCTCGCAGACCAACCTTAATGGGGGTGGTTGAGCCCCGCCCCTACACAGGTGGCCAATTGAATCCCAATTCACCCAATATACGTGCGCCCCACCGATTGGACTTCACCCGGCCTGTGCCACCACTACATCCGGGATCCACAAGCCAGTTCCTCTGGGAGGAGCAGGCCCTTACATTCCCCCCTTTTCTTTGGAGATTAGTAAAATCCTTGACTTTTCAGCTAGTTCTATGTTATATTGAGCATGTAAGACTAACATTTTATCGCTCCAATTTTCTTTAGTACAGCAACAATAAACTTAGTTTTTTTTAGTCTTAGTTTTAGTCCATGGTCAGCGGGGTATGTCGGCTGCAGCTTCCATCTCTGGGGGACGTCCTTATTCTCGGCTCGTTTGACGTGACTCACATGAACCCAGGCCCTAATGCCTTCTACTTTTACTGCCGTGGGGGTGGTTAGGATAATAGTAAACGGTCATTTCCAGTGAGGCTTCAAGTTCACCACTTGATAGCGACGTATCCAAACCAAGTCCCCGTGTTGGTAAGGATGTGGTTCCCCCACCATCTCCGTCCCAGTGTGGGCAGTTCGGATCCCTGCGTGGACTTTTTTTTTTTTTTAAGACTGTAATGCCTGCAGTGACTGGAGTACAGACTGATCAGTCATTTCTGCTAGGGCAACCTCCTGTGGCCGAGGACAGAGTTGGGAGGGGGTCTCCCAAACATTATTTCAGATGGGTCACCTTGTTTAAATAGGGTGTACATCAGGCCCTGAGGAGGGCGAAAGGAAGGAGATCTACCCATCCACCGCCAGTCTCCAGAATTAGTTTTGTCAGCGTCTCTCTTTTTTTTTTTTTTTTTTTTAAAGATTTTTTATTTATTTATTTGACAGAGAGAGATCACAAACAGGCAGAGAGGCAGGCAGAGAGACAGGAGGAAGCAGGCTCCCTGCTGAGCAGAGAGCCCGATGCGGGACTCGATCCCAGGACTCCGAGATCATGACCTGAGCCTAAGGCAGCGGCTTAACCCACTGAGCCACCCAGGCGCCCTGTCAGCGTCTCTTTAAGAGTTCTTTCTACTTGCCCAGAAGTTCATTCTCTCTACTTCCCCAGAACTCTGGGGCCGATAGGCACAGTGTAGTTTCCAATTTGTGCCCAGGGCCTTGGCCAATGCCTGTGAGACTGAACTCACAAATGCAGGGCCATTGTCTGACCCAATTGCAAGAGGCAGCCCAAACCTAGGAATTATTTCTTCTAGTAGCTTTTTTAGCTACCACTCCTGCTGTCTCATGTTTGGCGGGAAAAGCCTCCATCCAGTCTGAAAAGGTATCCACAAAAACCAACATATACTTGTGCCCATATTTCCCGGGTTTCATTTCCGTAAAATCTATTTCCCAATAAATTCCTGGTTCCTTACCTCTTTCCCTTTTCCCTCCTCCCATTTTAGTTCTTCCCACATTAACTACCTGGCATTGAGCACATCTATCAATTACATCCTTAACCATATGCCCTAATTTAGAAACCTGGAATTGCTTGCCTATAAGGTCTTTGAGTTTGCGTATCCCCAAATGAGTACCCTGATATATCTGGTCTACTAACTTCTTACCTAGTCTTCGAGGAAGAATTATTTTTCCTGTTTTAGTCTTAGCCCAGTCCCCTTCATAGTCCAATTTAACCCATTTCTGCAAATACTTTAAATCTTCTTCTGAATAGTTTGGTTTTTCTGGTAGGGCTGGAGCCGGGAGTGTAACCAGTTCTTGCACTGTTTCTCGAGCTGCTTGCTTTGCAGCTTGATCTGCTAAGTGGTTTCCTTTTGAAATCAGATCAGTCCCCTTTTGGTGTCCCGGGCAATGCATAACAGCCACCTCTTTTGGGTCCCAAATAGCCTGGAGGAGAGCCAATATTTCTCCTCTGTTTTTAATTCCTTTTTCTTCTGCTCTTAATAGGCCCCTTTCTTTATAAATAGCCCCATGTATATGGAGAGTAGCAAAGGCATATCTGCTGTCCGTATAGATGTTGGCGGTTTTACCTTTGGCCATCTGCAGTGCCTTAGTGAGTGTAATCCGTTCCGCTTTTTGTGCCGAGGTTCCATGTGGCAGGGCTGCTGTCCAGAGTTCCTGCTCAGGAGAAACCACCGCAGCCCCTGCATACCTCTTTCCGTTGACCATGTAGCTACTCCTATCTGTGAACAGAGTCATCTTGGCATCGGGGAGGGGAATGTCTCTGAGATCCGGCCTTATTCCTGTGACTTGGATTAGGACCTCCCCACAGTCGTGTGGATGGTCAGCTAGCTCCTCTGGCAGCAGTGTGGCTGGATTTAGCACTGCTGGGGGTCGGAAGGTCACTTTTGGTTCATTGAGGAGAAGGGCCTGATACCTCGTTAACTCGGGCGTTCGTCATCCATCGGTCTGGTGGAGTCCGGAGAAGGCCCTCAATAATGTGTGTGGTGGTTACTATAAGATTTTGACCCAAAGTCAGTTTACTCGCATCCTTGACCAGGAGGGCCGTTGCAGCAATTATGCGGAGGAAAGGGGGGAACCCAGCTGCTACTGGATCTAGTTTCTTACTAAGATAGGCCACTGGCCTTCGCCAAGGCCCCAGAGTCTGAGTTAAAACTCCTTTGGCTACCCCTGCTTTTTCATCCACATACAATTGGAAGGGCTTGGTAACATCTGAGATGGCCAACGCTGGGGCACTCAGCAAGGCTGTTTGTAATTCCTGAAATGCTCCTTCTGCCTCAGCTGTCCACTCTATCATAGTGAACACTCCTTTTGTCAGTTCGTAGAGAGATCAGGCAATCTCCACAAACCGCGGATTCCACAGCCTACAGTAGCCCACCATCCCAAGAAACTCCCTTACTTGTTGGGACGTGGTGGGGCAGGGGTATTGGGTGATCACCAGTTTCCTGGACTCAGACAGTGAATGCACTCCCTCGTGGAGATCAAAGCCTAGATATGTGGCATGGCTCTGACAGAGCTGTGCTTTCTTTGCTGACACCCGATACCCTTTTTCCTGCAGTCTGTAAGAGAGCTCTCGTCCCCCGCAAACATGACTCATAGTCCTCAGCAGCTACTAGCAAGTCATCAACGTACTATAACAGAGTGACTCCCGGGTTGGATGTTCTGTACTCACGCAAATCCTCGTGTAGGGCCTCATCAAAAGTGGTGGGTGAATTCTTGAAACCTTGGGGAACTCTTGTCCATGTGAGCTGGCCTTGAAACCCTTCCTGTGGGTCAGACTACTCAAAAGCAAAAAAAAAAAGGTGCTGAGATTCCCTTGCTAAAGGTATACAGAAAAATGCATCCTTGAGATCTAAGACAGTATATACAGTTCTTTTGGGGCCCAGGAGGGAAAGTAGGGTATAGGGGTTAGGCACCGTCGGGTGGATATCTTCAACCTGTTTGTTAACTTCCCACAAGTCCTGAACGGGTCGGTACTCCCCAGTCTCGGCCTTTTTGACGCGCAGCAAAGGTGTGTTCCATGGAGATTTGCAAGGAACTAGGATTCCGTGTCCTTGGAGGTGGTTAATGTGTTTTCTGATCCCTTCCTTTGCTTCCCGGGGAAGGGGGTACTGCCGAACGCGAATAGCCGTAGCTGTCGCCTTTAATTGTACCACCACTGGAGGTTGTTCCTTGGCCAAGCCAGGGGGCTTCCCTTCTGCCCAGACCTCGGGAAACTCGTCCTGTAGGATTTGGAGAAGGCTCCCCACCTTTGTCTCCTCTGGTTTTGAGACTGGCTCGTAAAGGAGGTATTTATCTATTGCTGCCATAAGCACTTGTACAGTGTATTGTCTCGGGGTTACAGTCATGTCTCCTTCCGAGAACTGAATGCCATCTCTTAACTTGTGGAGGAGATCTCTTCCCATCAAGTTATATGGGGCATTAGAGAGGACCAAAAATCGATGTTTAACTACTCCCAAGGCCAAATTTAAAGTCCTTTCTGTTGTCCATTTATGTCTTTCTGTGCTTAGGCTTTTCCTTCCATTTATTATCCCCTACCCGTCTCCTCTCCGCCTCATGTGATGCCAAAACCTTAACCATTTTTTTTCCTGTTTTTCATCCTCTTGCGCATCCCTGTTGTTAAACACCTTTTCTGCTATTCCCACTAACTCAGTCAGATTTTTCCCTTCAAATCCTTCAATTTTCTGAAGTTTCCTATATCTGGAGCTGACTGACTGGCAAAGCAGGATTCATTGCCCTCTGATTTTCGGGTGCCTCAGGATCAATTGGGCTATACATTTTATAGACTTCAATTAGCCTTTCTAGGAAAGCTCCTGGAGACTCATTCTTACCATGAGTCACCGTACTAATTCTGGTTTAGTCCAAGAGCAACTTTTACTCCTGGAAATTCAGTTCCAGGATTTCAACATATCAAAGACCTGTATTTGTTCTGAAAGTCTCCCATATGAATTTCCTTTAAGGCGGAATTCATCTTACGAGAGAATTAAAACAATTACAAATGACAAAAAACTCCGAATAGATATGGTTAAATGTCAAACGATGGCCCTTATCAAAACATTAAAACTTTAGGAAAAGTATAGAACCTCTGGAGTAGTTACAGCATTCACCCAAATGTAACCCAAGGTTTATCATTGATTTAGCAATACTTCCTAAGTAACTTTGCATATCAGGAAAAAGCCTTATGAGTCAAAGAGATCTCATTTACAATTCTGGGTGGACAAAGAAAACCATTTACATTTTCTTAGAAACATCTCAATCTCTAGTGAAGACTAAATATTAACCAATTGTGAACTGTTGCAACAGCAGTTATGCACAAAACATGTTTACCAACAGATGTCAAAAGCACAAACCTAGTTCCAGCAACCAGAGCCCTAGCACTTCATCCCATTTGTCATCCAAGCAAAACTTCAAAGCTTCAGGTTACCAAAGACTCTGAAAGCTACTTTAACAATTACCCATTAAAACCCTGAGACAGACAGTTAACCATCAGCCCAGCCATCCCTCCGCCAACAGACCTCATGTTCCACCTGGGCCCATTCCACTTCAGACGCCATGCTTTCCCTGCCAGCAAGGGGAAGGGGCTAGGCAGTCCATGTTGGGCCAGAGAAGGCAAGGAATTCCCCAAAATAAAGGGAGTTTCGGCAGCTGCTTGGGAATATTCCTTAAAGTCTCTGTCTCGAGGTCGGTTCATCCCGCAGTGCCAGTTCTGCTTACCAAAAGTGGCCCACTAGGCACTCATATTCCACACCTGGCTCCAATGAGCATCAACACTGGGCACTTTAACCCGGCATTAGACCAACTCCAGTTGGCTCCAGTTATAGCCCTTAACACACAAAATGAGTGAGGGAGAAGCCCCACATCTATTAGGAGGAATGGAGAGACGAAAGTCAGAGCCCTCTTATTCTGTTTGCCCCATTCCTTCAAAAACAACAAACAGCACAGCAGACAACGAAGAGACAAGACAAAGACAACCACAGGCCCAGCAGTTCTTACCCAGAACCTGCCACTGGTGGGGACTTTCTTTATCCCCCAACCGCCCAGGGGGACTTGAACCCCTCAACTGTCTAGGGGAGGCGGGGGACTCATACCCCCCAACCGCCTAGGGGGACTCAAACCCCCCGACCGCCCAGGGGGACTCGAATCCCCTGACCGCCCAGGGGGACTTGAACCCCCCGACCGCCCAGAGGGACTCGAATCCCTTGTCGATCTATCAGCAGAGGGATGGGGCGTCCCTGCATCCACTCCAGCCCTGGGGAGCATGGCTGCATCCAGCTTCTCCCCAGTAGGCTATACACTGGAGCTCCAACCAGACAGACAGATAGGATCCCAATACCCAAGATCCCAATACCTCCGGAGGCTTTTCCTAAAAATTCCAATGCTGACTCAGGTCTCGTTTGATCCCAGACGAGCCCCCAGTGTTGGGTCCGTGATCAAAGGAACGAGACTGTTATAAAGCGAAAATCAAACAAAGCTTTATTTCACGCCAAGCATCAAAAATCAAACTGACCTGTCAGGGCTGTCTCTTACGAAAAGACGACAACGATGATTCCAACAAGGTCACTTCCAAGAAGGCCGGTCCGGACGAGGCTGCTCCATAGATGAGGCCGCTCCCCGGTTGGAGCCACTCCCAAGAAGGCCGCTGCTGGTGAGGTCGCTCCCCGGACAGGGCCGCTCCCAAGAGGCCACTCTGGAGGAAGCCGCTCCCAGGACGAGGCCACTCCCAATGACGAAGAGGTGATGACGACAGCGACAATGACAAGGAGGACAACACCGATGACACAGACTCTGCTCCTCATGATGCCACTCTGACAAGGCTGCTCCCCAGAGGAGGCCACCGCTCCGGACGAGGCCACTCACTGACGAGGCCACTCCCCGGTTGGAGCCGCTCCCAGGAAGGGGCCACTCTGGAGGAAGCTGCTCCCAATGACAAAGAGGCGATGATGACAGCGACGATGACAAGGAGGACAACACTGATGACACAGACTCTGCTCCCCATGACGCCACTCTGACAAGGCTGCTCCCCAGAGGAGGCCACCGCTCCAGAGGAGGCCACTCACCGATGAGGCCACTCCCCAGTCGAGGCCGCTGCTAATGAGGTCGCTCCCCGGACAGGGCTGCTCCAGTGAGGCCACTCTCTGGACGAGGCTGCTCCGGCGAGGCTGCTCTGGCGAGGCTGCTCTGGAGGAAGCCTCTTCCTTGATTATGCTGCTCCCGCAGGGCCGCTTACCGAGGAGGCCTCTTCCCAGACGAAGCCGCTCACTGGAATGACGCAGCTCCGGCGAGGGAGCGGCTCAGGGTTCGCAGCGAGGTTGCTGGCGTCTAGGCCATTCCCCGTGGTGCTACTGCTGAGGGTCACGGTGTGTGGGCGGGGCCGCTGGTGTCTCGGTGGTGGCGAGGCTGCTGGCATCTGGACCGCTGGCGACTTGGGGCCGCTGGCGGCTCGGGGCTGCAGGCGGCAGGGCCGCTGGCAGCGGAACCACTGGCGGCTCAGGGCCGCAGGCGGCAGGGCCACCGGCAGCTCGGGGGAACTGGCGGCAGGACCGCTGGCGGCTTGGGGCTGCTGGCAGCTTGGGGCCGCAGGCATCGGGACTGCAGGCGGCGGGGCCACTGGCGGCTCGGGGCCACAGGCGGTTCGGGGCTGCGGCTCGGGGCCACAGGCGTCGGGACCGCTGGCAGCGCTTCTAGCTCTTACAAGAGCTGTTACAGCCCCTATAGCTCTTACAAGAGCTTTTACACCTCTTCTTCTGCTCCGGCCAACTCTTCTCTCTGCTGCTCCTGCCGACTCTTCTCCTTCTGCTTCTTCTTCTTCCTTCTTCTTCCTCTGACAGCTCTCCTTCTTCTTCCCTCCACAGCCTCACAGACCAACCTTTATGGGGGTGGTTGAGCTCTGCCCCCCATACAGGCGGCCAATTGAATCCCAATTCACCCCAGTGGATATACGCTCATCCCACCGATTGGACATCTCCACCCAGCCTGCCCCACCCCTACATCCGGGGTCCACAAGCCAGTTCCTCTGGGAGAGGCAGGCCCTTACAGTGAGGTATAAATGTTTACCTGTAAAGTTCATGTATGAGAAAAAGACAATTTTATATTCCAAGTGACACTACCCATCTCACTTGTAAACTTAGGAGACCAAGCAGAGGTTTGAGGGATTGAGAAGTCAGAGAAGTTTTAAAAAAGCTCTTATTTTACAACTCCTTGATGAGGCAGACGTATTTGTGTCAGTGAAATCTATTAACTTCGTTAAATCAAGTTGAGGAGAGACCTCAATGTGTTCTCCCCAGTGTGCCCTTCATGGCTAAAGCAGCCATTAGACTGTGAGTGTCTTACATCTGGGTTATCATTGCATCCTAAGGTGTACTCTCCTGCCTCCACTTTCCACTTTTGGCTCTCCAGGTCACTCTCTTTTCCTCAGTGAGAGCCCATTTCCCAGTGTCCTGCTTCAACCATGTTCCCCCCACCCCGAGCAGTACTGAATCAAGATCCATTTGTCTGCCAGTCTTCAGTGCCCTGTGGTATGTCCATCTCAGCCGTACCATGTTTAGTTCCTGCTACCTTGTGCTCCTCGCTGCTGCTCTTCTTGGTTTCTTTCTATGAGGGAAATGTCCCTGACCCTTGATACAGCTCCAGGCGGTTACATGAGCACTAAAACCAGAATCACTAAAAAAAAAAAAAATCTGGACCAGAAGAAATGTAAGACCATTGTGATAGGAAAATCTGTACATGGATTTCTGCATCATTTGGCCAGCATGGTTATCTTGACTATATTAAATTTATCTCTGATCTTTTTTAGAGCCGAAACAAAAAGGATGACATAGTTATCTCTTTAACTTCTCATTATCAGAAAGGAGGTGGGATATAAAACAGCTCTCCTAACAATTCATGTAAACAATTCTTATGTGGGTCTACTTCATGAGTAGAATGAACACAATTTTCATTTTTAAGATTCTGTGTGGCAGGTTTCATATAACTTTTATTTTGTGGTCAGTTGCTGAAAGCCACAAGACAGTAAAACTCAATTTTTTTCAATTGGTAAGATAATAGAAGTCGAGTTTGTAGTCTTTTGGTGTTTTGATTTGATCTCATTGTAGAACTTAAGGAATTCAGATCCAGAGGTATTAAATGACTTACTGGTTGTCTCAGTAGGCTTCCTGACTTCCAGCACAAGTGTCTCACTCCATTGACTGGTTTTGCTAAGCATATCCACTGGAGGGTTGCTTTCAAAGATTTCTTCTGAGCTCTTGCTTGTTGAGGTCAAAATACTATGACTTGGTGATGTGGCCTACGGAATATGGGGCTCATACTGACAATTAGAAGCATAAATGCCACATTTGGGGTTTAAGGAGATCCGAATATCTTAGGTTAAACACCTGCTGAATGCTAGGATTATACATATGAAATCCTTCTTAATAGCTGTTATAATCCTATACTAGGGATTATTATAGCAATAGTCATTGTTATTATTATTTACAGACAAGGAAACCATATTTATAAGAAGGCATTACCTGCCTTGAGTCTCCATAGCTTACCTGCTTAGTTGCATATCATCACCTACGTTTTCTCCCTTTTCTAACAGAATTTCAATTTTGTTTAGGTGTCCTTTCCTCCTCCAATTTATCATCTTGTTTTGTAGATGGTCGGCTCTGGCTTAAACCCTTAAGGTTGTATCAACAAAGATGTAAAGTTGTGGTTCTCAACCTTGGCTTAGCATTGGAATCTTTTTAAAGGGAAATTTAAAAAACACTCACACACACAAACACAAAACACAAAACAGTGATGTCTGGGGCCTACTCTTAGAAATTCTGATTTTCTTTTGGCAGTGGAGGGGGGCAGGGTATAGGGAGGCCTGGGTGCGGTCATGAGATTTTTGGTAGCTCCCAGGTGGTTCTAAAACATAGCCAAGGTCGAAAACCACTGGTCTCAACAGCTAATGGAAGTGCCCTTTCTTGCCAGTAGCTGGTTTAGGCTTGAAATATGAATCCTTGTCCTTAGTGTACACTTACAGGAAAGTTAACCTCTCTTGAGACACACGAGGTTAGACATTGCCATGTCTAAATATGACACCAGAACAGATGCAGCTGTCTTACGACCTAAAGGGGAGCTAGCTTACCAGCTGAAGGTGACAGAGAAGGAAGCTGGGTCCTTGATAATAACTGACCCATGGAATTTCTCAGTCTTAGGAGATATCAACCTTCACATTTCGTGTTATACTACATGAGAAACACATTTTCTTTACTCTATAAGCCATTTTGATTTGAGTTCCCTGTTACCTGCAGCCAAAGGCAAGCTGATAAATGTGAGTCAAGAATCAAACCTCCATTCATCTGTCCAAAGTTCATGTTTCTCCCCTGACCACCTTCTTCACTGAAGACAGTGTTCCTTCAGGCATGGAGCAGTAACTGGGAAGGAAGAGGTATATTTAAAGGAAAGGGGAAAATGTATATTTTGGGTCTGGAGAGATAAGATGCCCAACTCAATTCAAAGTGGGGTTGATTCCCATAAAATTTGTAACACTCTCCACATGATTTAAAAATAAAGTAAGAAAAAAGGGCGTATCTTTAGTTGCTATGTGTCATTCTGGGATATGTGTTTATTTTCATAGTATCTCTGTATTTGGAATGTATTTTACAGTTGATGGAATATCACATTTTACTCAGCAGGTTATTTTTTCTTACTGGTGCATAAAAAATGATGGATCTTACTGATAAGTTAGTGACATTTAGATTTGATTGAATGTAAGTTTTAAATTGAATTTATGTATGTATATAGTCAAAAGTTTACTGTGAGATAAACTTATGAAATTTATTTTGGATTAATAAATTATGAAAACATAAGATTTTTTTATGAAAAAGAGTGGTTCCCTGTCTCTGAACTTCCCCTCCCCTCTTTGTGGTAGGCAGAATTCTAAGATGGCTCCCTAGATTCTTTGCTCCTGGTGTACACGACCTGTTTAACCACTACCCTCTGGTCATTACCGTGTGATGGATTTCACTCCCATGATTATCTTACATTATGTGTCAAAGATGAAGTGGTTTTACTTCTGAAATGATTGAAGTCTTAAATCAATTGGTTTGGAATTTAATCGAAAGGGAGATATTCCCAGGCGAGCCTAAGCTATAATCGTATGAACCCTTAAAAGTGACTGGGTCCTTCCTGAAGCCGAAGATTAGAAGGGAGCTTCTCCTCCTGGCCTCGAAGAAATAGGTTGCCATGTTGTGAGAGGGCCATGTGTCTAGAGCCGAGAACAACGTTTGAATGGTGCAGAAGAAGCGAGAACTCAGTCTTTATAAAACCCCAAGTTACTGAAATCTGCCAACCGGAATGAATGAATTTGGAACAGGTGTTCCGGGCTCATTTTGTACATTCCCACCCCAGCCTTCAAATCCACCGTTTCTCTAAGGAGCTCCAATTCCTTCTAATGGAGACTAGTATTTATAATCCAGGATGTAGGCACTGGGTATGATTCTTGCTATGGTGTCTGGTTAGATGAAGACAGGCCCTGAGAACACAGATCGAAAGGTGACAGTCTGGTGGGGAATGGGGCTTCTGAGGAGCCCAGAATCTGGCCTACCCACTCCGGGGACCACTAGGGTTAGGGCTCTAGTTTTTGCAGTGTCTGTAGTTGTGGGGCTGTTGGTCTTCAAGGCGATTGTGGGACTGGGGAGAGGAGAACGACATTAGGGCAAGTCACTGCCACAAGGCATTTTACCAAGATTGAGCTGTTTTTCTTGAGTAAATTCTCTCTCTCATAAGCCTTTAATTTCCAGAATTCTGAAAAAATTGGTTTTGACTGTTTTTGCCATTTCTCTCATGCCTTTTATGGAGCGGTGGATTTTCAGAGATCCTTAGTCTGCCATTCCGGAAGTAGAAACTGTGGTTCACTTTTAAGTATTGTTTGACATCGTAATACCTTCTGTCCCCCCACTGGCTCCTGTCTGCACTTTAGAGATACTTATTTGTGACTGGTATGAAGACTGAATGTATGCCAGCTTCTAGTCCTTTTATTTCAGAATTCCCCCTTTCTGCCTCGCCGTCCAGGGACTCCTCTTTCTGGCAGGATGCTCCTTGTTCCTGAGTATCTGGGACCTTCTCTCCTGTTCCAGATTTGTAACTACCTTTTTTAAGAGTTCCACAGAAGTGGTCTTATTTACCGATTCACATAAGCCTTAGATAAATACAAGTTTTCTATCCCAGCTGTGTCCTATGCAAAAATACTTCAAATTTATTTGCCTGCATGTGTTGCTTGGCAGGTATATTCGTTACATAATAATATAAACTCAACTTTAATCTTGGACTTCCTGAGCAAATCTGTGCCTCGGCCCCGTATCTGCTGACACACCAGCTCTTTTCAGCTTTCTGTAGGCCCACGGACTGCAAGCCAATTTAAACTTCCTCACGTAGCTGAACTCTGTTAGGTAAACCCGGAATCAACAGAAATGCTCCTTATTTCAGCCAAACGCGCATAAAACAGTCATTTCAGTCCATGAAGAGGGAAACCTGGTCCCCGTGAATTCCTGATTGTCTCACAGGCTGAATGCTTGTCCTTGTGCAGCCGTGAAGGGTTCTATGTTCTCCCCAAGCTGGGGAGATGATGTGCGCAGCCCCTCTGGAAACAGAAACCTGCCCAGCCTCCCTTGGCCCCTGCCACTCCTGCCTGCCAAGCTGCAAAGCTATGTTCTTTGAGATGCTCTCCAGCTAAATCTGGACCAGGAAAGAGAAGAGAGTCACCCTGATTTTTTTAATGGGATGTGCAGCGACCCCTGCCCCAATCTGGGGGCCGAAAGGCAAGACAGAGAGAAGAGGGTGTCCTGTAACAAGTCGGGGGACGCCGCTGGTACCCATGGCCACTATTTTGTTAAAGCTCAGCAGGACACCAGAGCTGTGCCCAGCGTGGTATGGGAGCTGTGTAAAGGATTGTGACACAGGCCTCCTGGGCCCACCCTCCAAACAGCAGGCCTCCTTTCTTCAGCCCCCAGGTCCAATTCCAGGATTGGAAAATAGGGGCTTAGGACCTCAGTCATGCCTGCAGGTGTCATTCTCCTTGCTGACAAGGAGAGGCCTGGCCCACATCTCTGTGGTTAGGGGACAGCTTTAGTGAACGCCGGGCACAGCGCCCTTCATCCTCAATTCTCTTCTGGGCTCAGCATCCTTGCACTCCTTGTCCCTGATATTCTGGAAGCAACACAAGGGCATCCAATATGTCTGTCTTGTTCAAGGCTGTGATTGCAAGGATCAGGCACATAGAAGTCCCTCACTCAGTATTCATTAAATCATTATCAAAATTTTTTTCTTTTTTTTTCTTTTTAAGAGAGAGCATGCAAGCAGGGGCTGAAAAGTCTGGAGCACATGTAAGGGAGGCTGCGCTAAGCTATGAGGTTCACTTGGTTAGGTGTAGTAGATGCATGTTCAACTCAGGAAATTTCCAACCTATAATGGGTTGGAATATAGGGCCGTGAGCCCATCATAATTTAGGGAAGATCTGTATGTGACATTCACATGCACACGTGAGGGGCCTTGGAGGCTTTGCAGCTCCTCCTGGGCCACCCAGCCTCCCTTCTTATTTCCAGACTCAGGACTCTTAACTTGCGCCGTCCCCAAATCCCTGCTACACCCAGCCGAGCTCTGCATGCCGGGGATCCCGGGGCCCTGGTAGAGAGCACTGGTTGCTCGAGTTGGGAGTTGATGCCCATCAGAGACCACCCGGGACCCACTTAGAGTCAACAACGACATGCTTATTATTCGCTGTGCGGGAGAGGTTGCAGTTCAGGGGGCTGGAGGCCATCTCAACAGAAGGGAGTTAGAAAGATAATTCGAGTTCTTGAGACTAGAGTGATGGGATGGTCTTGGCAGGCATGGGTCAGATTTTGTCAACTAGAGAGCTGCTGGCAGGGTCGGTGGTCTTGTCTGTGAGTGAACAAGTGTGAGGAGTCTACACTGGGACACTCTGTGACGTGCGTGCCCTGAAGGGAGGCGGGTTGTCAGGTATGTGAGGCCTAGAGCTTTGCGTTTCGTCATGTTGAGGTTTCTGTTTCAGTTCCCTGGTTCTGCTCCACAGCCTGGCTGACAGCAGAGCAGTTTTTCACTCTTTATCAAGGGGAGAGTGTGGCAAATCCTATGAGGGGGCACACTAGGCAGGGACCTGCCTATCTGACCACCGCATCCCCCGCCAGCTCTGAGAGGGGCAGCTGCGTACAGCGGTGCCTGTGGAGACTGCCTGGGAGATGGCTCGGTTTCTGGGAGGGCCCTGCCTGGCCTCGGAGGAGTTTCCGTGGCATTCCCATCTGTGTTTTGCCTCACTTTTGAGCTAAATTATAAATTGTATCTTCTGTTTGTATAAGAGGAAACGGGGGGCACCTGGGTAGCTCAGTTGGTTAAGCATCCGACTCTTGATTTTGGCTCAGGCCATGATCTCAAGGTACTGGGATCGAGCCCCACTTTGGACTCCGTGCTCAGCGGGGCATCTGCTTGAGATTCTCTCTCTCCCTCTGCCCCGCCCCTGTGCGCGCTCTCTCTCTGAATAAATAAATAAAGTATTTTAAAAAAGAAAAAGAGGAAAAGGAAATGGAGGCCATGTGTTTCGGGTCTTAGGGCACAAGTTGACTGTAATCAAGTCCCCCCACCCCACCCCCACCTTGCTCTCTAATGTCACTTCATGTTCATGAAAGCAGAGACTCTCACGGAAGTGCTCGTTCACAGGCAAGCCACGGAGGGGGCTCCAATGGCTGTGCTGTGGGAGTAAGAGCCACACCTCTTCTACTGTGGGAATCCTGCAGGGGAGAAGGGAGGGAGAGGAGGGGCAGATCCTAAAGGGAGAATGGCTTTGATTTTGTTTCCAGCCTCTAGGCTAATCCAGGGTTAGGATTAAGAGTCCAAATTCCTTCCTTATCTCTGGAGTCAATGACTCTCTTTATGAAATATGCTGATTGAGCCCTTTGTTTCGGCTGGTCCAGCGGAAAGAAGTAGAATTATATCATTACTAGTTACAATATGAGCCAATTTCTCTTTCAATAAAAGAAAAAAAGGGTACAATGTTTGAAAATCAGCCTCTGCCATGTCCCTGATGTGACTTTGTACTCCTTGCAAATGGCCTTCTTCTGGGACTTTAGCAACAGTTGTTACTTTTTCGAAGATAAAAATCTTTATCTAAAGTGTATCTTTATCACTTTATCACTACTGTCATCTTTATCACTCTGCAGTGAGCCAAGATTATTAACAAAGACAAGGATGGTGATGCAGCTTATAAACAGCCATAGATTTTCACATTTATGAGATAAATTTCACATGTACGAGATGCCATCATGACAGTCCACCTTTCCATCCCTGCAGAGTGAGCGTGGTAAAAGCTGAAACAGCGGCTGGTGGCAGATGACCCATTCTGGTCTGGCTTCTTCATGACTGACCTTGAGGCACACACTCCGATTCCCAGGAAACCCACCAAGTTTCCTATGACTCTGCAGTGATATTTCGTCCTTGGCTTATTTTCCTTTTTGTTTGCTAGTGTTGGAGATGCTACATTTTAAAAAACATGACTTTTGAACGTTATCCAAAAACTTAGCTAACTTTCCATCTCTCATGAGTCAGGGATCCACTTGCGCCAGTGCCTCATCTCTTTCTGGTGCCTCTTGACGGCTAGGAGCTCAGGACAGGCAAGGGAACTAATTGTGGAATAACCCTACATTCAGGCCTCTCTGTCCTTCCAAAGGAGGGTCTGGTGGGTGTGCAGATGTGAGAAATAGGGACACCACTGGGGCCGTCTCTGATTCAGGAGTAGAAACTCCTATACACTGTTGCAGATAGAAAGTAGCATCATCCTCATGGAGGAAAAAATGGACCTCAGCGATACAAAGGCAAAAAGACAAATGTATATTGCCACAATACTTTTAATAGCAAAGGATTGGAAACAACCCCAATGTCAGTCAGGGGTGACTGGTTGAATAAACAACGGTATGTATGACTTCAAAATGGAGCATTTAATAGAACATTCTATCTGGTTCTATGGAATGATATTCAATATATTGTTACAGGAAAAAAAGCAAGACCAAGGAAAGTATGAAATAGTGTGCTATCATTTATTGTGTGTGTGTGTATCTTTTTTTTATTTAATGGAAGGGTGAAATGGAAAAAAAATTATCTAAGGCAGAAGGAGGAATAGGTAGAGGGGACTGGGTCAGAATACAGATTTTTCTGAATGTTGCTCATTTCGTGGATATGACTTTGGAGCTATGTAAATAGTTTACATAATTACAAAAAAATTAAAATGAAAAGAGCAAGGTCTAAAAATTGAAGCAAAATAAAGTGAATAACCATAACCCTGATTCACGTTTGGAACATAACCACTATTTCAAGTTATTTTAAAATGGTAATCCGACTGAACATCTCTAATGGCAAAAACCCTAAGGACAAAAAGAACTGCAAAAGAAAATCTTAACTGTTCTCAGTAATTATTTTTTATCACAGTTTGGGCATCGTTACTCTGATGGTTTAAAACAATATGTAATTATTTTGGTGATTTTTGAGAAAGAGGTTTTTAGAACTAGTGAAAAAAGAGCAGATGTAAAATCAATAAGGTTACATTAAAAATCCTGTAGTCCTGAGTCGAATTGGAAGTACCTTTATAAACTCATGTAGTTAAAAAAACAAACAAAACTCATAGTGCATTATTTCCTAGTTCTGTCCACTAACACCAAGAAACAGTGACCAAACCACTACCAATGAGCACTCCTAGCACCCAGATTTTCCCCACTAAGAGGAACCAGGGATCCCTGGGAATCACTGGACGACTTCAGGGCTGGGTCATAAAACACCCAAGATGAGCTTGAAACATCCTGTCATACAAGAGAACTACAAAATGTCAAAGACCAACTAGGGTCACGTCAAAAGGAATCAGCCAATTAACGTGATTCCCAAGAGCCGAAGATGGGATAATTTGAGTAACAGTAAAAGAAAACAACTGCAGTGGATTAAAACACACATGAAATATGTTTAAATCAAGAGTGTATGATGTACTCAAAGAAAAGAAAACAACTCTTGCTGGATAGTTTGGAAAGATGCCAGAAAACCATCTTGGAAACTGAGGAAGGGGGAAAAGTCAAGAATTTTTGCTGCCTTCCTCTAGAAATCAAACTTCAGGGTGACCAAATGAATAATTGATAGAAGTAAGTTTCTCTTTATAAAGTATGCCAGCTAACAAGAAACATCAGCACTAGAATAGTGTTTGCAACCCCTGAAGAGGTTATGGGTCTATGATAATCACGAATGGCTGCTACCACCAGAAAAGAGAGGCAACTAGAGATTATGTGGCTCCCCCCAGAAGTACCTGTCACCACCAATAAAGTAGTATTGTACAAATAAACACAACTGGACTCTGACTAAATCTCTCGATAAACTACTGATGTGTAAGAAATGGGACAGAGGAACATGTTAAAAGACACTGCAGAGACGCACCCAGCAAGACCCAGGCTGTGAGAAATTCTCCAGGATACACCATCCAGTACTGATCTCTAACAGGCCTCTGGGTGATCCCAGTATGCGCTAACCCGCTAACCGGTGAGAGCCAATGCTACATTTAAAGGAGACTCCAGAGGCGTGACCACAAATTACAGAGCATGGACCTAACTCAAACAAACAAAAACTCCTGAGCTACTCAGAAGTTTGAACAATGACTGAGTCGTTGAATGTATTAAGGAGTTATTGCCAATTTTTAAAAAAAGATTTTATTTATTTATTTGAGAGAGAGAGAGAGAGAGAGCATGAGAAGGGGGAGGGTCAGAGAGAGAAGCAGATTCCCCATGGAGTTGGGATCCTGATAGGGGACTCGATCCCTGGACTCTGGGATCATGACCTGAGCTGAAGGCAGCTGCTCAACCAACTGAGACACCCAGGCGCCCCAAATTATTGCTAATTTTTTTAAGCGTGATTGGTATGGAGGTGAAGCTTTTTCAGAAGTCCTTGTGGTTTAGAGATACACGTAGAAATGTCTAAGTGTTGAGATGATATGATGTCCAGGATCTGCTTCAGAATCATCACGGGCTGGGGTGAGAGAAGAGGTGGGGGAAGGTTGGCTGTGTGTTAGTTGTTGAAGCTGGTGGTTTGGACGTGGGAGTCACCATACTATGCTCTCCACTTCTGTACATGTTTGTAACTATGCCTGATTAACAAGTTTTACAAGCCCCCTGCCAATGATAGGAAGCTCTCTTCTTACCTGGAAAGGGGTACAACTCCTGGCTACCCTTTGTTAACTCCTCCCTCCTCTGGCATAGTGCACACTGCAGCTAGGAAAGGACAGGGGAGAAGTTGGTTTCCCCAGGGGAAAGTGAGTGGCGGAGAGAGAGCAGACATAGGGTACTGCCCATGGAGGAAGGGCCCAGGCATCATCCACAAGAGGGCGTCCCACGCCACCAGGCATTGATATTTTGGTGCTGCCACTGGGCTGGATGTCAGATTTCATCAACAGGAAGCAGTTTTGATGAAGGCATGTCTTGGTGATGTAAACCACTGGTTTAGGCTGGGCCTGCCTGGCATCCCAATTATCGTCAGACACCAGTCTAGGCAGGGCATGTGCTCTTTAGCTCCCCAAGTCACTCCTTGCCTGCTGGGAGGTGAGAGGCTTGCCCTTTGGAACCAGTCCTGCTCCCGGCAGGAAGAATGTACCACTGTAACACTGTACTTTCAGGGTCACGGCCATGCCCTTGGACTGCCCTCCCTGACCTTCTGCACAGGGGACCGGATGGCACGCGGGCTTCTAACCTGAGTCACAGCACCACTTGAAAATGCAAGGCTGTGGCTAATAGTTTGAAGATAATCTTGTAACAACCCATTAAGGCAGATTTGCAGACCCTCATTCTGTTGTTGGGAGAGACTGCAGCCGAGCTACAGGAGAAGAAACATGTCAAAAGCAGCTCTTGACTGTGTCTCACTCTTTGAAAAAAATAAAACAAGGATAGGGGATAGGTTTTTCCTGGAAACTGTCTTGGTATATGGCTTGATCACTAAACGGATGACATACTTCCTCTGGTTCCATCTCATACCAAGACAAATATAGGGAATTTTAAAATAAAATGTCTGATGAAACGTCACCTAGATTAGCATGTATTTGGATACTGAAATCTCCTCCCAGTTTATCTGGCTCTTAAGCTTTAACGTGAACAGTCTCCTCCACCCACCCCCCACCCCCGTCCCAGCCGGTGCTTGCCTTCCTCAGTCAGCTGGAAGGCACTGCCCCTTGGCTCCTACATCAGGAGTAGGAGGCCCTGCAATCAATGTAAATTCAAGCCTTTTCTTAAGCTCATCACAGCCACGGGTGGCTTTACCAATCTCCCATTTGGCCCAGCCAAGTTTCTATTGTTGGCTCAATCCCAAGGTTGCCTCCATGGTTTCTTTTTCATGCATTTATCTCAGTGGGTCCCACCTAGATCAGAAGAGAGCCAGGTATCCCTTCCTAGAAAGTCCTGAGCTAACTCACGTGCTGGGACAGGCCAGGTGGGCATGGAGGAGCAATAGACTTTATTTCCTCAGTTGTGAGACCAGGTCACGTTCTGAGATACGATTTCTTAAAGGGGAATTCATTCCAGCAGAACTTAGGTTTTAATGTTGTTTCCTTGGTCTAGAAGAATCAGGGTGGGGATTCCAGGCCCTGCCATGGCTTTCTGATGAGAAGGCTGGCCGGCGTGTCGCAGAAGGAATGCAGACAAGAGCACTGTGCTGGGCTGTGGCAGAAGAAGCACTCCCCATGCCGCACGAGCGAAGCAGGACTGGTCCTCAGCACACCAGAACCGCTTCGTAACATGGCGTGACTCTAACCATAGAGAGGCCTGACAGGCCTCTCAGACACATACCATAACACAGACATAGTCCCTCCCCCGCCGGTGTCAAACTCCCAATGCCATTCAGCCAGCATTTTGAAAAACTGCCCACTTCTCTGTAAAGACTTGAGAAAGTTAGTGCATAATCTACGGGAAGAGCTTAAAGCAGAAAAACAAAAACCAAAAAAACCATCATGGCAGCAGCGTGGGTCCCATAGCTGCCCTTCTCTGCCGCTCCCCAGAAGAGTGTGTGGCACTGCCCGAGAAGCCGGGGGACACAGGCAGGGAGGCGGGTGGGCGAGGACAAGGCAAGAGACAGCTGTCGCAGTCGGGGCCCACAGCAGGGTCTCTGAGGAAGCGAAAGGATCCCAGGTCTCTGCACCGCAGTGACCACCCTCCCCACCCCAGCTGCCTTAGAAGTCATAAGGGGACACAAAGATGGTGACCTTGGACACGTGGTTGGCTTGGAAGGAGCGGTCCAGGTATTCCGACATGTCAACATCCACCTCTAGCGTCTGAGGCCCCTCCAGGGTCTGGACCAGGATCAGCTCCCCCGTCTGCCGGTCTGAGCGCTGCATCACGAAGTGGCCCCGGCTGTTCCCGCCCACGATCCCAAAGCGCAGGCTGTTGGGTCCAGGTCGGCCGGGGGCCGAGGCCGTGGCCATGCGGAAGAGTGTGATGGGCGTCTTCAGGTTGGAGGGCAGAGAGAGGTAATGGAAGGAGATGGTCTTGGGCAAGTGGCGGCAGGGTCGACTGTCCATGGGGCAGGGGTTTCGCTCACACTGGCTGGAACGGAGAGGCCAAAAGGGAGGGAGTCAGCCTTGGGGAGACTCGGGAGGGGCTGCTCTGACCTGGCTTGTCTGCCCCACTGCCTTCCTGCAGAGGCCTCCAGGGTGACCTTTCCAGCCACAGTCCCTCAGCACAGAGGCTCAGAGGGTGGGGGGTGGCAGCTGTGGCCTGGCAAGAGATGCTCCCCTGACCCACTTCTATACGTACACATGTACACGTGTATTTATACATGCTGTTACTGGAGTTTTTACAGATAAGTAAAGCTGGGAAGATAAAGCAGGTGCCCCTTCTGCCCATGCCAAGACCTCTGTCCGTAATGGCGGCACCCCAGCAGGTAGCGGCCAACACCTTGGAATGCAGTGCTCAGTGCAAGGTGAACTTTGCAAACACCCATCACTAATTCTTAAAGAGGAAACCCTGTCTTTCCTAACCATTTGGAATCAGGATCTTGTGGAAGTGCTTCCGGTATTTCTCTACCTTCTCCAACACACAGATACAATTTAGCATATTTCGTGACTCATATAATCACAGTTATGTAGGTCGGGTATCGCATCTGTCCGATAATCATGGATGTCCCCAGAGGCTATGACGTGGAGTCCCTTCACTGAGTGACTTCGGCCACTGACTTTCTTGATGCTTCTACTCTGCCGTAGCTCAAAAAGCAATTCAGGTATCTGAGCTTGGGAAGTTAACTCATCCTAAAGGCAATGCTAAGGCTCTTGTGATCGCTTTTTCAGAAGAAAATACATGTACTTTGTGATAGTTATCATTACTCTCCTGAAAGGCCTGTCTCCCACCTTTTGAAAACAACCATCACAAACCATCAGGTGCTGACGTTACCAGAAATCAAACTTAAACCAGTGGAAAAGTCGATCAATATAATACAAAGTATACAGGGCATGCGATGTGACTGGAACCGACCAGTTAGTGGGCACGAGAGCCTGAGAAGATGATCCTCTCCCAAACCTGTAATATGTACCTGCCTCCCGGTCATGTCACCACAGTGCTCTTGCAGCCAGTGTCGCCCCACCCCCACAGCGCTGCACCTGTGTGGCTGTAATCCTATCATCCTCCGAGTCAGCAGGGGAACACCTGGAACAGGAACTCCTAGCAGGGCAGACTGGGTTTCCACCGCACAGAGCAGCAATGCATTAAATGCAACCACCAAAGGGAAATGGAAGCTCGGAGAAGCCAGACTCCAGTTCCCTGCCTTCCATATTTCCTTGGATCTGACTGTATCTTCTCCTAAGAACCTCCGAATCTGCCCCAGCCCCCCGGGAGGCCGGGGTGAGGGACGTCAGCACCGAGCCGTGAGCGGCCCCGGCTCTACTCACAACGGAGAGGTCTTCACGTAGCTCACGTTGCCACTGCCTTCGGGGCACTCTGGGCTGACGCACTGGAAGCCTCCACCGGTGTTGATGCACATGGTCCCCCGGGGACACACGAGCTGCGGGCTCACACACTCATCGACATCTGAAATAAGGGACAGCCGGGAAGAGTGAAGATCCCCTGACGTCCCTTTCTGTCACAGGACCACATGAAAAACCCAGACAGGCGCTGGAGTGTGGTGGGCTTTCTCAATACCCAGTACTTATTTTTCAAACGGGAAACCCTGTCATCGTTCACTATTTGAAATCCAGACCTTGTGGAAGGGCTGCAAAACCATGCTGGGGAGCTCCCCTCCCCAGGATCCTGTGCTTCCACGGGGTAGACAGGTGACAGAGAAGCACAGGAGAGTGACCAGTCCCAGGTCACAAAGCTTCTCTCCGAGCTGCCTCCTTCTCAGCCTCAGGGCTCTGGAGTCTTCCCTCAATGTCTATTTTCAGGCCCTTTAAGAGTCAAGTCTTCTGGAAAGCCTTTCTCCTCAGCCTCACCCCACCCTAATGCAGATGTCCTCACTCTCCTTTGAATGAAGTCTGCTGCCACCTCACCCCAGCTGAAGGCTGTTTCTTCCCAATCTGCAGAGTTTTACCCGGGCCTTCTTGAATACTTATGGGATGGAGGAAGGGAGGGATGGGTGGCTGGATAGAGGGATGGATGGATGGAGGGATGGAAGGGGGGAAGGAGGGATGGATGGTTGGGAAGATGAATGGATGGACGGAGGGATCGAGGGAGGGCTGTATGGACAGATGGAGGTGTCCTCTCCAACCCCAGGTTACCCACTCCTCTGACCTTCGCAGCAGAATCCCACTAGGACGTCACCAGGGAGCCACCTCTTCTCTCACATTCTACCTGGGCCCACGGAGCAGCCCTCTGCCTTCTCTTCTGCTCCTTCTCCCCACTGTCTGGGACCAGCCAGGCTCTCTCTCAAGCCCTGCAGCCTCCTGCGTCCGCAGCAGAGTCACTCACCCTCACAGCTCTTCCCATCAGCCAGTGTCCGGTACCCGCTGGGGCAGGCACAGCGGTAGGAGCCCGGGGTATTCACGCAGGTGTGCATGCAGAGCCGGGGGCGTCCCTCCTGCCTGTAGAGCTCGCATTCATTCACATCTGGGGAAAGAAGTGCCCAGTATGACCAGGAGCCATGTGGTGGACATCCTCCAACCCGACCCAGGTTGGCTATGCCACAGTTCCTGGAGGCAATGGCCACTGTGGCTAAGTGGCTGGGCCTGGGTGGGGGGGCTAGGCAAATCCTATTCCCAGCAGAACGCCCAGAAGAAGAACAAGCATGCTCCCCCTCCTCTGCAGCCAAGGGCCCAGAAAGCTGTGGGGAGGGCTGAGAGGTACATGGTAGATCCTAGATGGGTTCCTCTGTCTGAGGCTGAAGACTAACAGAGGACCTGTAGAGGCTGGCACATCAGGCAGGCAGCCCAGACTACCAGCCTGGACCCAGCCCCACCTGAACTGGCCTCATCTCTGGGGTTAGAGAAAGAGGGTCTCATGTCTGCTGCTGTAAAATGAGGCAGTTCCACCAGTTAGGCAATTCTCCTGTCTGGGCCCACTTGGTTTGAGCTGTTTTTCTCAGAAGGCACTTTGGTAACCAGGAGAGGTGAGCTAAAGTTGGCTGGGTCCCTAAACCTAAGTGGAGGAGGGGGGCCAGGGAATGGAGTCCTGGAGCCCCGCACAGCGCAGGGGGCCTGCCTAGCCAGCCAGAAGACTCAAGCTCCTCTCTGCCACCCGTCCCTGTGCCACTGCAGCTGGGATGGAGGGGAGGGGGTGCTCCAGGCTCTTCTAGGTGGGTGTGTGTGGTTGGCACTGCACTGTGGCTGGGTTCTGAGATGGGGGGCAGCCTGGGCACCCCCAACTGCTTTCTCCACGATCTTGATTTCTTAGGATCACCTCTGATGTCCATGTCTCAGCAACCGTTAGGGTGACGCTTACCTAGAATGCAACGTGGGCCGGGCTTTCTGAGACTTTGCCCGCCACCCCCGCCCACTCGCTGGTGCGCCGGTAGCAGGAGGGAGGCGAGTGGGAGCCCTGTCCTCTCCTGGGTCCCCCCCTGCCCCACCCCCCTCTGCCCCCGATAGAGCCCGGGGCCTACCCTGGCAGACGCTGTCGCCGGCCGGGGCGCCGCTCAGGTGGAACCCGGCCTCGCAGCTGCAGTGCTGCGTCCGCTCCACCTGCGCACAGCGCGGCGCGCGGCTGAAGGCGGAGTCGCCGGCTACGGTGTCGTCGGGGGCCGCTGCAGGGAAAAGACACCCTCAGTGCCCGGCCCTGGCGCCCTGCCGCGGGCCCTACTCTGGAGTAGGGAAGGAAAGACAAATAAATCACCAGAAACCCGGGGACGCTCAGGGCCATCCAGAGGGGCTGGAGCAGGGGGAGCGCAGCCCCAGAGCACCTTGCAGGACCCCGCAGACCGCGCGACTGCCCCCAGCCGGGCCGCGGGCGTGTTCAGTCCACATTTTCCCTTCAAAAGGCTTAACAGTGATCCCTGGAGCTTGAAACTATGGAATGTAATACACTGGGGGTGGGGGCGGGAAGGGGTATTTTTTGTTATTGTAATTTAAAATATATATTTATTTATTTGAGAGAAAGAGCCCTACAGGAGATGAGGGGCGTGGGAGAGTGAGAAGCCGACTCCCCTCTGGGCAGGGCGTCCCTTGCTGTGTTGGATCCCAGGACCCTGAGATCATGACCTGAGCCAAAGTCAGACGCTTAACTGAGTGAGCCACCCAGGCATCCCTATTGTAATTTTTATACTTTTCTAAAGTATCCAAGGTTTTTGTCTTTAAACCAGGAACATCGATTATTTTTAAAAGATTTTATATATTTAGTTGAAAGAGAGAGAGCGAACGAGCGTGTGCACACCAATGGGGACAGGGGTGGAGGGACAAGCAAACTCCCCTCTGAACGCTGAGCTGGATGTGGAGCTCAAACCCAGGACCCTGAGATCATGACCTGAGCTAAAGTCAGACACGCAACCCACTGAGCCACCCAGGTGCCCTAGGAACATTAATTTTCTAATACGAAAAAGAAATTTCAAAGTTTTCAAAGTATTTAGAGCTCTCATACGTTTAGGGGAGATGGTAGAGGAATTGGTGGCAAAAGTAATGACGCAGAAGAGGACACCCAAGGAGACACTGTGTGATTCCACCTAGGCGAGGTTCTCAGAGTAGCCAAATTCATAGAGTGGGAAAGCAGAATGGTTGTGGGGGCGGGGGGGAGGCCGGGGAAGGAGGAAATGGGGAATTACTGTTTCAAGGGCAGAGTTTCAGTTTTGCAAGATGAAAAAGTGGAGGCGGCGGACGGTTGCACAACAGTGTAAATGTACTTAATGCCTCTGGCTTGTACCCTTAAAATGGTTAGAATGGTAAATTTTATGTTATGTATATTCCACTACAATGGCAGGGGTGATAAAGGTGAATAGATTTAAAAAAGGATTCCTAGAGAGGCTCCCCCTTCGAGCTGGGCAGGCCCTGGCAGAGCTGATGGGGGACCAGGTAGGTGAGCAAGAAGCCAGGACTTGGTGGGGTTGACCGTGGAGACCATGAGGACATCATCTGGCCTCAGCTGCACCTGCTCACTCCTTGTGCCCCTGGGGTGGTTTTTGTTGTGGGGATACTTGATATGTAAAGTGCCCCCTGGACCCGAGGAGCAGATGCCTAGGTCCTGACAGCAGAAACCCTGACATGGAGGGTTTGGAACGTTCAGGGTCCAGTACCAGCTCATTTGGGTTGAAGGAGGGCCCATGTCTTGTTCCTTTCTGCTTGTAGGTAGAAGGCAAGGCAGTGGAGCTGTCAAGAAGGCCACAGAGAGGCCACAGAGAGCAGCCCCCCCTCACCGGGGGGTGGGGGGCAGCAGGGAGCTGCATTCTGAGAGAGCTCCCAGCAAGGCTGACTCAGCTGAACAGAACCAAGACAGTTCAGCAGCAGATCTCTGGGGGCAGCGGTGCAAACTTGGATTGGGGCTGGCGCAATAAGGGCAAGTACTGACAGAGCCCCTACTCTCTGCATCCTGCTGTTAACCGCCGGTCCCTCTCCCCACACGGAGATTACACAGAGAAATCCAGACAACCAGACAGGACACTCCAGGGTTTTCTGGCAAGGAAAGAGGACGTCTTTAGGATCTGACTTTTTTATATAGGAAGTTACAGCATAGTGTGGGAACCTTCACAGATTACTTATCAGACTGTCTAGCCCTCTGCGAAAACAGCCACTTTGTGCCCTCTAGACCTTCTGGCTAGGGCTGTATTGGGACTTGAGATGTGGATAATAAACTGACCACCAGGGGCGCCTGCGTGGCTCAGTCTGTTAACCATCCGCCCTTGGCCCAGGCCCTGATCTCAGGTTGGTAGGATCGAGCCCTGCATCTCCCTCTGCCCGCTCATGCTCTCTCTCTCTCTCTCAAATAAATAACAAAAATTTTAAAAAAAAAATTTTAAATAAGCTCACCACCAGTCAAATGTCTAGTTGCACAGTTCTGCGGGTACTTGGGCTTGTATCAGTAACTACTGACTTTGCAGAGTGTGATGCGAGCATTGGAAAGGAAGAGCCATTCTGCTGATCTGCAGAGAAGCTGCAGACCAAGTGAAGGTGGAACAAGGAAGCCTCTCGGGCCGAATTACCAGTCTGGGGAGCTTCCACACGGCAGCGGTGGGGGTGTGTGTGTATGTCAGTCCCTCTACCTGCATTTTCTTCCATAAAAAGCATCAAAACTCTGTTTACACAAAAGGGCCAAATTCCATCCCAGATAACTACCTCGGGGAACCAGAGGGATCAAGGGTCAAAAAGCCCTCTCTCCAGGTGGGGAACTGAGCTCCTGCCACATCTGCATTTGGTGACCCACGACCAGGGAGCTCCTCTCTCTGCAGCAGAACGTCCTCACCCAGCCCCACGGCAGCCACGTACCTGTCTGGGCCAGGTGCTGACAGCGGCTCCCAGTCCTCCCCGGAGGACACATGCATTTGTACTGGTTGACTCCTTCTACACAGGTGCCCCCATTCTGACAAGGCTGGCTGGAGCATTCGCTGATGTCTAGGAAAAGAAATCATTTCCGGATACAAATAGGTGAGTTCTGATTCTAAAACGAACCCAAACCGAAGCTGAGTTACCTTTCTCCACACGGCAGGATGACTTTGGTTTCTACTCGCTTGCTTGGCCCTTGCCACTGCCCCAAGCCGCAAGAGCTGGGAGGGGGCTGATGGCACTGAGCCACAGTCCACCCACCACTCCGCGAGCCATGGAGCCTCTGGCACACACTGTGCTCTCACCTGGAGCTCTGCCTGCAGGAGCTGGCCTGTCATCCAGCCATGCTCCCCTGGAGGCCCCATTCCCTAATTTATAGGGTAGGCTGCCCCATGTGCCCACAATTTCTTTGAATCAAATCAGACTGTCCCCCCCACAACTCTGCCCTTAGCAGCCGGCACCCAGGAAGAACACCTTTTTATTTTTTTAAAAAAGATTTTATTTATTTCTTTAGAGTACAGCTTGGGGAGGGGCAGAGAGAACGGAAGAGAGAGAATCCCCAAAGGACTCCACGCCCAGGGCAGAGCCCAATGTGGGGCTTGCTCCTAAGACCCTGAGGTCATGACTGGACCTGATATCAAGAGTTGGACCTAAACCGACTGAGCCACCCGGGCACTCCAGGAGGAACACCTTTTGAATAAGAACCCAATTTAGGGGAGCTATAAGAAGGAGAGATGATGGTCCATCACAGTTTCCAGAGAAAGGGAAAATGAAGTCTCTCCAAGTTCCTACCCAGTAGCCCTCCCGTGCTCATTTCCTGCGTACCCAAGGAAGTCTTTCTTTTGACTCTCAGACACTTCAGAATGGTGGAAAAGGGAAATGGTCCTTGCTCGTACACGTGGCAGTCCTGTGGGAAAGCTATATATAGAAAGAGATTATATATTTAAAAATTTAATAGGTTTCTCTCTGTGTGGTAGGATTACAGGCAATTTTTCTTTATTTACACGTTTTTGTACTCTTCTGTTTTTCTGCAACGGAATTTTTCCACAATAAATTTTCTAAGAGAAAAAAAATTTTTTTAAACCCTCAGGCCACATCTGCTTGTTATGAATCCTTAAGCTTTTTTTTCCCCCAAGCCCAGCCTTAATGCACAGAGCACAGGCCCTTTCTACCAAAGAGAGAAGCCTGTCGGTTCACTGACTTGACCACAGCATCTCGGGAAAGGAAGCCGGAAACCTCTCCTTGCTGGCATAGGAGCATCCTTTCCTGCTGTATCTATCACGAGGAAGAAAGGTGCTTTGCTTCTGATGAGAACAGCAGCCTTGCTGTGGGTGGGTTGGCAGGGACTTCGGCGTCCTCAGCGCCGGGATGCTATATAGACTGTTGTATGGTTTCTGTTAGTCATGAAAGGACCCAGACCGTCCAAATGCTGCTTATCCCTGGGGAAGGAGCCTTTTCAGCTTCTCAGTAACCTCAGCCTGGTTGTGCTCTCCCCATCTGTTCTGTTCTCAGATGACCGGTTTCCAGGAATGTGTCTGGAATGACACCGTACCCAAATGCCACGGACCGTGGAATTCCTGTTTCTGCCCATTGTCCAGCCCCAGCATCGCTCACCTGCAGAGTCTGAGAGTGGGCAGACCACGAGGCCATGACGTGGTGAGCCGAGAGCCAAAGAGGTTGAACACAAGTAGCTTTCAGTCTGGCCTCAGTGGGAGCGGCACCATTGTCTCTCCTGTCTGGGCTTCCAGTGGAAGGGACTGGGCCTGGCTCTATGGGGGGTGGGGGTGGGTGGGAAGGGGGGTTTTGGGGGGGGGTGTCACTTGCTCAACAGAGAAATGCACAGGTGCCCCAGGACCTTGGGCTCTGTCTTCCTGACTGGACCTTGTTGCCCAAGATTTTCGTCTCTAGACAGGCTCCCCACAGACTCTTATCTTGGTGCCCAGTGAGAGGCAGCCATTCCATGGCCCGACGCGCAGTCCTGGTGCCCTGAGTCCTGACTGAAGTCCAGTTGTCACCCTCACATCTGTCCCAGACTGTGAGATTTAGCTAAGTGTGGGGTGACTTCAGAGCTGTAAAGAGGGCGGAGGATGAGAAGAGGCTGCCGAACTGAAATCATGGCCATGATTCTGTTTTAATCCGCTGTTCAGTGAGCGCTGACTGTCTCCCGGGAGCTGAGCTGCGTGTTTCACATGGACAATCTGCTTTTTTTTCCCTTTTAGTTCTAATCCTTTCCTGCGTTCTGTCATCTCGTTTCAGATTTTCCATTTCTCCAATCACCTCATCGCTGAGGCTTTCTAATTTTTATTTATGCTGTCCTTTCATAGTTTTTATCTTTTCCAAATTTCTTTCTGCTTGTTTGGAAATATTAGGTAATAGTTTTTCATCTGGTTCATGGTCATTTTCTGGCATTTCCTCATTGTCTGTAGAGACTTTTTATTCTTTTTTTTTCTTATAATAGTTTGTACGGGATTTGACAGAAGTCCCTTTCTGTTCCTCCCATTTAGGGGAAACAGGTTTTCCTCGATGGCCGGTCCAGCTTCCTGACGTGGCTGTTTTTAGTCCGGCTCAGGATTTCCCCGCATCAGCCCCCTTTGTGCTCCTCTCCTGCTTTCCCCTGGGCTGTCTCTTGCACTTGCACCAAATTTCTTCCCTGGGCTCCATTTGGATCTTCCTCCCATTATAATCTCCTCAATACCGGACTTTGTCCTGGAAAGTCTCAAGAGTTCCTAGGGGCCGGGAGCATGCGCTCCAGCAACTGAGACTTCCTGTTGAAAACTGTGGCCCGCCCTTGAGAAAACTGGCCCAAGGAAAGCCAGAACTGGAGCGGATCCTAATAAGATGATTAGATTTCAAAGAAAAAGAAAAAAAAAAAAAATCCTTTGGGCATCCGGGCAAAAAGACCGAGATCCTGATGATGGCAACAGCAGGATCAGCTGCGACAGAAGACATGGAGACATACTTCACATACTCAGGGAAAAAAGATGTGAGGCAGACAGTTGGTGTCCAACCAAACTGGCGTCGGTGGGGAGGTGGCCCATTTTCTGAAAGGGCAGGAACTCAGGGAATTGCTCCCAGTCCCTCTGGAGGAATAGGCTGGAGAGATGTTCATATGGGGACAGCAGTAGTCTCCCCCGCGGCATCACAAGGAGGGCTTCCTGGCAGCGGTGTCTACCGCCATCTGGCCCAAACAAAACAAAAATCTCCCTTGGATCTGATCAAGGCTCTGGAGTTACCTACCAGTTTATAAGAAATTCAGAGACCAGAAAGGTCTAAACTTCCAGTTATATGATAAGTAAGTACTGGGGACATGGCGTGCAGCATGGGGACTGTGGCTAACACTGATGGGTTGGTATCTAGGGAAGCTGTTAAGAGAGTAGATCCTCAGAGTTCTCGTCACCGAGGAAAAACCATTTCCCTTCTTTTTCTTTTGGTACGTCTGTGTGAGAGGATGGACGTGAACTAAACTTGGCCTAGTCATCATTTCACAATAAACGGAGGTCAGGTCATTATGCTGCACACTTTAAACTTAACACAGTGCTGGATGTCATTTACATGTCAGTGAAACTGGAAGAAAAAGAAAGAAAGAGATCAGAAGATCACAGTCAGTGACCTCTCAGGGATGCGGTTGGCAAAATTATGGCTGTGGGAAACAAACCATTTTCTTCAATAAATAAACCGCAAAGGATTGAGGTGGGGTGGTGGGAGGAAGGATGAGGAGGAGGAGACTGTATAGATTTTTATAAAAAAGGCATAAGAGACTGGCACTTGGGTGGCTTGATCCGTTAAGCCTCTGACTCAATTTTGGCTCAGGTCGTGATCTCAGGGTTGTGGGATCAAGCCCTGAGTCTGGGTCTGTGTTGGGCATGGAACCTGCTTAAGAGTCTCTCTTTCCCTCTGCCCCTTCTCCCCTAATAGAAATAAAATTAAAAATTAAAAAACACAAACTAGGGGCACATGGGTGGCTCAGTTGGTTAAGTGTTTGCCTTCGGCTCAGGTCATGATCTCAGGGTCCTGGGACTGAAACCCAAATCAGGATCTCTGCTCAGTGGGAAGCCTGCTTCTTCCTCTCCTACTCCCTCTGCTTGTGTTCCCTCTCTTGCCATGTCTCTCTCTGTCAAACAAATAAATAAAATCTTAAAAAAAAAAAACCCACAAACTTAAAAAAAATAAAATGGTGTAAGAGACATGTCAGCCAATTGTAAGTGTGACACTTGCTTGGATCCTGGTTTAATATTTTATTTATTTATTTGACACAGAGAGAGAGATCACAGGTAGGCAGAGAGATAGGCAGAGAGAGAGAGAGAGAGAGAGAGGAGGAAGCAGGGTCTCCACTGAGCAGAGAGCCCAATGCAGGGCTTGATCCCAGGACCCTGGGATCATGACCGGAGCCAAAGGCAGAGGCTTTAACCCACTGAGCCACCCAGGCGCCCCCTTGGATCCTGGTTTAAGTGAAGTGTTAAAACCATGTGAAACAGCTGGAGGAATTTATACCCTGACTAGATATATAGATAATAAGGAATTTGTTATATTTGAGTATGTGAGGATCGTTATACTCCTCTACTTTTGTGCATTTGAAATTGTCCATAGTGAACAGTGTATTAAGATTGCTTGTCTTGGCATTATTTATGATGGCGAAAACCTGGACACAACAAAGGGATAGTTCAATAAAATGTAGCCTTGGGGACACTCAGGTGGCTCAGTCGGTTAAGCGTCTGTCTTCGGCTCAGGTCGTGAACCCAGGGTCCTGGGATCGAGTCCCAAATCGGGCTCCTTGTTCAGCAGGGAGCTTGCTTCTCCCTCTCTCTCTGCCCCTCCCCACCCCAGTTGTGCACACACTCTCTCTCTCTAATAAATAAAATCTTTTTTTAAAAAGTGTAGAATAGCTCTTAGGAGCACGTGCTTCATAATCATTAAAGGTTATGCTTAGAAGGAAGCGTTAATGAAGATTTCCTTGTGGTAAGATCTATACACGGATGCCCAGAGAGAAGTCTGGAAGGAAATTCAGTTTCTTAAACATAATCGCTCATGCATTCATTCGATCATTCAGCGAGTTAGCCAGCCAGTCCCTCAGTAACTACTAAGGGGCTAGCAGAGGAAGCTCTTTCTACTCAAATCTTTTTTTCAAGTTCTCTGAGGAAGGACCTTGTATGCAAAATGCCCTTTTGAGCCCTCCATCCAGAGTCACAGCCCTGCTTTTCCAGTTTCCCGGGGTGCTCCATCCTCCGTGGGCCCCTCCCATCTCCCACGTCCTCCCTTCCCATCTGACCTCTCTGTGCCCTTCAGGTTGGGGCCAATTGTTTTCTCCCCTCTCCTCACCGCTGCTCTTACGTGGATTTCACTCCTGTCAGTAGGCTAGTAATTCCCAAATGTGGGTGTCTCTCCCGTCCTCCCACTGTCCACCTGACTTCTCTGTTGGGAAAGGCAATCTCAGGCCTGCAGTCTGAGGAGCCCCATTGGGCTGCAGAAGAACGGGCCTTGGGCCTGGACCACTGCCTTGACATGAGGCCAAGAGCCCACGCCACCTGTGCAGGGCTTACCCCCTCCTGTGGCGGGGGGGGGGTGGTCTCCTGTCCCTGATTCATGCTCCACGAGCGTTCTTCTGTTCTGCTCATGTGTGGATGTCAGTAACCCTCAGCTTTCAATCTTTCAGATCCATGAGAAGGGGCTGGAGTGTCCTTCCCTGCAGCACAAGGGGTCCCCCCACCCAGGAATTGCCCTGTGTGAGCTGCTGGCCTCCCTAACCGGCCCCCACAGCTGAGGCTGACCTTGCTCTGTCTCTTCCCTCCGTGAGCCGAGGGTTCCATCCAGTGTCTGACCATGCTGTGTTTTCCTGGGTAACTCCAGGACTAAGATGCCGTGGGCAGAAGTGCCCGGAGTCCTCACTGGGACTGGTAACATGGTGTTCTGTTTGTTGCTCTCCATGTGTGGGATTAATGGGGCTCTGTTACGAGGTCCTACAGACGTTTTAACTTAACATGTCCAAAATGGAGTTCTGGTCAACCGCCCTCACACAGATTGCTTGAAAACAAACCTACACTCATTGCTCAGTCGTCACAGGCTCTATAAATGACACCATGCACCCCAGCATTCAAGTGGAGTCGCGGAGCCCTGACTTCTCTTTCATGCATACGACCCACGTGGGATCATGGCAAATTCCATCCGTTCTGTCTCTAGGTGTGCTTTCACTCTCCTCTGCCATCTCTCTCTGCTGGACTTCTGTAGCCCCCAAGTGGTTTCTCAGCTCCCTTCCCGTCCCCTCCAGCGCACTTTCCAGACAGCAGCAACACACACGCCCAATTCCACACCTCTCTCCGTACACCTGTTTGTTGTGCTCCAACTACAATCCTGCCTCCCGCCCGGTCTCCGAGGCTGCACGAGCTGGCCTGTGTGTCTCCGCACCACTCCTTGGTCAGGCTCAGCTCACACCTGCCCCAGCAGGAAGGCTCTACGCTTTCTCTTTTTGTTTCCGCAAGCATACCAAATTCTCCCCTTCCTTAGGGCCTCTACACGTTACTCCCCTTCCTGGGACAGCGTCTTCCCCCTGTCATGCACCCCACCCCGCTCATCATGGGATGATGGACCCTGAAAGCCCTTCCACATCTCTGCATCCCCATGACCGCCTCAGAGAGGCCCTCCCATGTTCCTGCCCTCACCATATAGATTCTCAGCCCCTGCTTAGATCCCTTCGAGGCATGGATCCCAAACCCCTATTTCTTTACTTGTGCATTTGCCTGTCTGTTTTGCTTGTTTCCATCTTAGCAGGTGAGCCCCATGAGGTTGGGCAGTGTCTCTTACATTTGGCGTGAATCTCCAGCACCTGGCACAATCTTTTGTGCATAGCTGGTGCTGAATGAAAACTGGTTGAATGAATGAATAAAGGTCACAAAAAGAGGGGAGGAGGGGATGACTGCCAAAAACAAGTCTTTTTTCCCAGCATGGGAGTAAGGGGAAAAGTTATTTATTTCTCTCAAGTTTTTTCTTTGGTTACCAATGTTGTCAAAGCAACAAGGCCTGTGGCGATGGTTCTCCCAATGCAGAAAGCTTCAGCTCTTCAAAACATGCCCTTCCAAGAAAGAAAGGCAAAGAGGGAAATAATCCAGGGAGCCAAATGGCTGTTTTCCATTTTGGAGCTCTGGAGCCTACCTCTGCCCACAGGGCTTTCTAATGGCAGGATTATGTGAAACTTCCTTTTATGCCAAGTTGGGTTCATCACCTTCTTTCCGAGCAGCTGGCTGGGGATGGGGTGAGGGGTTGAATTGCTGCTAGAGCTTTCATTGGCACTGACATTTTGGGTCTTGAAACAAATCCCCTGTGATTAAGAAGATTCTTTTCCCTCTGTGGTCATGACACAATGACCACAAGACTGCGGATATGGAAAATGAAGCGGAGGCACGCGTAGCTAAGATTCTAGGCCTCTCTGAGATGTGTATGCATGTGCGTGAGTGTGCGTGAGTGTGTGCGTAGGTCACTGGACTGTTGAACCCCAGCTCATGTCCTGCCCACACTGCTAACACTGTTACAGGAGGTCATCCCATAGCACATTGAAGCTCTCCTTCTCCCTCCTGACAGGTTTGGGCAGCATCCCTTTGAGGGTCTTACTGGAGATAGCATCCATTAGTTGAATAAATCCCTGCTGGGGACAGAGGTGTCCATATAGGCACCATCCACGAACCTGGGGAGAGGTCCTGTGCCCGTAGCTGTTTGAGCCCACCTCAGGGTGAACTCTCATGCTCCGTTTACACTTAAACAGATGACAAATATCTATCTGAGCTCTCCACATGGAATGGCCATGGCCTTGTTCCCTGAGCCCATCTCTCCTGGGGTTTAGATAGTGAATGTGGTCCCAGTCGAAGTCCAGGGTGGGCTGCACCAAACAGTCCTCAGGCAGGGGGGCAGGGAAGAAGGACACGTGGCTAGGAAGGAGGCCGAGCGGGAGGGGAAACAAAGACCAAATGCAAATGTGGAAGAAGGTGGTAAGTTCAAGGACGAGAGTCAGGAAATGCACCACGCTGGACAACGAGGAAGGCCAGGAGACTTGCTGGCTGCACTTGGCATTGGTCCTCCAGGAAAAGTCTGCTCTCCACATCTCAGGAAAGGAGACTGCCCAGTGGGGCTGGGTGCCCTGGTCTTTGAGCTAAGCTGGCCTTCCCAAAATGTCCATGGGGGTGGAGGTGAGAATGTGCAGGTAAGTCATCTGGCCGGGGTGGACACGCTCTCAGTCGGGACACAGCCCTACTGTTGGCTTGCTACAGGTCGCATTCTGATTGGTGAGGGCCCACAGTGCATCAGAGCTTCAAAATTTTCCATATCTTCTCCTTCTGGCAGTGCCAAGAAGCAGCAGAGGAGTGTTTCTCCAGAATTAGTTAACATCAGAATCGCATTGAAAATGTAGATTGCCAAAGTCTCACCTACAAAGATCTCATCCAACACAATAGGTCTTTTGAGGCCTAAATGCCTGCATTTTACAAGCTTTCTCCGTGACTCTAGAGGACCCAAAAATTGGAAAACCACGGCACACAAATCACAATGGGGTAGGCCCCTCTTTTCCATGGAGGGTTCCTGCGGTGGAGAGGCAAGGCGCCAACAGACACCTAATGCATGCATGAATAGACACCTAATGCATGCCTGCTCCAGAGGGAGGCTGGCCGAGGATCCTCTGGGGGCAGGGGGCATCCTAGTGAGCTGCTCAGATGGAGCTGGGCTGAGGGGAGCCTTTTGGGTTCCTAGCTTTATCGAGCCCCTATGCGTTCCTTTGGTTACGCCATTCCTTGTGACTACATTCCAGAGCCTCTGATGTTTCTTACTCATTTACCTAAAAAGGCATTCTTTCAGCTCTCTCCTCTGATGAACTCATGTTTTCACTGAAACCACATCACGCTCACTGTAAATGCCTATCCCTACTGAGGACAGACTACATGGACAATACCGGGGCAAGACAGAAAACAGCACACGGGCAACATGTGTTTGTGCGCACAGCACTGCTGGCGGAAGGGGCTGGGGCAGCCCGGCTGAGGGGCAGCCCGGCTGAAGAGCAGCGCGGCAGTGCTCGGTTCAGAGGAAGTGAGCATGCGGCCACCTGCCCGCAACTCCAAACCCAGAGAGACAGCCCGGTGACAAAGAGGGGAGAGCAGAAGACCTTGCTGGAGCCATTTATGGTGGTGGGGAGTTGGCTGCCATCTGGGCGGCCGTGATCTGGGGCGTGGCCAAGTAGGCTGCAGGGGGCACCCCAGAAAGGATGATGCAGCCATCCGAGCGCCTGAGTGCTGTGAGAAAGAAATCAACTAGGGTCCGTAACTCAATCTGTAAGTTAAAAAATACAGACACCCAAAGCAATGACCATGAAATGCCATTGTGTTCCCACCTCTGCTGCCATAGCTTGTCACCTGTAAGGTGATTAGCCTGGATGGAGGTTTTTCAGGGTCAAGGGTAAATCTAGATACTGGCATTTCCCCTGGAGTGTTTGCCAGCTACATGGCTTATATTTCTCTGCTGGTTCCCAGCTAGGTCTGAGAGCTGGTATCTGCAATCAACCTTCAAACTTTTGTTTTTCCCAGGAGATGGGGAATGGAGGTTTAAATCCATGAATGTGGTTCTGGCTGCTGGGTCTCCACATGTCAAGCCACACAGTCTGTCTTTAGAGACGACAGGGGGCAGAAGGAGAGGGACAGAGAGAATCTTAAGCAGGCCCCATGCTCAGTGTGGAGCCCAATGTAGGGCTTGATCTCACAACCCTGAATATCTTGACCTGACCCAAAATCAAGAGTTGAACGCTTAACTGACTGAGACACCCAGGCGCCCCGGATGACATATTTTCTAATGTTCCGTTATGTTTCCAAGTTCTTTATGCTCTCAAATCCTCTCTACACCACTCTTGACAACATGCTTATTTACGTAACATTTGCATTTCCCTTTCAATTCTTGGGCTAAAATCATGAACATTCTGCCCCAGCAGGCCATCTTGTGAGCTCTGCTCCAAACATGACCGGCATCCATGACTTTCTGACCACAGACTTTTGAAAAGCCTCTTTTGGTAGAGAATGCTAAGTCTGATTTTCCTCCACGTCAAGAAAGTACAGCTGTTGAACCAAGCACAGACAGAAGAGAAACCTTTTCATGTCCACTCCCCATCCCCGAGGTCTCTCCTGGATCCTGTCTACACCAAGTCCCAGAGCAGACACAAAAGACACCTGGGGACGTCTTGAACCCTACAGGTCATCAGTGCCTTTGCAAACTACAGCCCCAGAACATCAGGAAGATCATATCACCAGTATCCGGAGGGAGGTGTCTAGGAGCATAGACTCTGAGGTCAGAGTGTCTGGGAGTGAATCAGCTTAGCCTGCTCCCCCCACTGGACGGTCTGGAGCAAGTTCCTCCACCTCTCCATGCCTCGATTTCCCCACATGCAAAACAAGACGAAATTGGTGAGAGGGTTTGGCAGAGACCATGCAGGCCGGTCCAGGCCTGGCCCGGAGGTGAGTCAGCGGACACGTGGGCCACTATTCTGCAGCCGAGGAATGGCGGAGGAATCGGGCAGAAAATGTCCTGTGGAATGACCCTTTTTATCCAGCAGAGAAGGAGGGTCTGTACCTCTACAGTGGGGCTGCTCCCCCCTCCAGGTGCCGTTGGGAAGACACACCACGCTGCTGGGCCCAACCAGCCGGAACCCAGGGTTGCAGGTAAAATGGACTTCATGATCCACTAAGTACTTGCTTCCAAACTTTCTGCCGTCTAGGGGGGCATTCAGAGCAGGGCAGGACACTGCAAGGACAAAACAAAGGACCATGGTCACTTAACATCTCTCTCAGTTCCAAGGCTTCTCATGTGTATGTGCTTCTGTGACTGATATGGGGCTCGATCCCAGGACCCTGAGATTGTGATCTGAGCCGAAGGCAGATGCTTAACCGACTGAGCCACCCAGGCTGTGCACAGGGCTGGACACTTTTTTTTTTAAAGATTTTATTTATTTATTTATTTGACACAGAAAGAGAGATTGAAAGAGAGGCAGTGAGAGAGGGAACACAAGCAAGGGGATGGGGAGAGGAAGAAGCAGGTTTCCCACAGAGCAGGGAGCCCGACCTGGGGCTTGACCCCAGGACCCCGGGATCATGACCTGAGCCAAAGGCAGATGCTTAACAACTGAGCCACGCAGGAGCCCCAGGGCTGGACATTTTTAATGCTATGACTCAATGAATCCTCCAAGCACTCGTGGGCATGGGTGATACGTGCCCACTAGTGCAAGCAGAGCTGGCGTCTCAAGAGACACCGAGGGTTGGGTGCAGGGACTGGCAGTGTGGGAGGGTCAGAATTGGGACACCCCCCCACCCCAGTTGCAGCTGGCCCACCCACTCCTGCCTCCCAGCAGCTCTAGCCCTGCTGGGTTTCTTAGGCCTTCTGAACAGGCTGGGGTCAGGCCCGCCTCTAGGCCTTGGCTAATGCTCTTTTCTTGGCCTGGAATATTCTTTCCCCAGAACGTCCCCTCTCTGGCTCCTTCTCACTCTTCAGGTCTCAGCTCGATTGCTACCACCTCCCAGAGTGTTCTCTTGCCCCCTCGCTTAGCTAAAACCTCCTCAGGCCCTCTCTATCCCCTTGAACCTTGCTTTCTTCTTAGCATATGTAATTATTGGAGTTGTCTTCTCGACGTATTTGTTTCCACACTTGTTGTCAGTGTTCTCCCTCCAAAGGCAGCGCAAGAAGGTAGGGACCTCATGTGGCCTCGCATCCCTGATGAGGCCCTAGCACCAGCCCCAAGCCTGGCACACAGTGAGTGGCCGATAAATAATTCTTGAACAAATGAACGAATGAAACATTTCTTTATTGAGCGGCTTACCATGTGCCAGGCAGTAGGTTAGGGGCTTGGGATAGTGAACAAAACAGCAAAACTCAGCTCTCAGGAAGCCCCCTTCTAACAGGAGTGCCCACCAATGACCAAGATTCTCCATAAGCAGATGGCAATGCTAAGAAGTGGTAAGTGTCATACAGAAGATACGGTAGGGAGTAGTGTTGGGGACGCCAGGGGAGGGGGCCCATTTTGAATGTGGTAGTCAAGGTAGGCTTCATGGGGGCAGAGTTGAAGAAATGAAGGCATAAGCCTGCAGATATCTGGAAAGGGCAGAGGGAACAAGCTGGTGCAAAGGCCCTGTGGTGGGAGTGTGCCTGGCAGGTCTGAGGAATGTCAAGGGCAGCACGATGGCTGCAGTAGAGGAGACTAGCTGGAAAGCAGTTGGGGATGAAGTCAGAGAGGCATCAGGGAGCCTGCAAGGGTGTGAGCCAGGGCAGGAAACGGCCAACTTCCATGGGAATGACAGCAGTGGGCTGCAGCCTGAGCGTGACGTGTCAGATGTAAGGCAGGAAGAAGAGGAGGCAGAAGCCAGAGATGAAGGTGGTGTGGGCCAGGGCGGGAGCTGGGAACAGAGATGGGGTGAGAAGGAGGCTGACACTGGCTGTGCCATGAAGGCAGAAATGAGTGGATGTCCCGAAGGCATGCTGTGGGCTTCGGGGAGACAGAGGGCCTCCCCACTCCTCCTCTCCCTGCGGCTGGCTGCCTCCCACAACCAGCATTCGTTGTATCAAAGTCCCAAAGGTGGGACAGGTTGGATTTGGATTTTGTTTAGTTGGAAATTCAGAGCCACTTCTAAAATGCCTTTTTGGGTTTTTTTTTGGGGGGGGGTGTTAATTTAAGATTTTATTTATTTATTTGAAAGAGAGAGAGCAAAATTGAGAGAGAGCCCACAAGCAGGCGGTTGGGGGTGAGGGGATTTGGGGGTGAGAGGAGCAGCACAGGCAGAGGGAGAAGAAGGCTCTCCCCTGAGGGGGGAGACTGATATGGGGCTCGATCCCAGGACCCTGAGATTGTGACCTGAGCCGAAGGCAGACGCTTAACCGACTGAGCCACCCAGGCACCCCTATGATGCTTTAAGGTAAGTTCCAAGTGTCATTTTGAAAATGCTCTTGGGTTTTAGACGATGGGAAAGAGGTGTGACGGATGCAGCAAGTTGCAGTGAGTGACGGGAGAATCACTCAGCGTCGACCATGAGGGGAACGTCTGCCCAGACGGTGATCAGGAAGCACCCTGGACCCTGATGGGCTACCCCCGTCCCAGGCATGCTGACCTGCGTGGATGGGCATGAGCTGGCCCCTCCTAGTACTCGCAGTGCCCTCTGGTTATCAGGGGGCCACTGCTACACCCCTTTCCTTTAGTAAACCTACAACAGGGCACCCAGTGATAAACACTTTGTGAGATGGAAGCGACTGTGAGCTCACATCCCCTGCGGGGCTTCTCCCAGGCTGCTGCCTCAGTCCCTGCAAATAGCTTCTTCATAGCTCTTTTCCAATAGCAACTACTTTATTGTGCAGAAAGGGATTTTGGATGCTCAGGGTGGTGGGGGTGGGGGAGGTGCTACGGGGAGGGGTAGTGTCTCTCTGGGGAATGAAAAATCTTTAAAATCTTCCAAAAAGAAATTCTACCTGCTGGAGCAACTCACAGATGAATCATAACCTGAGTAAATGTAACAGCACTGGGCACACAGTAGGTGCTCAGTAAATGTTAGTGGAGTTAACAAATGCGTACAGACTGATGAAAAATCAGTCTGCAGTCACTTCTCAGGTGGGAGCCATGGGCCTCTGCCTCTGTACAGTGGAAGGATGTGCCCTTTGGCTGGCTCACAAGGAGCACGACGTGGTGAGGCTCCAGGGCCACGGGGAAGCTCCCGCACCTTCTGGAATGAGGTTACTGTGTAAGGCACGAGCTCAGCAGTGAAGCGATTCTAGAGATTCGGGAACACGGAGGGAATGAGACTGCCTGGGTAAAGCCCTGACGCTGATCAGGTGTGATGTTCCCTAGAGAGAAAGGCTGGGAAAATAGGAGGGTGATTCCTAGAAGCCAGAAAGAGGAAGGCCAAGAATTCTCCAGGACTAGAAAGTATTCTTTCTGACTCCCCGCAAATGCCCTTAAAAAAAAAAAAAAAAGTTAAAAATCATTTGCCTACAACCTGGAAGCTTCCGGCTACAGGCCCAGCACCCCCAGCCCCGGACCTGCAGTGGAAACCCTGACAGCCACTCGCCTCCATGTCCAGGCCATGGGAGAGGCAGTGGCACTGTGGCAATATATAAAAAGAGAATTGGCCATTTTAAAAAATCTTGTATGGTTCAGGGAAGAAAGACTCTGAATCTGGCACTGAGAGGGTCAGTAATGTCACAACAGCTACCTGTCTGTCTATCCTAGTGGACAGAGGTCTCTAACACAGGCGGGGCGGTTTTATGAAGGATCTCTTGCAAGTTCTTCTTGGAAGCTTCCAGGGATCCTAGGAGCTGCGATCCTGGGAAAGCAGAAAGGCTCCATGCATTTGAGCCTCTAGCAGGAACAAAAAAAATTCAGATCTAGTACCTAGTGCTGCTAACTCAACTTCTCTTGGCCTCAGTTTCTGCATCTGTAGCACAAAGGAAGCATGCCCTGCCTGCCTCTTGGAGTCTGGCTGCGGTGAACCGCCCTGAAGGCCAGGGCCTCAAGGTGCCTTGGAAAGTATGAGGACACTGGTGGGTCAGCCTAGCTCTGCACCGGGGGAGCCAAGGAAAACAGTAGCCGCCAACTTAGTGCTGGTGAGACTCCGGATCTGCTACCAGATCCCGAAGGGGTAGGAAATCCACTGTCTTCCCCAGGAAACTTCATCTCACACCACAAATACCACAAAGAGGGCCCTTGATAGATGTGTCTGAAGTGAGTAAATGACATCAGATATTCCCTAGGATGTCCCCCTGACCCGTGTGACCCTGAGGAGAAGCCACCTGGAGGCCAGATGGAAGAAATCCAGTCATCTGTGCAATGGCCCCACAGTGAAAGCTGTGACTAGGACCACGAGGGAAATGCCCTTTGTCTCTCAGAGTCCTACCCTCTGGGAGGGAGTCTAGGGACCCACAGGAACCTCAACGAATGCGAATTGGCCTGAGCAGCAACCCCTCCACCCACCACCACCACCAATGGGGGGGACTCACATCAGAGGGCTGACTGTCATGCCTGAGAAACTGACACCAATGTTGTTTCATGGGCTGTGGCAAGTGTGCCCCACTGGTGCGGGACGTTGGTGGAGGGGAGGTCGTGTGTGTGTTTGGGGAGGGAACTCTCTGTGCTTTCCATTCAGTTCTGCTGGGAGTTTAAAACTGCCAGAAAAAAATAGTTTATGAACTTTAAAAAAAAAAAAAAAAGGATGCCTGGGTGACTCCATTGGTTAAGCATCTGCCTTTGGCTCAGGTCATGATCTCAGGGTCCTGGGATCGAGTCCCGCATGTGGCTCCCAGCTCGGTGGGGAACCTGCTTCTCCCTCTGCCTCTTCCCCTGCTTGTGCTCTCACTCTGACAAATCAATAAAATCTTTAAAAAAAAGGAACCAACCCAAGTCCACCTGGGTGGGGGGGACAGGGAAGGGGAAAGCCGCTCAGGCTCCAGGAACCATGGCTCTTGACAGTTCTGTAAGGACATGTGGAGGAATGTTATCAAGCCTAGAACAAACAGGTCTGAGAGGAACTGGGTGACAGTCAGATGGGGGAGAGGAGAACCAGCAGATGCTCTTCATGCCCTCCCCCCATGCTCCCCACCAGCCTGGGTAGACACCACCCACCACCACAGGAGGCAAGGCAGGGGAAGGCCTGGGGGTCTACTCCAGGACAGGGGCAGGTGTGGGCTGGGGTGGTGGGGGAATGGGGAGAGAACCCACAGGGGAAAGGCCTGCATGCCCGGCGGCCCCAGCAGCACCGATGCAGGGACCCACCTGGGGGGGAGTCCGGGCCCGCTCTGGCCACCGAGTGATGCAGTGCTGCCAGCTGGCTCTTCATGCTGCGGAAGCCCTCGGCAAAGCGGGTCTCCTGCCCCTTCAGCACCTGCTGCAGCTGGCGGATGGCCGTGAGGAGCTGCTGTTTGTTGAGACAGTTCTGGGGAGAGAAGGGGTCAGCACCGCCACCGCTGTGGCTCCTCTCAGCTCCCGACAGCCACCCAGGCCCCTGGGACCCCGATGGCTCCGAAGCCTCACCAGGCACCCCGACACCCGGGGCTGAGTCAGGTCACCAGACTGAGGATCCCCTGAGCCCACAGATCACAGGGCCAGCTCGCCTCCTGACAAAAACAAAGCTCCTGCTTTTCAGGGTCAAGGGCAGAACCCACGATTCTGAGCCTTTGGGTGATTGAGCAGTTCATTCCACCCAAAGTGACTTATCATCCTTCTGTTCCTTCAAAAGACTCCCTCATTCTTCGCTCGGAATCTGTGCTCTGAGGTCTGGGCTTGGTGACCTCATTCTTTCTTTCTCTCTTGAACATTGTTAAAAACAGCTGGATGATAAAGCATATAAAACGGCGAAACAGGAAGGTCCCATGCTTCCTGTACTTTTAAAAAATGGAACAAGGCAAAGATGAAGGAACCTCAGTAAAGGAAAAGAAGCGTTCGGTGACAGTCAACGTCGCGTTCCAACCGTCTGGAGAAAGCTTTAAAACCAGAACAAGGGGGACGCCTGGGTGGCTCAGTTGGTTGGGCCGCTGCCTTCGGCTCAGGTCATGATCCCAGCGTCCTGGGATCGAGTCCCACATTGGGCTCCTTGCTCATCGGGGAGCCTGCTTCTCCCTCTGCCTCTGCCTGCCATTCTGTCTGCCTGTACTTGCTCTCTCTCCCTCTCTCTCTCTGACAAATAAATAAATAAAATCTTAAAAAAAAAAAAAAAGAACAAGGGGGGGCACCTGAGTGTCTCAGTGGGTTGAGTGTCTGCCTTCGGCTCAGATCATGATCCCAGCATCCTGGGATGGCCCTGCATCGGGCTCCCTGCTGGGTGGGAAGCCTGCTTCCCCCTCTCCCTCTGCCTGCCGCTCCCCCACCCTGCTTGTGCGCTCTTTCTCTCTCTCTCTCTCTCTCTCTCTCTGTGTGTCAAATAAATAAATGAGGTCTTTGGGGGAAAAAAGAAAAAAGAAAAAAACAGAATAAGGTGGCATGTGCTTATCATGATAAAGACTACCTCACTTAAAGCAACACCCAGCATCACATTTAGTGATAAATATCTCCAGCTTTCCCATCTCAATTACCTTTAAGAGCCAGGACTTGAAAAGGAGTAAAGAAGGGGGTGAACACAGTAGGCCCTTGGCCTTGGTCGTGGCGGGGGAGTCCCCTGGGGCCCGTGCATTACCTCGGCAGAGCCTTGCCTAACCTGACTCCCATCACAGAACGAAGGAGAACATCAAGAAGATAATGAGGGCAGTCTGGGACAGGCTTATGGATCATTTTTAATTCTCTTTTTTATACCCCATTTTTTTTTCTATGAGTCCTGGTTTTTATCGTTTTTTTTTTTTAAGATTTTATTTATTTATTTCACAGACAGAGATCACAAGTCAGACAGAGATCACAAGTAGGCAGAGAGGCAGGCAGAGGGCGGGGGAAGCAGGCTCCTTGCTGAGCAGAGAGCCCAATGCGGGACTCGATCCTAAGACCCCAAGATCATGACCCGAGCTGAAGGCAGAGGCCTTAACCCACTGAGCCATCCAGGCGCCCCGGGTTTTTATTATTTTAAAAAATTTTTCTAAAAGGCTGGGAGTAGGGTGGCTGGGAGTCATATGGCCGCTGCAGCCTCTGAAGGCTTCCAGGCTCGCCAGTGGGGCACTGCCGCCGCGGTCTCCCAGGGAGGCTGCCAGGCCGCTGCTGCACCTTGGGGATTTCACCAAACGGATGACTCACTGGCCTGATTCAATGGATGCTTTTGACACAGCTGAATCCCCAGTTGCCCCTGGAACTTGTTAATCCATGGGGGCTCCTTGGCCTCCACACTACCAGGGCCTGACTGGGCCTAGCCCCAAATGCAACTGCTGGGAAAAGAAGTTTTTTTGTTTTCCTTCTTTCTCCCACATTGTGGTCCTTCCCATGCAGGTTTGGGGGTGCTGGGGCAGCGACCTCCTGCCATCAATCCCCTACTGGCCCACCCAGACCTGATTTCCCACATCCACATCCCCTCCCTTAAAGAGAAAAAAAGAAGCTGCTTATACACTTGATCTTAGCCAAAAGGCCGAGACGTGATGAGAAGCCGTTTTTTATAGATGGTTTTGTGACTTGTGTGTAATTTACATTTGTGAGTTCATCACAGTTTACAAAGCTAAGTCTGCTTCAAAGACTACTACTGGCTGGGAGCAACCCTGTGAGGGCCTGGGGCGGTCTCTCTTTCACAGATGAAAATGTACAAGCTGAAAGTCGAGCGACATTCCCTACCTCACGCCACTTAGGAGTGATAGAGCCGAAATGGGAACCCTAGTGACTTCCGTCCCAGAGCCACCACCCCAACCCCCAAGCCCCCGGCTGTAGGGGCCCCAGTGGACTTTCTTAGGCCCTGTCTCATTTGTTCTTCACACATCCCTGTGTGGTGAATGCTCTCACTGATTAATTTGTACTAACAATTGATAACGTTATGACCCAAGCAAAATATCCCTCAGGCTCAGACTTCGGACTATTGTGAGAGTGGCAGGTGAGGGAGCATGGCAGTGGGGGCAGGCTGTGGGAAGGGAGTGGAGGACACATCTCTGACCATATTGAGCCAGACCAGCAGCTGCTTCCCTTTCGTATAAGGTGGCCAGGGCTCTGACACTGTGAGAGGGCTCTCTGGGCCACAGCTGCCCTGGGGGACATGGAAGAGCTACATTTTGAAGTGGGGGCTAGGAGACCAGTGCCAAGACCTCTGCCCAGAGCCCAGGGGTGGTGCCATGGGGCTCCAGTAAGTAGAGAAAGAAGGTCAGAGTATGTGGAGGGAAAGAGACCTAGGTTCCACTTGGCCACTAAGCAGCCAAGTGTGTCCAACTAGCTCCTCGGCCCAGGGACAGCTATCCTCTGCTTCTAGTGACACTTTCCAGAGCCCTTTCCAGCCCCCACACAGTGGACAATAGGCACCAACCTCCCAGGGCTCATTACAGGTGAGTTGTGCTCACCCGGCCGGCCACAATGGAAAAACTTTCAAGACCAAGCACAGTAGGGCTGCATCCCAGCTGGAGAGGGCAATGGCAGGGTTTCAGGCAGACTTGCTGAGACAAGATCTCGAAACCCTGGCCCATCCCTGCCTGTAATTTCACAGGGGTGAGGCTAACAGGATTAAGTAGGTGTAAGAAAGAACTATGTGAGCCCAGAAATAAACCCATGCACTTGTGGTCAACTAATTTTATGATAAAGAAGGTAAGAACACACAATGGGGAAACAACAGCGTCTTCAATAAGTGGTGTCTGGAGACCGGGACAGCCATGTGTGAAAGGACGGAACTAGACCTCTATCTTATACCAAACACAAAAACTAACTGAAACTGGATTGAAGACTTGAACGTAAGACCTGAAACCACAAAACTCTTAGAAGACAACATAGGGGATAAGCTTCTTGACATCATTCCTGGCAATGATTTTTTGGATTTAACGCCCAAAACAAAGGCAAAAAAAGGCGAAAATAAACAAGCGGGACTATATCAAACTAAAAAACATCAGCATAGCAAAGAAAACCATCAACAAGATGAAAAGGTAACCTACAGAATGGGAGAAAAAAAATTTCAAATCATCTATCTGATGAGAGGTTAATATCCAAAATACGTAAAGAACTCATTTAATTCGGTAGCAAAAAAAAAAAAATCTAATTAAGAAATGGACAGAGGAACTGAATAGACATTTTTCCAAAAAAGACATCTGGACGGCCAAGAGATACATGAAAAGATGCTCAACATCATTCATCTTCAGGGACACGCAAATCAAAACCACAATAAGATAACACCTCACACCTGTCAAAGGACTAGTATCAAAAGGACAAGAAAGAACAAGTATTGGCGAGAATGTGGAGAAAAGGGAACCCTCGTGCACTGTTGGTGGGAATGCAAATTGATGCAGCCACTGTGGAAAACAGTATGGAGGGTCTTCAAAAAATTAAAAATGGAACTACCACATCATCCAGCAATTCTATGTCTGGGGATATATTCAAAGGAAACAAGATCACTCTCTCGGAAAGACATCTGCAGCCCCTTGTTTGTTGTAGCATTATTCACACTAGTCAAGATATGGAAGCAACCTCAGTGCACACTAATGGATGAAACGATAAAAAAAAAAAGTGGTATATATAAACAATGGAATATTATTCAGCGATAAAAAAGAAGAAAATCTTACTATTTGAGACAAGCTATGGCTAGACCTTGAGGGCATGATACTAAGTGAAATAAGTCAAAGACAAATGCTATGTGAACTCACTTATATGTGAAATCTAAAATACCAAAATCACAGATTACAGCAAACAAATAGGCGGTTGCCTAAGTTGAGGGGTTGGGGGGTGGAGGAAATGCATGGAGGGGGTCAGAAGGAACAAACTTCTGGTTATAAGGTAAATCAGTTCTGGGATATAACGTACAGCATGGTGACTATAGTTAGCTGTATTGTATTGTATTTTTGAAAGTTGCTGAGAGAATAGATCTTCAAAGATCTCCTCACAAGAGATAAACAACCTATAACGACGTAAGGTGATGTTAATGTACTGTGATTATTTCACAGCACAGACACATAAATCAATATATGTCAATATATCGTCGATTGATATAGATGTCAATCTTAGCTCAATAAAACTAGAAAAAAATAAAAGAAATAAAGTTCCCAAGAATTTAAAAAAAAAAAAAGGGGGGGATTCTTCTGCTCTTGGCAAGCCAGGGTGCCAGAGTCAGGGCCAGGGAGGGTGCCGGGGAACCGAGAGAATTCTGGCCTTTTGATATGAGGTTTGCTGGGTCTGTATGGTGGTTGCTACTAACATGGGAGTTCCTTGTTCCCAAAGTGCTAGAAATGGATACCTTGAGAGCCACGCTCAGGATCCATCACCTTGAGCACAGGCTGTAACTGGGTTCATCTGCAGAGTGGGGTGCAGTATGGAACCCTCGCAGACCAAGTCCTTGAGAGGTCTGCATTGTGGGAACAAAAGAGGTCATTGGAGGGGACTCAGAAGCTACGTGCTTCTGCCTTCCAAACCGAGAAAGCTTGATCCTTTTGCTCGATCATAAAAATAAGGCATACTTCCTGCCACACAGTTCAAATCCTGAAAACACACCAAATCAAAGAACAAGTCCCATGCTCAGATTGCTAACTTTTGGGTTTTTTTTTTAACTGTTGGATCAAACACGCACGTACATGTACCGTCCTCATCTCATGAACCCTAGACCACAGAACAAGGGTTCTAGATCAGTTCTTCCTTCTCCATACTGGGGCGTGGCCTTGTTTCCATGCCAACAAGCACAGTAACTCATAGGACCCAGGACCTCCATTCCACTTCTGACCCCTGTGCTCTTTCCAGTCTGGGGGAAGGGACTCCATTTATCAGCCCGCCTCCCTTCCTACACCCATACCCCATCCTGCTCTGGGCCGCCAGAAGCAGCAGCATGGGAAACAAGTCATTTCCTCTTTGTCCATGTAGCCCTTGGTAAGGCTGATCCAAGAGGACCCGCAAGGGCCTCCGGGGCTGGGGGTGACAGGAAGCAGGCCTCACCTTCCATATCACCCACCTGTACTGAAGCCTGGTCCTCCCACCCCAACGGCTGGCTTGGGGCAGCCCCTGCCCGTCTCAAGGTCTCAGACCCCAACCGTAACAACCACCACAGGCTCCATGTGCCCTTTCACAGCCAACCTCCCATTCGGTGGGAATGCTCACCAAAGCCACGCCTGGGCAAAGGTCAAATCCAGATGGGGCTAGTTTGGGGAGGTCTCCACGCTGGGAAGGAAGGGCGAAACCCAGAGGCTGATGACGTCGCCGCATCAGGGCCCCAACTTTCAAAGGCCTCTTCCAGGGCTCCTTGGGGGGGGGCCCTCATTTTTAATATTTTTATTGAAGAGATCCCCTCAACTGGCGTTACATTTCCATCCCTTCAAAATCTGGCTCCATGCCTGGCTTATGCCATTGACAATAAATAACAAAAAATAGTTTCCATTTCTTTGGGTTAATAACCTTCTTTGAAATGGAACCAAGAAGAGACATGCAGTGAAACTCTTCAACCTTTGAGAAGAAAAGACCAGGATTTACGGCGTGTGTGATCAAACCCTTTGAAGGGGTGGGCACTTCACATCACTCAAGGCCGTAACAACATTTGCAGAGAAGATGTGAGCCAGTAAAGGAGGTAGCAACTGAAGTCACCCCACCTAGATGTTCCCAAGCTGGGGTGGAGGTGGCATAGATGACTCTGGAACACACGGGCCAGTGCTGAGAGCTGGGAGGGTGGAGGCATTGGTCCAAAGGCTCTTGGAAGTAACACAGTCACAGTACTATGCTCCACACATCCTGCCGCCCCAGGGAAATCTTGCCCACCTCCCCCACAACCCATTCTCTCATAATATTGACTCCAGAGGATCTAATGGACACTCCTCAGAGCTCACGACACTCCCTTTCTCTGAGATTGCCCAGAGCCCTTGTAGAGGTTGCCTCCAGAGCTATTGTAGACCTCAGGACCTTACCTGCTGGGCATAGACACAGATGAAGACGTTATGCACCCCTTGCCCCAGCTCACTCTGTCACCATGACTGAACCCAGTAGGCCTGACCCCTGCCACTGCACCCAGGCCTTCCGGCTACATGGGTTCAATTTATAAATGAAATTGAAGACCCAGATTTGGCTCTCAAGGAACCCGAGGGCATGGGCGAAACTCCAGAGTGTGCATGGTGGGGGAGTGGGGGTCCTTGAGGCTTTTGTTCTCACATGACCTGGCTTGGTGGTCTTCCTTACAGTGGCAGTACTGACACAGTGACAATTCCCAAGTGCCCCTCGGTCACAGTAGCTTCTGAGACCCCTCCAGGTGACCGTGGATGACCCCTCAGACCTCAGAGGGGCTGTCTCTTGAGTTGGTTTCTTCTAAGCCACAGCTATGTGTCCTGTCAGCATTTTGTTAATGGGAACACAGATGTTTTGATGCCTTTTAGGTCTAGGAAAGGACGGAGCACCCTTGCCAAATGTGTGCCTGCTGGCCAAGGCTCGAAGCCCTCCTCGTCTGAGTCATGTTGGGTTTGTGCATGCTTGTTCTCCAGAAGTTATTTTAATTTTCAGCCAAGTCAGAAGCGCCTTATAACTCCTTCGGCCTCTCTCGCCCCCGTGACCTTGACCTAGCACGCAAGAAGAGGAGAAAAAGTGGACACTTCTGGGGGAAGTGAGAGAATTTTGCCTGAGGACCTGCCCAAGGCCCTTGTATTCGTCATGGTTCTCTAGAGAAACAGAACCAACGGGATGCGTGTTGTGTATGTGCCCATCCTATTGAGAGGGATGGAGGATGAGAGGCAGATTTATTTTAAGGAACTGTCTCATGAAGTCATGGAGCTGAGAAGTCAAAATCTGCAAAGCATGTGGCAGGCCGGAGACCCAGGGAAGAGCTGATGCAGCTTGCATCCAAAGGCAGTCTGGAGGCAGAACTCCTTCCAACTTGGTGAGGATGGGTCTTTCAGCTGGGGCCCACCCACCTTGTGGAAGGCAATCTGCTTTACTCAAAGTCTATTGGTTGAGGCTGATCACACCTAAAAAAATACCTTCATGGCAACATCTAGATTCTAGGTGTTTGACCAAATATTTGGGTGCCATGCCCTAGCCAAGTCAGACCCATAAAATTAGCCACCACAGTCCACCAGCTGGAGCCTCTTTTGGGGACTCTGGACCCCTGGGGTGCTCAGGGCATTTGGGAATTTTAGGCTGGCTGTCCCTCACTCTCTATTTACACCCCAACCCCCCTTCTTGTGGATCTTTTATAATGACCACAGGAGAGATGACAACAGAGGGAGCCCGGAGCCCGGACTGTCACCATACCTCATGCCAGTATCTCATTAGATGCTCATGACAAAGTCAGGATGTGGGCAAATTATTATACCCACTTTATAGGCCACGGTGATGGTGGCACATCCAGTATCCAAACCCCAGCATGCTTTCCCCAGACACTGATGGGATGGGGTGGCTGGGTCTGCCTTAGAGAGGGGTCCACACAGAGCCACCTCTATCCATCTCCTGACGCCTCTCAGCTTACAGCGCCCACTGCTGGCCCTGATGGCAGCCTTCTGCACACACTCCCAGCCCACCTCTTCCCTGGCCAATTGGCCCCCCTTGAGAGCGGAAAACAAGCTAGAGATAACTGGGAATCCATGTCACTGAACCTAGGATCTGAGTTCACGCTAGATGACCCAGCAAACGAATGGACGAACTGAGGGAGTGAAGGCGTGAACTGAGTGTGAGCCCGGGACAGTCGTGTGCATCTCACCACCTAGACCCACCTTATTCTTCCACTGGCTTGCTGCCCAGCTAAGTTTTGTCCAGTCGCCAACCTTCACCTGCAGACCTGGTTGAACTGTACCAGCATCGGCATTATCTTTAGCAAACATGACGCCCAGCCCAGCGGGGAGCTCAATTCACACACACACACACATATCCACAGGACCGTGCGTGACCACAAGTACACACAGACACATACAGAGCCATGTTGCACAACCAGCCATGGTCTCCTGCTGGAGCCCACCTGGTACACAGGCCCTCCCCTCACCTCTTGCGACAAGGTGGGGACTTCAGAGCCTAAGAAATGGGGCATGTTGTGCCAAATTTAATATAGTGCACATTTCATTCATTCCATAGTCACGATTCCACAGGTATTTACCTCATCCCCTACTTCATGTCAGGCACTGCTGTAGGAGACAGAACCCTCTTTATTTCCGTTAGTCCTCCTTGCAGCCCCAGCAAGCGGGTGCCATTATCTCCACTTTACAGCTAGAGGAAGTGAGGCTATGGGACCCCCCAGGTGGATGGCATGGCTGCCTTTGGTGCCACGCTGCCTCTGGATAGCCATTCAGAAAGCATGTTCTGCCTCTTTCTTCAGCCTCTGGGAACCAGGATTAGGGGCTCAGAGAAGGCCCTCCCACCCCGTCTGCTGGTGGCCACTCTCAGCCCCACAGGCTGTACCCCGCACACACACAGACCCTTCCAGGAACGTTCACACGGGCTTGTTGGCTGCTTCCGTGTGTGGCACACATGGGTGTGCATGTTCCCACACGACCCAAGATTTATGAAAATTGCATCTGGGTTTTACTGGAAAACTGTGTCTCCTGTGGTTGACTCTGAAGAGGGGGAGGAGAGAGGGCAGAGCTGAGGGAGGGCCTGAATCCAGCAGGCAGCCTGGGCAAAGCTAATGGCATGGATAAAATGGCTGCTTTGAGCTTGGGCATGGTGGGAGGTTCGGAGTCTTGGGAGTCATCACTCTTGGAATGATAACTAGCCGGGATGGAGGGTGAAGGCTCAATAAAAGATGTGCTATGCTTTTGGATCTTTCCACACTCTCCAGTGAACAGTTCCAGGGGTTTCTGGGTGAGTAGGCACCGGCGACACTGAAATGATCCTGCACTGGCCCACAGCATGTGTCCCACCTGCTCTCCCCGTGTCCTCACCCTCCCCCCTATGATCCATGCTTCCCAAGGTCAGAGATCAGAGCCAGATTGCATCACTTCCTTGCTTAAACCCCACCAATGGCTCCCCACCTACGGGAATGAGGCCAACTCCTGACCATGGAGCTGACAAGACTGTATTCCTTCCCTACCTGCTGTAACAAGTCAGCATAAACTTGACATCTTATTGCACAGCAAAGAAAACAGTCAACAAACCAAAAGACAACTGACAGAATGGGAGAAGATATTTGCAAATGACATATCAGATAAAGGGCTAGTATCCAAAATCTAGAACATATCAAACTCAACACCCAAAGAACAAATAATCCAATCAAGAAATGGGCAGAGGACATGAACAGACATTTCTGCAGAGAAGACATCCAGATGGCCAACAGACACTACAAATCAAAACCACAATGAGATATCACCTCACACCAGTCAGAATGGCTAAAATTAACAAGTCAGGAAACGACAAGTGTTGGCGAGAATGTGGAGAAAGGGGAACCCTCCTACTTGCATTCCCACTGTTGGTGGGAATGCAAGCCAGTGCAGCCACTCTGGAAAACAGCATGGAGGTTCCTCAAAAAGTTGAAAATAGAGCTACCCTATGACCCAGAGATCGCGCAACTGGGTATTTACCCTAAAGATACAAATGTAGTGATCTGAAGGGGCACGTGCACCCGAGTGTTTATAGCAGCAATTGTCCACAATAGCTAAACTATGGAAAGAACCTAGATGTCCATCAACAGAGGAATGCATAAAGAAGATGTGACACACACACACACACACACACACACACACACACAATGGAATATTATGCAGCCATCAAAAATTGAAATCTTGCCATTTGCAAAAATGTGGATGGAACTAGAGGTTATTGTGCTGAGCGAAATAAATCAATCAGAGAAAGACAATTATCATATGATCTCAGTGATTTGAGGAATTTGAGAAACAAGACAGAGGATCATAGGGGAAGGGAGGGGAAAATGAAACGAGATGAAACCAGAGAGGGAGACAAACCATAAGAGACTCTTAATTCAGGAAACAAACTGAGGGTTACTGGAGTGGAGCGGGGTGGGAGGAATGGGGTGGGTGGCTGGGTGATGGACACTGGGGAGGGTATATGCTATGGTGAGCGCTGTGAATTGTGTAAGACTGATGAATCACAGACCTGTAACCCTGAAGCAAATAATACATTATATGTTAATAATAATAAAAAACTTAACAGCTTAAAACAACATGAATTTATTCTCTTATAGTTCTGTAGGTCAGAAATCCGACATGGATCTCACTGGGCTAAAATCAACGTCAGGTTTACTGGTTTCAGGGATGAGAATATAGACCTCTTTGGGGACTATTACTCTGCCTACAGACCTGATCAAGCCCAGCCACTTCCAGCTGTGCCCAGATTGAGCACCCCACTCTGTCCACTGAACTCCGGTATTTGGACCTCCTCTGAGTCTCTCCACATGCCTCAGCAAGCTCGTTTCTACCTCAGGGCATCTGCACTGCTCTGCTCAGAAAATCTGCCCCTGGTCCTCAGAAGTCGGGTCCTGTGCTCCCACTTTCCCTGAGAAGTCCCCTCTCAGAGAGTACCTGCCTGCTCAGTGTTCAGTAGCCTCCTGACCTTCCTTCAAAACAGCTCCCCAATTCAGTTGTCTGCCTTTGGATACTTTTCAGTTTTATCTTGTTTTCCTCTCCCTGCTTGGTAAGCTCCATGACAGCAGGGCCTGTGTCCTCCTCAGCTTCCCCTCCCCTACCACATACTGAGCACTTACAGTGAACACGTTCTCTGAATGGTGTTTTCTCATTACTACAGTCCTCTGAGATGTGTGTGTGTGTGTGTGTGTCTCTTACCTTCAGTGTTCATAGGAGGAAACGGATTCTTTAAAGGCAGAAACTTGCCCCAGGGCACTCAGCCAGGAAGAGTGGGAACCAAGACACTGATCAGGTACTGTGGGTCTTTTCCACTTGATATAGTGCCTGGGGCCCTGCAGCCTCCCCAGGCCGGAATAACACTGGGCCCGGCAGCAGAATGGGTTCTCAGGACATAGTTGTGGAATGAGCACAGTATCTTACGTGTTAGCTTCCTTCTGGGAGGTTAAAATCTTGAATCATGCAATCAGACAAAAGGCCCAAATCACAGGAGCCCCTGAGGTGATACCAACATATTCCGAGGATTCTCACTTGCTTTTATGTTTTCTCACTAGTGTAAATGACTGCTACTTCTCTGGAAGCAGCTTTTCTTTGTTTCTTTTTTTCTCTGATACTACAGACACCCCTCCCTGCCCTGAACTCTGCGGTGCTTTCCTTTTCTTCAGAGAAGCTGGGAAGCATCTGTGCCCTCGGCTCCCTGGGCCATGTGCCCAGTTACAGCTGATGCTCTCTGACCCCAGCCCCTCCTGCGGGGATGGGGGACACAGCCCGGGTGCGCAGAGGGAAGTGTTCCTTTGGGGCTTGCAGGGTGCTCCCCTTCTGTTGAGGTTCTAGAGGTACATTAATCTCCAGAGTAAAGAGAAATGTCTGAGTCACTGGCCAATCCGAAAGGCCGCAGGGGGGCCAACACACAGCTTGGGGGCTTTGGAGTTGCCTGGAGTTGCAGCTAGCCTTTCCCCAGCTCTCCCCAGGTTTTGACGTGTATAGCTGTCGTGTCTCCATCTTACATGGAAACCCAACCCCAGGATGAGTGGCTTGGGCCTTGCTTCCCATTTAGCCTCCTCCCAAGGGAGATTTGGGTGCCCAGACTGCCAGAGGGGCCCACGTCTTCCCACACACAAGGAAAAGAAATGATTACTTCCTTGAGGTATAGCTTTTATTTACTGGAGTGGGTAGATGTGGATCCTGTTGAAGTATAGGGACTTATTTTTTCTTTCATGAAAATGTAATGGCCTAATTTTAGGTCCTAGGCAGTTACCAAAAAGCATGGAAGACTCTGGTTGGGGGTTTGAAAGGATGTAGAAAGTTCTACCTGCCCCGATGTCCCCGTGTCCCTTAGGGCTGCACGAGCCTTGAGAAGGTTGGCAGCTGTCCAGCAGTCCCGCCACTGTCCCTGCAGATCAAGGGAGTGACCAGCACACTCAGGTTTCTGTCAACAGTCTGGAGACTTCGGGAGCACGGGCAGCTGGCTGGGAGGCAGGGCTGGTGGCCACGGAGGGAGGGCTGGTGTCCAGACGGTGCGGGGAGCAGCTGCGCAGACCAAGATGGTCTGGTCTGCCTGGAATCTGGTGTGGTGTCAAACACGACTGCTCCTCCAGTGTGAATGGGCCTGTCCCATTCTGTCCACACTGTCCCCGCTGTCCCCACTGTCAATACCTACTACCCAATACCCACTACCCACTGTCAATACCCACTACCCTTGGGGAGCGAAGAGGCCTCCATTCTTCTTTGTAATCAGGACTATCCTGGATAGGACTTGAGGCCCATTCCTGAAGGTGCCAGAGAGAGGATGAAATTTCTGGAGAAGGCCCAAGGTGCCAGGAAGGACTCTCTGTCCCCTGTCCTCACCCTGATTGCACGCCTTTGCCTGCAGTACATCTCTGGGTCACTCTGTGGGAAAGTTGGCAGAAACTGCTACAGTCCACCCCCCACTCCCACTCCAGCCATCCCCATCATCTGCAAGGAGACTGTGCGGCTGGCCCCATAAAGATGGAAATCTGGGCACTTGGTGACTCAGTGGTCATTTAAACGTCTGCCTTCAGAGTGGGTCACGATCCCGGGGTCTTGGGATGGAGCCCCATGTTAGGCCCCCTGCTCATCAGGGAGCCTGCCTCTCTCTTGGTCCCTCCGTCCTGCTTGTACTCTCTCTCACTCTCTTGCTCATGTTCTCCCTCTCATAAATAAATAAAAAATCTTAAAAAAAAAAAAAAAGGTGGAAATCTATTTTCTCGCCTCCTGGATCTACGCTGGCCTTGTGACTTGCTTGTGACTTGCCTTGGCCAACAAAATTAGTGGGAGCGAAAGACAAGCTCCAAGGCTGGATCTGGATTAGCTGTATTGTCTAGTTTCTGTATCTGATGTTTTGACATCTGGGGCCTTGCCAACTTGGCCCGGACTGCCCCTCTCAGGGCTAGCACACTCCTAGAGGCAGCAAACCCCCAACACCCTGCACCCACCCCCAGCACAGCCAACCAGTCCAGAATCATTCCCCCGCTTTCTCTGGCTCTTGCCTGTGTGAGGCCCTAACACCCCCTCAGCCTCCCCATCTCTCATCTCGCACCCCCACACCCCCCATCCCCCGAAAGAGCCCCAGGGTCAGGCATCAGGCAACTAGAAGCAGCCTGCACCACTATCCTCTAAAATTAGTCAAACTAGCCAATCCCAACTTGGCTAGCCCCTTTACTCTGTTTCACCCATTCCTTCACCATACCTGGGCAACCCCCAAATCTCAGGTTCATTTTTTTTTAAGATTTTATTTATTTATTTTGAGACAAGGAAAGAGAGTATAAGGAAGGGCAGAGGGAGGAGACACCCCACTGAGCAGGGAGCCGGAGGTAGGGCTCGATCCCAGGACCCTGAGATCATGACCTGACACTTAACCGGCTGAGCCACCCAGGGGACCCAGGCCAGATTCATTTTAGAACATGGTCTCTAGAAGTCTCGTGCATTGTGCTCAGCTTCAGCCCTCTACTGCCACACCATGGGAAAAGGCCAGGCTAGCCTGCTGGAGGAAGAGAGGCTGTGTGGGCAGAGCCGAGATGCATCCCACGAGCCACCGGAGACCAACCCGCCCCAGCTAACCTGGCAGCTGCCCACAGATGGAGGAGGGTCCCAGCCCCAAGGGGCCGGGTCTGGAGCAGAGCAGCAGAACAGCCCAGCTGAGCCCCGCTCCACTTCCCCACTGGGCTGCCGAATCCAGATCCAGGACAGCTCTTTCAAAACCGAAAGCAGGGTCCCTGTCTGTTTTGATCCTGGCACCTGGGCTTCTGGAGGCACCAAATACTTGTTTTGTGAAATCTGGGTCCGTTCACCCCCACCCCTCCACCCCCGTATCTGAAAGTGGAGCGTTCCTCGGAAACCTTTTTGTAAGCCAAAGTGGCGTAAAGCAAAGATGCAACTACCATTAATTTATATGGAAAATTATTTGAGTTTCCCGACAAAGCACAGATGCTCCCAGGCCCAATCTGGCGGACGGAGGCTGAGATGCTGAGTGCGGTTTCCAGGGGAGGCGCTGGGTGGCGCCACTCTCGGCGCTCGCGGTGCGGCCGCGGCTTCACCAGCTCGCGGCAAACCTAACTCGGATCGCTGTTTTTGCTTTGCGCCTTTTTTCATAAAAGCGAAAATCCTCTTGGGATTTCCTTCGGAGAGCGGGAACGGGTACTCATGGAGGTCCTCATGGAGGTCCTCCCTAAAAGTGAAGTGACCCCATGCAAACTCTCAAAAAGTGGGGAATCTGGATGGCTTCCACGTGTGCCTGTCGCTTCAGCCCATCCCCATGCATCCCTGCAGACATCCCTTGTCAGTCGTGGTGTCCTTCCACTCTGAGCTCTGAAGTGACCAACGAGCTCTGTCAGCCTAGACGCGGAGCAGGGCCCGGCGATGGACCCAAAGCAGCAGCGCCGCTGACCGAGCTGAGCTGCCCCCGTTCTGCTGGGGACAGACAAGCTCCTCGGGTTTTCCCCCTTTCACCCCTCATGTCATTCATCGCAGACCAAGGACTCCGCCTCGGATCCGCCCTTCCTGGACTCAGTCAGGAGGGAGAGTGGGTGGGGCAGCGGTCCTCCCCTAACTTCTTCCTGCCCGTGGCCTTGCTCCCCACGAGAGGATTCCGCGGCCAATTTCCGGGGCGCCTCAAGACCCCCATGGACAGCCTGGGGATAGCGGTGCTACTGCTGACTGCTTTAAAGGGTCGGTGTGGAAAAATGGTAATAGCCACAGTAGGAAAGTGGTCTGGGAATGCCTAACGATTGCAAATTAAAACATCATTTTCCTGGGGATGCGTTCAAAAAACCAAGGGAGGAAGCCAAGAAAGAGGAAGAGGTATGATCTATAAAACATAGACTCCAGCTCAGAAGAGCAGGCAGCCAAAGTCAGGGTCAGCGGGACTGGGGACTACAGGCTCCAAGGGAAAGCTGCCCGGACAGAGGGTGGAATAGGAAAGAGCTAGAAACCACTGTGCTTATGTATTTGACTGAAGGCAAACGGGGGGGAAACTTCAGGACAACCACAGAGTTGCACAAGAAAGAGCGTTAATCCTAGTAGACTATTTGGCTCGGTGTGAACAATGGAACAGAGTATCTATCTGTCATCACAGGCGACTGGCTGTTTAGAATGTGGAGTAATCTCCAGGGCATTCAGAAGCAGTTGTCTCAAGAGAGAGAGGACTACAGATCAATGTTTTGAAAGCCACAAACTACCAAAACTCACCCAAAGAAGAAAGCTAACCCAAACTGTTCTGTATCTGTAAAGAAATTGAATTCATAGTGCAAAACCTTCCAGATAAGAATTCTCCAGGCCCACATGATTTCATTGGTAAATTCTACCAAACATTTCAAGAACTGACAAATCCTACACAATCTCTTCCAGAAAACAGAAGACAAGGGAACACTACCCTGGTAACAGGACCCTGCAAAGACGGGACCAGGGGTCAGCAAACGTTATCTGCAGAGGGCCAAGGAAATTTCCTTTTTTGAAGCCCATATGGCTTCTGTTGCAACCTCTCAAGTCTGCAACTGTAGGGCAAAAAGCAGTGCAGAAATATGTGAATGCATGGGTGTGGCCAGATTTGACCAGCAGGGGCGCTGGATGTGGCCCAGGGGCCACAGTGTGCAGACCCCTACTCTATACCGATGTCCCTCAGGAAAACAGGCAAAAATTCTCTCAAAATATTAGCAAATGCAATCCAGAAATACAGAGGAATTCAGAGAAATATATATAGAGAAATAAAGCCACAACCAGTTAGGATTATCTGGAACTGCAAGGCTGGTTTCAAAATAGAAAATCAACCGAGCTCATCCACCTTTTTAACAAACTGAGGAAAAACCACTGGATCATATCAATTTAAGCAGAAAAAAAGCACGTGACAAAATTCAACATTCATTCATAAAACTCTGCCAAATTATGTCTTGAAAGAAATCTTAACTTACCAAATGGCATCTACAAAAAACCTACACTTAATGTAAGAAAAAAAAACAACCCCCCCAAAACTGAATGTTTTCTCCCTAAGTTCTAGAACAAGGCAAGGATGTTCACTTCCCTATTCAACATAGTACTGGAGGTTTCGGCCAGTGTAATAGGGCTAAATAAATAAACCAATGGCACATAAATTAGAAAGGAAGAGATAAAACTGCCCATATTCACAGATGACACAATCGTTTATGTAAAAAACCTAGAGAGAATCTACAAAAACAACAAAAACAAAACTCCATAATAAGTGAGTTCCACAATGTCACAGGATACAGGGTCAACACAGAAAAATCCATTAGCTGTCCATATACAAGGAATATACCACTGGAAATGAAAATTTAATAAAACAATACCATTTAAAGGAGTTCCAAAAATGAAACACTTAGGTATAAATCTAACAAAGCATATTTATTTAAAATTTTTTTTAAATGTTGATGAAAGAAATCAAAGGTCTAGATAAATGGACAGATGTATTATGTCCACAGACTGGAAGACCCAATATTGTTAAGATGCCAATTTACCTCTAATCGATCAATAGCATTAATGTAATCTCAATCAAAATTCCAATAGAATTTCTTGTCTAGAAGAAATAGACAAGCTAATTCTAAGATTTTAATGGAAAGGAAAAGAAACTAGAATATTCAAAACAGTTTTGGAAAAGAATAAGAACATCTTAAAACCTACCTGATTTGAAATCTTACTATAGAATTACAGTAATCAAAATAGTGGGTTACTGGCAGAAATAGTCCCGTACCTGCATGACGAACTGATTTTTGTCAAAGTTGCGGTGATAATTCAATGGTAACTCAACCATCTTCTCAACAATGTTGGTACAGTTGGAAATCTATATGCAAAAAGCAATTCCCAACATAAAACTCACACTTTGTGCAAACATTAACTCCAAATAGATCACAGATCTAAATGTCAGAACGCAGAACTATACAAAAAATTGGAAGAAAATACAGAAGAGAAATTTTAGGACCTGGAGTGGGGCAAAGAGTTCTCAGACTTGACATCAAAGGCATGATCCATAAAAATTTAAAAAAAAAAAAATGATCAGTTTAGATTCACCAAAATTTAAAATGTTTGCTCTGGGGTGGACATTAAGACAAGCTACAGACTGAGAGAAAATATTTGCGGTTCACATACCTAAAAAAGACTAGTAATGAGACTATATAAAGAACACCTACAACTGAACAGTAAGAAATTAATCCATTTCTTAAAGGGGCAGACACTTTACCCAATAGACCACTCATGGCAAATAAAATTCTCAACATTAGGCAAAAAAGATTCTCAATTTTAGTAGTCCTTAGGGAAATGGAGATGAAAACCATAATAAGATACCACTGCATACCTATCAGAATGGCTTGGAAACAAACCAGCCAACCTGACATTATTAAGTGGTGAGCAAGTAGAGTGACAGAGTCTTTTTATCCACTGCTGGTGGGAACGTAAAACGATGCAACTAATATGGAAGACAGTTTGGCAGTTTCTTACAAAGTGAAGTTTACATTTACCATATGACCCTGCAGTCTCACTCCTAGATATTTGCCTGAGAGAAATGAATATTCGTATTCACTCACACACACAAAAGCTGCATTAGAATGTTTATAGCAGCTTCATTCATGATCACCAAAAAACAGAAATGACACCAGAGGTGTCCACTCCGTTCAGTGGGTGAACCAATGCGTAGACTGTGGTACGCCTAGACCACGGAATCTGATTCCGTCACACTATGAGTAAAACGACTGTGCAGACCCGGAACAACACAGAAGACTCTTCATTGCATTATGCTAAATTTTAAAAAGCCAGACTCAAAAGGCTATGCGTTTGTTGATTCCATTTGTATGATATTGTGGAGAAGACAAAACTATGGCAATGAAGGACAGATCAGTTCTGGGCAGTGGTGCAGTCTCCTGACTGTGGTGGCAGTTACCACATATGGAACATAGTTCTATGGTACAAATCACGGCAATGTATTCCCAAAACTGGGGGTTTTCTTCATTCAACTGTAAAAAGCCAATGGGAGAAGCTCACCAAAAGAATGAACCTCTAATGGTAGAATTTGAAACCCTGTGACATCTGTTCACAAGGAGAAGTTTTGGGGAAGGGAAAGCCTTCTGAACCACCCCCCAGGCAAGGAGGATGCTGAGACCCTGCCTTCCTTGTCCGCCTAGAGCTGTTGTGGGGAGGAGAAGGGGGGCTTGTTACATTTCCCTTTCTCGTCTCCCCAACAGGGCTGTTTCTCTTCCAGTGGGAAGACCACAGAGTGGGCAGTAGTTTTAAGAAAGGGCCCCCACTTGTGGGATCCCCACGCTGCTCAATCTGCCCTCCTTCCTCACCACCACCTGCTCCCATCCAGCTAATCACAAAACCACTGCAAAGTGACTCAGGACATCTGCACTGACAAGAGGGACAGAAGTGGAACGCCACGGAGGATGGCAGGAGAGGGGATGATACTGTCCATTCCCATGAGACTACTGCTCCAGACTCTTCCAGAAAGCAGCCTCCCCCTATCCTGTAACACACACACACACACACACACACACACCACACACACACACACACACCACACACACAGATACCTCACAGATATGCATGCACATACACACCCCGTAGCAAACACAACCACCCATTCGTGCAGACACAGTTACACTCACGGGCCCTGGCACACAGACACATGCACACACTCACATACACCTATCATGCTTCCTTGGGCTTGCACCTAATGAAACAAAGTGAGCACATTTCCTGGTTAACAGAGGACCCCCAGTGGGGGCTACCGTGAGGAACTCCCACTGCCTCGAGCTAGAGGTCCTTGGATGGCCATGGACTCTGCCCATCTCCCTGAGGCAGCCAATGGTCCCATGAGTGCCATTTACTCTCCAAACACGGGCTGCATCTCCACCGGCCAGCAAGCCTAATTGTTGGGTTCAAGAGCCCCAGGCTCATCACGTGTTCAGATCAGATCAACTCCAGCTATGCCACGGCCCCTCAGGTCCTCGTGAGCCCAATTATTTGTCCACTCTGAACCACCCCCCCCCTTGGCCCTTTCTTAGGTCTGCAGCTTTTAACTCTGAAAGATGGGTGTCCACTAGGTCTCATGCACCACCTGTCTGATTCAAATCACTAGGGACACTTAAAAAAAAAAAATACTGATGCCTGAGCCCCAACCCAGACAGCTGAATCAGATTCTCTGGGATAAGGCTAGCATCAAGATTTCTAGAAGATTCCCAGGTGACATGATGTGCAGCCAAGGTTTACACTGAGACCGCCCAGCTCTGTCCTGCTCAGAGCGGCACCAGCATGACTACACTCCCTTCATTCTGCTGAACTCCAGCTATGTGGGGTCCCTGGGTAAAAATCCCAGCTATGGTCCCTGGCCCTGGGGCCCTGTAGTGGAGCAGACAGATTATAAATTCAAATTCTATGAGAAGAAACTATTACAAATGTGATCACTCCTATTCCAGAGCCTTTCATGGAACCAAAATAGGAAACACAAGGGCAGGGAGGAGACCCATTTAGCATGGGGTTGGGAAGGCCTCTGCAAAGGGGTGCTTATTAGAGCAAGGACCGGAGACATGAGAAGAAGCCCAGTAAAGAGTGTTCCTGGGGCCTTCTTTATGGTTTACCTATCAGGCTCCCCCAGGTAGGGCCTGGGGGGGGAGACCCCTGAGACTTTGGATGAAGGACGCTTTCACAAGAACTTTTTAAACCAACTTCTTCTTCTTTTTTTTTTTTAAGATTTTATTTATTTATTTGACAGACAGAGATCACAAGTAGGCAGAGGCAGGCAGAGAGAGAGGAGGAAGCAGGCTCCCCGCTGAGCAGAGAGCCCAATTCAGGCCTCGGTCCCAGGACACTGGGATCATGACCTGAGCCGAAGGCAGAGGCTTTAACCCACTGAACCACCCAGGCGCCCCTTAAACCAACTTCTATAGACAATCCCTTTTGTTCCCTTTCCCCCTCACAAAGCCCAGGGAGGCAGGGATTGGGGACCAGAGCCTGAGAGGACTCATTTTATGCCTCTGCAGCAGCCATAGACATCTGAGAGCTGCCAGGGTCTCTGCTGTTGTCTGGGTAACCCGGAGAGCCAGTGGCAGAGCCGGGGACCCAGAATCTGCTGGTACATCCCGTCCATTCTCCCACTCTGAGGGCTCCGGCTAGATGTGCCCACCCTACACTTCTGGCCTTTGCCTCTGGGCCTGGTGTTTTGTTTTGTTTTGTCTCCTGCAAAGTGGGTGGGCGATCCCTTGCTCTGTTGGTGGTTTCGCGTGGCCTCAGACTAGCCCCTGCTGCCTGGCTTCCTGCTGACCACTTTTTTTTTTTTTTTTTAATTTTTGAAAAAGATTTATTTACTTATTTATTTGAGAGAGGGAGAAAGCTCATGCATGCAAGTGGGAAAGGGCAGAGGGAGAGCCTCTTAAGCAGTTTTGTGCTGAGCACGGTCCTCCACCCAAGGATGATCTCATCACTCCGAGATCAGGACCCTGAGATCACTACCTGAACCCAAATCAAGAGTGGGACCCTTAACCAACTGCGCCTCCCAGGCGCCCCCTACTCCCAACTTCTGCACTCACACCACCCACCTCCAGTCTCCACTGCGTTCTCCCTGCCTGGAATTCCTTCCTGCACCCCAGGGGCTTCTAAGTGGCTGTGAGTGTGCCCGCCTGCTTCAGGAATTTAGACGGTAAACCAGTGTCGGTGGGGAAGGGGTAAAGGTTTAGAATCCAAGGAGAGGGACTGAATTTTCTCTACTCCTTGACCATGTGACCTTAAGTAAGTCACGATCCCCTTGGGCCTCCGTTCTCTCCTTTGCAAAATGGGGATGACAGTGCTCCCCACCTCACAGGGCTGCTCTGAGATTTAAGGGCATGGAAGATGCTTAATCAAGAACCGGGCACTCATGGGGCTTTCAGTGAGTCAATGCAGGCTTTCCTTCTGCCTCCACCACTGGTACCGCTTAGGCTGGTGATGCTGGGGGGACCGCCGCTCTGCCCACGGGCCACGCCCACCACAGGGGAGGGGTCTTCCGCCGCCAGGGCCAGTCTGGCGGTTGCTGGCTCAGAATTCAGCAATTCCAGTTCCACCTTCCACCTATGGGAAGATGTATTTTTATCTGCATTCTTACCTCAATTTTAACCATCGGTTCTTACTGGTTAGTATAAAAAGTGAATCTGGTCCAATAAATAAACCCAGTGAGATTCCAACAAACACAAACGGCAGGGAGAGAAAAACGAAACAGCAAGCTGTCTGTCAGGGTGGGAAAGAAAATGCAGTTCCAAATCTAAGGCCCCCTAAGCGCGCGATGCGACGGCTTCAGAGACCTCCCGGCCCGCCTCTGCCTGCGCAGCGCAAACGCCGCTCGCCGACTCCGCGCGCGCTTAAAATCGACGGCGGCGGTGGGAAAGAGATTTCAGTTAGAAATTTGAATGTTGGGAGCTGGAGGGCGGGGACAGTCTCCACCCTTACGGGGTGACCAGGAGCTCCAGGGGGGAGCCCCACCAAAGCCCGGCGTCTCATACATCCCAGGGACACCTTCCTCCAACCCACGATCGTCACGCGGAGCCCTGTCCCCCGCGGACCGAGGCTGTCGCCCAGACGGCGCCGCTGGACCAGCCCGGGTCTTCCCAGGCGCCCGGCCCGCGATGCAGCTCAGGTGACAGGCGGGGGGTCCCAAGAGCCGCTCCGCGCCCCCTGCCCAAGCCTCCAAGCGCCGAGCCACGAGCCCAAGTCCTTGGCGTTGCCTCCCCGGCGAGCCGGACGGGCGAGAGGTGGGAGGGCACTGACCTGGGAAGCCCGCGACGCGGGGCAGGCGAGGAGCAGCAGCAGCGGCAGCAGGAGCGCGCGGGGACAGCTGGGCACCATCTTGCCGGTGGGAACCGCGCGGCTGGGGAAGGGGAGACACCGCCTCGGGCCGGCCCACGCCGTGGCCCGGCAGCGGCTGGCGCAGGGAGGGCGGCGGGAGCCCGGGAGCGCGGCGGGCGCCGTCTCGGGTCCAGGTGCGCCGTGCGCGGGCCGCGAGCGTCCGCAGCCGCCCGCACGAGACAGCCCCGGCGAGGCGGGGAGGCGCCAGCCCGGGGGCCGAGGCCGAGGAGGAGGGGCTGCCCGGCCAGGAATGCGCCTGGGAGCGCGCCCAACCCGCGCGGCTCCCGGAGGAGGCCGGGCGCGACGCCGAGGACGAGCGCGGGCATCCGGAGGGCCTCGCGGGCCAAGGCGGCCGAGGCCGCGTGGCCGGTGCCCCGCACGCGCGCCCGGCCGCCAGCCCATCCCGGACGGGCCGCCCCCCGCCCCCGACCGTCCCCTAGCCCCGCTGGGGAGCCCGAGACGCGCGTCGCCGGCCAGGGGCGGCGGAGTGGCGATCCCGCTCCAGCTCTGCCCTACTTCGCAGCCTGCGTCCGGGACCCCTTCCTCCACGGCGTTCAGAGAGCAGCACCGGCCCGGCCGGGAGACGGGCTTCCTAAGCGTCCCAAGTTCTCCATCAAGTGGATGAGTGTCCTTCTCAGTCATGCTAGTGGGGAATGAGAACACACATGCACGGGGACCAAGAATCTCCTGTCCTCATTGATCGTTCTCCCCTCCCCAACCTGAAGGAGGAACTCCGTTTAAAACGAAGGCCAAGGCCAGGTTATCAGAAACTTGGATGCTTTGCTGAAGTCGGTGGGAAATCCCGCTGGGAAGGACAGACACGAGTGGTCTGAAGTCCCCTGCATCCTGGGGCTGTGGAAGGAACCAGATGGCTTCAGCCCCAAGCTCCTGGAAAACATTATTTAAGTTCTTACTGAAGAATGTTTTCAGAAGGCAACACTGCAGATGTCATGGTGCACACCAAGTCTGGCCAAGCCTCAAATCTATTTTTCCTTTCCGCATTTCATTTAGCAGAGCCCACTCAGAGCTCCAGGAATGGAGCTCAGAAGACTGTCGTCTCAGACCAAGAGTTCCACTGGAAGGCAGAAAGGAAAGTTGGAGTCCCCTGGAAAGCGAGGGTGTGGTGAAGGCTGGCCACCTGAGCATTCATTATCCAGGAAATCCTACTGTGCTTCTCCCTCCACTTTCCTGTCACAGGAAATAGAGCGGGGCCCATGTAATCTGTTTGCGCTCCTGGAGACTGGGCAAAACCTTGCTTTTGCCAGTCCAAGTGGAGGGACCAGGCAGCAGTGGTCCCATCCCAGGGAGCCTGTGGAAATTATGGTTTTCTGCCTCAGTCTATCATGTGTTCGCCCTTGATGCCAAAGCCAGTGCTCCCTCAGCCTCCATCACTTACCCTTCTCTCTCCCTCCCACTAATGAAAGATTGGGTTCTGGCTGGTGTGGCCGTGTTTCGTGTGTATTTTATTCCACCTCCTGTTTACATGGTGACCTCCCCTGGAGGCCAAGACTTCTCAGCCTGCTTCTGGCTGTGAACTGGGAGCCAGACTTCGGCACATGGAAGGAAGTGTTCTTTTTTCCTCTCTTGCCCTCTCTGTGGATTCATAAAGCTGAATCTGGGCATGGTTGAGTGACTTGCCCACGGTATGTAAACCCCAGACTCAGGCACCTCCCAGAGCTGTGCTGTCTCCAGCATAGGCTACCTTCCACCCCTAGCACCTTTCATTTAAATGCAGATATACAGGATTTCAGGAATTTAGTTACAGAATTTTTTTGTTCTGTGTTGTCTTTTTCCTCTCCTTTCCTCTCCTCCACTCCCTCCCTTCCTTCCTCTTTCTTTTTCTATTTTTTAAGCATTTCTGAATTTCAACAGGGATTTTTTTACCCCCTATCTACTAATTTCTGTTTGTTGCTCTTGTCCTATGGCCATCTTCCATTTAGTGCTTGGTGTCTGCTCTGAATTAACTTTCTAAGGTCCCATTGCCCCAGCAGTACTGCCCCTTCTCTCTCTGTCTCCAACTGCCCTTGACCCACAGGGGTCAAGGCAGCCCAGAACCCATCAGGGCTGTCTGAAAGCAAACTGTGAAAATAAGCCCAATGTGCTATATTCAGGTCTCCAAAAACCAACCTTTGACTTATACGAAGTGGGTCCATCCGCTATATTACTTCTTCTGTTTCCTCTGTGTTTAGTTTTCAAGAGAATATTCCTGAATGTCAGGGATTGGCTGGGCTGGGGGATTGGGTATCCATACCTCTAAAGAAAATATTTTTAAAGTTTTTTGACAGAATCAATGACCATCTTCTGGGATCAGTGTTTTTGCTGATACACTTGTGTTCCCTGTGTAATGTTGGGGTGCAAAACGAGAAAGGAAGATTTGCTGCAGAAATCTGTTTATCGCCCAATCAGAAGCAGCACCCAGCCTGAAACAACCATTCCAAAGCTGTCCTGTAGGGTTCTCTGCCCCTGTAGTGTCCCACACCCTGTGGGGTTCATATGCTTATTTTGCCTGTTGGCTCATTCGGGGTTGCTTCTCTCCCTTTCCCACCTTCATCCCTTATCTGTGATTCTAAATGTCATCAGCCTCCCCCCACCCCCACACACCTACAAAGGGTCCTGGGAACAAAGCCCAGCATGTTAGCCTGAACCAGGATAACTGTGTAGGAACAGGGGTGGGGGGTGATCTAGAAGGAGTGCAGTGATGGTCCAATTCCCTCATTACACAAAAATTTTTTTGAGTGCCAACTTGAGGCACAGCCCTGCCAACTTGGGGCACTACAGCATGCTTTCACACTACATCAAGAAAGTGAGCCAGAAGTTTGTTCTTTGAAATGATAAACAGAGAGGGGTTACAAACCAAAAATATATTGTCCTTTGTAATTATCTACATAATTACCTCTACTGGTACCACTTATGGCTTCATTCCAGTTGCCATTTAGTGTTATTTCATTTCAGCCTAGAGCACTCTCTTTAGCATTTCTTATAGGGCAGGACTGCTAGCAAAGAATTCTGGTTTTACTTCTCTGGGAGTATCTTCATTTTTCCTTCATTTTTAATGGATAGTTCTCCTGGATATTAAATTCTTGGTTGATGGGGTTCCCCCCCACCTTTCACTACTTTGGATATGTCATCCCCTCGCCTTCTTGCCCCCATGTTTTCTGATGGAAAGAGAGCTTTTAATCTTATTGAGTATCCCTGGCATGTGATGAGTCACTTTTCCCTTGTTGCTTTTAGAATTCTGTCTTTGTCTTTTGCCAGTTTGATTATGATGTATTTCAGTATGGATCTGTATCCGTTTATACTACTTGGAGTTTGCTGATCTTCCTGGATGTGTAGATTAATGTTTTTTCACCAAGGTGGGGAGTTTTCAGCGGTTATTTCTTCAAATATTCTTTCTGCCTCTTTCCTACTCTCCTCCCTTTCAGATTTTCCCTTTATGCGTATATTGATGTGTTTGATGATGACCCACACACCTCAGAGGCTCTGTTCGTTTTTCTTTTTTCTATTTACTTGCTAGCCCCCAGACTGACTAATCTCAATTGACCTATATTCAAGTTCACTGATTCTTTATTCTGCCTAATTCAGACTGCTATTGGGCTTCTAGTAAATTTTTCATTTCAGTTACTGTACTCCTCAACAGAAAAGTATTTCTATTTACTCTCTATTTGGCTCATTTTTATTTTATTATTTTTTTTAAGATTTTATTTATTTGACAGAGAGAGGGAGAGAGAGAGGCAGGCAGACAGAGAGGAGGAAGCAGACTCTCCGCGGAGCAGAGAGCCCGATGTAGGGCTTGATCCCAGGACTCTGGGATCATGACCTGAGCCGAAGGCAGAGGCTTTAACCCACTGAGCCACCCAGGCGCCCCTGGCTCATTTTTATTTTTTTAAAAAGATTTCATTCATTTATTTGACAGAGAGAGAGATCACAAGTAGGCAGAGAGGCAGGCAGAGGGGGAGGGGAAAGCAGGCTCCCCACTGAGCAGAGAGCCTGATGTGGGGCTCGATCCCAGGACCCCGAGATCATGACCTGAGCTGAAGGCAGAGGCTCAACCCACTGATTTAAAAGATTTTTAAAAAGATTAAAAAAATTTTTTTTTAAGATTTTATTTATTTATTTGACAGACAGAGATCACAAGTAGGCAGAGAGGCAGATAGAGAGAGAGGGGGAAGCAGGCTCCCCGCTGAGCAGGGAGCCCAATGCAAGGCTCGATCCCAGGACCCTGGGATCACGACCTGAGCCGAAGGCAGAGGCTTTAACACACTGAGCCACCCTGGCACCCCTAAAAAAAATCTTTTTAAACAAGATTTTATTATTCGAGAGAGAGATAACATGCGAGACAGAGCACAAGGGTTGGGGGGAGGCAGAGGGAGAGGGAGAAGCAGGCTTCCTGCTGAGCAGGGAGCCTGATGTGGGGCCTGATCTGAAGACCCTAGGATCACAACCTGAGCCAAAGGAAGATGCTTAACTCACTGAGCCACCCAGGCACCCCATTTGGCTCATTTTTCAATTGTTATCTCTTTACTGATAGTATCTATTTGGTGAGCTGTTGTTCTCATACTTTAGTTGTTTTGATGCAGTTTCCTTTAGGTCATTGAACATATTTAAAATAGCTGACTTAGGGGCACCTGGGTGGCTCAGTCAGTTAAGCATCTGCCTTCAGCTTGGGTCATGGTACTAAGGTCCTGGGGTTGAGCCCCACATTGGGCTCCCTGCTCGGGGTGTGGGGAGGGAGTCTGCTTCTCCCTCCCGCTGCCTCTTCCTGGCTTGTGCATGCACTCCCCCCGCCCCTCATTCTCCCTCTCAAACAAGTAAATTTAAAAAAATGAATCTAAAATAGTTGACTTAAAGTGCTCGTCTAGTAAGTCCAACATCTGGTCTTTCTCAAGAACATTTTATATCAATTGCTTTTTCCCCTTATTTTAAAAAAGATTTTATTTATTTATTTATTTATTTATTTATTTATTTATTTATTTGACAGAGAGAGACACAGTGAGAGAGGGAACGTAAGCAGGGGCAGAGGGAGAGGGAGAAGCAGGCTTCCTGCTGAGCAGGGAGCCCGATGCAGGGCTTCATCCTAGGACCCTGGAATCGTGAATTGAGCCGAAGGCAGATGCTTAACAACCGAGTCACTCAGGTGCCCCCCACCCCTTATTTCTTTGTGTGTGTCATAATTTTTTGGTGAAAACTGGATAAAATAATGTGGCAACTCTGGAAATCAGATTTTTCCCTCTTCCCAGGGTTTTTGTTGTTGCCGCTTGTTGTGATGTTTGTTTAGTGACATCTCTGAACTAATTCTGTAACAACTCTATCTTTTAATACATGGCCACTGAAGTCTCTATTCAGTTATCTGGTGGACAGCTAACTACTGGACAGGATTTTCCTTAAATTCTTGGAACCAATAAATCTCCTGGTGTTTGTCACGGTGCTTGTGTGTAGGGTAGGACACACGTTCAGCTCTCATGCAGCTAGTTTACAAGTCTACCTTATTCTTCGCTTCCTGATTATTCTCTGCTGTGCAAAGCCATACATATGCATGTGGCCTTTCAGATTCCCAGAACTACATTGGAGTTTTCTTTTTAGTTTTACCTTTTGAGGCTTTTGGTTAGTCTATTGTTTACTTCCATTGTTATTTATTGCCTCGGGCAGCAACAACATTAGAACACTTCACCGAGAATATTTTTTAACAAACTTCCCCAAGGAGGAGGTTTTTAAACACTGGGCAAGCTCTGGCCCAGATCAAATAAAGACAGGCCTTTCTAGTTGTGAATTCCAAGGAATGAATGCCCCCTGCAATACTGGGAATGTGGGCCCTTAATTTAGAATGCCACTGTTATATGCTGGGGAACAGGGTAGGGGAGTAGGACAGATGGAAGGAAAGCTTGGTGTTCTTACTGAAATTCAGGCATTTTTTCTTGAGTAAATTTTCCTTAGGTTGCTGCAAGACTGGTTAATTTCCAGAGTTCTGAAAGTTAATTCTGAAAGTTTTTATGAGATTTTCACTGTTTGTTTTTTTTTTTTTTTATGAAGGGACAAACTTCCAGAGGTCCTTAGTCCCTCGTTATCTCTGACGTCACCCCCACATCATTTTTGTAAGCAGGCGGTTTACTGGGTTCAAGTCAAACTTTGTCCCCTGTGTTAGCAGAAATCTCAGTTCTACTTTCTTGGCTTTGGATGGGTTGCGTGGCATCTGTCCCCACACACGCATTGTCCAGGGTGAGCCTGTGATTTGGGGGGTTTCTCTTCTCTTTCTCTTCGTGGCTACTGCAGTTCGAATCTCTGCCTTCTTCCAATTCAGCAAGGAAAAGATCAGGGTTTATATCCAGGTTTAAGCTTTATATCTGGCAAGAACTGGGGTCTGCTAGTGGTGAAAAAGCCCTAAAAAATGGGGAAATCACTCAGTGTAGTCCCCTTCATCCAAGTGTTGTTGAGTCCCTTCCTATGCCCCCCTGCTTTGTGTCTGTTGCCAGTGTCTTCACGTAGTTGTCGTTGAAATTTTGCCTAGAGTTGTTATCTGTAGGGAAGTTTGGTCCAATTCACAGATCTTGAAATCCACAAATGCATTAGATAAAAATACAATTCATTGATTATTTTTTTCTGGGGATGGCAGTGCTCTTTGTGTCCACTTTCACAAAGTTTTCTTTTGTTGGTTTTTTTTTTAATTTCATCTCTAAATTTGCTTAATGGCATTTGGAAAGTAAATTAAAGAAAATTTTAAAGGCAAGAATTACAGACCAGACGTCTTCTTAGGTATTACTTTGGCACCATCTGCTGGAGACCTTTTAAAAGTTTTCCAGTACATAAACTTCCACACAGTTTCTTACTACTTTTTCAGTGATTTAAAGGAAATATTGCCCAAATTATTTACATCTGAATTCAGTACCATACCAGCTTATATTAATAGGAATTTAGCAATGGTAGTAAATAGTAAAAAGTAGTAAGTGGGGGTGCCTGGGTGGCTCCGTGGGTTAAAGCCTCTGCCTTTGGCTCAGGTCATGATCCCAGCATGCTGGGATCTAACTTCACATCTGGCTCTCTGCTAGGCGGGGAGCTTGCTTCCCCCTCTCTCTCTGCCTGCCTCTCTGCCTACTTGTGATCTCTGTCTGTCAAATAAATAAGTAAAATCTTTTTTAAAAAAAGTAGTAAGTAGTAAATCCATTACCACTTAAGAGGCAATAGCTTGCCCTGGGAAGCTGCCATTGCAACACATGTAAATAAGTCTTGGAATGTGAGTTTCATATGGAGGACTTTAAGCCAGCTGGGTCTCAGCAGCCTCCATGACAATCACCAATGCATTTTTTGGTAACTTCGCTGTGTTGTGAAGGTCTGAGCACCAAGCACTTTAGATACATGACCTTAATCCTCTAACAAGCAACCACGTACCTCCTCCCTGCCAGGACTTCATAGAAACCCTTTGAGGGTACTTAACACCAATATTATACCAGCTTTCCATTCACCAGGAGGGTGACTTTGGACAAGTCGTTTAGCCATGCTCAGTCTGTTTTCTCATCTATAAACTCACAGGCTACACCCACCTTACTGACTACAGACACTGTGATGGTTAACAGAGCCTGCCACTCTGTGAGCACTCCCAACCCTCCCTAAACTATCAGCACTATTACAACAACAGACCTCCTTTTCCTCCAGGGAATACCCATCTTGGTCGCTCCCAAGGCTGGGAGAATGTCCAAGAATGTTCTCCATGTTCCATCTACTTACTTGGGGCAGGATGGATTTTTTTTTTTTTTTTAAGATTTTATTTATTTGACAGACATCACAAGTAGGCAGAGCAGCAGGCAGAGGAGAGAGAAGGGAGGAAGCAGGCTCCCCGCCAAGCAGAAAGCCGGATGCAGTGCTCGATCCCAGGACCCTGGGATCATGACCTGAGCCGAAGGCAGAGGCTTTAAACCCACTGAGCCACCCAGGTGTCCCTGGATTTTTTTTTTTTAATGGATTAAGCTGTGTTCTGAGACCATGCACGTTTCTAGATTTTCTGATAATTATATAGCCTACTATGGACTTTCACTTTTTAGATATTTCTCCATATAAACATATGGAGAAACCTTAGAAAATAGAAAGGCAGAAGTTTTTGTCTTCCTTGTCCACTGCTCCCAAAGAATCTGTAGCAGGTGCAACTAGCTGTCCCCCCTCAAGTCCATGCTCTCCTTCACAGAGTAGAATAGCAGGCAGGCACATGGCTCTTAATTTCCCAGATGACTGGCAGTTTGTGTGGCCATGTGAGTGCCCATGGAATGTGCTCGGAAGTGATGAGCAGCACTTGCGGTTTCACCCCACAAAACTTCCCAGGCTGTCCTTTCTCCTTCTGTCAGCTACATGCAGATGACCGGCCCTAGGAGCTGGAGGGCCCACCAGAGAGAAACTTTGGGTCCCTGAGCCATGTGTGGGGGAAGCTTGTCTTGCCCACCTCTATACCCACCCCAGAACTGTTGTAGGACCAGGAAATAAACTTCTTTTTGTCTTAACCTTCTGAAATGTTGGATCACATTGTGACCACAGCTTAGCTAAATCTAAACATTAACCATGAATGCCACCGTGGTCCATTTCCACTCAATCCTTTCTCTAGTTTGTGTTTTTGTGGATAGTCCACAACAGTGACTTTGTATCTTATTTCTTACAAATAATTTTGTTATTATAATGAATTCTTCATAATTTAATGGTTGCAGTATCCCATAAAGTAGCTGGCTAGACCTTAATTCACTTAATATTCTATTGTTGTTATTTAATTTGTTTCTAATTCTGTCTCCATTTAAAGAATCATCTAATAAACATTTTTATGCAGAAGCCTTATTCTATAGTTTGAATCATTTTTAAAAACATCATCAGAACTGGCAGGAACCAAAGGTTATAAACACGTTGTTGAACTTCTTTTCTCAAAGACTGAATCAAGTATATTACTATAATTGTGTTCATCAGACTTTGCAAGCAGATTTTACAAATGTTAGTATAAACCTGTTAATTTTTAAAATTCTCCATCTTATATTTTGCATTAAAAAATATTTATCAAAGATTTAATTTATTTATTCAAGAGAGAGAGGTAGGTGCAGGGAGAGGGAAAAGCAGGTTCCCTGCTCAGCAGAGAACCCGAAGTAGGACTCAACCGCAGGACCCTGGGATCATGACCTGAGCTGAAAACAGATGCATAATAAGCAACTGAGTCACCCAGGCGCCCCTATTTATTTATTGGGTGGCGGGGCAGAGAGAGAGAGTGCACAGAAGGAGAGGGAGAGGGACTCTCAAGCAGACTCCCTGCTGAGTGCAAAGCCCAACAGGGGCTCAATCTCAGGACCTGAGTTCATGACCTGAGCCGAAACTAAGAGCTGGATACTTAACCCACTGAGGCTACCCAGGCGCCCCATATTTTGCATTTCTTTGCTCACTACTGAGGTTGAACACTTTTCCGTATTTGTTAATTAGTGTGTCTCCTGTCTTAGGACTTTTGTTTAAAGCCTGCCATAACCATCTATTTGGGCCTACATTTCCTGCAGCTTCACATAATCTAGCACTAACAGAATACTAAAATCAATCACCCAGAATTTCAGAAAGCATTTTATTAAAAGTCAGAACAAATATTAAGGCACAAAAATACATAAACTTTTCAAACAAAAATCTTTGAAACAGTTTTGTCCTACATTCAAGGCAACCTTTTCCAAATTATGCAATAATTTAACCCTTTTAAATAGAAAAATATAACTTTTCAAACCCCTAAATTTTCTCCTCAAACACAGGAATGCTTTCCTAGTTCTAAAGAAGTTCCTTAATGCAGTACAGAGCTTCTCTATATACTGACATTTCCTTAAAATCCTACCTTTGTCACTTATGTACATTTCATATGTTTAGAACTTTACCAGTATGTTAACCTTTTTTCTTGTAAGTATAAGGCTTGGTGTTTTGTATTGCTTATGGCATGCTGTTGATCATACAAAGACACATTAAGAAAACTAGTTATTTTTTTAAATCTAGCATAACATCTCTCCACTTTAAATTAGTCATGTATAGCTTAGTGCAATAGACTCAACCCCTTTTATTTATTTTTAAAGTAAACTCTACCCCTAACGTGGGGCTTGAACTCATGATCCCAAGATCAAGAGTCGTATGTTTTACTGAATGAGCCAGGCAGGCACCTCAAACCCCTTTAAAAAAAAAGATATAAAAATTAATCTTATATGTACATTTTTTATACGTTCAGTCTTGACATTATAGTAGTGCAAACATAATGTACTGTATCACAGAGGAAAAGTTGGTTTTCTCTATAGGATATGAAAGATTTAAAAATTATCTTCTTTATAGGAAAAGTAAAGGAACATCATCTCTCAGTCTTAAAAAATTCACACCGATTCCTCTATTTTTCCTTATTTTTGAAATAAATTAAGTATCCTTTAAAGCAATTAAATGCTAATCTAACACAAATCATGAAAATTTCCTTGTAAGCAGATTTCACACATCATATAAATCTAACATGACTTGCATAAGAACACTTGAGCATTTTCTCTAGAAACACATAAAACTGGACTCTTCTCAGATTCCTTCATTTACAGTGAGACCCATCTTGATGGCAACCCAAGAACAAACTGATCTGATAAACTCAAAAGCTCTAAGGACCAGTTTCTGGACACTTCGTGCAGCAGCTGGGATAATAAGCTGGACAACGGCCCTGGGTATCCCTTTTCCCCAGTGACCTTCAGAGGAAGCACAGCTACAGCCCGAGGACACCCCCTCCTATTTCTGTGAGGCGGCTAAGAGGACCTTCCACAGGCATACTCAGTTCAGGTCAAGAGACATCACCTGAGGACACAATCATCACTGAAAGTGACAGATACCATACATGTCCTTTGAAAAAAAACATTTCTGACAAGGTTATCAGAAGGGAATCCTGCTTACTCTGGAAGATGAGAAAAGTCTGCGTTTCAGCCTGGAGCTGAGCTACACACATCACATCCTTTATCTTTCCCTGCGGAAAGAGATGTTTCTATAGGCTCACCATTGACCCCCCCCCCCCAACGTCTGCCCCACTACATCTGCAGCCCCTACAGGCTAGAAGCCCGGGACCCTATATTTCAAACTTCAGCTGGAGCCATGACGAGTTGGGGGTCTGCCTCAAAATCCGGGTGGTAGTAGAGAAAAATGTTAGGAATGAGAAGGCAGGGTCACCTCCAGCTCTGCAACAACTGGGCCCAGGGTAAAATACACCAAAACCAGAATGGATCCCATCTTACTGACATTCTTTTCCTAGGAAGGATGCCCAAACCGTTCAATGTTCCCTACCAAAAATAAATTTGAAAGTATCTTTCAAGACACGTTATTGCTAGATTTTTTTTTTTTTTTGCTAACTCCTATTACATGAGTAAATGAGAAATAAATCGAAAAGGCAGGTTTGGAAGAAAAACTTCTGTTTTGTAGCTTCACAATGAAAATAAATTAACAGTTATACTTAAATATTTGTACTGGTTAAGACTTTAAATGCTTCTCAATCAAAATTCTCTGAAGTTATTCTCAATTCAAAAAAGAGCTACAAGATTCTAACTTTTATTCCTATTCTAAATGTCCACTAGCCCTGTATCTTTGGTCATGAAAGCAGCAAAACATTCACATTTCCAACATTCTACATTCAACTACTTTTCAAGTTTAGAATGTTCTGCACTTAAAAAAATATTAAAACAAAAAATTCTCAAATCATATATTACATACATAATGTAACAAAGTGATGTATAAAACATGATTAAAGGTTAAGGAATTATTACAAGATTAATAGTGACATACTGTGCAGGTAAATACATGTTTCATTATGAAACCGAATAAACCAAGATTATGTAAAGGGTGTTCTAGCATCTACAAGGGTCACTGGTAGTGAGCCCCCCAGCTTGCCAGAGAGGAACTGCAATATGGCCACATGTCTAGCACCTGCCCCAGACAGATTCCGCAGCAGCACGTGCACATATGGCCTGAGGGGACAATGACAGAGCAAATCCTTGGAAGTGATCAAGACCTCTTTCCTGTGTACTTGTGTTCCCCTGAGCTCAGAGAGGACCCAACTCTGATTTGGTGTGCATGGTGATATTCACAAACAAGGACTTTGTGTGGACCCGTATGTATACGTACACACACACACCAAAGCTAACCATATAAACATCCTCATGTTCTAAGGCTAACCAAATTGTACTTAATTTCAAATCACTTCAGTATAAAAGTCAAAGAAAATTATTATTGCATCTAGTAACTATACACCCAAGAGATGGAGACGCTGCTTTGCTACAGAAGAATCACATCATCTACCTCAAAGGTTAGTGACAGTAGGAGTGTTTATGTAAAAAATATTTTTAAGTCTGGAATCGTCATATTTTCCAGAGAAAAGAGAAAACCCAAATCCACGTCCCTATTACCACTCAGCTAAGGGGATTTGGGGATATTTTTTTAATCATAATACTTTTCTTACATTATTTCCAAATCCAGGCAATTTGATGGACATGAAGCCGACATTCCAGAGCAGCTTAAAATGGTCGTGGAACCCTCATACCACCTGAATTCTTAGTTGTAATACACAGATTTCCAAGATAATGCAATGAAATCTTGTTGTACTCCATCAAAACAAAGCCCGCTTTCAGTCTTGAGGAAGGCCTTCACCGTTAACTAGGTGTCACTTCTATGGGTTTCAATCACATTATCTTTTCTGACGAGAACATTTTTTCTGCCATTTCAGATCTGGTCATGATTTCCTTAAAAAACAACAACAACAACAACAAAAGATGATATACTTGCAAATGTTGATGCTCCTTCCAGAACATAACAGAATTCTCTAATCTTTCAATGGTCATGATTTTGTGGGGGACTAAGTAGAGTCACTGGTACACACAAAAATATTAGATACAGAAAATAAACACCAGATAATACACACTTCTAGTGAGATATGCTCGATATCCATTGGCAAGTTCAGAAAACCTGAACAGCCTGCTAGCTGGGAAACGTCCGGAGTTCAGAATTAGCAGGGAGACGCAGGGAAGGGGCTAACATGGATCTCCGAGGCAGAGTTCCTCCGGGGATCTGCCTCACTTTACACAATTCATGTATTTGAAATTACAAAATTATTTATATGAATCCTCTAAGTGCCCGTTTAAAAGCAATTCTCCAGGGCGTGTCTTTCTGTAGAGTTCTAAATCCTCAAGTTCAACTCCTTTGTAGCCAGGTGCGTGTCTACTGCAGCCTCCTCAAAACTTGCCGCCTACCGTCAGATCAGCCTGCTGCAGCCGGTCACCGCCCTTCCCTTCGGTCAACACAGCCGCGGGTTCTCTCCTGCTCCCTGGCCACCACCTAAATCACGCCTAGGCTACCACTCATGGTCCTCTATAGTTCCTTCCTGTAAGCTCCTGTCCCCATATCCACCCTTTAATTCTTGTAATTCAGACTTCTTCCTGTCGTGGGCCACACTCCAATGTCCAGATGATCTGTAACTCATTTTTCTCCCCAAACCTTCCCAAATCCACATCTTCTATTCAAATCTCCAGGTTAATAAATAAATATGAGATAGAAACTCTATTTAATATCCCCCCAAAATATGTCAAGTATAGATTAATTTAGACAAACTGCCATCTTAAAGTATTCTAAACTCTTACCGACATACAAGAAGTTAGAAAATCATAGACTTGAAATCTTACAATTCTCCCTTCCTTCATACCAACAAGTGCTTATCTTTCTCCTGTTTTAAATGAGGATCGAGCTCCTTTACACTTTACTGACAAATCAGTGCAGCAGTCTTCCAACCTGCTGAATTTGTCATCATTTTATAAATTTCCAGAATTTCTTTCTGAAATACACTTCTACTTTGTGAAAATAACAGCACCAAGAAAATACGCAAAAAATGTTTTACCTCGTCTGAATCCACTAACACTGGAAGAGCCCTGAAACAAAACAAAAACAGACAACAATGTCATTAAAAGGCCAGTGTATGTACTAAAGCCGAATATAGGCATAGTCTGTGATCTACAAATTCTCATTTCTGGAGGGACACAGCCAATGGAAATAAACACCTCGGTTCACTAACAAACATGACATGAAACTGGTCATTCACTAGTGATGGGGGCTTATAAAAACATATAGAGGTATGATATTTGAAAAGCACATGACAAAGTATGAAAATTATCTCTTTATACAATAACCTAAATTTTAGAATCAAACTTTAACAGAGGATATTTACACATCTGTGAATGAGGAGGGAATATTTTCTTCTACCCACTTCAAATCTTCATCCTGTAGGAATAAATATTTATATATTAGCATTTGCTTAGTATCCCTGAAAGTAGAATTTTAAGGTATAATGTATATAAATTTAAACATTTAAATTCAAATGCACAATCCTTTTCATTTCTACATCTCCTAAGAAGTTGGCATGTAGGCCACACAGAAATTATGCCAGTATTTTCTTAAACAGGCAAAGAAACAAAAATTTGGATTTCAGAATTTCATACTTCTTGGTTTTTGTTAGATTCACAGGTTTTATTTCTTTGTCCTGAAAAACCATAGTAGAAACACAGTTTATTTATAAGACTGAAAATAGCAAGAATATTGATTTTTATTGTTTTTTTACTCCTAGCATTCATTATGCCTCCTAATTTGTTCAAGTTTTTATATGATGAGTTTATAATCTTTCAAAAGAAAAAGATGACAGTTTGGTTTGCAAAAGCAAAACCAAACTGGAATTTTGTACTGTCTGGGGCAAATTTCAGTAAGTTGAACTCTGAATCAACTCTCTGTAGTTCTCAGGGATGACTGAGTTCAAGAGCTCCCAACAGCCAAATGTGGTCTTGTTATACCCGATCCAGGAGATGGTGCAACTGGAGTACAAAATAACAAGCACCTAGTGACGACCGCTCCTCTGAAGTCATCGTTAAAAATCAAGTAGTTGCTTATTACTAAATTTACAAAAGCCTATTTATTTCTGTCACTTCTATTTATGCTCATCTCTCTGCAGGAGACAAGAAAAGGAAAGCAGGTCGGTCAGGGTATCTGTTTCTTAACAGAGACTTACTTATGGTTATCTCACAGGGAGAAAGAAAAATAAAAGGTATATTAAGTATCTTGATTTATTAAATAAAGTAAATCAAAATGTTTCTTTGTAATCTGGCTACATGGAATACTTTGGTTCTAGTATTAATCACATCTTGCTCACCTAGGAGAGAAACAAGGCAGCTGAGCCAGTATTAATAGGAACCCCAATTCTCTGAGTGAGTCTCAAGTAGAAATAAGTCTTGAGATAAGGCTTCTGATTAAGAGCTGACTGCCCTTAATTTAGGGAAATGAAAAAGTATTCCCTTGATGTGTTTGCAAGCATGGAGTTTTAAAATAAAGTGAGACAGGGATGCCTGGGTGGCTCAGTCAGTTAAGTGTCAGCCTTCGGCTCCCGTCACGATCCCAGGGACCTGAGATCGAGTCCCACACTAGGCTCCCTGCTCAGTGGGGAGTTTGTTTCTTCCTCTGTTCCTTCCCCTACTCGTGATCCCTCTCTCTGTCAAATAAATTAATAAAATCTTAAAAAATATAAAATAAAATAAACTGACACATATCTCTAAAATAAAAGGAAAATATGTTTTGTTTTTTTTTTAAAGATTCTAACCATTTTGACAGAGAGAGACACAGTGAGAGAGGGAACACAAACAGGGCGGGGGAGTGGGAGAAGCAGGCTTGCCGCTGGGCAGGGAGCCCGAAGCAGGGCCCGAACTCAGGACCCCGGGATCACAAACCCAAGCCAATGGCAGATGCCCAACGACTGAGCCACCCTGGCATCCCAAAAGGAAAATATCTTAATGAATTTAAACTTTAATAGCTCTAACACCAGATAATTAAAACTGTTGTAAATTTTAAAAATTTTAAAAATTTTAAAAATTGTAAATTTTAAATCACCATAAAACTACTTAAAAAACACATTTAAAAATTATTATCAAAAATAAAAATGAAAAAATTCACCAAAACCAACAGATCAAACTGTTCTCCTGGGTCATCTATCCTGTCAGAATTTATAAGCATACATAAATTTCATACTCTGTTGATCACAACATATATTAACTATAAGAAAGCAGAATATAAAACTATATGAGAGGCACTCCCACTGTGCCTAATTAATATGCATAAAATATTAAAAAAAACTTATCTCTACTCTCTATTTTGCCATTTTCTTCAAACTTCCACAGTTCTATAACAAATGCTAATTTTGTTAACTGCACAGGCAATACATAAAGTCCTTTCCTAACAGATAGCAGATGTTATCTGAAATGGCTTCAAAAATCACTTTAAAAATGTTGAAAAATTCGGGGTGCCTGGGTGGCTCAGCGGGTTAAAGCCTCTGCCTTCGGCTCGGGTCGTGGTCCCGGGGTCCTGGGATCGAGCCCCGCATCGGGCTCTCTGCTCAGTGGGGAGCCTGCTTCCCTTCCTCTCTCTTCCTGCCTCTCTGCCTACCTGTGATCTCTGTCTGTCAAATAAATAAATTTTTTAAAAAAATGTTGAAAAATTAACACAAGCTTCTACTATGTCAAAGCTTCTCCATCTTTAGTGTGCATGTGAGTCATCTCTGGGATCCTGTGAAGAAGCAGATTCAGACTCAGTAGGTCTGTGGTGGGCCTGAGCCCATGAGTTGAACATGCTCCCAGCGACGCTCGTGCCGCTGGTCCAAGAATGGCCCTGGCAGCCGGAGTCTACCGCAGTAACGGCCAGCGGGCTTAACTAGTGTCGCTGCTCAGTAACACCGAATGTCATACAAAAAATCTTAGTAGAAAAAGTTTTCCTGACAGTTAGTGAACGTGACACAGACTCTGTTAAAATATCCTATACTCACAAAATTATCAGAAGTAGCAGGTTTAGCTGTTCCGTTGGAAACCGTTTTTGAGACTCTTAATTTTATTCCTTCAGCTATAATGAGAAACATTATGGAGAGAAATATATAAATTAGAAAATGTTATTTTCTTTCATAATCTCACATTTAATAACCCAACAAAGATATGTTTATATAGAGATTTATATGTATACTAATTATCCACATATGCGTATATTTAAAGAAGAGTTAATACTGGAAGCTTCAGGCAGGGTGCTGACTTTAACATACAACTTGGAAATGTAAGAGGAATGGCAAAAATTAATAGATTTCACAAATGTTTCCAATAACAACGAGGTTTTCAAGATGCTAGTTTAGAATTCTAGTTTTAGAGGAATTTAAACATACAAGCAAACATAAATACATATTTCCTTAGATAGTTTCAATACATTTTAAAGTTTATGGATTTAAAACATCTATAGATGAGGCGCCCCTGTGTCTTGGTCAGTTAAGCGTCTGCCTTTAGCTCAGGTTGCGATCCTGAGGTTCTGGATCAAGTCCTGCATCACGGTCCCTGCTCTCTAGGGAGCCTGCTCCTCCCTCTGCCTCTGCCTCTCTCTCTCATGAATAAAGAAAATCTTTTAAAAAATAAAAATAAAAATAAAAATCTGTAGAATTTGCAGTATCATATTTAATAATAAAACATCTTTGGCTATGCCTTTACTTCTCTGATGTGTACATTTTGGAATGTACCTATGGTCAAAATAAAATAGGGAAGAGGATTTTCTTTCTTCCTATCTGACCGAGGCTTTCCTTTCTGCCAGCAGTTTCAGAGCAGAGGTTAAGAGCATGAGTCCTGGAACTAGACTGCCCCATCTAGGATTCTGGGTCTCCCTATGCAACCCTGGGCAAAGCAGTTAACTTTCTGTGACTCAGTGTCCCCAGCAACACAATGGGATAATACTGATCTCCACCTCATAGGGTTCTGATGAGCATTAAACAAGTTAGTGTATACAAGGTGTCTGACATGTAATTTATGTCCCATAATTATTCATCTTAATTATTAAAATAATTTGCAAATCCTGTTTCTCCATAAACAAGGTCAATTGGTATATTATAATCATGAAGTGCTATAATGAATGAAAATGAGGTTCCTTGATCAAAAAATGTTTCCATGGGGGTATTTATTTATTTTTTTTAATATTTTATTTATTGGGGCGCCTGGGTGGCTCAGTGGGTTAAAGCCTCTGCCTTCGGCTCAGGTCGTGGTCCCAGGGTCCTGGGATAGAGCCCCGCATCGGGCTCTCTGCTCAGGGGGAGCCTGCTTCCTCCTTTTTCTGTCTCTGCCTGCCTCTCTGCATACTTGTCTATCAAATAAGTAAATAAAATCTTTAAAAAAAAAAAGTTATTTATTTATTTATTTGACAGAGAGACACAGTGAGAGAGGGAACATAAGCAGGGGGAGTGGGAAAGGAAGAAGCAGACTTCCCGCCAAGCAGGGAGTCCGATGAGGGGGCCCGAACCCAGAACCCAGGGATCATGACCCAAGCTGAAGGGAGACACTCAACGACTGAGCCACCCAGGTGCCCCTCCATGGGGATATTTAAAATCCCAACATTTGAGATCTATTCTCTCAATAGGGCAATACACTGATTTTTAAAATTAAGGTGCAATACAGATAATAAAATACACAAATTTTAAGTGTACGGTCTAGGAGATTTTACAAGCATATACACTTGTGTAACTACCACCTCAGGTGAGACCTTTAACATTTCCAATATTATAGAAGGTTCTTTAAATTCCTTTCTGGTCAATCCTAATCCTACCAGAAGCAATCATTATTCTGATTCACATAATCACCACTGCTTAGTTCTGCCTGTTCTGGAATTTCACATATAGAACCATAATCCATGGGCTCTGTATTCTTCTGGATTTGCCTGCTTTCACTCAACATAAAGGTTTTGAGATTTATGTTGCAGTGTGGAACAGATGGAACAGGAGCCCGCTGTGTGGGCTACTTTATCTACTGTGTGGGCCACGTTGTGGGGGTATACCACAAATACTTATCTATTCATCTGTTGATGGACACTGGGCTATATCCAGTTTTAAACTATTAAGAATAAACCTGCTGGAAAATAATAGTGTACATCAGTGTCTTTCTATGAATATCACTTTTATATAATACTTATCTATTCATCTGTTGATGGACACTGGGCTATATCCAGTTTTAAACTATTAAGAATAAACCTGCTGGAAAATAATAGTGTACATCAGTGTCTTTCTATGAATATCACTTTCATTTCTATAATTTTTTCTGGATAAATAGCTTGGCATAGAATGGCTGGGTTGGGGGCGCCTGGGTGGCTCAGTTGGTTAAGCGACTGCCTTCGGCTCAGGTCATGATCCTGGAGTCCCGGGATCGAGTCCCACATCGGGCTCCCTGCTCAGCAGGGAGTCTGCTTCTCCTGCTGACCTCTCTCCTCTCATGCTCTCTCTCTCAAATAAATAAATATAGTCTTAAAAAAAAAAAAAGAATGGCTGGGTTGTATGGTAGGCATAGGTTCAACTTTTTAAAAATCAATTTTTTTTTAAATTTTTAGAACCAAACTGTTTTTTTAAAGAAGTCTTAGTACTTTACACTCCTTCCAGTAGTGTCTGAGTGAGCTAGCTCTTCTACATCCTCTCCAACATTTCATGCTGTCAGTCTTTTAAATTTTAACCATTCTAGTGGGTATGTGGTGGTTTCTCACTCTAGTTTTGTGTTTCCCTGATAACCAGTTATACTGAGCACCTTTTCACATGCTTATTAGTCATTCCTTTGTCTTCTTTGGTGATGTGTCTATTCAAGTATTTTTTTGTTTTTACAAATTGAGTTATATTTTATTGATTGATAGGAATTTTACTTATATTTTGGATACAAGTCTTTTCTCAGATATATGTACAGAGAATTTTTTATTCAAGTCTCAGCCTGGCCCTTTGTTTTCTTGTTTCTCTGGATGAGTATTTTAATTTTTGTAAAGTCAATTTACTAGTTTTTAAAATTGTATGGTAACTGCTTATGTTCTAAGAAAGTGTCTAACCTAAGGTTTTTAAGATATTTTGTTTTCTTTCAGACGAGTTAATAGTTTTTTGGGGGTGGAGGGAAAGGAGAGGGAGAGAGAGAATCCTAAGCACGTTCCATACCCAGCTCAGAGCCCAACATGGGGCCCAATTTCACAACCCTAAGATCATGACCTGAGCTGAAATCAAGAGTCAGACATTTAACTGACTGAGCCACCCAGGTGCCCGCAGAAGAGTTATAGTTTATGTTCTCACATCTAGGTCTGTGGTCCATCCTGAATTTATTATTATGTGATATCTGTATAAGAGGTCTAGGTGAATTTTCCTCCATGTGTTCATCTAGTTGTTCCAGAACTCTTTGTTGACAATACTATTGTGTCCTCATAGAACATCGTGGTTCTCTTGTAAAGATCAGTTGATGAATGAGGTTTCCAGTTTGGAGCTACTTTAATTATTGCATTCCTTTTATTATTAATATTTTTAAATTTTATTTATTTATTTATAGAGGGGGGGAAGGGCAGAAGGGGAGGGATAGAGAGAATCCCAAGCAGACTCCACGCCTAGCAGGGGCTTGATCTGGGGCTAGATCCCACAATCCTGAGATTATGACCTAAGCTGAAACCAAGAACAGGACTTTCAACCAACTGGGTCCCCCAGGTGGCTTTGTTGCATTCCTTTTAAAAAGCAAAACCTTTAGAAACCTACTATGTGAAATCGACTGGGTACTTCAAAAAGTACGTTCTTCAGAATGTTATTTTAATGCAGTAATGACAACAGTATCAACTGACCATATACGTGTGGATTTATTTCTGGACTTTTTTATTTTTTAAAGATTTTATTTATTTATTTGACAGAGAGAGACACAGAGAGAGAGGGAACACAAGCAGGGGGAGTGGGGGAGAGAGAGGTAGGCGCTCCACTGAGCAGGGAGCCTGATGCAGGGCTTGATCCCAGGACCTGGGATCATGACCTGAGCCAAAGGCAGACGCTTAATGATTGAGCCACCCAGGCACCCCTGAACTATATTTTGAAACACTGCTGTGTTTCTCCATCCTTCTGCCAATATCACACTATCTTGATTAGTATAACTTGAAATTTTTATAAGTCTTGAAATTACTATAAGTCCATTAATTTTATTTATTGAGATAGAATTTCCACACTATAAATGTACCATCTTGAAGTGTACAATTCAGTAGATTTCAGGACAACCATCACCACTAATTTCAGAAGATTTTCTGGATGCCTAGGTAGCTCAGTCAGTTAAGCATCTGCCTTCTGCTCAGGTCATGCATGACCCCAGGGTCCTAGGATCAAGTCCCACATCGGGCTCCTTGCTCAGAGGGGAGCCTGCTTCTCCCTCTGCTTTTCCCCTCACTCCTGCTCTCAATTTCTGACAAAAAAAATAGTATCTTTAAATGGTACTTTTTTAAAAAGATTTTTTCTTTATTTGACAGAGAATGAGAGAGAGCACAAGAAGGGGGGAGCAGCAGGCAGAGGGAGAGGGAGAAGCAGGCTTCCCGCTGAGCAGGGAGCCCAATGTGGGGCTCAATCCCAGGACCCTGGGATTATGACCTGAGCCGAAGGCAGACATTTGACCCACTGAGCCACCCAGGTGCCCCAATAAATAAAATCTTCAAAAAAAAAAAAGAAAGAAAGAAAGAAAGAAAGGAAGAAAGAAACAACAACAAAAAAAAAGATTTTCATTACCCTAAAAAGAAACTGCATGTCTATCATTCTGTCTCTATGGATTTAACTTTTTTTTTTAATAATGTTCCTTTTAATAAAAAAAAATTTTTTTATTTATACATTTCACAGAAAGAGAGATCACAAGCAGGCAGAGAGGCAGGGAGAGGGGGAAGCAGGCTCCCTGCCGAGCAGAGCCTGGTACGGGGCTTGATTCCAGGACTCTGAGACCATGATGTGAGCCGAAGGCAGAGGCTTAACCTACTGAGCCACCCAGGCACCGCTCTATGGATTTTCCTTTTATGAACTTTTCATTTAACTGGAATCATACAATTTGTGATCTATAGGATTGGCTTCTTTCACTTAGTATAATGTTTTCAAGATCTGTCCATGTTGTAACTACAAGAATGTTAGGGCTCCTGAATCATGTTCTCTGCTCAGTGGGGAGTCTGCTTCTTTCTCTGCCTCCCCTACCTATGCCCATGCTCTCTATCTTTAATTAGTTAATTAGTTAATTTAAAAAAAAGAATGTTTGGGCTCTTCTAGGTCCTTTACTTTTTCACACATATTTTAAAATCAGATTAACTGGGGCACCTGAATGCCACAGTCGGTTGAGCATCTGACTCTTGATTTTAGCTCAGGCCATGATCTCAGGGTCCTGGGATCAAGCCCCATGTCAGGCTCAGTGCTCAGTGGGGTGCCTGCTTAAGATTCTTTTCTCCCTCTGCCCTACCCCCATGCTCTCTCAGTCTTTCTCTCTAAAATAAATTTTTAAAAAAACAACTCTCTAAAATAAGTAAATAAAATCTTTAAAAAAAAATAAAATCACATTATTTTTTTTTAAGGTCAGTTAGAATTATGATTGGGATTACACTGATTCTACTCATCAGATTGTGGTACTGACTGCTTAATAATATTGAGAGTTACAATTCATAAACACATTATAGCTCTACACTTACTTATTCTCAGCAACTGAATTATGTATTCTTGCCTTAACAAATGTTCCAAGTACTATGGTTAAAATTAATAAAATGAGGGGCGCCTGGGTAGCTCAGTGGGTTAAAGCCTCTGCCTTCGGCTCAGGTCATGATCCCAGGATCCTGGGATCGAGTCCCACATCAGGCTCTCTGCTCGGAGGGAAGACTGCCTCCCCACCCTCTCTCTGCTTGCCTCTCTGCCTACTTGCGATTTCTGTCAAATAAATAAATAAAATCTTTAAAAAAATTAATAAAATGATAAAGTGCTATGTAGAAATTAATTGAAAGATGAAAATGGCACTAAAACTATAATTACAAATGCTATGGGAATGAATAGATATCTATAATTCTGAAAAGCAAGAAGAGGTGATTCAAGAAAATTTAGCAATCCTCGTTAAGATTATTAGGAGCTAAGCAAAATCTAAACTAAATTATTAGTGTGAAACAGTATACCTACTTTAATATGTAGACTTTAAAAGCAAACAAGTAGCAAAAGCTCAAACTACATTAAGGATCATGAAAATTTCGTTACTGACTTCCTTTTGTGACTGTCTACCATAAAAGGGGTTTGGGCAGATATAGTTTTAAAATTATTTTATTTTATTTTATTTTATTTTATTTTTTTAAGATTTTATTTATTTGACAGAGAGAGATCACAAGTAGACAGAGAGGCAGGCAAAGAGAGAGAGAGAGAGGGAAGCAGGCTCCCTGCTGAGCAGAGAGCCCCATGCGGGACTCGATCCCAGGACCCTGAGATCATGACCTGAGCCGAAGGCAGCGGCTTAACCCACTGAGCCACCCAGGTGCCCCTTAAAATTATTTTAATAGAAAAAAAATATATCTGACTTTGCATCATAAGTAAAGGTACAATACAATGGTCATTTAATAAGAGAACATGTCACTTACTTAAGTTTTCAGATGGTACCATAAATTCTTCAATTTCATCATCAGAATCATCGATTAACGGCATGAAGGCATATCTACATCAGAAACAAGGAGTAGTTTTACTAGTATATTTAAACCTGTTCGGTTTTCAGTTGATATCTAAAAGCGTCATTACATACAGAAATATTTACATTTTAAAAATTTCTTATAAATTCAAATAACGAATATTTAACTAATTTTACTCTCAAATTAGGAAAAATTATTAGCAATCCAACAGTGAAGCTGGAGCTCCAAGCCCTGCTGGTGAAAGTGTAACTGGATAAGATCTTTCTGGAAAGCAGTTCTTCAATGTTCAGGGAAGGGAACTTCCTGCTCTACTTTTTTTCTCCCTGTTAGGTTTACCCTCCCTGCCCACTACTTGTTAACTTAACCCCTAACAAAAGGTAAACTGCTAATCTTACTGGTGAAAATAAAGCTTACTGACTGAGCCACATTTGCTAGGTAAAAAGTACATTCAGAAAGATTGCTGATAATAACAATAACCCTAGAAGCAAAGTGCTTAATAATAAGGGACTGCTTCTATAAATTAGGCTACATTCATATCATGGAATGCCAAAGAGCCATTAAAAATAATGTGGGAGATCGAGGGAGAGCTGGCTGGCTCCATCAGTAGAGCATGCTGCTCTCAACTTCAGGGTCGTGAGCTGAAGCCCCACATTGGGCATGGAGCCTACTTAAAAAAAAAAATGGGGTAGATCTATACAAGATGATATGGAAAGAAACATCTTAAACAAGAAGGTGAAGAGCAGTGTATATGTGTATGTATGTATTTCTGCATAATTATTAAATACTTTTACAAAAAAGATGTATCTATTTATGAGAGAGAGAGAGAAAATGTGTGTGTGTGTGTGTGTGTGTGTGTGTGTGTGTGTGTGTGTTTGTGTATGCACGTGCATGCGAGCACACATGCACAATGGGGTGGGGGGCAAAGGAGAGAGTCGTTAAGTAGACTCGGCACTGAATTTGGAACCTGACTCAGGGTTTGATCTCATGACCCTGAGATCATGACCTGAGCCAAAACCAAGAGTTGGACGCCTAAGTGTGCCACCTATGTGTCCCAATTATTATGTACTTTTAAAAAGAGAGGGAGAGTGGGGCACCTGGGTAGCTCAGTGGGTTAAAGCCTCTGCCTTCGGCTCAGGTCACGATCTCAGAGTCCTGGGATCAAGTCCCGCATCAGGCTCTCTGCTCAGCAGGGAGTCTGCTTCCCTTCCTCTCTCTCTGGCTGCCTCTCTGCCTACTTGTGATCGCTGTCTGTCAAATAAATAAATAAAATCTTAAAAAAAAAAGAGAGAGGGAGAAACACAACACACAGTATATACTTTTCAGTTTCCTAGAAGGGCATTCAAGAAACTTCACAGCCCTTTCCCTGGGGAAGAGGAGTGAGGCGAGGGCAGGTGGGCTTTCCCATCACATGAAGCCAATGGAACAACCTGAACATACGACTCAAGCTCCTTCTGATTTTGGCCCCACCTTTCCTTTTCAGCTTTACTTCCCTCCAATGTAAGCAGTATTAACCAAAATCAAATGCCTCAATGACCACCAAGGTATACCATGTTTTCCCCCACTACCTCAGAAAATGTACATTCTTTTTCAGCTCAGCTTTTCATGGTTCTGCTTCTTTCCTTGAGGAAGATGCTGCCTTTTAAGGAGGCTTCCTCATCCCTCTTCGGTCTTCCCCCGGACTTCCTAGTTCATACAAATCTTATTTCACTGTGTTGCATTATGTCCGTCTCCCTACTTGATTGTGTACTCCTTTAAAAGAGAGGACTACTTTCTCAGTTTCTATAAATGGGTTTTTATTTGAACACAGGAGCAGTGATCAACAAATGCTTGCCAAACTTCCATTTTCCTATGTTAGGTACCTCTGATTGTTTGCTGACGGTCTCCACAAAAACATTATTACAATAAGGATAAGTGAAAAAAGGAAGCTCCAAAACGCATCATCAACCCAGCGTTCCATCCAATCCTATAAGGACAGTTCAAACATAAAATGTTAATTTTTTGATAAACACAGACAGATTTCCCGTTCAAATAGTGTACAACGACAAACATGAATGAAATCTTTCTAACCAGTCCATCTTCCAAATCAGTACATGTTTTTTTAACAAAATAAAAACTAAGAAGAGCTCTTTATCAAATTAACATGAATGCCTACTTCAGCCTTATAACTAATCAGATAAGTAAAACCCTAACACAAATTATATACTAGAGCATCATAAAGAACTTCCCAAAATAGTATAATTAAAAATGAAAACTATTTAAATAGGAAGATTATACTTACTGATTGACATTTTGCAATTCTAAATGTCTTGGTCGTCCACACCATAAACACTATAGAAGCTGAAACACACCAAAGAAGTCACCTTTGAAGGAACATGTAATACTGAAATAATTATTATAATAAGAAAATTAAATAGCTTACCCAGTACGGCAAAGATCAGAGTATTTGTAAAGTGCCTGTATAAAGAAAATTTCACTGTGTTCTTTCTTAGTCTTAGAGTCTTCATAGTTTGTGCCAAACTTATAAATATGTGCAAAACGTTAAGGAAAGACATTTTAAATAGTAATAAACAGTTTAAAAACAAAGTAAGAATCTCCTACTACATTTCTAAAATTAGTACTGGTAAATATAGTTCCTGTAAAAACCCAAAAAATATTACTTTAACCAATACTGTATGACCACGATACTGATTTTATCACAAATCTTGCTTTACATTTTACTAATGTCTGAACTAACTAAATTCTGGGGAATACAAAAGGCAAGAAGCCCTATGATGTTCTCCTTCAATGCCCAGCTCCCAAAATACAGGATAGAGCAGTATATACACTAAACAACGAGCCCTCTTCCCCCTTAGGCCAGTGACTCTTACAGATCACATTATGACATGCCCTTAGGCTTGTGCCTTTGTCTCTGTTTCTTATTTTGTTCTTTCCAGTCTACTCTCTTTTTATCCTCTGAATGACCATAAGTAAGAAGGGAGGTCATCTATCAATTCCACTGTATAAATTGAAAAATGAAATATGTTAAATAAAACAAATCTGGACTTGGGTCAGGAAAGAGATTACTGCAACAGGCAGAGGAGGTTTACTGCCATGGGGAGGATTTTCCAACTCTTAAGATCTATAAGAGTTCCACAGGTCAGGCCAGACAGGGCTTTGTTTTTGTAGGGAGGGGTAAACAAGACTGGTAAGCAGGTGTAGGGAAGTGGGTGGCATGACTGGCCAGCTGCTCAGGGAGTCACTTTCCCTGAGGTGTGCAGATTCTCAGGAGGGGCCACTGCGTAAGGCTGTGGTGGACAAAGGCTCAGGGACCCAGGGAGGGAGACTGCTTAGTCTGGTGCAGGGAGGGAGACTGCTTAGTTTGGCCAGATTGGTCAGTGGGGAAACAGGTCTGGCCTTGTCACTGGTAACAAGGGGGCATCTGGGAGTCTCATGTAAGTCCTATTGGACTTATGTCTCCTGTAAGTTCTTTGGAGTAAGCCTTTTCCTGGAACACGAAAGGGTGGGGGTTTTCTTAACCAGGGCTGTTTTCCAGGAGCACAGGGGTCAGGTAAAGCTCAACACTGTCAAGTATGAAGAATCAAAAAGAGGCTTCTCCACCGATTCCTTGGCAATGAAGCCGGGATTCAAGCCAGGGCTCTCTTTGTAAATGGGAGTTGCTTCTTCTGGAGCACACCACCAGCTTTGTTCCTGAACCGTACGCCAACAACAACAGAGTGGAGCAAAAGAACAGAAGCGGCAAACTTTGTATTTATGCCTATTTTAAATTTCAAATACTTCATGAATCAGAAACTTCATGGTAGTACTCACAAAACTGCTATTTAGTCTTTCTAAATGACCAGTGAGTTACAAAAGAAGATCAATTTCTAAAATAACACAATACAACCAATTAAGGCTACTGTCAGAATTTACAGAAACGTAAATATGCTGTATTCACTGAACATTATCAAGAGAAATACTTTTTTTCAAAATTCTTGACTGAAATGAATTTTCTATGTTAAAAATATGGTCACACTGAATAATTCAAAAGCATTCCTGAGAAGCCGAGGAATAAAAAGATCAGAAGCAAATTCAAAACTGCCTAACCTCTCCTTACCAGGACACCGTTGAATTTAAGTAAAGCTTAAATCATTTCTCCCCTTAAAGGAAAGTGGTGGCAAAAGCAAACAGGCCTGGTTATCCTGAGGCGAGAAGCAACGGGAACGTGCTGTTGCAGTAGGAAAAGGATATCCACCAGCACAAGCCAGAGTCAAGGAGAGAGACAGGGAGACTGGCCAGAAGCACAAGATCAGAGTCACTTGCCTGCAGCAAAACAGCACAAAATTAAAACAAGCAGGAAAAAAAGAGGAAGGGGGCTTCATGAGAAAAGCAATGGCTGGGGCGCCTGGGTGGCTCAGTAGGTTAAGCTGCTGCCTTCGGCTCAGGTCATGATCTCAGAGTCCTGGGATCGAGCCCCGCATCGGGCTCTCTGCTCAGTGGGGAGCCTGCTTCCTCCTCTCTCTCTGCCTGCCGCTCTGCCTGCTTGTGATCTCTCTGTCAAATAAATAAATTAAAAATCTTTAAAAAAAAAAAAAAAGAAAAAAGAAAAGCAATGGCTTTGATTTTTTTCAGGTTATTTCCAGTTTTACTTCAGAACCGGACTGTTACAGGATAGCTATGTTAGGTTCATCGAGCAAAGCAGAGTCGTCACACAAGCGCTCCGTTCTGTATATAGACCTGATTCTTTTGCTTGCCATTTGTAATAATTTAAAAAATCTACTCTCTGTCAAATAGCCATCTAAAAGCAAACATAGGAAAATCAGGTGCCAGCTGAAATGGACAAAGTTTCTTCATCTCACCATGAAACACTAACCAAGATAATTTTAATTTCTAGATTTCTTTATGACTCTTATTTCAAACTGCTTTATTAAAAATATTGATCATTAAGCAAACTAAATTTTTTCCTTGTTTCTCTTATCTCCCCATTCCAATTTGGCGCATTATGTGTTGGAATGGTCCAAAGTGAACACTGTCCATAAAGGTGATAAATTACCCTCATTCAAATCTCGATGGAATTGGGCCTTTAGAGCTGCTTGTCTTTGGAAGTTCCTGCCAAGCTGCATTACTGTTTTTTCCCAGTGAACTACCTTGTGGATGGTTAAGAACAAATCTTTGAAAAACGTATCAGTAAATCACCAAGAAAAAAGATAATACAGATTTTTTAAAATGCCAGGTCTATAGCTCAGTTAGTTGACTGAAAAACATACTCGCTAACTTCTTAAAGGTTCCAAACATATATACTTTTGGAGACAATTCCAGATTAAGCAGATTATCTTAAGCTCACTTTCTAAATGCACAATGACAGAAGGGAGGAAGTCAAGATCTGGAGCTGGCAATGCTGAGACTACCAGCTAGGTTCATCTTCACCACGATTTTGCCCATCCTGTTGGCACGTAAGTTCATCCTACCCGCCCCTTCTCCTCAGGTCAGCCGAGAATCCCTAACGAGTGATGCGGCTGCGGCAGAACAGGAACCACGGCCCCTGGGGATTAGCTCTCATGGCCAGAGTACTGTCATGGGCAGAACTGAGCAATGTAGTTCACCCTTTTTAACAGCTCAATGTCTTTAAATGTGTTTTCATGTGGAAAATATAAAAATTACACTACTGTAAGCTTAGTATCATTCTTGGAAAGGATGTATTTAAGTATAATTTTTTTCAACAAACATGGATTCTAAACTAGTAGCTCTGAACAAAAGTAGAACAGATTTTTAAGCAAGTTCGGTCAGAAACAATTTTTTAAATCAGGTATTATTCTTAACTAGATACTCCTCAGACAGTAGGGAATCCATGGATATAATTTTGTGGACATTTTAAAATGCCCCACTGCAGGCAAAACTTTTGTGGGGTGTGTGTTTCTAATCTTGTGAAAAGAGGCTCCCCAGCTTTCATTCGACTTTCAAAGGCATCTTTGGTCCCAGTACCCAAGCAAGGCTAAGAACCACTGCTTTAGAGAGTAGGGATGGTAAATTAAAAGGCTTCTTTCTTTTGTTTTTAACTTGGAAGCATACTAAAAATTCACAAATAGGGAGTTTAAAGAGCAGACACACTGGGTTTGGAAGAAATCACCCACAGGGGACTCAAAAAGGCCATGTTTGTTAGCATGCCTGCAGAAAGAAGGGCTTCCTTGCAGAGGAACACAGGCAAACTCAAGCCCTCTGGCCTTCCTACGAGAGGTAAAGATGAGAAAATGGAAAGAAATTACAAGGAAACAAAAGAACAGTTAATATTAAAAGCAAAAAGACAAGTATCAAAGACAATGGAAACAAACAAAAAACTTGGTAAAAATAAAATCTATCTATAGAAAAGAGTTTCAAAGAGGATGTAAATGCAGAAAGAGATAAAAATAATGTTCCGGGATATGCGTAACACTGCATTCTGCTCTGACCAGGTCACAGTTTCTTTAGAGCTCCTCCCATTTCCTCGAATGCGAATTAGAGGGCTCTGCCTTGGAGTTAAACAGACTCCACTGGAGTCACTGAAGCAGCGAGGAGGGTCCTCAAGGTTACTTTGCGTCTAAAACTTCTCCTGCAGTAACATGGCGTCTGCCTCACCAGCTTCACTGAGGCTGCTCTCTTGCTGTCCCATTGTGACCTCTGGAATGACCAAAGCCACGTATACCCTAGCAGTTCATCTCTCTGTAGTACTGGCCACTGCTGACCACACCTCTTTACCAAAGCTTCACCCCAGGACAATTTCTAGGTTCTTATACCTCCCTCCACCCAGGTGTTTCTTCCATGCATGTTTCCACCTCCATTGGGCACCATCCTGGTCCTCTCCTCTCTCACTGGTCTATGTGTTCTTGGGTCACTTCCATGGGCTGCAACCTTCTTTCACATGAAGATGACCTCCGACATTCATCACCAATTCCAATTCCTCTTACAAACCCAGACAGGGATTTCCAACTCTGCTTAACGCTAATGCCTTAGGCAGCTCACATTTCATCCATTATGGTCCCTTCCCTAAGTTCATTGCCTTGGGGATGGCAACACTGTCCCCAGCCACCCACTGAGACAGCAAGACCTCTCTGGAGCTCTCTCCCTTCTTTTCCCACCCATTTCTACTAAGTCTATCATCTGGAGTCTTTTTTCTATTCCCTCTGCCCTATTTTTAACCCTCATCATCTCTTTTTTGGACTACTGCAAATGACTCTTTTTTTTTTTTTTTTTTTTAATTTATTTGACAGACAGAGATCACAGGTAGGTAGAGAGGCAGCCAGAGAGAGAGGAAGGGAAGCAGGCTCCCTGCCGAGCAGAGAGCCTGATGCGGGGCTTGATCCCAGGACCCTGGGATCATGACCTGAGCTGAAGGCAGAGGCTTTAACCCACTAAGCCACCCAGGCGCCCCTGCAAATGACTCTTTATCAGACTTCCTATCTCTAGACTCTAGGATCTCCTTTTCCAGGTCATTTTTACATTTTTATTTATATAAGATTTTAAATTACTTCTATATCCAATGTGGGGTACGGACTTACAACCCTGAGATCCAGAGTTGCATGTTCTTGGGGCACCAGGGTGGCTAAGTTGGTTAAGTATCTGCCTTTGGCTCAGGTCATGATCCCAGGGTCCTGGCATCAAATCCTGCATCAGGCTCCCTGCTCAATGGGGAGCCTGTTTCTCCCTCTGCTCCTCCCCCTGCCTGTGCACTCTCTCTGTCAAATAAATAAAATCTTAAAAAAAAAAAAAAAAAAAGAGCTGCACACTCTTCCAACTGAGCCAGCCTGGTGCCCCTTCCAGGTCATCTTTAAATGTCATTCTTGAGTTCTTTCTAACCCAGATTTCACCATGCTGCTCACCTGGGCAGCTTTGATTTCCTTTCCTTTCTCCCCACAGAAAGAACATGAGACTCTTGAGCACGTCATTCTACCTTTCCCTTCCGGCCCCGCCTTCCATGGTTCTCCCACATACATCCACTTATAGGTAAGCTACTCTGGGACTTTCTATCACTGCCCCCATATTTTCATGCGTCCAACTATTTGTTCCCCTCTATTCTTCCCAGGATGCCTTTCCCCCAGTTCTTTTCCCAATTAACCCAATCTGTTCCCTGGTCACAATTTAATGTCACCACCTCTGTTGAAGCCTTCCCTGGTTTTTGTACTACAATTACTTTCTCTTTCCTCTTGTTTGCACAGCACCTCTTTAAAACGGCGATTACTATTGCTATATTGCTCTGAGTTATATGTTTGTCCTCCCTCCCAGAGTGTGAATTCCTTAAACACAGGGACAATACCTTTTTCTTCTCTGCCTCCTCAGCACAGGGCACATAGTGAGTACTTAAGTTTGCTGAACTAACAGAAAAAATAAAAGATATTCTTTGTTTGGGGAATGACTGCTTTTTCACCTTTAACTAAATTCCTATACTGAGGTTAAAAATAATGTATACCTACATTTCTTTCTATTATTATAAATACAAACTGAAAGTAACCTGATTTTAATGGTACAGCGAACTACTTTAGGACATGGTAAAGGATATGAACCATACAAAAATGGAGTCAATAACTGCCAAAATAATGTCACCAAAAAGAACAGCTAAATGGTTAGAACCCTGAAAGATAAAAATGGAGGAAAAACCTGAATGTAAACATTTCATTGTATCATAGAAATTATATGAAAAAGAAAAACAATTTAGTTCATCTCATCCCTTTACAAAAGCCACATAAAAGTTTTATTCCTAGAAAATTTGTGTCTAAGCATATGGAAATTTTTGTTTTGGCAGCAACGTCTACCTATTCAATCACAATGTAAAATTGTATTATGAAATGGCAAGTAAACGTGTCATGTCCCCCGCCCCACTTAGGTCAGTTTCAATCTCTCCCCTCTCCACACCAAACCTCTAGCCAGGGCCACTAATGAAGTGGGCTCCTGATCTTTCCTACTATCCATGAAGGGACATGAAAAAAAGAAAGAAAAGGAAGTGTGGAACGGTAAAAACAAACCAAAGGTGAGACATTTTGATCACAAGTTGACAGAAAATCATATTTAAAAATTATATTGAAGATGTTGGCTATGTAAAATTTTAAAGAAATACAACATATATATATATATATACATACATATGTATATATATATATATGTATATATATATATATTTGTATATCTGTATGTGGGATATTTATCTTTTTTCTTTCTAGCAAGGACTAGTTCCTGTAAATTATATACACAAATGCGAAGCTCTTTACTAGTCTGTACAAGTAAAAATAAATGTACCTTTCAAAGAGTCAAAGATGGAAAGCACAGATGTATTTAATATAGAAGGCAGATGTATCAAAGATAACAGAAAGAAGGAGAACGAGGCTTTTAACAAATTGTGAACAAATGGCCTGCTTCAAGATCAAAATATGTGAAGTAAACTTAATCTGCAACATAAGATCATTCACTCTGTGCAGTGATCTGATTTACACATCTAATCCAAAAAACATTTTGGGTAAAAATTACTAGGTCCTTTGAATAAAGAAAAATATAATAAGCTGATTAATCACTCAATTGTCAACCATACTATTAAGAAAAACGGAGAGCTAGAAATCTAGGGGTTTTCCCAGATATAAATGTTCTGCCTCCTCTTAGAGAGTAAAGCATTGCGGCCCACATTGCCTGAGTCATTTCCCCCTGGATGCTAACTTTTCGTGGTTCTTCCAAGAAGAGACTCCACTGAATCTCCAAACACTGAGTCCCCAAGAGCCGGAGAATACTTATAACCAAATGAGACTTCAGAGTGATGCGCTGTAATGTCTGCATGTGTGAAGGGTACAGTTAATTCTATTCACTTCCACGTGTTCAGATCAAGGGTTAAGGAAGAAATGAATGTGTTCAGACTTCATAGTGACAAAAACAAATGTTCTTTATAAAGAATAACCGTGAGCGTTTTGAAATGGAAACAATTCCTGAGCTGACATCAAATGGTGCCTTCATAATCAGTCAGACTTTAAGAAGTGCTCTGTCTGGACTTTAACTACTTTCAGGAAGTATTTAAAAAGGGAAATATTCCTTAGGGGGAACAGAAAAACTCAAATTGGACCTTTTTCATAAATGTCCTATCTTTAAAAGTTCAAATCAGGGCGCCTGGGTGGCTCAGTGGGTTGGGCCGCTGCCTTTGGCTCGGGTCGTGGTCTCGGGGTCCTGGGATCGAGTCCCGCATCGGGCTCTCTGCTCGGCGGGGAGCCTGCTTTCCTCTCTCTCTCTCTCTCTGCCTGCCTCTCTACCTACTTGTGATCTCTGTCTGTCAAATAAATAAATAAATAAAAATCTTTAAAAAAAAAAAAAAAGTTCAAATCAGGGGATGGAAAGTAAAACCGTATTTCATAGCAAAAAGGGATGGAAGTGGAATTACGCAGTTTTTACCCCAATAACTCGCATCACGCCTTCAATAGCTGCGAAGATAAAGTAAAGAATCCCCAGTCCGACCACCCGGTGCATGACTGTTCCTAAACGGGGCCTGAAATGAGAAAGAGAAAACAGGAAAAAAAGAAAAAGAAAAAGCACCAGTAAGTAAAATGCATCTGAATATAGTAACTGGTCCCATTTCCAACATAGAGAAGTCATCATCTAGTCAGATCAGTCTGCCCCCTGCATCCAGCCTCTGCTTCCTCAGTTTTTAAAAAAAAATAGTCTATTTCCCAGGAACAGGGCACAAACAGGCTTAGGAGAAACAGGCCTCCTGCTCTAGGCCTAGGAGCTGTACTGATGCCCACGAAGCAACATGCTGAGGCCGCCCAGGTGCCAGAGGGTTAGCATAAGCAGGTACTCACTGCACCGGCTAGAAGAGGGGCTTGAGGAAACCTAGGAGGCTAAGAGCCAACTTGTAAGTGTCCCTGGCAGAAACAGTAACTTAATTCTTTTATGAACATTACTTAAAAACTGTTCTGGGATATGTTTTGTTAGATAATCCACTGATTTTCTGACTTGGGCAGAAAAAGAACAGGAGTATTAGGTGTTTGTATTCTCTTCCCTTTCTTCTCTCAATCCAAAACAAGAGGGCTAACACATTGTAGCTTCCATTCTTTACACTGAAAAAATTAAAATAACATTTTTGGTTCTTTAAAAATATCAATGATTTGGGAAAATGCAAAGACAGTGATTTTTGTGATGAGCAATTTGAAAACAGAACTGAAATTTCATGAAATCTGCAAATCAGAGCACAAACATTTCAGCTCCCAAACCCTCTGGCCAGAGTAATTCGAAGAAAAAACTAATTTTCGAAAAATACTTAATGTAGTCACTTTAAAATAAAATCCAACTAAAAATTCAACTAATAGCCACAGCTTATATTTAAGACTCTGTATCTGATTTAGTTCACCTAAATTCTGACTCATTACAGTCCCCTAACTCGAACCTTCCACCTGCGAGAACCATGAGTGCTCTAAAGTTCATAACTAGAACTGTGGGTTGTATAAGATTCCACACGAGGACTCTGTGTTCTGTATACTGTATTAAGGCCAAAAACAAATTTCCCAAGACCCCAAAAAGCATTTGAGAAGGAATCTCAATAAATACCCAATGGAAAGAAGGTTTCCTGGCCAAAATCTTCCTAACTACATCAATCTCAAGCTCACAAGTATATGTGTGTGCATTCAGTGCATATTTACAGAGGGCCTACTATGTGCCAGGAACTACACTGGGGCCTTAAGCAGCAGGACACAAGACAGGCAAAGCTCCGACTTCGTAGAAGTCACATTGAAGTGGGGGGGAAGAGACAACAAATCCTAATATATGCATCAAGCAGTGCTTTAAGAGGGGTGAGGGTCCAAGTGACCGAGGAGGGTGTGTACCCCATTGCGAATCCTGACAGCGCTAGCCTCCCTGAGAGAGGACGGTGAGCAGAGGCAAGAGTGAGAAATCAAATCATGCCCAGGATCCCAGGATCCAGGGGAAGACACTTACAGGCAGAGGCCTTTATCGCACCATGGGGAAGTGTCTGTTGTGTTTAAGGAACAGCAACAGCAATAAAGCCAGCAGGACAGGGCAGTGTTCAAAAAGGATGAATGGCAGGAGGTGAAGTCAGCCATCTAAGAAACCAAAGAAGGGAAGTGGGTTTATTTAGCAAGATGGGTGCAAAAGTAATGAGATCTTCGTTATATTTAAAAAGGATCATCTCAGCGGATGCTGTGTCTAAAAAGACTGACCAGAGACCAGGGCAGATGCAGGGAAACCAGTTAGGAGGGTACTTGAGTCATGTAGGGAGAGACGATGGTGTTTAGAACCAGGGTAGTGGCTGTAGAAAGGAGGGGTGGGTTCACTCTGGGTGTGCCCTGACATTAGAGCCAAGAAACTGGATGAGCGTGCCCCAGGGACGTGAGTTGCTGGAACAGAGGTCTGGGGCCTGAGTCTGGAGCACTTCAGTGTTGGAGTTCAGGAAGACAGAGTCCAGCAGGGAAGCTGGGGAGGAGGATCCAGGGCTCTAAGACTCAAACTGCCACAGGGCCCTTGCACAAAGGCTGAGCAAGGCCATGTGGTTTGGCAACAGAGGTCCAGGTGACTGACAAGAGCAGTCTTGTTGGAGGAGTGGAGGCAAAAACCTCATTAGGGTATATTCAGAAGAAAATGAGGGAAGTTGAAGTGGCAAGTACAGACAATGCATCTGAGAAACGATGCTGAACAAGGATGAATAGAAATGAAGGCGGAGGGGGGGAACCTGGGTGACTCAGTGGGTTAAAGCCTCTGTTTTCGGCTCAGGTCATGATCCCAGGGTCCTGGGATCAAGCCCCACATCGGGCTCTCTGCTCAGCAGGGAGCCTGCTTCCCCCTCTCTCTCTCTGCCTGCTTCTCTGCCTACTTGTGATCTCTCTCTGTCCAATAAATAAATAAAATCTTTAAAAAAAAAAAAAGAAAAGAAAAAGAAAAAGAAAAAAGAAACGAAGGGGAAGCAGAGGAGAGGGCCAGAGGGGATGGGGGTTTGCTTCGGAAGATGACCAAAGTACCAGCATGCTGATAGCAGTCATGCCCCTCAGGGAAACGGATGACCCCGGAGGAAACACGGCCGGCTGCTGGAGCAGCCACTGGACACATGAGAGGTGACAGGATCCAGAGCACAAGGGCAGGGGCAGGACTTAACCACTGCCTTTCAAGAGGAAGAAAACGCTATACATGGTCCAGATGTGGGGGGACGGCACAGATTTGGTGGCAGGAATGCACTGAACTCCCTTCTGATGGCTTCCATTTCCCTGGGGAGTAAAGAACCAAGATCAGCTAAGATGGACATGGATAGGGAGTCCGAGGCTAGAGGGGAGAGAAGGGGGTAAAACAGTCTTCTGTAGAGTGGGAAAGGGACTGCCAACTGGCAAGAGGATCTAGAAACTGCCAGGGGCACTAAGGACACACTTAAGAGTTCTGGGTTATGAAGAAGGAAAATGAGCCCACACTGTGGTCAGGCAGATTCTGCTGCTCGGGTATGAGCCTGAGGCTCGAGGGAGGCCAACAAGGAGAAAGGCAGAGAGCTTTGGGTGTACGTGGGCATTCAGCACCCTATAGGATCAATGGAGGATGGCAGGATCAACAGGCCAGAAGCCACACTAGGATCAAAGAATGAAGTGAGCTGATCTGTTAGGAAAAGTAAATGGGAAACAGAGAAGATGACAGCTGAAAAGAGGATTAACATTTGCAATGATAAAGAGGGTACAGTTAAATATAATAATAAAGTCTAGAAAGTGGAGTGGGAATCATAATTGAGGTGAGGGGACAGGTGAGAGCAGCTGAGGTGGGGAGGTGAGATCAGGTTACTCACAGGAGCACCCACACGGATACGAAATCACAGGGAATTCTGGCACATGGGGAAGCGCTGAGAAACAGAGAGAAGCAAGTACTCGGGAGAATTAAGGGATGAGGGCAGAAATCTGGAACTTGAAAGGCAACTGCAGTAGGAAGATAAAGCAGGTGCTCCAGTTTGAAAGCTTGAGAGTTTTACAGAAGGAGAACAGTCCAAACAAAAGGGCAGAGAGGATAAAGAGGACAAGCTCTTCCATGGTCATTCCCAGTGACTCATGGGCATGGGAGAGAAAAGATGGGGCCCAAGAGGGTCTGGAAGAAGCAGGGTCCTTCCTGGATGGCCAGGTTTTAGTCTGAAATCTGCTGACCTGTTTAGTCCTCTCTCCCTTACAATACTCAATACTCAAATACAATCGTAAAAGCATAATTTGGGGTGACTGGGTGGCTTAGTCAGTTGAGCGTCCGACTCTTGATCTCAGCTTAGGTCTTGATCTCGAGGTCATGAGTTCAAGCCCTGCGTGGGGCTCCATGCATGGAGCTCCATGCTCCAAAAAAAGCTAACTATGTGTCTAGGAAAGAGAAAATGGTTCGAACTTTAAGAATCATTTAAAATTTTCCTATCCTTAAAGTTGATGACGTATTCATCTAACTATAAAGAGCCACTGGAGGGGCGCCTGGGTGGCTCAGTGGATTAAGCCTCTGCCTTCGGCTCAGGTCATGATCTCAGGGTCCTGGGATTGAGCCCTGCATCGGGCCCTCTGCTCAGCAGGGAGCCTGCTTCCCCCCCTCTCTCTGCCTGTCTCTCTGCTTACTTGTGATCTTTCTCTTTCTGTCAAAAAAATAAATAAAATCTTTAAAAGAAAAAAAAAGCCACTGAAATTCAAATTCAAGATCTTTATCTGAGGACAGTGTAAAGTGGTCAGTACATGGAAATCCCTTAAAAACACCTTCTTGCAGGTGTTTCCCTACAGGGTTTGTAGAATGATACTGAGATGTGTCCAGTTTCACAGACTCATAATGTAGATGGGAGGAGTCACAAGACTGGAAGCTCGGTATCTTTCCAACACGCCAGTACTTACTTCACAATGCCGTAGCCCAGACTCACAATGATCACGAGGAGGCGAGCCAATGTCCTTTTAACTGCAGATATCAACTCTGCAAATATCAATAAACCTTGGGCTGTGGGGAGGAAAGAAAAGAATTCATTCTGTATACATCTAGAGGCCTGCCACCAAAATTCTAAATATGTACTGTGTATAACTACATTCGGACCCCAGGTGAACTGGACATATTTACTTTAAAGGTCAACTAATCCATCTGATGTTTGAAAGCCTCATTGAAGGGGAATTTGTTACTCCTGAAGAATTAACTGACCCCGTATTTGCCAGCACTATTGGGCACCGCTTGCATACATCAATCTAAAAGCTGGCTCCCTCAATTTCCCTCTGTTCTTGTTGTTCCCCTTGAGGCTACGAAGAACTATATCACTCTTTCTGTCCTATGTATATTTGAAAACCATAAGGTCCTCTAGAGCTTTCTTTTCTCCAAGTTGCCTTCATCATTTATTCACTTATGCTCCTACTGTGTGACTATAATGGGAAAAGAGACACCATGATCACTGCCCTCATGAGATTATATTCTGGTTAGGACAAGTAAACAGACACAACAACACAACTCTGCGTGATGAGTCCTATAGGCAACACAGTATCTCCCAGGACTGTGAAGAAGCCAACCTAATCCACACCTGAGGGAGGTATAAGTGGGTTCTCAGAAGAAGTAATATCTAAGTCAGGATTTCAAGGCCTAGTAAAAATTAACTATTTGGGGGAAATTAGGGGGAAAGAAAAATTAAAGGTACATGAAAAGGCACGGAGGAGAAAGAGGAAAAGTAAAACATACTGCAAGAATTCAAAGTTCAGGATGTCTGTAGCACGGTGCAATGAGGGACGTCAAGAAAAAAGGTGGTCAGAGAGGCAGGGATAATCACACAGGGTTTTCAAGCCCTGTTATGAGTCTGGATTTTATGCTAAGGGCAGTGAGAAGTCAGTGACAGTTAACAAGGGAGTAAAAAAGGAATTGGTAAACTATAGCCCATAGGCCAAATCTGGCCCTACATCTGCCTTTGTAAATAAAGTTTTATTGGGACATAGCCATGCCCACTTGTTTACATGTTGACTGTGGCTGTTTTTGTGCTACAATGGCAGCTGACTAGTTGAAACAGAGACTGACTGATGGCCCATAAAGTCAAAAATATTTACTATATGGCCTTTGCAAAGGAAGTCTGCTGACTCTTGGAGTAAAACTGACCACTTCATCAAGACTGCTCTACTTCACGGCTTGGAAAGGAACTGGGTGACAGACAAGGAAAATGCTAAGGAGGCTATTCCAGAAATCTAGGTAAGAGATGAAGAGAGCACAGCACTGGCAGGGAAGACAGAAAAAACAAGGCAGACATTCAGAAACCAGTAGTAGTAAATCTACCTACTTATTTTTGTTTTCAGCTCACAATTCTCCAACTTATCCACAAGGAATCATAAGAGACCGTATCAAATGCTTTGCAGACAGATGTGGAACTAGAGGGAAAGGAAGAGGGTGGCAAGAGGATGGCGCCAAGATTGACTGGCTCAGCCAGTCTAGGTTTGGACTACAGTGAGTCAAGGACAAGGGCAGAAAAGGTGCATTCCTTTTCTGCCATACAGAGACTGAGAAGTCTGTAAGGCATTCAGAAGAGTTAGCAGGTGACCAGCTACTAAGTCTGCAGCTCAGGAGAGACATCGGGCCAGGAGATTAAACTTCAGGAGGAAAACAACAGCTGAGCCCTCCAAGACAGCATGTGGAATGTGAAGAGATCTAGGATGACAAATGGTTAAGGGTGGTGTGTTTTCAAATTCCTTCACGAACGTTTTAGTCTGGACTATTTCCCCCTTGGAGGAAAGTGATTATACAACCTTCCTGGTACAGCTAGACCTGCCAAACAGGAACCTCCACGTCTTCACTGCTAGTCCTCCTGCAGTTACCAAGGTTGTAGGAGCTAGTGGGAGGCAACCATCCTATAATTGCCCATGCTGAGTTTACTCTTCATCAGCTTCACCCTTTCCAAGTCCTTTAAAAGTTGCCCATTGGTTCTTCAGTGATTTGTACTTCAACCCCAAGATCAAGGTCTTGCCTATTAAGTTTCACCTTTCCATTCAGGATACCAAAACTCTTTGATCCTTCAAATACTTCCAGGTGAGAAGGGTCCATCTAAAATTATTGTCTATACCCCCAGTATTAACAACTCTGCCAACATCACACTGTCCATGGAATTTTAGCACGTATTCTCTGCATATGCATAGGTCTGCAAGGAACATTAAGTGGATCATAAGGAGAAACCAGCAACAAGGTCTGAAACCTGTGAGGCAGACATTATTCAAAACCTCTTTCTAACCCAGTGGTTCTCCACCCTGGATGTGCATACTACAATCACACGGGAAGCCTCTCAACAGAACCAGTTCATAGGCCTAGGCCAACCATAGCCTCCGGCCCTAGTATTGTCTTAAAGCTCTTCAGTGATGCTTACGTGCACCCGGGGATGAGAACCATTGCTCCAGACCAGGGCTGTCCAACAGGAGTTTCTGGGATGATGGCAATGTTCTACATCTACGCTGTCCAATAAAGTAATCACCGGCCACGTGTGGCTCTGAGCATCTGAAATGCAGCTAGGACAACTGAGGAAGTGAGCTGCTATTTTAATTTCAAACACCCAGATGCGGTCTATAGCTACCACACTGGACAACACGGCTCTACACTGACAAAATGCTGACGGGTAGTTACGCGCACGAACCCTTTACACATGGTCGCACAGCCAGTTTTCAGCTCACATTTCTCCACCTTGTCCACAAGAAATCACAGTTGTCAAATACTTTGAAGAAGTCCAGCTATACTCGGGGTGCCTGGGTGGCTCAGTGGGTTAAAGCCTCTGCCTTCGGCTCAGGTCATGATCCCAGGGTCCTGAGATCGAGCCCCGCATCGGGCTCTCTGCTCAGTGGGGAGCCTGCTTCATCCTCTCTCTGCCTCTCTGCCTACTTGTGATCTTTCTGTCAAATAAATAAAATTTAAAAAAAAATTAAAAAAAAAAAAAAAACAGAAATCCAGCTATACTAAGTGTAGCAGCACAAAGCAAGTCAATGCGACGTGACCTATCCTTAAGGTCCCCGTGTTGGGTCCAACAATCACTGTTTCCTGTCCCTGCAGCGTTTTTTCCAAAGTCTATCCTTCCAGTATCAGTGCTAAGCAAGACAGCCTGGGTTACAGGCTTCCTTCCCACTTGGGAAAATGAGAAACAGCAGGAGCCCTGCGGTCTTCTGGCACCTCTCCTTTTCATAGGACTCCTCAAAGACAATAACAGCAGCCTGTGATTTCTCTTTCAAGGCCTTGTATCATCTCAGAAAGAGAGCTTCAAGTCCCCAAGGATGGCAAGTGGCCTCTCATCCCTTCATGTATCTTAGGCTGCCACTCCTCACTGTACCTTCCCTAGACAAGGCCACACCATACCTTCCCTAGACAAGAGATGACAACCACTAAGAGCAAAGGAGCTCAACTGCCTTACTTAACGTTCAAGAATACTCTCCCCGCCAACCCCTCCTAGTTCAGTTCAGAGTAAACACACACACGCAAACAGCACTAACTTTTCATGGTGTAATAAGATCTCTAATATGCCTCCCTGGATATTTGTCCCTTCTTTCTTCTCTTATACACATCCTTTCATTTTGGGACATTATAAATATTCCCCAATATAAAGAAAGCAGTATAATCAACTCCTCTGTACCCAATACTCAGCTTCAATAACTATCAACATTATGCCAAATCCATTTCATCTATACTCCAACTCACTCTTCTTTTTTTTCTGGAGTATTACAAAAATAAATAGCAGACATAACCACACCTATGAAAGTCAGTACAAAGATTATTTTAATGGATCACTCAGAAGCACATTCCTGAGAGCTTTCAACCCTTTCAAGCTACCTCCCTTTCCAAAGTTTTGGTGATGCAACTGTACCTTTACTTCTCTGGGCTTTTCGCACGCTACCTTCTAGAAATCTGACGCACACATCTATGATGTCCAACTCCCTGCCCTCCTTAAGTAAACTGTGCGGGGCCTCCAATGGCCACGTGAGGTTCTCTGTGACAGTGAGGAGACAGAGAACACTAGATGGCTGTAGGCACCATCCATCCCCGCACTACTGATTTTACTCCCTGGGGTCCAATTTTCCTTCTTTTCTTTTGTGGAGGAGACAGGAGAAGAAAGAATATGGGAAAAACACAGAGAAATATGTTAAAAGGATTAGTAGCACCTAAAGTGCCCCTGTCTGGAACTTTTGCTGTTTTAAGTCAATCACTGGAATGGGAGTTTTCTCCTCCCCAGGAGGAAAGTAAAGGAAAGCAGTGGAACAGAAAATGAGGACAGCTCATCCACTAGCCTAGATCAGAGCCCCACTCTGACATTCCCTTCGTGGCTCTCGTCCTCTTCATCTCTAATGCAACTGTTTCCAAACCACTGTACAAAGGAGGCCTCCCACAGCTCTGTTCACAAATGCTAGGGGTTCCCTGGATTGTACTGCATTTACAAAGAGAGTCACAGCTTACTTGATAGCCCAGTGCTGCTGATGTTTTGATATTCAGAATAAAAAACTGCTTTTTCAAGCATTCCCAGGAAAATAACAGCTGCGATCCAGAACTGAATTCTTAATATATCTTTCCAATAACAGGCAGACCACATCAGCCAGAGTACGCCATATAAAATATAAACGATACACATCACCATGTAAAACTGTAGGAAGAAAAGCAATTTAGTCAATTAAGGCTTGTGATCATTTGAAAATGGACACTTCTTCATTCAAGTTATCTAGTCTTTTATTTTCCTGTCACTCTGGAATCAGAAATAGAGTGTATGCCAAAGCATTAGCTACTAAAGGATACCATCGCGAGCTCTTTAAATTGTTAACATTACCAATTAGGATAAAAAATCATTTTTTAAAAAGGAAAAAATGATAAGAAATACTCACAATCATCAGAGGCCAATCTGATGCAGAAATATATCCATGAGGCCCAATCATAGAAAGAGAAACTGGTGAAGATGGGGATAAAGAAAATAAAGAATTAAATGACCCATTACATTTTAAATGTAAGCCCATTTCCCAGAAGGCTCTAAGAGTACAAACTGAGCTAACAAATGCTGAATTTTTACTTAGCACACACAAAATGCAGGATAATTACTAGTCACTGGCATGTCAGCTCATCAAGATACCTTTACTTGTATACATGCTGGTATCAAACTAGGCCAAGTCTGATCTTAGGCAGACAGCAGAGCAGTACTGGCCTTTGACTGGCCCCATGCCGAGTCACTGACCTCACTGAGGACTCCGTCTTCCTTAATGTAACTTGGGATAAAGTACCGGACTCAAGCATCTGGTTGGGGTTGTTGTACAAGACAACAATAATAAGCGGGGTACCAAACACAGAACCAAACTGTCTCAGTAACTGCTCCAGTTACTAACTGGTGGGGTCTTCAAACTGCCTGCTGGTATCAGGGGAAGAGACACAACACCTGGGAAGGTGAGAGAACACACAGTCTAGGTGGCAGAGTGGCCCCAATGTCCCTGGCTCTCTTCTCTGGCCCCTTATGTCATCTCTAGGAAAGGCCCAACTTCCCATTCTTCCAGAGCAGCCACCTCCACCGGCTTCCCCTGTCGTACACCAGTTCTCTGCCTCCTCTGAAGCAATGCCTGTGTCTGCTCAGTACCTTCTGCCTCCTCACAGGACTGTGCAACTCTTTTTTTTTTTAAAGATTGCATTTTTTTAAAGATTTTATTTATTCATTTGACAGATAGAGATCATAAGTAGGCAGAGAAGTAGGCAGAGAGAGAGGAGGAAGCAGGCTCCCTGCTGAGCAGAGAGCCTGATGCGGGGCTCGATTCCAGGACCCTGGGATCATGACCTGAGCCAAAGGCCCTAACCCACTGAGACACCCAGGTGCCCCAGGACTGTGCAACTCTTAAAGACAAACACTATCTTCACCTCTGTGCTCCTAGTGGATGAACTTGAGCAGTTTGCAAATGCCCAGGACCTTCACATGCTGTTGACTATACTACTGGTCCAGCAGACACTCACTCTAGAAAATGACAGTCGAGGGATGCCTGAGTGGTTCAGTTGGTTAAGCATCTGCCTTCAGCTCAGGTCATGATCCCAGGGTCCTAGGATAAGTCCCCCATAGGGCTCCCTGCTCAGCAGGGAGCCTGCTTCTTCCTCTGCCTGCCTCTCCTCTTGCTTGTGCTTGCGCTCTCTCTCTCTGACAAATAAATAAATAAAATCTTAAAAATAATTTCATAGAAAATGACAGCCGAAGCAATTCTAAGATCTCTGAAAGCATTCATTCTCTTAAAAATTGTCTTTTGTGGGGCGCCTGGGTGGCTCAGTAGGTTAAGCCTCTGCCTTCGGCTCAGGTCATGATCTCAGGGTTCTGGGATCAAGCCCCGCATCAGGCTCTCTGCTCAGCAGGGAGCCTGCTTCCCCCTCTCTGCCTGCCTCTCTGCCTACTTGTGATCTCTTTCTGTCAAATGGATTAATAAAATCTTCTAAGAAAAAATTTGCCTTTTGTAAGCCCAGTCTTGCATTGGGTACTAGGAGAGGAACCATAGAGCTTAATGAGACACAGAGGGCCTACCTTGGGGGACAGGGGTGGGCAGGGACCTCACAGACCCACAGAAGCCACAATTGCCAGATAAGCTCCTTCTACTCCTAAGCTATAGACAGATGCTTTAAAATAAAAATTTTAAACCTCCGATGATGGCCATTTTCATGAGACAATATAATCTACCTCAAATACAACTAAAATGTTGCCTACCCATTTCTATATTAGAAAATTCTTTTTTAAATCTATAAGGATGAAGAATTTTATATCCCACTATGGCTTGAAATTTTAAAAATTTACCCTAATTTTAAATTTCCAATCCATTAAAAAATATTACAGTTGAGATAAGCATAAAGTTTTAAAGTTTTAAAATAAACAGATTATTTTTGTTATTAACAGAAATAATTTTTTTTTAATTTTATTTATTCATTTGAGAGAGAGACAGAGACAAAGACAGAAAAAGCACAAGCAGGGGGAAAGGCAGAGGGAGAAGCAGGCTCCCTGCTGAGCAGAGAGCCCAATGCAGGGCTCAATCCCAGGACCCTGAGACCATGACCTGAGCTGAAAGAAGAGGCTTAATCCACTGAGACACCCAGGCATCCCTTGAGTGACATTTTTAACAAAAAAATGTAGATTTGGGTCAACGACAAAAATACAGAATACAGTAAAAGCAGACAGCAAAAATGCATGCAGTTTAACTATACCATTCAAATTCCATCTTGCATCTGTTTTTTCCGTTTTGATAGAAACAATAAAGATATGAAACCCATCTCTCTGTGTTCTCGCTACAACATCCTGAAACGGGGAAAAAAATCCTTTATGTTATTTTTTAAAAATTGCTATATAAGCTACAGTTAAGCAACTGTCCACCACATTTTAAAACAACTTTTAGTAATTCAATGGGGTTACTTTTTACTGTTTTAAAACAACGGAAAGAAATGGTAGACAGTGGAAGGATAGCAGACTGTGGAAGTGTTGCCCCTACACCTGCCCCTCTCAGACCCAAAGCAATGGAGGAAGAAAAAAGCTTTTTCTACTGTTCAGTTTTTCCCCTTTTAATATTTTTAAAGGATCTCCCCTGGAAACTATCATTCTATGTTTTACTTATTAATACCATTCAAATATTTTTTCTAATATTACACTTCCCATATTTCATTCTAATATCAAGCATTCAGTTGTTAAATGTGGCTGTTTTTAAACTGAACTGGGGGAGTAAGAAGTCAGGTAACATTGTTAGAAAGGCTGTACAGATTCAGTACATAGGTTCAATTACTTAAATTCCCTAACATCTATGTTACTAGCCGTCCTGCCAGGAAATGAAATTGCCCCCTGTAATGCCTAGAAATGCTGCAAAGTCCTACATAACTGGATCAAACTTCACATTCATCCTTCCAGAATATTCCCTATCCTTCCCTTTCGTTTCCTACTCCTCCACCTGCAACAGAGTCTGTGCAGAACAGAGTTTTGTTCCAGCCACTGCAGAGTGGAACATATTTCCACTCTGAAATCACTCTTTAAGATCACTGAGAAACTTAGAGGCACGGCATCAAAGCAAATGTTTAGCCCTCCCAAAGCCATCTTCAGTCCCTACGCTCAACTGCTTCCAAGCCTCTTCACCTCTTGGTCTTTTGACTTTTAGGAATTCCTCCAAATACCAAATTCTCTTTCCCCTGGAGCTACATTCATGGTTTCTATTTCTTTACATCCTTAATAATGATCAGGACCAGCCCACTGTTATGTTAGGCATTTGAAAGAAAGGTAGCAAAGAAGTTAACCTTAAATTACAACTTCAAAGGAATTTTTAAACAAAGTCAGAAATAAGTAAATACAAAATTCATACAGATACACATAAAAAAATACACTATTTGAAATAATGCTTCTTTTTCTCCCCCTACTTCTAATCACCCTACTGTATATTGCTCTATCCAAGTATCTATCCATCACAGATTCTTTTTAGGCTTACTAGAACTTGTAAACATTTGATTTAAAGACAAATAAAATGACTCACTGTTGATCTTTCCTGGTTTGAAACATTTCTGGTATTTGTAATTAGTTCCTGATTCTGGAAAAAAAGAATAAAACAATTCCATTTTATATTGCTGCATTTCTATGGGGAAAACTGCTTTAACAATTAAGAAAAATTGCTTTGAAAAAAGTAAAGAACCAGAAAAAATTAAAAGTAAAAAAGTTTATAGCCCAAACATGAGTAAAAAAAAATCCTGCTTTTGAAAAATTACTGTTTAAATCAGGGTAGTGGTTACCTTTGGTGGGGACGATACTGCGGGGAAGGTTTAGGGGCTAAAATATTCTATACTTGATCTGGGTCTATACTGATGTGCTCAGGTTCTGAAAATTCATCAAGCCATACACCTCTGCTATGCAGGCTTTATGTTTTTATTTGTAATAAAATAAATTTAATTAATTTATTTTTATAAAATAAATTAATAAATTTATTTTAATAAAATAAATTAAATTTATTTAATAAAATAAAAACTTTGTTTTTATTATCACAAATCTTAAAAACACCTTTATTATTTTCACTGAAGACTTGCTTTCAATTTTTCATTTCAGAATTTACAGAGTAAAAATATAAGTTACAATGACCCATAGCGTCACAACCCATGGATGACTGCTGTTAACATTTCAGAATCAAATCTTCCAGGCTGTGAGGAAGTAAGTAAGGGAGGAGAGAGTGTTCAAGTAGGTTGGTTGCTGATAAGCTAAGGAAGTTGACAGAGCTTTAGCACTGGAAAGCGTGACTAGGTGTTCTGATGGAATGATGGGGGCAAAGGTCTCACTGGAGTAGATAGAGAGAGAGAACGATGGAGGAACTGACAGCAGACCAGGAAAAAATGACGAAAGGGTTCTTTTTCAAGGGTGTAAAAGAAAAAGGTTCTTTTTCTGTAAAGGGTACAGTGAAATGGAGTAATGGTGCCAGGATCTTACTTGTTAACACCTACAATTAACAAAATAAGCACCTTTCTTTATCAAAATATTGATAAAATAGAATTTAAGTTAATACTTGTATTCACTGGGAGTAAAGTACATTCTACTTTGACATGGCAAGACAGATACTCACAGTCAGTGAGGGAAACACCTGCAAGTCACTGTTGCAGTCTAAGTTTTCATATTTTGTTGTCCAACATTCAATGTTCTTGAAATAATGGCCACAAAAGTCTTCATCAACACTAGGATCCTGTTTTTGTGATAGCTCCTCCTACCCAAGGTAAAATTCTACGTTATAATTTATTTCTACACTTCTTATTCAAGAAGATAAGTAAAACTTAGTATCTAAATGATTGCAAAGATTTATTCAGTTTGGAGCACTTGAAAACATACAGAATACTAAAAAGAAAAATGTTTTGGATATAATTTTAAGTATGACAAGGTAATCATAACATGTTAGCCATTCCAAGGCACTCAGATCCAGTAACACATAATATAAGCATAATCTTAGAGGAAGAAAAGTGACTAAGGTATTACCACAGGAAATGGTATACGGAGAAGTAAAAAATACTTTGACCTGAGGCTACTTTCATTTGATCCCATGTATAAAAGATTTTAGAGAGAAAGAAAACCAGCATTTAACTACTACAATGAAGGTTAAATCAAAGACGGATGAATAAAACCAGGCTGCTAATGGCAGCTTCCAGTCATCAAGAAAAGGTTAAGTTGGCTTCTACTGGCCAAATAGGAGACAATTTGAGCAAAATAAATTTAAAATCATATTGTAACCCATGTAACAAAGCAAAAATCAATGAGTCCATGCTGATGATTGCTCAGTTAAATGACTGATAGGTAAAATAAAAGGAAAAGAGAGAGCTCATCCTGATGGCAGAATGTTAACAAAGCAAAAGAAAATATGGAATTAGAAAAATCACCATTCAGCAATCATCAGAGCAATAACTGATTGATCAGGCCAGAATCAAAGGATATTAAAACAAGGACTGATGAAAAATCAGGATATTCGGGATGCCTGGGTGGCTAGGTCGGTTAAGTGGCTGCCTTCAGCTCAGGTCATGATCCCAGCATCCTGGGATCGAGTCCCACGTCGGGCTCCTTGCTCTGCAGGGAGCCTGCTTCTCCCTCTGCCTCTGCCTGCCTCTCTGCCTGCCTGTACTCTCTCTCTCTCTGACAAATAAATAAATAAAATCTTAAAAAAAAAAATCAGGGGCGCCTGGGTGGCTCAGTGGGTTAAGCCGCTGCCTTCGGCTCAGGTCATGATCTCAGGGTCCTGGGATCGAGGCCCGCATCGGGCTCTCTGCTCAGCGGGGAGCCTGCTTCCCTCTCTCTCTCTCTCTGCCTGCCTCTCCATCTACTTGTGATCTCTCTCTCTGTCAAATAAATAAATAAAAATCTTTAAAAAAAAAAATCAGGATATTCACATACAAATACAAAAGTATTTCTTCACAAATTATTGTTAACAACAAAGAGAAAAGTAGTAACTTTATAGTGGAGAAACCTGGTAGAAACTTCCTTAACCAACTAATCAAAGTTAGCATTACCAAAAATGGGACAAGCCAGTACTAATCTAACCTAAACTAATTATGAGAAAATATCAGAAATATTGGAAGCGAAGGACATTTTATAAAAATAAATGGTTTGTACACCCCAAATATATCAATGTCAGGAAAGACAAAAAAAAAAAAAAAGCTGCAGAAATGGCAGTGTGATCTTGGACTGGAACTTATACCAGGAAAACAACAAAAAACTGCTAAAAAGGATGTTTAGGGGACACTCCCAAAACTGTAACAAGATCTGTTTATTAGGGAATTCTGAGTGGGTCAGTCGGTTAAGTGTCTACCTTCAGCTCAGGTCATGATCCCAGAGTCCTGGGATCAAGTCCTGTATTTGGCTCCATGCTCGGCAGGGAACCTGCTTCTCCCTCTGCCTGGCACTCCCCCTGCTTGTTCTCATGCTCTCTCTCTCTCTCTGACAAATAAATAAATAAAATCTTAAAAAAAAAAAAAGATCTATTAGATAATAGTTTTGTATCAATATTAAATTTCCTTTATTTTTATCACTGTATTGTGTAATCTAAGTGAGTATCTTTGTTCTAAGGAAACACACACTGAAGTATTTAGTATGAAGGGGTAAAATATTTGGGGATAAAGTCACAAAGGCACTATTTGAGGAAAATGGTAGCTTTCATCCCAAATGAAAAGATAACACAGATAAAAGTAAGGAAACCTATGCATCATTTAAGGTAGGAGCTCACAAGGAAGTAGCTGTAAGCAACCATCAGCACTGTCAAAAGAAACACCTTGCTGAAGGACACAGGAGCCCAGTGGATACCCTCCTCTCACATGCTCCCCCTCCCTTCCCTGGGGGTCTCCTTTTCTCTTCTCACCTCCCTGCGATCTGCTTCTACTCACTAAAGTTACTCAGCCTCCCTAAAGTTCTAGGGAGGCTGTATAACTAATTTTTTGGATGAAGTAAAAATTTTACATTACTTCCTTAAACTACATTGATTTTTATTTGTATGGGACCCACAACCCCTTTATTAATGGTTCTTACATGTCTGGTTTAAATATTTATTAACATTTTTCATAAGACAAAAGGAAACGAAAAAATGTTTCCTCCTCAGAAAGCATATACTTTTTTTTTTTTAAAGATTTTATTTATTTATTTGACAGACAGAGATCACAAGTAGGCAGAGAAGCAGGCAGAGGGAGAGGAGGAAGCAGGCTCCCAGCTGAGCAGAGAGCCTGATGCGGGGCTCGATCCCACGACCTTGAGATCATGACCCGAGCCGAAAGCAGAGGCTTTAACCCACTGAGCCACCCAGGCACCCCAGAAAGCATATACTTTGATACAATTAGAGCATTTCTTGCCAAAGTCCGAAAATAAATCTGTGGCACTTCAAAACTACAATCTATATTTCTGGACTCCTCACCTGATGAGCTAATAAATCTTTATACTCATAATTTTTCCTTCATAGCTTTTTTTTAAAGAAGATTTTATTTATTTATTTGACAGAAAGAGACACAGCATGAGAGGGAACACAAGCAGGGGGAGCAGGAGAGGGAGAAGCAGGTTTCCTGCTGAGCAGGGAGCCCAATGCAGGAATCCCCCCTTCATAGTTTTATATGCACTGAAAATTTGCATTTTACTTACCTCCAGCTTAGAATATTCATTTTGACAGGTATAATGCTTCAAATGCCACTCTATGGCAAACTTCACAGGCCCAGAACAACTGAATGACTTAACTGGTTAGAAAAAGAAAGTTTCGTTTTACAGTAATTATATATATGCTCCAATATAAGCTTAAGGTTTCGAGAATGCAATTTAAAATAGGCTACTTTAATGAAATAGTGAGTAAAATATTACCTAATTTCTCCCAAAGTCACTGCAAAGTGAGATAAATTCATTAAATTAAATTATTTTAGTTAACCAAAAGTTGCTATAATATTATTCATTTAATCGCTATATTAAATCTATAGAGTTAAAAATCAACTGAGTAACAGAATATGTAAGTATCATATAATATTTAGAGTAAGGTCACTGCTTACTCTAAAGTCACTCTAAACTGTTCTCGTCACTGACTTATTCAAAAAAATACTGAGTGAGCATCCCTTGTGTGTTAGAAAGAGTAACGGTAAACTAGAACAACTCCAGTCCTTGATATAAGAGGTACTGGGGAGAGAAGGGTTAACAATTAAATAGGCACCTGTGATAGAATAAGGGTCTGAGAACAGAGGGTCAAGGCCCTGGGCAGGGCACCTAACATAGTCTAGAAGAGCATGAAGAAGGGGTACCAACAGGTTTACTGGAGGAGGCGGCCTTTAAAGTGAAGAGCAGGAATTAGCTAGGTGATGAGAGGGGAACAGTATGCAAATGTCCATGACCACCACAAAATAGTTGGCTATGGTCAGAACACAGACTGGGGAAAGGGCGAAGAGCTGAAGCTGGGTAAGAGTGCTGGAGAAGGGGAGCCTGGGTGACTCAGTAGTGAAGCATTTGCTTTGGCTCAGGTCATGATCTCAGGGTCCTGGGATCAAGCCCCACGTTGGGCTCCATGCTCAGCGGGAGGCCTGCTTCTCTCTCTCCCACTCCCCTTGCTTGTGTTCCCTCTCTGTCAAATAAATAAAATCTTAAAAAAAAAAAAAAAAAAGAGTGCTGGAGGAAAGTTGTAAGGGGTACTGTGCTCTGCTAAGGAGTTTTCCTTTATTTTGAATATTACAAAGCACTACTGTATGTTTCAGGTAGAAGGGTAACATGATTAGAAAGACTAAAAAGGATTAAGTCTAGAATTAGAAAAAGCTCTTTTGGGAGTGTTATCACAACATGGCAGCTGCCTTTCCCTAGAATAGGTCATCAGAGAGAGAGAGAGAAAAGAAGAAGCCACAGTATCTTTTATGGCCTAGTTTCAGAAGCAATATGCCATTACTTCTGCCATGTTCTCTTGGTCAGACCAACCTTAATATAATATGGTAGAGGACTATATAAAGTCACGAAAACCAGGAGGCAGGGATCACTGTGAGCCATCTTGAAGAATGGTAACCAGAGGGAATCCAACCTGAGACCGAGACTGGTAAAACTACTGAGGCAGAACACCTAAGAGTTGGGAGCTGCCTAGAGAAAAAGTAAATGAAATCTGGACAGGGATACCATTGAGCCTGTCTGTATAGTAGCCAGCCCCTGCATAGGAAGAAGTCCAGTGATTCTCAGAGATCACACAGGGCTGGGAACTAATTGAGCTTCCACTAACCAGAGTGGAAATTAATATATATTAATTTCATTAAATATACCAAGCATTCAGAGAAATGTAGCAGGGTCATACCTTAGAAGTGGTGCTAAGTTAGCCCTACAGTAAAGCTACTCCAGGTCCACCCTAAAAGAAATTAAACATAAAACTGGAAAGGATCAAACTGACCCAAAAGAAACTTAGCTCTCTGCCAGAAAAAAGTTGTTAAAGGAGTACAACACCTCAGCACTTAAGAATGTAACATTCAGGGGCGCCTGGGTGGCTCAGTGGGTTAAGCCTCTGCCTTCGGCTAGAGTCATAATCCCAGGGTACTGGGATGGAGCCCCGCATCGGGTTCTCTGCTCAGCAGGGAGCCTGTTTCCCTTCCTCTCTCTCTGCCTGCCACTCTGCCTACTTGTGATCTGTCTGTCATATAAATAAATAAAATCTTAAAAAAAAAAAAAAAGAATGTAACATTCATGGGTCGCCTGAATGGCTCAGACAGTTAAGCACCTGCCTTGTTCACAATCCAGATTCCTGGGATCAAGCCCCTCCTCAGGCTCTCTGCTCAGTGGGGGGGGTCTGCTTCTCCCTCTCCCGCTGCCCCTCCCCTGATTGTACTCTCTAACTCTCTCTCAAAAAAAAAAAAAAAAAAAGTAACATTCATGACATCCACCATCCAAACAAAAATCAGATATAAAAAGCAGAAAAAACTGGTTCATAATCATGATAGATTAGTCATTATGACAAAGATGGAAATGACAAAGATGGTTAGCAGAGAAGAATATTAAAACAGCTGTTATAAATATTTTCCATATGCTCAACAATGTAAAGGAAAAAATGAAAAATACTGAGGAGGGAAAGAAGATATTTGAAAAAAAGGAACCAAACTTCTAGAAATTAAAAAAATATCATATTCAAGTAAAAAATTCACTGTATAAGATTAATAAGATTAAATGAGATTAAATACTAGATAAGAAAAGATCACTGAACTTGAAGACAAATTAATAGAAAGATCCAAAATGAAGCAAGAAAGAGACTAAAAAAAATTAACAAAGCCTCAGTGACCTATAAAACAATATCAAGCAGTCTAACATAAGGGCAAATGGAATCCCAGAAGGGAAGGACAGAGAGGTGGAGACAGTGTCTAAATCCATGATCAATGTAAGAGATGAGATTTTTTTCAGTATAGATACACAGCTGTTCCAGCATCATTTACTGAAAAGACTAACTTCTTTCTAAAGAATTAACCTTGGCACCTTTACTGAAAGTCAATTGAGTTTACATGTGTGGATATATTTCTGAGCTCTCTGATCTGTCTCACTGTTCTATATGTTCTACCTTTATACTAATACCACACTGTTAGGATTACAGTGCCTTTATATACATTCTGAAATCAGACAGAAGTCTTTCAACTTTGTTCTTTTTTAAAATTGCTTTGACTATTCTAGGTTTTTTGTATTTGCATATAAATTTTAGAAACAGTTAATTTCTACATTAAAGTCAGCTTAGATTCTGATTGAGATTGATTGAATTTATAGAAAATCTGGGGAAAACTGACATTATGTTATAGATTTTTCATAGATGCCTTTATCAGCTTGAGGAAGTCTTTTATTTCTAGTTTTAGAATTCTAAGGGTTTTTTACCATGAATGGGTGTTACCTTTTTCCAAATGCTTTTCTGTACATATTGAGATGATTATATAGTGTATTTCTTTTATTCTGTTTATATGGTGAATTACACTGAGAAATTTTTGGCAGTGACTCCACAAGACTGCATCCTGAATGGGGTAGCAAAAGAGGGGTCACCTAAGAGAAAGCCAGATACATATCCAAGGGACTAATTCTTAGCTTTGCAAGCACTAAAATCTGGTTCTGTGAGAACACAGAGACTTGGTCTCACTCCTTCACCACACCATCAATGTAGACGTATAATCTAGAAAGCCCAAATACTCACTTAAAATGAATAGTAACTGTAAAGTGGTTGTATAATGATTGATTAACTCTCTCCCTTTAGCATACTTTCCTGCATATCGGAAGTTGCTGAAAGTTGCTCGATGACCAAAGCACCAGAACGAGATGGCTCAGAAGGATGCTGCACCTACCCTGCCAGTGACCTCTCATACCTACAGTCTCAGCTCAAGATGACTTCTCTCCCATCCATGCTGCTAGACCTCTGCTTTAACCTGACTTAACACTCGTATTTTCTTATGCTTTTGCTTCTAACTCCCTTCTGTTGCCTCCTTCTTTCTTTAGATAGAATATATGTATTAACATATACCACCATCTTGAGTGTGGTCTACTCTTAGCTGATCACAAACATTACCTACTGATTTTTGGGGGGAAAATTCCTTTTTTAAACTTAAATACAATTAATTAACATATAGTATAATATTAGTTTCAAAGGTAGAGTTCAGTGATTCATAGTTGCATAGAACACCCAGTGCTCAACACATTACATGCCCTCTTTAATGCCCATCAGTAGCTACCCCATCCTCCCACCCACACCCCTCCAGCAACACTCACTTTGTTTCCTATGCTTAAGAGTCTCTTATGCGGGGTGCCTGGGTGGCTCAGTTGGTTAAGCATCTGTCTTCTGCTCAGGTCATGATCCCAGGGTCCTGGGATCAAGCCCTGCATTGGCTACCTGCTCAGCAGGAAGCATGCTTCTCCCTCTACCACTCCCCCGCTTGTGTTCCCTCTTTTGCTGTCTGTCAAATAAATAAATACAAATCTTAAAAAAAAAAAGTCTCTTACGGTTTGTCTCCCTCTGATTTCATCTTGTTTTATTTTTTCCCAGGTTTCTTTCTTTTACTAACCAGAATCATGCTGTATGTATTGTTCTTTGATGTGCTTACTGGAAATGTTCTCAGCCTAGCACACTCCTTCTTTTTTTTAAGATTTTATTTATTTATTTGAGAGAGAGAGAGCAGGAGAGTGGAGAAGGTCAGAGGGAGAAGCAGACTCCCCATGGAGCTGGGAGACTGATGCAGGCCTTGATCCTGGGACTCCAGGAATATGACCTAAGCCAAAGGCGTTGCTTAACCAACTGAGCTACCCACCCAGGTGCCCTAGCACACTCCTTTTATCCATTACATATTCCACATAAATAGTGTCACTGTTTGGGTTGCTTCCTTACGCTGTTATAATTATGCCCACTTTTGTGGAATTTGAGGGGAAAAGTGCCAGTTTGAGCCCCTGACAATCTGAGGTGAAGCCATATTGACTTGGCATTGAGCTGGTGGCAGGCCATGCATGCTCACTTGGGCAGGGGAATGGCTGGACTGTGAATTTGGGGCCCACAAGCCGAAGGGATAATGTGTGACAGGGACATGCTGGTTTCGCTTTTAACTTTTGTTTTTCCGGGAAACTCTATCTCTCCTTCTATCCTAAATGAATGTCTTGCTGGATAGAAAACTCTATCTCTCCTTCTATCCTAAATGAATGTCTTGCTGGATAGAGTATTCTTGGCTCTAGATTTTTTTCCTTTTAGCACTTGGAATTTATCAGGCCGCTCCCTTCTGGCCTGCAAAGTTTCTGCTGAAAAACTCACTGATAGCTATATGGTGTTTCCCTTGTATGTCATCGCTTTCCTTTCTCTTGCTGCTTTTAAAATTCTCTCTTTATCACTCTTTTGGCCTCTTATTTACTTTGTATCTTGGTGGAGACCTCTAGAGGCTGGTTTTGTTGGGGGCTCTCTGTACCTCCTGGATCTGGATTTCTCTTTCCTTCCCCAGATTCTGTAAGTTTTCAGCTATTATTTCTTCAGACAAATCTTTTGCCCCCTTTCCTCACTCTTCTCCTTCTGGGATCCCAATCATACGACTGTTATGCTTCACAGTGTCGCTGAGTTCCCTGGGTCTATTCTCATTTTTCATATTTTTCTCCCCTCTCATCGGCTCAGCTTGATTACTTTCCATTACTCTGACCTCCAGGTGGCTGATCCATTCTTCTAATTCCTCTTGTTTGCTATTTATTCCACATGGTCTATTTTTATTTCCATTTAGTGAGTCCAATAACTCTAATTGGTTCTTTTTATATCTCCTATCTCTTTGTAGAGGGTTTCATGGAGGTTCTGCACTTCTTTCTCAATTCTAGCAAGTATCTTTATGACCATTACTTTAAATTCACTGTCAGACATATTACTTATCTCCATTTTGTTCAGGTCTCTTGCTCTGATTTTGTTCTGCTCTTTCATTTGGGACACAGTCCTCTGTCTCATTTTGTCTACTGTTGTGTCTGTTTCTCTGTGTTGGAAAGTCAGCTACAATCTCCCACATTTGAAAGTAGCGGCTTTATAAAGAAGAGGTCCTGCAGTGCAATGTCTTCTTTTTACCAGAAAACGGTGCTTCAGGGGTGGTGTCTCCTATGTGTGTTGCTACAGGGATGTCCTACTGTTGTGGTGGAGCTGTTTCTGCCTTCAGTCCAGCCTGCAATGGCTCTCTGCCTATTGTGGGCAGAATCTGGTGCCTATGTTGTTAGTGGGTTGTCTTGGGCTTGAGTTGAGTCAGATCAGATGTTTATAGGAGATAAGTAGAACTAAACTTTGGGCACTTTCCCTGTGTTGTCACCTGAGAAGCTTTTGTTGGTGGGTGGGGCCTGCAGTCAGACCAGCTGCCTGCCCCCAGCCCACTGCTGGGGTTGCAGTCAGACTGGTGTGTGGTTATCTTCCCCTCTCCCTGGAGCAGAACTCACTTTGGAGTGATGTTGGCCCTTGTCTGGGCTGTGCACACACTGCCAGGCTTGTGGCACTGCTTTGATCTGAGTGGGTGGATTTGCTTCACTGTGGCCTCTTATCTATGTTGGAGTCTGTTCTGCCAGTTTTCCAATTGCTTTCTGGATTATTTATGCCGATGTGGGGGTTTTCTAGGTGGCCATGCAACAAGAGGTGAACCCAGCGTCCTCCTACTCTGCCATCTTCCCAGCAGCCTCTATGTATTTTTTTTTAAATCAAATTACTTTTCATTGGTACATATCCTTCCCCCCACCATTTAACTTTTTTGTCTGCACCTTCTAGCAATAACTGTGCCTCAGATAAACCTTATTGACTACGATACTGCGCAAAACTTGTCTGTACCTTTGAAACCTTACTTGTCTAGGCACTGAGATTTGAATTCATTAAAGCAAATGGATGCCCCATTTTTTTCATCACCTATCTCTGACTTCAGTTTCCTCTTACCAAGTTTCCTCTTACCAAGTTAATATCACCACTGATGATCTATGATACCAATGAGCTGCTCTGAACTACTTCTGCTTTCTAGTTCATGGCTGGCCAGGAAAGACCCACATATGACAGAATCACCCAACAAAGGATCTGTGAATGCATGAATACGGTGTGATAGAAAAAAGGGGCATGGCTTTGGATCCCCAGGAAGCCAATTAACTCTACCCAACAAAAAACTACTCCTTATTCCAAAACTTTGACCCTAGCAACCGAATTACCTAATCAAGTTACTGGAAACACTAAGAGGAGTTAGACTATAGTGAATAAGATTTGCTGTAAACCCCTTAAAAATATTAAAAACCTCAAAACCTATGACTTGATAGTTCTTACACATCAGTACTTAAAATCCTAATTAAAATGTTAGTGTCTAGTAATTTTTATTGTATTCTATGACCATGCATATATTTACAAAAGTTTCAGGGACAAAGGCTTTACCACAATCATGACATTTCATATATTCATAAAAGGAATTTATCTAGTTTTAAAAGTTGGGATTCAGAGTAAAATTTCACAGAAGTGAAATACTTTTCTTTGCTGAAGCCTACCTTATTATACTTTAATTATAAATTTTAATTAATGATTCATATTACATTTTTTGAGACAGGATCAGAAAAATCCATTCTTAAAAATAACCAAGACTTGACCGAAACAAAAGAAACTCTGAACATGTTAGAACCACTTAAAAACAAAACATCTAGATAGCTTAAAATATATGTTATACTAGTTTTAATTAATATATCAGCTTATATATCACATGATGTTATTCATTTATATACTATTGTTAGTATTAGTTTATTGTACTTACCAGAAAACCTGATTTCAGTAGAGTTAAACATAGTTTTTCTAAATATCAAAGGTCCTGATTTCTAAAATGAAACACAAGAAAATACAGAAAGATTTAGTTAAAAATTTTTTTTCTCTATTTAGTAGTACAGTTTTACCTTTGAAAATATACACTTCTAACTCTAGCACTCCCGTGACCAGAGTGATTATTTCTTAAAAATGTAAATCTGGTCCCATCATCCACTTGCTTAAAGTCTTGTCCCATGGGTCTACTCTCTAAGAGGCTCCGGGATGCCCTTGCTTCAAGTGCCTCAGCTGGAGAAAGCCAACACACAGGAGGTAAGGGCTGCTGCCCTGTACCATTACTGTTGCTCAGGAAGGAGACCTATTTGTGCATCTTCAGTTGCTTTCTCGGTATCTATTCGAATGTACTTTCGGTAAAACAACCATCCCTGTTCCTAAATTGTTATGGTTTCCCAATGTGTGCTTATAACATACCAATTCTTACTGCCGCTCATAGACCCCTGCATGATCAAGGCCTGCCCACCTCTCAGCACCTTTCTCTCAGTGCTTTGAGAGCAGGATACTTCTTCGGGCTCTCAGGACCTTAGTAGTCAAGCTGAAAACTTACTTAAGAGCCCTTCCCTGTCACTCTGTCCACCTTGTTAAAGACTTCTGGTTTCTCAGGCCAGTTCAAGACCCCCTTCCTAAGGAAGTCTTCCACCAGGCACCACATCAGGCCAGGCACTCCCTTACACAGTCTCTAGGACCCATCCTTCATGACCCTTGCCACAATTAAAATGAAATAATCCATTACTTAGTTATTTAATATCTGCCCTAAGCAAGAATGAAAACACTGTGAGAAAGGATTGTGTTCAATGAACAACTGGTTAGAAATGAAAACCCCAGATGATAGGCAGCTCTTTCTTGATAACCTTCCACCCCAACATTTTCAACAATAACAAATCCCCTAGCCCAGACCCCCTCCTCTGAGCTCCAGATCCACATACCCAACTGCCTCAAGGTCATGTTCACCCTAGTGGAGACATTCCACACTAACCTGTCCTAAAGCAGACACATTCCTCTCTGTTCCTCTCTTTCTACACTAACCATGTTGGTTGCAGGTGATGCCATCTTCAGTCACCCCAGCCTTGACTCCTTCTAGCTGCTTAGCTCCATCACCCAATCCCCAAGGCATGTCTACTTTATCTTGCAAAAACTTCCCAAATTAAGTTCTTCTTCTCTATCCCTGCCACCACTGCTCCAATTCAGGCTCTCAACATTGTCTGCCTCCTGCTCTGCAATAACCTAATTGGTAATTCTGCCACCAGATCTGAGTCTATAATTCATGCTTAGATAGCAGCCATAGTGATTGGTACTTATGCCTACAATCCTTCAATGACTCTCCTTCGTTCACACCCAAAATCTGTTATTGGTGGCCTAAGCAAACCTATAAATGGGGTCTGTTTGGCCCACATCAGAACTTTTAAAAATGTTTTGGATTAGCTGACATGATAAAAATATGGATTCTGGTTTTCCCTTAAAAAAAAAAAAAAAAAAAAAGAGGAGACTTGGCAATTCTGTGTCTACATTGCCATATAAGATCCACTAGCTGAATGGCAGCTGACCTCTTCAGAAGGAGCACATAATCTACAGGCCACAGCTCTCCCAGCATCCCCTGACTCTAGTTCACTTTACTCAGTGGACATCACTGGCCTCAGACCCTAGGAGTCCTGGAGTTTAGACCCGCGGCAATAGGTTTAGGGCTAAGCTGTGGGAGGCTTAGAGTAGCCTAAGTCCCCTTTAACATTCCAACCAGAACCTCATTCAGCAGAAACACTAAGAATTTCCTGCATTGCTACTTTTCTACTCCCTTACTTCATCCAGGTAACACCCACTCATCTTTAAAGACACAACCAGACATCAAGTCTAGAAAGTGGAGTTAGGTGACACTGCCCCCCACCCCGTCCCCAGTGCTCCACTAATATTCCAAGGATGCTGCCATGTATATAACTACTCATGAATCTGTTGTCTCTACTACTATAGGAGCTTCTTGAGAGAAGAAACTGTTGTTTAAATTCATCTTTGCAACAACAATGGCCAGTCTAGTACACTGTGCACAGCAGATGATCAAACTATTTGTTTGCTTTACAATCGAAAGAAGCACTTCTTTTTTTTTTTTTTTTTTAAGATTTTATTTATTTGTCAGAGAGAGAGGAGAGCGAGCACAGGCAGACAGAATGGCAGGCAGAGGCAGAGGGAGAAGCAGGCTCCCCGCCAAGCAAGGAGCCCGATGTGGGACTTGATCCCAGGACGCTGGGATCATGACCTGAGCCGAAGGCAGCTGCTTAACCAACTGAGCCACCCAGGCGTCCCGAAAGAAGCACTTCTTAATACATTTGCAATACAAATAAATGAGAGCCTCCCTCCCCTTTCTTATTCTTCTTTTTTTTTTTAAGATTTTATTTATTTATTTGACAGAGATCACAAGTAGGCAGAGAGGCAGGCAGAGAGAGAGGAATGGAAGCAGGCTCCCTGCTGGGCAGAGAGCCCCATGTGGGGCTCGATCGCAGGACCCTGGGATCATGACCTGAGCCGAAGGCAGAGGCTATAACCCACTGAGCCACCCAGGCACCCCTCCTTTCTTATTCTTAAGGGCAAATTCTAACAGCTTGAAATGGGGTGGGGGGGAAATCAGTGTATTATCCACAAAGAAGAGATTGATGGACTGCTACTGATCTGATGTAGGACCCAAGGAAAAATTTACCTTCCTAAAGCAGAAAGTAAAGTCATTTTTTCTTCAGGGCCTTTGGAGTTTCACCACCCAAAGTATAGCTGGCCAAGAGTTTTGCAGATAATGATCAAGTAGTTTAACAATCTGTGCACGGCTTGTTCACTTCCAGTATGGTTTACTCTAAGTTTATGATATTGTCATTCACTAAAGAAATGGCATGAAACCACAAGTGTGGTTCTCTGAGTTTTGCTTTTTACTGTTCAGAGAAATTCAATAATAGAGATGTGCACGCTCTGTCACTGACACATATAATGGGACGCCAACCCAGAAGAATCCTGGAAGAAATGGTAGCACCTGGTACTAATTTTTTCTGTTTGACTAAATCAAAATGTAAGTTTTGCCTTTAAGGCTCAAACAGCATTTCAATGCATGTGGAAAATAGTCATCTTAAAACAGAGCTGGGGGGCACCTGGGTGGCTCAGTGGGTTAAAGCCTCTGCCTTCAGCTCAGGTTATGATCCCGGTGTCCTGGGATCAGGCCCCACATCGGGCTCTCTGCTCTGCGGGGAGCCTGCTTCCTCCTCTCTCTCTCTGCCTGCCTCTCTGCCTACTTGTGATCTCTGTCAAATAAATAAATAAAATCTTAAAAAAAAAAAAAAAACAGAGCTGGTTGAATCATCTGACTAGAAAAGCAAGGGATAAGGCCTCTTCCCGATTTCCTGTCCCTCTTCATCAAGGCTTTCCAAAATTCTACTCCTGCGTCGTTCCTACATCATCTCATGTGACTCCTGGATACCAAGTTCTCAAATGGCCTGTCCTGGAAAGGAAGTTTCCATACACTCATGCCTCCAGACTAGCCTTTCAAGCACTCCTTAATCATCCATCCCTCCTCATCTCCACACACACATTCCCAGAACTATGATAGGAGCCCTAGAGAAATTCAGGAACCCTAGAAGAGCGAAAAAGGGGTGGGGTGGCTGCTCCACGTTTCCTCCTTATTTAAAGAAAAAAAAAAAAAAAAAAAGAAAGACGAAAGCGGCACACAGGCTTTTAAGTTTATGCTGAGTGAAGCCTGGGAAAGTCCTGTCTAAAGTGGCCTCACGGGTGTGGCCCTACGGCTGCACCCGGGCCCGAGGTGGGGTCAAATGGCAAAGATGCGGGCCCGAGCGAGTGCCAAGGGATCTGGGGGCTCGGGTCTGAATAAACAAGAACCTGGGCGAGCCAGAACGCGTTAGAGCCCAACAGGCGCCAGGACTTCGGGAAGGCGATCCTTAGGAACAGTTCCAGCGCTCAGAAGGGAGAGCCGTCCTCATGCACAGGATTCCCCACAGCCTAGGTCGGGCCGGAGAAGGGGGCTCTCCCGGTCCATAACGGACGAAAAACTCAGTGACCGTATCACCGAGCCAGAGCAGGCCGGGTACAGACCAGATGAACAAGTCCCCGGCCGGGCCCGGGGGTCGCAGCGAGCTCCGCAAGGACCCGTAGGGCCCGAGACGCGCCACGCCTCGGTCTCCACGCTCCACTTACGTCGTTGACCGTCGCTGCCCAGAGCCCGGGCTCCGGGACGGCGCCCACAGCCGCCGGCGCCCAACACAGGAGGTAGAGGGCGACGCGAAGCAGCGGAGCCCCGACAAGAAGGCGGCGTCCGGGCTGGAGCCGGGCTCCGATGCGGCAGGCGGCGGCCATCTTGACACGGAAGCCGCACCTGGCGCTCCGAGACGCCCGCCACGCCCCGGGTCCGCACCTGGTGAGCTCCGCCCCCGGGAGGCGGGTTCGGGTCGGTTGGTGTGTCTCTAACTGGGAGGTGGACGAGGGGGTTTGGGCTTGGGCGATGAGGCCCGGTTAGGGCCCGCGAAGCTGGGCTGAGGCCCGGGCGCAGGCGTGGAGCTAAAGAAGCTAGAGCACGGCTAGGAGGGGTGGGCGGGTCAGAGAGTGGAGGCGGGCCTCGGGGCCGGGCCGGAGTGGGAAGGCGGGGCTAGATTTGGGGCGGGGGCGGGATGGGAGGCGGGACTCAGGGCCGGGCCCGAGTGTGGAGGCGGGCCGCGGGAATAGGCGGGGTGTGGACGGGACCATACTGGGGCCAGCCTGAAGCCGAAAATTCAGGTCCTAGATTTAACTGTGGTTGTAGTCCGAGCTTAGTGGAGAGTATGGGATGGTTTCATGTCAAACTTCTGCTCTTTGTGTCTCAGTTTCTTGCATCCTCTGCACGTGCTCCTACCCAGTCCTCTCAGCTCAAGGGAAACAAACTGTTCTCTAAATTCATGGAAAGTGGTCCGGAAAGTACTTTGAGGTCAGGGTCCCTGAACCCAAGGCTCTGTGTTGTAAGCGTAACGTCGGTAGCACAGTTAGTAATTTTCAGACAAATAAAGCCTCCTGGTTACTTAAAGCTGAAAGTGGCAGGGCTTACATCTGTCTTATTGTGTACTTCGCCCAGCGTTTTCTTCTTTGAAAGCTTGCTATCAAAGAGAACTCCTTTACTGTCAAATGTAAGTAATGTCCAGAGGAAAAATACAATCCCGGATTAATATTGTTATAACTTAAAATAGAACTTATTTATAGTCAAGAGGCTCTCTCTGCCTTATGAGTCACTCTAGACACTTACTCAGCCAGTAATTACTGAGGGTCTAGTCCAGAGTTCTGAGTTGAGGTTCATGTACATATATAAATGTGAAGATTGAATTTGTGAAAGCTCCTTTTCACAAGAAACTTGTAATTATATATAATTTTTTTATTGTGTCAGATTTTTATTGTTTACTAAATGCTTCGTATAGGCCCCTTGTTCTACAACCATCAAAATTCGAGAGCACAAGGAGATAGGTTTCTGGAACACTGGCCAATCCTACCCAGTAGGTGGCACTAGCAGTTTGAAAGATATTTGCTATAAATTCGTGTACTATAAATGTCTTTGTAATCCAGAAGTCTTTAACTTCCAACTTCAGTTGATGATGCTATATATATATATATATATATATATATATATATATGATTAAAATAATTAAAACCTTAATTCAGTCAACAAATATTGTGTGCCTTAGTGCTAAGTATTGCACATTTGTACAGATTGCTGGTAATAGACTCAGCGAGGATTTTACATTATTAAAGTATAAGTACTTTTGTCATTTAGGTTTTGTGGCTATTTTATTAAAACCTAGCTTCCGGGGCGCCTGGGTGGCTCAGTGGGTTAAGCCGCTGCCTTCGGCTCAGGTCATGATCTCAGGGTCCTGGGATCGAGTCCCACATCGGGCTCTCTGCTCAGCAGGGAGCCTGCTTCCCTCTCTCTCTCTGCCTGCCTCTCTGTCTGCTTGTGATCTCTGTCTGTCAGATAAATAAATAAAATCTTAAAAAAAAAAAAAAACCTAGCTTCCAAGGCAGACTGGAACTACTGTCACTGGAGCGCCTGGGTGGCTAAGTGGGTTAAGCCTCTGGCTTCGGCTCAGGTCATGATCTCAGGTTCCTGGGATCGAGCCCCACCTCAGGCTCTCTGCTTGGCAGGGAGCCTGCTCCCCGCCCCCCACCTCCCACCCACCTACCTCTCTGTCTACTTGTGATCTCTGTCTGTCAAATAAATAAATTAAATAAAATCTTAATAATAATAAAAAAAAACTACTGTCATTGACTTGAGCAAATCAAGCAACATTGGTATCTCCTGCATCCAAGGCACTGCCTTGGTAGGGATAAGATCAATGCAGCATATAGTCTCTGCCATCATTGGTGAGGATGTAAAAATGTAAAAAGATGTGCACATGTAAAAAACCAATTATACGAGGCAGAACAGGTAAAGCCTTGAAGCATGGATATTAAGAGCGTATGAGGGTAATTTGGTTATTTTTTTCAAGAGTCCTTTATCTTTTAGAGATTTCCTTCCTTTGAGTTTGCCCAGAACCAGACCCTGAGGTAAAGATTTGAGAAGTAGTTCATTTGAGAGATGCAAGAAACACCAGTAGGGGAGTGTTATGGACTGAATTTCCCCCCAAAATTCATATGCTAAAGTCTTAACCCCCAGTTCCTCAGAATGTGACTGTATTTGGAAATAGGGCCTTAAAACAGGTAATTAAGGTGAAAACGAGGTTGTATATGTGGGCCCTACTCCAGTATGACTGGCATTCTTATAAGAAGAGGAAATTAAGATATGCGTGTGCGCGCACCTCTGCGCACGCAGGGATGCGCACCCACACACAAAGACCACGTGAAGACACAGGGAGAAGACAGTCATCTATCTATAAGCCAAGGAGAGAGGTTCAGAAGAGACCAACCCTGCTGACACCTTGAACTCTGACACCTTGATGTCAGACTTCTAGTTTCTACAATGATGAGAAAATAAATTATGTTAAGTCGCCCAGTCTGTGGTACTTTGTTATGGCAGCCCGGAAAAACTGATACAGGGAGTGAGCAAATGGGACACAGAGATGATACAGATAATAAAGGGGGCATTATCACATCAGCTACTACTGTGGGCAAAGGGAATGTAATCTCATTGAGAAACTTAGGAAAAAGTGTGAAACGCATGCCTCGTAATCATCTCACTAGGGATGAAGGAGCTGAGATATCCATATCTTCATACCTGTTAGTCCTTGGTTATGATCTGTCCCTGTGGGGTCGGGGGTACACCAATGACACTGGCAGTTCCAATCTACTATGAGCAGGACACAGTAGTTCTCCCCGCTTTTGAGGAAAGCCTTTAAGCAAAGAGATGCAGGCAATGAGAGCTAGAGTCAGTTCAGCCACACTGAAGTGAAAGAACAGGAGGAATATGGGCAGGGCACTGACAAGGACCCTGCAGAAACTCATCCTGAAATATTTATATGATTTATATATGATGTCTGGGATTTTCTTTAAAATAATATAAGAAGGAGAGAAGTGAGTGGGGACACAGACAAAACAAGACTGGCCATGGGTTGAACATTTTCTAAGACCTGGAGATAGATACAGGGGCATTTACATGACTATCCTGTTTATTTTTGTGTAAGTTTGAAATTTTCCGTAATAAAAAAAAAGTTTTTAGGGTGCTTGGGTGGTTCAGTCAGTTAAGTGGCTGCCTTCAGCTCAGGTCATGATCTCAGGGTCCTGGGATCCAGCCCCAGCCTGCTTCTCCCTTTCCTCCCTGCTCATGCTCTCTCTTGCTATCTCTCTCAATAAATAAGTAAAATCTTTAAAAAATTTATAAAAATTCGTTAGAGACTTCTGCTAGATGGAGCAGTAGGGACCAAGTTACCCTCCTGCTTAAAACAACAACAATAGGGCGCCTGGGTGGCTCAGTGGGTTGGGCCGCTGCCTTCGGCTCGGGTCATGATCTCGGGGTCCTGGGATCGAGTCCTGCGTCAGGCTCTCTGCTCAGCAGGGAGCCTGCTTCCCTTCCTCTCTCTCTGCCTGCCTCTCTGCCTACTTGTGATCTCTGTCTGTCAAATAAATAAATAAAATCTTTAAAAAAAAAAAAACAATAAACACCAAATATATGAAACAACAGTTTTCAAGACACTGGACAGCAGGTAATGGACAATTATCACATTCCATAAGAATTAAATAGATAGATAGATTAATTAAATCAGGCCCTCTTATTGGTCCAGCTTACTAGCTTAAGAAAGTTTCCAGATCAAAATATGGGAAGAGAAACCAAAGCAGACCTAGCAGATTCCCAGAGGGTAGAAGATGGGATCCAATGCTGGTTTGTAGGACTGAATATGGAGAGGAAAGAGCTGTACAATGAGGGAACCTTGGGATCTCTAGATGGTTCTCCTCAAATCTTCAGCAAGAACTGATCAGTTTCCACATGGGAAGAAACTGCCTGATGCCAAGAAAAGATTTGCCAAGAAGGAACAGTACCCGAAAGGCTGGGAATAGTGCCTGCTCTGACCAGCTAACCCAGGGCATTTCACAGATTTATAGGGCATTTTCTAGAGTTCTCGAAATTTTTTTGCCCCGACAATGGAGACTTAACAGTCCCAAATTAAATAAGGCTCTTAAACCCAATGAACAAATCTTAAAAGCAAGACCTAAAAGGTAAAATAGTTTCCAAAAAAGTGTGTCCAAGAACAGAACTTAAGGATATTTATAGGTATTATAAAAAATCTCCAGCACCCTAGAAAATCAAATCACAATGTTTGTCATCCTATTAAAAGTTACCAGGTAGGGGCACCTGGGTGGCTCAGTGGGTTGAGCCTCTGCCTTCAGCTCAGGTCATGGTCTCAGGGTCTTGGGATGGAGCCCCGCATCAGGCTCTCTGCTCGGCAGGGAGCCTGCTTCCCCCTCTCCCTCTGCCTGCCTCTCTGCCTACTTGTGATCTCTCTCTCTGTCAAATAAATAAATAAAATATTAAAAAGAAAAAAAGTTACCAGGTATGTGGGGTGCCTGGGTGGCTCAGTGGGTTAAGGCCTCCGCCATCGGCTCAGGTCATGGTCTCAGGGTCCTGGGATCGAGCCCCACATTGGGGTCTCTGCTCACCAGAGAGCCTGCTTCCTCCTCTCTCTCTGCCTGCCTCTCTGCCAACTTGTGATCTCTGTCTGTCAAATAAATAAATAAAATGTTAAAAAAAAAGTTACCAGGTATGCAAAGAATCAGGAAAATATAAGACATAAGAAGAGAAAAAAAATTGGGGGCGCCTGGGTGGCTCAGTGGGTTAAGCCGCTGCTTTCGGCTCGGGTCATGATCCCAGGTCCTGGGTTCAAGCCCCGCATCGGGCTTTCTGCTCAGCAGGGAGCCTGCTTCCTCCTCTCTCTCTGCCTGCCTCTCTGCTTACTTGTGATTTCTCTCTGTCAAATAAATAAATAAAATCTTAAAAAAAAAAAGAAGAAGAGAAAAAAATTGAAACTGATCTAGAACTGACATGTCAAAATGAGCAGAAAAGAATATTAAAAATTATTGTAACTTTTTTTTTTAAGATTTTATTTATTTGATAGAGAGAGATCACAAGTAGAGAGAGAGAGAGAGAGAGGACGAAGCAGGCTCCCCGCCTAGCAGAGAGCCCGATGCGGGACTTGATCCCAGGACCCTGAGATCATGACCTGAGCCGAAGGCAGAGGCTTAACCCACTGAGCCACCCAGGCAGCCCCTTATTGTAACTTTTTATTAAAGATTTTATCCATTTATTTGAGAGAGAGTGTGAGAGAGAGAGCACACAGCAGGGGCAGAAGAGAGGGAGAAGTGGACCTCCCTGCCAAGCAGGGAGCCCAATGCAGAACTCAGTCCCAGGACACTGGGACCATGACCTAAACCGGAGGCAGACAACCAACCGACTGAGCCACCCAGGCTCCCCAAAAGTTATTGTAACTTAATTCCATACGTTCAAAAGTTAAGTAGAGACATGGAAAATAGAAAAAAGACCAAATTAAGTTTCTGGCAATGCAAAATACAATGCATGAGATAAAAAATATTCTGGATGGAATTAATGACAGATTGGCTACTCTAGAAGGAAACATTAGTGAACTTGAAGACATAGGAATAAAAACTAATCAAAATCTTAGAAAAGAAAAAAGAATGAAAAAATATTAAACATCAGTGAGCAGCGAGGATCAGTGTGTAGTCAAGTGGCCCAATATATGTGTAACTGGAATCCCAAAAGAAGGGAGGGTCAGAAAAAATTTTTGAATAAATAATGGCTGAAATTTTCTCAAACTTGATAAAAACTATAAACTCACAGATCCAAGAAGATAATTAAAGGCAAACAGAAGAAATCCAAAGATTACACCAAAGCATATCATAAGCAAATGCATAAAATCAGTGATAAAGAAAAAGATTTTAAAAGCAAAGAAAAAGGGGGCACTTGGGTGGTTCAGTCAATTAAGTGGCGACTGTTGATTTTGGCTCAGGTCGTGATCTCAGGGTCCTGGGATCAAGCCCCACATCAGCCTCCGTACTCACTGAGTAGTCTGAGGATTCTATCTCTACCTCCCCCTCTGCCTCTCCTTCTGATTGCACTCTCTCTGTCATTCTCTAAAATTAGTAAGTAAATCTTTTTTTTTTAAAGGCAAAAAAAAAAAAAAAAAGAGGATGTGTTATATACAAAAAAAAAAAAAAAACCCCAAAGAGATAAGAATGACATAAATTTCTTGTCAGAAACAATACAAATAAGAAGACAATGGAGAAACATTTTAGAAGTATTGAGAGAAAAATTTTTTTTCAATCTAGAAATCAATACTCAGCAGAAATATCTTTCAAAACAAATGAGAAACAGTCATTTTCAGGGACACCTGGGTGTCTCATTTGGTTAAATGTCTGCCTTCAGCTCAGGTCATGATCTCAGGGTCCTGGGATCAAGTCCCGCATTGGGCTCCTTGCTCAGTGATGAGCCTGCTTCTCCCTCTGCCTGCCGCTCCCTCTGCTTGTGTTCTCTCTCTCTCTGACAAATAAATAAATAAAAACCTTTAAAAAAAAAGAATTGTTAAAAAAAAAATAGTCATTTTCAGATTTATAAAAGCCAAAGGAATTAATCGTGAGAAGACCAGCCTTGAGAAGAAATGTCCAGAAGATGATTCTAGGTGGGAGACTGGATTCACACAAAGGAATTAAGAGCAGTGGAAATGGTAACAACATTATAAGATCTTATAATTGAAATATCTTTAACAGATATTTTACTACTTAAACAAACATAATAACACTATTTTTGGGTTTATCACATGTGTGAAATAAAATCCATGCCTCAATAGCATAATGCCCAGGACTGGAGAAGTGGAAATATACTATTATATGATTTTTATACTATACATGATATATCACTTGAACAGAGACTGATAAGTTAAGTATATAACTATAAATCTTAAGATAATCACTAGAAGAACAAAAACTGATGGGAGGTGAAATGGAATTATAAAAAATATTTTATTATTCCAAAAGAAGGCAGAAAAAAATAGATAAAGGGAATAAAACACAGATAGGACAAATACAAAACAAATAACAAGATGGTTGCTTGTAAACCAACCGTATCAATAATCATATTAGATGCCAGTGGTCTAATTAAGTAAAAGACAGTGATGTCAGATCGGTTGGAAAAAAAAAGAAAAACCAACTGTATGTTGCCTACATGGAAGGCACTTTAAATATAAAAAATGCAAATAGGTAAAATTGAAAAGCATGAAAGTTGTATGAGAGGAAAGCTAGAATGACTATACTAACATCAGACAAAGTAGATTTCACAGCAGAGAATATTTTGAGGGATATAAGGAAGGTAATGTTATAATGTTAAAGGGATCACTTCATCTGAAGGAAACAATAATCCTATATACTTATGCACCTAATAACAGAGTTTAAAATGAGTGAAGGAAGAACTAGATGGAAATCTATAAACACCCATAATTATAGTCAACCCCAAAAGAAACCTTGAATCCATTAGCAGTCATTTTTTGTTCTCTCCTCTGCCAGCCCCAGGCAAACATTAATCTACTTACTGTCTGTATGGATTTGCCTGTTGTGGATATTTCACATAAATGGAATCACACAGTATGTGGTCCTTTGTGATTAGCTTCTTTCACTCAACTTATTTTCAGAGTTAATCCACATTGTATCATATATCAGTACATTATGGCTGAATAATCTTCCATGGTATAGATATCCCACATTTTGTTTATCCATTCGTCATCCACTGATGAGCATTCAGGTTGTTTCCACCTTTTGGTTATTATGAATAGCACTGCTATGAATATTTGTGTATAAAGTTACTGTGTGAACCTCTTTTCAATTCTCTTGGATATACACCTAGGAATGCAACTGGTGGGTCATAATGTAAATCTATATTTTAACTATTTGAGGAACTGCCAAGCTGTTTTTTAAAGCTGCTATAGTATTCTGTAATCTCATCAGCAATGTATGAGGGTTCCAATTTCTCCACATCCTTACCAACACTTTTCATTAACTGTCTTTTGGATTATAGCCATTCTAGTACCTGTGTGATAGTATGTTACCATTATTTCCTTTTAAATATTTTATTTGTAAGTATTCTCTACATTCAGTGTGGGGCTTGAACTCACAACCCTGATATCAAGAGTTGCATGCTCCACCAACGGAGCCAGCCAGGTGCCCCCTCACTGTGGTTTTGATTTACATTTTCCTAATGACTAATGATGTTGAATATGTTTTCATGTGTTCATTGGCTGTTATATATTTTCTTAGGAAAAGTATATATTCAAATCCTTTGCCCTTTTAAAAAGTGGGGTTTTTTCCCTTTTAAAAATTAGGTTGTCTTTGTATTGTTGAGTTGTAAGAATTATTTATATTTCTAGATATAAGTCCCTCTTTATCCAGCCTAATGATCTCTGTCTTTTCAATTAGAATGTTTAATCCACTCACATTTAGTGAAGCACTTATCACTGGCTGAACAGGGAACACTGTGAATGCAGGGCAAACTTGTAAATTTCCTGAATTTGGGATATATTCTCCAAGCTGTAGACAGATCTATAAACAAATATTGTTTATATATTTATATACATATTTTATATATATAAACAAATACCTTTCTACAAAAGGTAGAGGCTTTATTGCCTCATGATGTTTAAGTACAGCAATGTTTAGTAATCTAAACCATGCTGACCCAGGGATGACATCCCTAAAAGCCAGACTTAAAAAATGAAAACAAGAATAACTTTTTTTTTTAAAGATTTTATTTATTTATTTGTCAGAGAGAGAGAGGGAGAGAGAGCGAGCACAGGCAGACAGAACGGCAGGCAGAGGCAGAGGGAGAAGCAGGTTCCCTGACGAGCAAGGAGCCCAATGTGGGATTCAATCCCAGGACGCTGGGATCATGACCTGAGCCGAAGGCAGCTGCTCAACCAATTGAGCCACCCAGGCGTCCCGGGAATAACTTTTAAAAATTAACTAAGCAGGGCTCTCTGCTCAGCAGGGTGCCTGCTTCCCTCTCTCTCTCTCTCTCTCTCTCTGCCTGCCTCTCCGTCTACTTGTGATCTCTCTCTGTCAAATAAATAAATAAAATCTTTTAAAAAAAAATTAACTAAGCAGAGGCATCAGTAGCCAAGCATTGGAGGAGAAACAGTCTATAGGATTAATTCAGGCAAGCCATTAAACAAATGAGAAAACACACAGTAATAACAACCACCTCTGGAAGGAGGAACAAATAGAATCTATAGTTGCTGTTATATATAATCTGAGATATCCAGTTTCAACAAAAAATATGTGAAACATGCAATGAACAAGTTAACTCATACACAGAAAAAAAAAGTAGTCAGTAGGAATTGTCCCTGAGAGGCCCAGATGACAGATTTGGTAGGCATTTTATTATTTTAAAAGCATCTATTTATAAATATGTTCAAAGAACTAAAGAAAATTATGCTTAAAAATTTTTAACTAGAGGGGCACCTGGGTGGCTCAGTGAGTTAAAGCCTCTGCCTTCGGCTCAGGTCATGATCCCGGGATTCTGGGATCGAGCCCCGCATTGGGCTCTCTGCTTGGCGGGGAGCCTGCTTCCCTTCCTCTCTCTCTCTCTCTGCCTGCTTGTGAATTCTTTCTGTCAAATGAATAAATAAAATCTTAAAAAAAAATTTTTTTTAAACTAGAAATCAAATAGAGAATACAAAGAAATACAAGTTATTAAAAGAAAAGTGGCACATTCGGAGTTAAAAGTACAATTACTGAGGTGCACCTGGCTGGCCCAGCTGGTACAGCATGCAGCTCTTGATCTCGGAGTCGTGAGTTCAAGCCCCACACTGGGGGCAGAGTTAACATAAAAACAATTTTTTTTAAAGGTACAATTACTGAGATGAAAAACTCTCCAGAAGGACTCAGAGCAGATGTGAGCCAGCAGAAGAAAGAACAGTTGAATCTGAAGATAGATCAGTAGAGATACTCTAACGTGAAGTATAGAAAGAAAAGATTGGAAAACTATGGATTTATGTAACAAGAAATTATTTTCTATACTTGGAGAAACTATGTTAAAAGAAGCCATCAGGACTCGTGGAGTTTAAGTGGCAGTCTACATTCTCTTGAACTGCCCAGACCATTGTGGTATAATGGAACTTTGGTTTTCAAACTCCTGCAAATGGCCCTTTAATTTTAAGTTTGACAGGGCAGGGCCTGAGGGCCTGCTTCCAGCGAAAGCACGTGTTCTCTAGTTCTGAGGTTTGTTGGAGTCTAAACATCATCTGCGGGCTTGGCTTCAACAAAATGTGCAAGTCAGAGCATTCTGAGGAATATTTTTTAAAAGAAAGTATTCATCTAAAGCCCTGTGTTCCCTCCTCTAGACTGTTATTCAAGACAGCAAGGCTGTTCTTTGCAAATCCCAATGTCCAGAAAAAAGCCTTCTTCTCAGGGAATATTAGTAAATGGATGAATTGATTATATGTGGCCTCACAGGACTGTTGTTTGAAAACACTGCCTTGGTTAGAATTTATAACTGTGCAGTCTCGATAAGTCCACGAATTAATTTCATATTCTCGTGTCCTTAAAACGTAGGAAGGGTTAATGTATAGAACAATCAAGTTGCTCTTTCAAGTATCTACACATGGAATCCCATTTCAGTAGAAGATGATGTACATGAAAATATTCTGAGGTAGTGGTCTTTGGGTTACAGCATCTAGAAATAATCATTACCCTTTATAAAAAAGGATTTTATTTATTTGACAGAGAGAGACACAGCAAGACAGAGAACACATGCCGGGGGAGTGGGAGAGGGAGAAGCAGGCGTCCCGCTGAGCAGGGAGCCCAATGCGGGGCTCAATCTCAGGACCCTGGGATCATGACCTGAGCCGAAGGCAGATGCTTAATGACTGAGCCACCCAGGCACTCCTAAACATTATTTTTTTTTTAAAGTTTTTGTTTTAAAGATTTTATTTATTTACTGGGGTAGGTGGAAAGGAGCAGAGGGGGGAGGGAGAGGGACAAATATGGTCTACACTGAGCGTGGAGCCCAACAATCCGAGGACACTGAGATCCCCACCTGAGCCAAAACCAAGTCCCACGCTTAATCAGCTAAGCCACTCAGGCACCCCTCATTATATTTAAATATAATTAATTTAGGTAATTTAGACAGGCTCACATGAAACAGAGGGCAGTTTTACTTCTGTTCTGGGAGCTTTAAAAGAGAGGATAAAATCTACATGTAGAAACATCATGCTTTACAGAAATGTTCATTAAAGAAAACAAAACTTCCCATTTTTTCATTTGTCACCTAAGGTAACTCCATGTCTTCAGAGAAGTTAAGTTGCTGTCATAGCTGGTTTATTTTTGGGTCCATTATTTTCCCATTGACTCAGCAGAAGTTCTCACTTGTTTTTGCCATTGACCAGGAGAAGTCACAAAGGTCCTGACTTTCATGAGTCAGGATTAGTCTGGCTACAGTCAATCTGACTTGCAAGATAAGAGACTGTGGTTTGGCCTGTTTCCTGAGCTGGAACTTCTGCTGGGTCTGGGGTCATGGAGGCAGAGGGAGAGTCCCTCCATCCTGGGAGGGCACTCAGACCCAACTCTGGTCCTACAATCTTGTCCAAAGGCCACTACTGCCATTACCCACATCTGGGGATGGATGGGCACTGAGGCTCACCAGTAGTCAAATTCCAGGATGAGATGGATAGGAGAGGAACCGCTGGGCATCAGGGTATAGAGAGTTGCCTGCCTCTGAGCCCCGGAGTAATCTGGGGTGAGGGATGACAGCGAGTCTCCTTCACTCTGCCAACTTCCTCATCTCTGTGCATCCCCGGCAATGGTGAAATTCTTTTATTTTTGAGTTGGTGTCATCGTAGAGGGAGTTGATAACACAATCAGGGAAAATATTTCTAAGATGACAACTGGTGAATTTGTACAGCATAAAAAACAAAATTGGGAGAAGCTTCCATTTGGGAAAAGTCTCTAATAGACATAAAGTTCTTTCAAAGACCTTGCCTCCTTCCCCTTCCTACAGAACCACCCAGGGGGTTGCAGGAGAAGGGATTGCGATTTGTGCTGTACACTTATGGAAAACAACTCGGGCTCCAGCAGGCCAAGTGACCTACCTAGACGGTCAAGGAGCATTCACATGACTGGTTCCTGTCCAGCGTCTGCCCCTGCCTGTGTGGCCCAGCTCAGGAGGCTCTGATCTTCACTTCTGCTTTCTACTTAGGAAAGGAAAAGAAAGGAAAGGAAGGAGGTAGGGTGGGAGGGAAGCAAGGAAAAACCCTCCCAGGGCAGAGCTAGTCCCAACCTGTAGGTCACTAGTATTTCTGGTTATTTGTTTATTCTCTTGCCCTCTTCCCCTCACACGAAGACAATGACCCAATTTGTTTCTCTCTGTTTTCTCTCCCCCCTTTTTGTCCATAAGAGCCACTTTACAAGAGTAATTTGAGTTTTACAAAAGGGAATTTAAAAAGGCTATTTTCAGTTCATGTGCAGGAGTTTCCCAATGATGGCGTTCTCTGAAACTTACTTCTTCCAGAACTTTCAAACATTTCTCAGTGAGATTTGAAATGTTGGAATATGGTTGCGCATCTTCATTTCCCTCTGGGATAAGGAAGTAGGGATGGGAAGGTGCCTGCCCATCGCATCCATTTAATCAAGGGCCTGGTGCATTGCTGTGGGTTTACAGACAAAAGTGAGTTTCTCTGCTGTGTTTGTTGATGTCTCAAGAAAAGCCAGAAAGCCATAGCTTGCTCACCTCTCCACGCTCTTCTGGAGCGGAACTGGTCCAGGCTTCTTGGCCCTTCCTCAGGCCACACGGTACAGACTGAGCAAACTGGACAGGATTTGGGGGGCCGTGGACATTGATGAGCTATTTATTATCTGTGTTTACACTGTACAATTATAGTCAGAAATATAAAGCACAAAGTATATTAACTTAGGTATTTCATGTTAAATTTATATGAAACTGCCAATAACATTGTTTCAATTTATTTTTCTTATGCATGTGAACATACCTTACTACAGTGGGTTTTTTTTGCTTGAACTAGCCACTCAGTTCCCGATCTAGGATTTAATGATGAACTATTCACATTCTTTTTTTTTCAGATTTTATTTGTTTATTTTAAGAGAGAGAGAGAGAGAGACGTGAGAGAGGGAACATATGCAGGCAGAGTAGGAGGGGGGAAGCAGGCTTCCCCTGAGCAGGAAGCCCAATGCGGGGCTCGATCCCAGGATTCTGGGATCATGACCTGAGCTGAAGGCAGACGCTTAACGACTGAACCACCCCGGCGCCCCAAACTATTCATATTCTTGATAGTCACCATCAATAAGAAATTTTGCACAAGTAGGTGATATAAAATTTTTTGTTGGATTTTTTCAACAACCATTCCAAAATTTCTAACAGCAGAAATTATCTATTATCTTTATAGGTTTTAACAGTCCCCCCCCTTTTTTTTTGCTTGTTCACTGATAAAATGTAATGCTAGCTTTTTCTACAATGCAGATCCTTTTCAAGCCCTCAGAACTTTCTTGTATGGAGCATTTCATAGCAACAGTGAAACGGGCTCCTGCTAGAGTCTGGGGCTCCTGGGTTGGCAGCCAAGACCAGGACCCAGGCTGTGGGGGCCACACCCTGTGTGGCCAGCGCCCACACAGATCCTCACAGCCTGCGGCAACTTGGGTGAGGCTGCTCCCAAGTGGGCAGCAACAGGCCCGAGGAATCAATGCTCACACTGCCGTCTGTCTATTGCCTTCACCAGGAGAGTAAGTTAGGGTCTCCCTGCCTCAGCCTGCCCATCTGTGAAGTGGAGAGAACAGTAGTACGTACCTGCTGGGGGTGTTATTAGGATGAAATGAGTGCTATGTGTGGCCACACAGTAAGTGCTACCTAGGTGTTTATTAGATACAATTAAAAGGTCAAGGGGCTCTGGAGCAAAGACCCGAATCATGTGCTGTACCAGCCAGAATCATATTACTTGGCTCTAGAATTCTGGCTGCACCGCTCCCTAGATGTGGCCCACAGCAGGTTACTCAGCGTCTCCAGCCTCGGATTCCTGGCCCATCCGTGATGATGGCATCGGTACCCATGGTAGTGTTGTACAGATTAAATAGGGCAGTTCACGTAAAGTGCTCGAAACACAGCAAGTGCTCCAGGAACACTGGCTGCCAAGACACAGCAGGGCCTGGATGTGAACTCAGAGGCACCGAGTTCCAAGCAGGGGTAGACCCTGTCCATGGTCCATGTCTACCTCCTGCAAGTTGCGACTCTCCAACAGAAAAGCGCTCCACCTGTCCAACTCTCTTCTAACAAGTTATTTTAAATCTTTCCACCCAGATTGTACTTTTCCATATTTTTTGCTCTTCATCTTTGGACTCTGGAGTGGTTTTTCCATATCCTGATAGAATAATGCTAAGATCGGTCAAAGCGACTGCATAGAGGGCCAGGCATTAAAGGGAATTCCTTTTGCAAAGACACAGAGGCTGCTGGTCAGTGACCACTCTTTTTCCAAGTAAGTATGACACATCCTTCCTCATTCATATTTATTAAGAAGTCCTATCAAAGAATTAATCAGTTATAAAACTTTAAATATTAAATAAATCATTCTTAGCAAATAGGTGATTCATGTAAGAATATCAGATTTTTCATAAGACCAGAAGCAAAGTCAAATACATCATTTCATTTTACCAATTATTTTAACACTTAATGGTCATAAAAAAGAAAAGGACTTTAAAAAAATACACTGACTCTGTGCTAATGTTAATACCAGGGAACAGCTGTAGAGATGAGGCTGTTAAAGTGTAAATTTTAGATCTGCAAGGGAAGCAACATGAAATAAGTCAACTTTTATTAAAATAGATCTTTTCTCTTTCCAGCATATACATATATACGTACTTTCTCTTTAAATAAATATATATTATGTATTTTTCACGATGACTTACTTGACAACATTCACCTGGTGCTTTAGGACCATGGCATTCAATTGGGAAAGGAAGACAGATTCCAAAAACATGGAGTGTACAGGGATTCTCCCAAAGCAGAAGAATTGCCTTGAGTTGGGAATGTCTCTCGGCTCTCCTCATATGAGGACTTCTGAGTCTTCTGAGGAGTTGTCGGCAAATAAAAGTCCATCTGGTGATGGGCTCCCCAAGGGCAGTGTGCTGGACTGGGACCAGGAGACTCCATTTTTTACAAGTCTGTCCTCTGGCAGAACACAGTTCTTTTCCGGGGCGGCAGAAGCCAGATCTCCCCATTCCTCATTGCCCCCGTTCAGGATGTACCTTTCCTCCTGAGGTCTGTTCTCGTGAACTTCTGCCGTCACGATGCTGACAGCCGCACTGGGAGTACAAGAACCAATAATAGAGTCAAGATCAATATTCATGTCTAGCTGAGCAAGGGCGGGGCCCTCTCCAGGGTCCTCACAACTCTCGGGAAACTGTGTGTTGATGTAAATGACATCAGCTTTGTCCTGAACTTCAGGCAAACTTTCCAAGAGCTTTTCTAGCTTCAGCCTCAACATGGAAAAGGTAGGTCGGTCCAAGGGCTCAGCTCTCCAGCAAGAATGCATTATTTCATACCTACAAGCATACAGAAGCGTGAGTTATTTCTCGGCCCAGCACCCGGAGCCCTGAGTGCAGTCCACACCTTGTTTTCACCTATTCTTTGATTCCGTCACATTTTAATCCACACTAATTCTACCTCTAGTAAATTTACTGTGGTTTGCTCATGGCATAATATTTGTTCAGTTTTATAAATGTCCCATGGGTATGTAATAAGTGATTCTCTGGCCCCAGGAATACAGAACTTATGTGGCAATTATATCTAATGTTGTGAAACAGGACTATTTCAGGTCCTCCCTTCATGCTAGAGGTTGGCAAACCATATGGCCCACGGGCTAAGTCCAATCCATTGTCTGTTTTGTAAATAAAGTTTTATTGGAACACAGCTACATTTATTTGTTGACATATTGTCTACAGCTGCTTCTGTTATCATGGCAGAGTCGAGTAGTTGTTACAGAACCACATGGGCTGCAAAATCAAAAATATGTATCATTTGGCACTTTATAGAGAAAGTATGCTAACCCCAGTTCTATACCATCAAACTGGGACTGCAGCCAGGAGAGCTGTGTTAGCTGGGCCCTGGGGCAGGGGCTAAAGTGGTGAAGGATGTCTACCTCACAGGGCTGGGCGTTTTGTGTGTGTCACTACACTGAATCTTCTCAACAGCCCTGTCATTGTTATACTGCAGTGAAAATGAGAACGGGCTCTGGGACGTTACAGATGCCACCACGGCTGTGTGGATGGGAGGGGAACCAGCCTCTGACTGGACAACTCCTACTCCCAGGAGCTCATGGCCCCTGTGCTGTGTTCTGTACAGACAACTGGCTCTTCCGGGTAGCTTCTTCATTCCCAGTGTTTGATAGAATTAAGAATTATGAGCACAACTGGGCGCCTGGGTGGCTCAGTGGGTTAAGCCTCTGCCTTCGGCTCAGGTCATGATCTCAGGATCCTGGGATCGAGCCCCGCATCAGGCCTCTCTGCTCAGCAGGGAGCCTGCTTCCTCCTCTCTCCCTGTCTGCCTTCTGCCTACTTGTAAACTCTGTCAAAATAAATAAATAAATCTTAAAAAAAAAAAAGGAATTATGAGCACAATAAAACAGAGATGGCCAAATTAGGAACTACTGGCCAGAGATGAAGAGTGAGTTATACCATCATTTCATTTTGATTCTGTCCTGTTTTCAGAAATTGATATTCGTGTCACTGGATATGAAAACAACCCAATTTAAATCATCTGACACATGGAGTAGATGCGATCTTACGAACATAAATATGCAATTCCTGTATTTTACACTGAACACGTGATGTAGATCCTTTGGCTAAATTCTTTTTTTTTTTTTTAAGATTTTATTTATTTATTTGACAGAGATCACAAGTAGGCAGAGAGCCAGGCAGAGGGAGAGGGGGAAGCAGGCTGCCGCTGAGCAGAGAGCCTGATGCGGGCTCAATCCCAGGACCCTGATATCATGACCTGAGCCGAAGGCAGAGGCTTAACCCACTGAGCCACTCAGTGGCTCCTTCTTAGGCTAAAGAATAAAGCCCCGCTTTGGCTAATTTTACTAGATGTGGTCCTTCACACATGGGCAGATCTCATCTACGGACGTGTCTAACAATATTTTTTCACTTGTTTACTTTTGCAGCCTCTAACAATACTTGTGGATGCTTCTGGGAGGTGGAAATCTGCAAAGCACTATGCCTACAAAGGGTGCCGGCCATGAAAACAGGACACTGAGGCACATTCCCCCGGCTGAGAACCCTGATTTTCCTTCACGGTGCTTTTGCCTCTCTCTGTCTTTATAAAACTTCAGTAGATGGTTACTTAGACTTGACAAACAGTTTTTGTTTCCATTTTCATGGTTTTTGTGGTATAAATCAATTTGCATGACTCCCCCCACCCCCCAACAAAGCCTTGACTGTTGGCATTCCGAGATGAGCTTTGAGGCATTCTGTCCTTAGAGACACATTCTCCTTTCCATTCCTTCATCAAGGGGCTGTGTTATCTAACTTACTTTCAATATTTCCAGGTCTTAGGAGAAAGCATTTGAATAATCTATCATTTTTTTCATGTAGCAAAGTAGCAATATCATTTTGAAACTTATTTATTTTTGAGGATTTTAATTATTTGAGAGAGAGCTAGTGAGAGAGACAGCACAAGTGGGGTGAGGGGCAGAGGGAGAAGCAGACTCCCTACTGAGCAGGAAGCCCAATGTGGGGCTTGATCATGGGACCCTGGGATCATGACCTGAGCCGAAGGCAGACACTTAACCGACTGAGCCATCCAGACACCCTGAAACTTACTTACAGTGCTTTGTGAAGTACTTAAAAATATGAACATGGGGGCACCTTGGTGTCTCGGTCATTAAGCATCTGCCTTCAGCTCAGGTCAAGATCCCAGGGTCCTGGGATCAAGCCCTGCCTCAGGCTCCCTGCTCAGTGAGGAGCCTGCCTCTCCCTCTCCTACTCTCCCTGCCTGTGTTCCCTCTCTCACTGTGTCTCTCTCTGTCAAATAAATATAAAATTAAGAAAAAAAAAAAAGAACACGGCTTTTACAGATGTGGGAGCATGTATATCGTCTAAGCTGTTCCCCACAAAGGGCAATGCCACAGTAGTGGACCAAGAGGAGGAGCAAGAGGGCCTGGAGAGTAATGGGGGGCTGTGAGCTTTAGTAATTTCAGTTTTGTGGGTGGAAAAAAAACAACAGGTTTGGTAGCTGCCCTTATAAATGGTCATTTTTGTTTTTCTGTAATGATTTTATAAGAGATAATCCAATCTTATCAGCTGCCAGGGGCTGAAGGCAGGAGAGGGGGAGCGTCTCATGGGTACAGATCTTCAGTTTCATAAGACGAATAGAGTCCTGGAGATGGAGGGTAGCGACAGTTGGATAACAAAGTGAAAGCCCTTAATGCTCCTGAACCTCACATTTACAAGGAGTTGTGTTACGTCTCTTTTACCACTATTTTTTTTTAAGATTTTATTTATTTATTTGACAGACAGAGATCACAGGCAAGCAGAGAAGCAGGCAGAGAGAGGAGGAAGCAGGCTCCCCGCTGAGCAGAGAGCCTTATGCAGGGCTTGATCCCAGGACCCCGGGATCATGACCAGAGCCGAAGCAGAGGCTTAACCCACTGAGCCACCCAGGAGCCCCCAGTTTTACCACTATTTAAAAAGAGAATTTAGGGCACCTGGGTGGCTCAGTGGGTTAAGCCTCTGCCTTCGGCTCAGGTCATGATCTCAGGGTCCCTGGATCGAGCCCTGCATCAGGCTCTCTGCTCAGTGGGGAGCCTGCTTCCCCCCCCCCCCGCCCTCCAACTCTCTGCCTGCCTCTCTGCCTACTTGTGATCTCTCTCTCTGTGTCAAATAAGTAAAATAAGAATCTTGAAAAAAATAAAAAATAAAATAAAAAAGAATTTAAAAAGATGCAATCATATGCAAGTACAACATTTATAAATGGATGAATTCACCCATATCTGTCAGGCACCTGCTTTGTCCCTGGCAAAGTCTAACATCATGTACTTAGCCCTTCAGCCCCTCTGCCTGCCATGGGTCAGATCCCAGTGGTTTTGGGTTTTGCCCTATGGGCAATGGGGAGTATGTTTGGGGCATTCCATGATCAGACTAATTTCAGAAAGATCACTTTGGTTGCCACCCAAGGATGTGTTAGGAGCCTGGGGGTAAGGAGAAAAATGAAATGGGAGACAGAAGGGCCTGCGTTATTCCATGGGAAACAACGTGACCCTGACCCGCTTATCACTCACATACACTGTGAGGTCACTGTGCCACTGTTTCCATATATGTGATGAGGAAGTGGAAGTCAATGGAAGTCAATGGCCCCAGGCCCGTCCAGGCCTGGGATTCCATGGTTTGAGGGTCCCAGGGGAGGGAATGGAGGGGAGGGGGACTCTGAAGGACATCTGCTGGCTGATAGCACTCAGCTGGATAAAGGAACAAGGTGGTTCCCTGGTGTCACATTGGACAATGAGGGCAATCAACACAAGTGCCGTGAACCACAGTGGCTGGGGTGGGTGGGGAGTCCTGAGGGCTGCAGCCAGGATGCCCTGAACTCAGCTAAGGAAACGTCCCACATAGGTGACAGAGGCATCACACATCATGGCCTCTTGGGCAATGGGGAGCAGGGCACAGAGCGTTCTCTGCTCTTTACATTGTCATAGTGCTTAGAGTTGAGTTTAAAGAGACCAAGGGCAACTCAACACAGGAATGAACTCATCTCGACTAAGTTTAGACAGCAGACATGGTGGGGAAGCTCGAAGTATCTGTCTCACTTTTTTAAAAGAAAATGCACAGATATGTAAGCAGAGGCCTCTTTGGGATACAACTGTTCTCCAGCATCCAGACTTAAGGAGATGTGGGAAGAGGGTCTGGTTCCCCAGAGCCCCTGTAAACACCATAATGTGGGGACCACAGACCTGTCTGCTTGCCTGACTTCCCCGACACACAGCATCTATGTTGCTCTCACCTAAAACTTCTCACTGACTCAGCATTCCTGCTTGGCTCTATGTGAAATGTCTCAAAACCAGCGTGTGACACAGCTCAGACCTCACTAAAACCCCAGATAATCGCCAAATGCCAACTTCTGGAGCACAGGAGAAGCCAAGAAAGAAACGGCAACAAAACTCTTCATTCAATATTGTTTGGCTGTAACTGCTTCCTCATTATCAGACGCAAACATGTCATTGACGCGGTCCCTTTAAAAACTACCATAAAACCCCAAATCTAATCTAATTAGGATTTCATGATATTTTTAAGGACTTATGTTTTCTGTGTCTTTTCTTCATGTTATGTATTTACAACCACAATAACCACCACCAAACAGGGTGAGGCTCTGGTCAATAAAGTTTCCTTCTGCTTGGCTTGGACAGGATCTGAGGGGCCTGAATGCACAACTGACCTAGTCTTCTCACCCATGTGCAGAAGCAGGGCCAGAGAGAGAGAGAGAGAGAGAGAGAGAGTGTGTGTGTGTGTGTGCGCGTAGAGGGGTGTCCCCACGTGTGTCCTCATACCACAGCCCCATCATGGCGTTCCATGACAGCCACACAGGCCCACGATCCTAAAACGTTCTTGTTAAGCATGCTGAAAATGCCCTTTCCAAGCCCAAGACTCCCATGATTTCCATCAGGAAGGTTCAAATCACCAAGCTAGAGGCCAGTGCCACTAGAAATTATTTTTTTAACATTAGCAAGGTATTTGGACGACATCGATCTGGAAGGATGCTATTAAACCCTGGTACCATTGTGTGTGTTCCCGCGAGCTGAGCATTCTACCTGTTCTCTTCTTTAACTTTTCTTCCCAAATCCATCTCTGAATACATGACTCTACTTTTTTGTGTGTGCCTAATAATGAGGCACAGAGAGGTCCAGTCAGTCGTGATGGCCACACATGTGGCTGGCTGGGAGGCAGCGGCCTGTCTGACTGCAAGTCCTGGACCTCTTCCCGTACTGCCTGCCCCCAAGAGAGAGGGCCTGTGGTGACAGGTGTCCCTGTGGTCCGGCACGCTTGGAGCTGGGGCTCTCATGCCTGCTGAGCACCTGGTCGGTTCTCCCAGGGAGGATTTTAATGCATACGTTTCTAGGCCCACTTTGGACCGACAGAGTGACAGTCTCTGCACAGGGCTGGAGGAATCATGCTGTTAGAGTATCTCCCTAGCAATTCCGAGGACTGGGCTGACCTCAGTCCACTGGCATAGACTTCCAGACTTCCTAACTGAGGGTATCATAGTGATTGGTCTGTCTTAAGTGTTGTATAGAAAAGGAACTGTAGTGTAAGAAGACAGGTAATCGTTCAGACCTTCATGTACAAGAGAGTCAACCTGTTTGTCTATAGGGTCGGTCCCTAGAGGGGCTTACAGAACATCATGGCATGTGCCGGCTTGCTGGAGATGTGCACACACGAGCTCCCACACCAAGAAAGGCTCGTGGCCTGGGACGTCTACATGCCACCCTCCGCACATACCCATCTGGCTAAGCGTGAGCCCTCCTGCCGAGCGGCCACGCCTCCCCAGGTCTGTGCAGCCTGCCCCATGCAGAGCGCCCGGTGACACAGAGAAGCTCACTCACAGTTCATCCAGGCAGTCCTCGGGCTGCTTCAGCCTGTGGCCGTGGAGAAGATAGTCATACATTTCGTGGTTCTGGACTCCCGGGTAGGGAGTCATTCCCCGCGTCGCTATCTCCCACATGGTCACGCCAAAGGCCCACTGAGAACAAAGCAACAAGTTAGGACGCAAGTCTTTTCTGAAAGGCTGAATGGCCTTTTTCATGTAGAAAGGGCATTTCCTTAAAGCCCGAGGATGATGCACAAGCTGACAATTATGCCTGAGACACGCTGCTTTCCTAGCGCTGCAGTAACGCAAGGGTCAGAGAGCCACACTTCCCGGGTTGTACCAAGGCTGCTCTGGGAAATGTGGCAAAGGCGGAGAGCCCTCTCTCCGCGCCTCAGTGCTCTGTGTAATGCTCTGTTCCCCTGCTGTTGGTACGTGTCTTTGTCTCCCAATCTCCGGGTAAGGGTTTAATAACACAGAATCTTGGATACAGAGCCACTAGACGAACTCATTCAATTTCATGTGAATATCTTAGGTGTGGGCAATAAGTCACTATATTGCAGAAAAAAAAAAGATGGGAATAAATTAAAGGCCTATGCAAAACAGATCTTCTGAATGTCAAGCAACGTCATCAGAATATAGTTTTCTACCTGATTAAGGAATCTAGCACTAAACAAAAGGTGTGAACACGCTCCAATCCTCAGTTATCAGAGAGTAACATGTCTTAGAACACCAGCTCAATTCAATGCTTCCTGCGCGCCGTCATCTTTGCAATGTGGGGCTCCGAATCAAAGTCCTGTACGTACCACGTCACTTTTACTTGTGTACACTCGGTCCGCAAGACTCTCTATGGCGATCCACTTCACAGGCATCTTAGCGATGCGGCCTTGGCGGTAGTAATCACCACTGTAAATCTTTTTAGAGAGGCCGAAGTCCGCGACACAGACGGTCATATCGTCTCGTAACCTGCAGAGGGCAAGTTCACGTCCTCAGCGACATTTAGAGGCAAAGCCTAAATCATGGGTCTGCATCAGACGCAGCTGGAAACATTCCTGGTAAGTGACTGAAAGAGATCCCAACGGCCTGTGAGGGTCCTGCTTTGGGACCGATGGCAGAGCAAGTGACAGGGAGTTATAACCTTGCACCCTGCGGTCTGTGTGGGGACGTGGAGCAACAAGGGCACCTGTGCACAGAGAGGAGAGCCACCTGGAGTGAAGGGATGCTTCACAGGAGGAGAAAGAGCAGTAGCCCAAATCCAGGGCCCTCCAGGGGACTCACCGAATGCCCAGCAGCCTTCCTGCCTGGTGTCTGCAAGCAGCACTGGCTCCTTCCAGTTTGGGGGAGGTGAGGAAGTATAAGCTATGAGAGGGGGACCCTGGACTTCCCGTTACAATAGCCAGGGGGTACTTGAGGAATTAAGCGGAAAATGAAAGGGATATAATTGCATGTATAGCCCAGGCTGTTAAAGCAGATCCTAGACAAGAAGAAGGAGAGAGGAGGAGAAATGAGTGGTCTGGAGGTAGGATGACTGCTTTGTGCCTGTCTGACACTGGCTTTTAAAACCGCAAAGTCCCCCATCCTGGGAAATCCCTCAGTCCCAGGCAAAGTGGACACTGGTCACCCTACCTGATGGGAAAAATATGAAGGAAAATATTCAGGGCAAAGAGAGGTGCCTTTTTTCATGATTCTCCCTCCATGGTATAAAAATTACTTAAATAAACAAATGAGAGGTGCCTGGGTGGCTCAGTCGGCTAAGTGTCTGCCTTTGGCTCAGGTCATGATCCTGGGGTCCTGGGGTCAGACCCACATCGGGCTCCCTGCTCAGGGGAAGCCTGCTTCTCTCTCTCCCTCTGTCCCTCCCCCTGCTTATGCTCTCTCTCTCTCTCTGTCAAATAAAATAATAAAATCTTAAAAAAAAAAAAAAAACAACAACAAACCACCACAACCACAACAACAAAAAAACCCCATGAATAAGCAAACAAGACCCTTCTGGGTCTTAAAAATGTGGGACAAGTGGTAGGGGGCTGGTGGGAGGCTAGGTAAGGAATTGGGGGGCAGAACCTATGGTCACATCCCCAACCAAGAAAAACAGTAACAATAATACATTTAAAGAATACTCTGTTTTTCTGGAATAATTAAACTTAAAAATTGAGAAACAGTTACTGTTTTTGAAGACTTAGAGCAGATAATGATGGTCCTACCAGAGCGGAATGCAGAGAGGGGGAAGCCTGAGGTCAAATTCTTGTATAAGTCCTTGTCCTCTCTGCTGCAAGAGGAAAGCCTCCATGTAGTTTCACAGCACATGTTCACAAGGCAGGATCTTTTTTTTTTTTTTTTTTAAAGATTTTATTTATTTATTTGACAGAGAGAGATCACAAGCAGCAGAGAGGCAGGCAGAGAGAGAGGAGGAAGCAGGCTCCCTGCTGAGCAGAGAGCCCGATGCGGGGCTCGATCCCAGGACCCTGAGATCATGACCCGAGCTGAAGGCAGCGGCTTAACCCACTGAGCCACCCAGGCGCCCCCACAAGGCAGGATCTTGAAGCCTGACAGACAAAACCCTTACGATTTTCCTTACTGCCTCCATGAGTAGCTGGCTTACATAAAATTCTGGGTCCAAAGCGAGCCGATGGCAAAAGGGAAGGATCACAAAGGTCACACTCCAAGCTGAGAGGGTGAAAAAGTCACAGGAGAACATTCTGGAAACGAACCAGACTTGCAGAGGCAGACGTTGTGAAGAGACACAGTCATACGTATATCAGATCCAGAGAAATCTCATCTCCAGAGCTAGCCAAACCTGCCTCTCTCCCATGTTTTAATAGCAACAGGCCAGCCCCCTTTCCTACCCGGCCCCCCAATTATCTCACACGATGAGGTCTAGCCCTCCTGGGTTGGACCAGGACTCTTACATGCAATTTCGAGCAGCTAAATCCCGATGCAGAAAATTCCTGTTGCTCAGATACTCCATTCCCTGGGCGATGTCCACCATGAACTTCAGTAGTGTCTGCAGCGGAATATGCTGGGGAGAGGAGAAGCAAGAAGACAAAATATGTTTTAAAAGTTAAACTTATGGAGAGTTGTTGCCGCCTGAGGGGAGAAAGAGAGTTTTTTTGTTTGTTTGTTTAGTGTTTGTATTTCTCAAAGGAAACAAACCTTTCACTTCCATATCACTCACCTCACATATAAGTTTTTAAAAAAGGAATAAAAACAACAACAAACCACAAAATTTTTGGCAAATGTCACATTCTTCCTGTCTTTAAAAATACTGATGGTGAGTATTTCTTTTTCCAAGTTATGAGGTCAAATGGGATCCTTTGTGTCCTTCAGAGTGGCAGGGGGACAGAACACCTGTGCCAGGAAAAGAGGGGAAAAGAAGGGAAAAGAAGGGCAGACTGCCTTCAATGGGGTACAGACTAAAAGCCCGCTCAGCCCACTCCAGTCATACAAGCGTATGCAATCATCTTACTTTGAGACACTTGCAAAGATAAGTTTCTTTCAGACAGAAATTACGACCATCTTTGCCTATTATCACAGGACCAAAGGACCACAAGGAGAGGTATTCAGGGATTTTGTTTTTGTTTCTTTAGAGTCCTCTGGGGAGTGTCAAGTCTACGCTGTACAGATCAGTCCAGAAGGCTCGGTGAGAAAACCTGTCCTGTCAGGACTGAAGATGAAGGTGATGACTGAGGAAGACCTCTGTGTAGTAACTAAACATCTTAGCACAACAAGGGCCCCGAGGAAGAGGGTATACCACAAGTTCCTGGCAGTCATGAATGGGTCCATCCATGACAAACTCTCTTTAGGGCATTGGATTTGTCATGGCTTATTCTGTATGGAACATGAGTTTTCCAAAGTGGTGTTCATGAAGACACTGAATTTTTGAAGATACATATTTCCCAGCTAAGATATTGTTAATTACATCCTGTCTATATAGCAAAATGCTTTAATTATCCTTTACCTTTATATACTGGAGTTGTTAAAAACAAGTAAACAAAAAAAAAGTAAACAAATCAGGCAGGAAATTCTTATGCTTCTCTTCTGTATAATTGAGGCATTTGAGTTTCCAGATGATAGTTTCCAGGAAAGGATTTGGGTGCTAAAGAATATGAAGTCCCGCTGGCATCATGAGTGTAGCACATATTAGGTACTAATCATTTGTGTTATTTTTCCCTAGAACACTTATGTTATTCTTGCAGACTGGGACCAAAAGTAATTTAAAAAGTAACTGTGTGATAGAACTAAGAAATGAATTCAACAAGGTTCCAGGATATAAGATTGAGATACAAAAATTAGTTGTATTTGTACACACTAGCAATGATCGATCTGAAAATAAAATAGAAAATAATTTCATCCAAAAATAATTCAAAATAAAATACTTAAGAATAAATTTAACAGGAGAAATGCAAAACATACTCTGACAATGATGAAACCTTGACATTAAAGTAGATCAGAATAAATGGAAAGATATCCTATGTTCACGGATCAGAAGACTTAATATTGTTATGATAGCAACACTCCCCAAATTGATCTACAGAATAATATAAGCCCTATCAGAATCCCAGCTGGCTTCATTGTAGAAATTGACAAACTGATCCTAAAAGTCATATGAAAATTCAAGCACTCAGAATATCCAGAACAAGCTTGAGTAAGAAGACCAAAGTTGGAAACCTCACATTTACTGATTTCAAAATAAGAAAACAATGATAATCAAGATAACATGCTACTAGCGTAAGGACAGACTCACGGATTAATGAAACAGAATTGAGAATCTAGAAATAAACCCACAAATCAATGTCAAATGACTTCGAACAGAGTGCCAAGATCATTCACTGGGCGAAAGAACTGGACGAGAGAGTGGGATATGCAAGAGAATGAAACTGGACCCCAACCTGAACACATATACAAAATTAACTCAAAATGGATCAAAGACCTAATGTAAGAGCTCAAGTATAAAATTCTTAGAATTATTCCTAAAAGCCAAAAAGTGGAAACAACCCTAAGTCCATTAACAGATAAATAGACAAACGAAACATAATATAGCTAGATAATGGAGTATTATTTGGTCTCAAAAAGTACTGATAGAAGCTACAGTGTGGATGAACCCTGAAAACATGCTCTGGGAAGGAAGCCAGATATGAAAGACCACAGACTCTGATTCCATTAACCTGAAATAGGTAACTAGAGAGAGACGGAAAGCAGGTTTCTGCTTCAACTGAGTGTTTCTGGAGGGGAGGTGGGTGGGGGGATAGGGTAAGTGGGGGATGGGCATTAAGGAGGGCGCATGATGTGATGAGTACTGGGTGTCATCTAAGACTGATGAATCAATGACCTCTGAAACTAATAAAACACCGTATCTAACTAACTGAATTTAAATAAAATAAAATAAAAATTTTTAAAAAAGGTTGCTTAGAGCTGGGAACAAGGTGGGGAGGGGAGATCGGGAAGTGATTGTAAAAGAGTATGGGACTTTGTTAGGTGATGAAAATGCTCTACAATTATGCTACACAACTTGAGCATACCAAACACCTCTGAGTTGTACACTTTAAATGGCAGAAGTGTAGGGTGTTTGAATTATATCTCAGTAAAGGTGTTATAAAAAAAAAAATTACTATTCTAGGAGAAGAGAGGGAGGGGAAGGGGAAAGAGAGCAGACTTCTCTTTTTGTCTCTGGAGGCTGGTGGATGAGGACATCAGGCCTAGAGGAGCTGCCCCCATCAGAGACGTGGAGGGGCAGCTACAGCTGATACAGCTGAAAAAGCAGACAGGTCGAACAGTTGTGGACACAAGGTGATGTTGTTGAGGCAGAACTGACCAACACCGCAGCTGTCCTACCTCTGGGCTTCGCTGTGTGAGATCCCTCTGCTCCTGCTAGCGTGGACCAAGTTATGTAAATGAGCTCACCCTGCAGGGCTGGGGTGCTGGGCCCTACGTGCCACTCCATCTTCCATGGGAATAGTATGTCTGGAGGTGTGCAGGGCAGACAGGAGATGGCAGGACAGGACATGACCCCAGTTCTCATAGGGGTGGACACACCAAAGGGAGCAAGGGCATCAAGCAGAGATAAAAGCAACCTGCTCTAGAACCTCAGCAAAGGGATTAATGCTCATGGAAAAATTTTAAAAATATTCTACACTGTCACTGTGACTATCCCCAAAAGAGGCGTAGGAGAAAATGGCAAATTAAGAGGAAGTACACGGCCACGATCAGAATGAGCAAAGACCTAGTGATCTGAGAGCATACATGTGTTTTAGGAAAAGGAGGCTGTCTCATGTGTCGAAAGCAAAGAGGCAGAGAGAATGGGGGTAATAAAACAGGAAAGATAAGTTGGGATCTGTAACAGATCAGATGGCTTCCTTTGTGTGTAGTATAAAAAGCCCAACTCAAATGCTCCAATGAAGCTACAGTATTCAAGACCATGTGGGAGGGGCGAAGAATGGGCACACAGTTTAACAGTACAGAATAGAGAACTCAGAAATAGACCCACACTAACACAGCCAATTCATTTCTGACAAAGATGCAAAAGCAATCAATTCAATAGCTTAATGATAGTCTTTTCACAAATGATACTGGTCATCTATATGAAAAATAAAAGCAAACCTTAAGCTAAATGTCATACCTTAGATAAAAATTAATTAAAAAAGGATCATAAACTTAAATGTAACATGTAAAATCACAAAGTTTTTAGAAGATAACATAGGAGAAAAATTTTTTATCTGGGTTTAGGCAAAGAGTTCTTAAACATGACAGCAAAACATGATTGACCAGCAAAAGTTAAATATTTTTACTCACATTAGGAGAATACAAAGACACACACAAAAAAGAGATAATACAAAGACAAGGTACCAACTAGGAGAATAATCTTTGCAAATTGCATATCCAAGAAAGGTACTATATCTAGAATATATAAAGAGCTCTGAAAACTCAACAATAAGAAAAACAACAACCCAATTAAAAAATAAACAAAAGACATTAACAGACCCTCACCAAAGAGGATATAAAATGGCATATAAACACAAGACAGGATGCTCAAGTCCTTAATCATTACAGAAATGTAAATAAAAGCCATGAGGAGATATCACTACCCATCTATCAGAGCAGCTAATAACCAAATCAAACCAAACCCGAAAACTACTGATAATACCAAGTGCTAACAAGAATGCAAAGCAAATGATCTCTCATACACTGCTGGTGGGAATGTAAAAGTACAGCCACTCTGGAAAATCTAGAAGTTTCTTTTAAAATTAAACATCCCCTTTCCTAGTATGACCTAGTATCTCACCTCTGGACTTTTTACCCTACAGAAAAAAGAAGTTATGTTCACTCAAAAACCTGTACATGTTTTTTTTATAGCAACTTCGTTCATCCTTGCCCCCAACTGGGAACAACCCACGTGGGCCTCAACAGGTGAATGGATAAGCAAACTGGTCTGTCTATGCACTAGGAGATACACAGCAATCAAACGAGGAATGAACCACTGATCTCACTAACTTAAATGGATCTCGAAGGCATAATGCTGAGTAAAAAAAGCAAAAAATTACAGACTGTATGATTCCATTCTCAAAAAGACAAAACTATAGTCATGGAGAACAGATCAGTGGTTACCAGGAGTCCGCCATGGGCGCAGAGCATGACTACCAAGATGTCGCAGGAGGAGGTGTTTTTGGGTGATGAAATTGTTCTGTATCTCAACTGTGATGACGGACACGTGAATCCATTTATGTGTTAACACTCAACAGAACTATATACCGGAAAGGGCAAAAGAGTCAATAACACTGTATGATAATTTAAAAAGGATTTTTATAAAGATTATAAATGGTCCCTATCTCTTCCACAATGATTCAGGAAAAAAGTTCAGTAAGAGGCTACTCTATTTCCAAAGGGGCCATATGAGAGAGGAGGGTTGAATGTCACAAGTAAAAACAGACGACTGTTGGCCATCAAATAGCCCTAAATATGAGCCTGGATATTTTTACTGTAGAATTTACTCTTATGCAACATGAAATTCCCATGCCTCCAAAAATTATTAGAAAAATCCCACCACATACCAGAACACTGAATGGGAGTAAAATTGCTCATCAATGTGAAACGAAATCCATTCAAGGGGATGAGTGTAGCCATTCACAGCCAACTGTCTGGAGGCTGTTCTGCCAGGGAGGGGTGCACACTGGGACGGGGCCATCAGAGAAGAGCCGAAAGCAGGGGTCTGCAACCCGGGGGCCAGTCCTGCCTCCCTCATTGCCCGATTTGTGCGTCAGTTTCCTCACCTGAGATTCTATTATTAGTAAGGACCTCCTAAGGTTGCTGGGCCATTACTGCAACATTATATGCAAAATAAAGCCTCTGCAAAGCACTGGAGAAGAGTCAGCCCCGTGGATGGCCTGCGGGGAGGCACGTACCTCCTGAGCACCAGCCTGTGAAATATGGAGGCATGGAATGAACAGCTGGGATGGGAATGGCCCAAGATGCCAATGATTGGGTAAGATGTTGCCAATTGTAGTTTTGTTTTGTTTTGTTTGTTTTTCCTTTTCCAGGCTTCTTATAATGTTACATCTTTCTTTCCGGTGGAATAAAGGAAGAAAGGGTGCCTGGGTGGCTCAGTTGGTTTAAGTGACTGCCTTCGGCGCAGGTCACGATTCTAGAGTCCCAGGATCGAGTTCCGCATCGGGCTCCCTGCTTGGCGGGGAGTCTGTTTTTCCCTCTGACCCTCTCTCCTCTCATGCTCTCTTTCTCTCATTCACTCTATCAAATAAATAAATCAATAAAATCTTTAAAAACATAAAAATAAAACTAATAAAAATAATAAAAAAACAAAAGAAAAAGAAAAAGGGAAGAGAAATACTCAGTCATGCTGAGTCCCCTATTTTGGATTAGGCCCTTCACCTCTTCGGAGAAGCCTCAGTAATTTTATAATAGTTATGAGATGTGGCTATAATTTCCTAACTCTGGCTAGTGGCTGTGTGGGTGGAAGACTTAAAGAAGTCATGAGGAAGAGAACAAAAATCTGAGCATGAGACCAAGGGGAAGTGAAAGAAGAAAGATCACTTATACCTCCCTGGGAGTAATAAAACAAGTAAAAGAAAAAGAAAAGGAAGGCAAGAAATAACCTTTCACATCCATAACACACAGCGTCAGCAGGACATAGGACAGAAAGTTCCAGAATGTTTACCTAAATTGGGTCTCAAGGTTTTGTGTTTGTTTTTCAAGTGCCTTGCCAAATTCAATAAATGGCTATTATTCCTACAGATCTGTCTCTTGGGATAATGACTTTCCTCATTATGCCCTGCAGTTGGGATGAGGACTTTCTCTCCTTTCTCGGGGGTCCTGTGTGGGACCTGTGGCCACATGCCGGTGGGTACGGTGCCTCAGTCTAAGCTCCTGTTTCTGTCGCCTTCCCCCGTGCTGGGGATTCAGACAGTGTTTGCCTTGTGGAGTGGCAGCCCCTCTTAGGGGCAAGGTTGAAGGAAAGCATGCCAGCCTGCTGATTCACGACAGGCTTTCCAATCTGGAGGATGGAGGGGCTCTTGATAATCCAAAAGGTGGACGGGGTATATTCATGCTCAGTGTCCAGAAAAACAGCTCAGTGCAACGTCCTCTGGGAATGAAATGGACCCTGCTTCTAGTGATTTCAGAGTGAACGAGCTGGAAAGAGGAGACTTCAAAAGAAAGAGGCCACTCTGTCAGCATGTGGGGCCCACCCCGCTCCACAGCGATAAGGCTGGAGCCATAAGAACGAGCGCCCAGCTGGCTTCATCCCCCCATAAAATGGGAATTGTAAGACCTATGCGCAGCCCTGCTGTGAGGACAAAAACCACATTTTAGCCCCAGGGTGCATAGCAAGCGCTGAACAGAGGCCACACGTCCTCTCCCTCCCTCCTTTATTTTCAGGGTTAGCTGCTGAGGTTTCCCAGGCCTTGTCACAGAAGCCTGGGGGCCGTTCAGAGGCAAGACAACTGAGTAATTACCTTGGGTCCTGTCTCCAGTCGGGAATAGAGTAAATACGTGTGCAGATCCCCATACTTCATGAAGGGTAAAATCACCATGGGCTTTGGGATGCCCTGAGAGCTCATTTCTATACATACACCTGAAATTAAAACCAGAGAAAGTTACAAAGAGCCCTTTGTTACCAGTAACCAGAAAAGCACCGCAGGAGCACAGGCCAAATTGAAACCATGTGCTCTCGAGCTAATAGTTAAAAACAAAATAAACATGGGGCGCCTCGGTGGCTCAGTCGGGTAAGCCTCTGACTCTTGATCTCGGTTCAGGTCTTGATCTCAGGGTCATGAGTTCAAGCCTGTGTTGGGGTCCATGCTGGGCATAGGGCCTCCTTAAGAAATTAACAAATGAACAAAATAAAATAAAAACCCATAAATCACAAACAAGCCGTATTAGAATGTGGAACACATGCTGGGTCCACTTCTTGGTAATTTTTTCTTTCTTTCAGATTAGTAACAATCTTTGCAGGAGAGGTCTCAAAAATTAATCAGTTAAGAAGCATAGTCATCTAGACACCTGTGGAGTTTTTGTTACACTGAGCCTAAGTGAGGGGTGACTGCGAAAGAATTCAAGGGCAAACTAGTTTCCTGGGATAGTTAATACTTGATCAGGTGAAAAAGCCTGGGGCCATCAAATGCTCAAAACTATAAAAAGAATTTTGAGGGCCAGGAGGTAAAATTCACATGTCTAAGTTTTAACAGTTACTCGCAGCCAACACCATTTTTCCTTAAAAGTTGGAACTAGGGCCTGTCACCTGATGGCAGGCTGGCAAAGCTCTCCCACACCATGGCCCATCATCACAAAGCACGATGGTTCTCAAAATGTAGCAAAAATCAATAGCTACAAAGGAGTAACAGTGGTTTCTTTGAAATGATTTGGTATCCAAGCATTATTTTTCATCTCTCTCTGCAGCTTCGATCATAATAAAACTTTGAAAGTTCCCCAAAGAATTGAGCACGTATCCAGACACGGGAGAGAAAAAAAAGAAGTCAGCGGAATATTCAATTATTTTTAGGTCGCTGTTCTGTCTCGGGATTGTAGCACCGATACAGCAAAGTCTTGATAGCTACAGGGCCACAAAACCAATTCTATTAAATCGTGTCCCATGACGCTGGCAGTATTAGATCCCAGCAAACCATACTTGAAAATACGTTAAGAAATTGTTTCTCAAAGATTGATCTATGGAATTTGTCTACTTTGACAGGTTTACCCTACTGGTATTTGATTCACGGATAACTTTAAATCAATACAAATTATAACACAGTTTAACATAAGCTTTTGTCTTGCCTTGGAGTAAAGTGGGGGCCCCCGTTTTCACCCACAGTCACCTAGACCTCTGTGGACACTAAACGTTCCTGAGCCCTTGGGGTGGTCAAGACACGCAAGCCCATTTTTACCATCAGCCTCAGAAAATATAATTGTAAGAAGCCTTTGGGGTGAAAAACTCAATGTTATCAATTACTGCGGGGGTCATACAAAGTATAAACTTATCTACCCCAGAGACTTTTCCTTTGGCGTGGAGTGGATTAGCCAAGCCCCGTTGCCCCCCAGTCCCACATTTCTCTGAGGTACCTAGGAGTCGGATGACGTTGGGGTGGCTGAAGTCTTTCATGCATGCGGCCTCACTGAGGAACTCCTCAATCTCTCGCTGAGAAAAGTTGTCCACTAGGAGAGAGGATGGAAAATGGTAGACACCGATCATTTACTCAGTGAAGGGGAAGGAGGTAAGGGTAATTTTGTTCTATAAAAGGAAAATCAGGAAAAGGCAAAACTACAGTAACGATAAACAGATGAACGGCTGTCATGCATGGATGGCTGGGGAGGCACAGACAGAGGGCACACAGGAGAATGTAGGGCAGGGAAACTTCTGCATGATATTGTAATGGTGCACACAGGATACCGTGTTTGTCAAAACCCAGAATGTTCGATAAAAGATGAAAGCTAACATAACCTATGGACCTCAGTTAATAATGTATCACATGGGTTACGGAAATTCAATTGTAAAAAATGCACCACAGGGATGCAAGATGTTACTGATAGGGAAGATTGTGAAGGGAGAAGGGCAGATGGCAACTCTGTATTTTCTGCCCAATTTTTCTAGAAACCTAAAACTGCTCTAAAAATTAAAGTATATTTGTTAAGACAAAAACAAAACGAAACAAAACAACCCAACAGGGGACGCCTGGGTGGCTCGGTGGGTTAAGCGTCTGCCTTTGGCTCAGGTCATGATCTCAGGGTCCTGGGATCGAGTCCCGCATTGGGTTCCCAGCTTGGTAGGAAGCCTGCTTCCTGCTCTCTCTCTGCCTGCCTCTCTGCCTGCTTGTGATCTCTCTGTCAAATAAATAAATAAAATCTTTAAAAAAAAAAAAAATAAAGCCAATAACTCTGAAAGTCAAATGCAACTGATCTGTTGCAATTATTTTTGCCGTAAAGAAAGCCAGAATACATGCTTCTCTCTATCTTGCAAGGCTGATTGCTCAATCATGCCTTGTGCACTGGATACGCTGTCCTAACTTCCATGCCACACCATTTTGGGGTTAAACCAACTCGAGAGAGACACCTTGAATTCTATATTATGTTAGGAGAAACAAGCCAGTCACAAGAGTGTAAGTACTGTGTGATTCCGCTTTTACGAGGTAATTAGAGAGGTCAAATTCACAGACAGAAAGGGGGATGGTGGTAGCCCGGGGCAAGTGGGGGCAGAGGAGATGGGAAGTTGACTGATGCCTATGGAGTTTCAGTTTTGCAAGATGAAAAAATTTTGGAGGTGGATGGGGGAGGGGATGGTTGCACAACAGTGTGAATGAACTCAATGCCACTGAATTATGCTCTTAAAAATGGTTAGGAATGGGGCGCCTGGGTGGCTCAGTCATTGGGTGTCTCTCCCTTCAGCTCAGGTCAAGATCCCAGGACCCTGGGATCAAGCCCCGCACTGGACTCCCTGCTCAGCAGGGAGTCTGCTTCTCTCTTTCCCAATCCCCCTGCTGGTGTTCTCTCTCTCTCTCTTAAATAAATAAAATCTTTAAAAAAGAAAATGGTTAGGATGGTACATTTTATGTGATGTGTATTTTAAAAACAAAGAAATGAGAAAAACAAAGAAAAACAAACATAAAACCGGGCATGCCTTAGGGAATTTGCTATAACACTAAGTCTAGACTGAAGTCATACATGCGTGTCGTGTCTCTAGCATAAGGTCTGGACATTCTATGGGCTTTGTATACATTAATCTTTTTCTTCTAAAATTAAGGCAAATTTAAGAAAAGTAAAAAAAAAATTATAGAGATCTGCAAAATGTCTGCTACCTTTGCCCTCACCTATTACCTTTGCTAAGACAATGAGGTGGGTGGAACAGAAAGGATAGGATACACCTGCAAATGCCACCCATCCCACCCCTCCCCAAGGGACCAACATTCCCGGCAAATATGGGAGCCTGGGATGCAGAGGCCAGAGACCATTCTTTCAATCTTTGGTAATTAGTACAGATGCAATTCTTATGCGAGTAATTCAAATCAGTCAAAGAAGAGCATAGCCAAGGCCAGAGAGGACAGGTTCCAGGCCTAGCCCCTTTTACAAGGTCCCCTACACCTTCCAGACCCTGTGCTGGTAAATGGGGACAATGGAAAGAGCCTTCACATGGATCAGGTTCAAATAAAAACGCAAGGGGCAGGAACGGAGCTGAATGTGGCTCAGCCTCCTGACTTGGCCCTGTACTGGGTTCAGCTCCAAGGACCACTCAAACTTCATGCGTCTGGGTTTTCAGAGGGTAACACTTGAATCTACTTCTGAGTCGTACTGATTTCCTCTTCCTGTCTTCCTGATGAAAGGTAAGAATGACTGAAACGTCCTTTGGCACACGGGGAGTATTCCATAAGTACTGGCCATTATTCTAGACGTAAAAGGCTTTGGAAAGCAGAAAGCACCAGTCCATGTGGCTTGCTGGTTATTAGCGTTCCTTTTTGTCTCTGAAATTAAAACTTAAGCCTCCAGTTCTGGTTAAAAAGTCAAGCTACATGCTTATAATCTAATTTGTGTTTTAAGGCCCAGGAGACAGTGAATTTAAATTTTAGGAAGGAACCGATTTTACTCCTTGATCCAAAATAATATTGAATGGATACAGGAAGTGAACGAGGAAGTAGTGTTAAAGACATTAACAAACGAAGCACCAAATAGTGTCTCTCCATGAGTCGTGAGGACAACTGTGGCAAAATGCCAAAAAATCACGGTCTATTCTGTGGGTGCTCAGCTGGACACCTGAAGAATAAAACACAATCCTGCCTCTCCAGGCCCTAGAAATGCCCTTCTTGGGAAAGGGCACGAGGGCAAATGCGGTCATGTTTAGCCATTGCAGCCTGGTCAACATGCGGTGATGAAAAGGTCCAGCACAACCTTCTCCCCTTCAAGCCATCTGACTTCGACAAGTCACTACATCTCTGAGCCTTGTTTTCATATCGAGATCGGCATCTGCACAAATTCTGGAGCGCCCTAACTAGCATCTGTCTTTCCTTTTGTCAATGCTGTAATTCATTCTCCTCCACACTGCCACCAAAGTGAACTTTCTAGAATGTGATCTGCTTTTGTTCATTTGCTTAAGACTCTTACTGGTGTTCTGGTACTTGTAGGATAAAAGCAGATTCTTTGTGACCAGTTACAAGGCCCTTTCTGCAGGCTGCAGGCTCTCGTCCCAGCTTGTTTGGACGTTCCAGCTTGGGATCACTGCTCTTCATATACCCTTGATCCATAAATATCTATGCTCTCTTTGGGAAATGTCCCTTCCAGGCAGCCCACAACTTCCTGAGGACTGTGCAACCATCCTCAAGTGAGGAAGTGGTCCTACCGAGCTGGCCAGATCAGCCAGACCAACCCCTGGGGTCAGAGGCTGCCACGAGATCAGCCTTGTCTTGGAAATCCATGCGTTATTTTATTTATTTATTTATTTATTTATTTATTTATTTATTTAAAGATTTTATTTATTTATTTGACAGACAGAGATCACAAGTAGGCAGAGAGGCAGGCAGAGAGAGAGAGAGAGAGAGAGAGAGGAGAAGTAGACTTCCTGCTGAGCAGAGAGCCCGATGCAGGGCTTGATCCCAGGACCCTGGGATCACTGACCTGAGCCGAAGGCAGAGGCTTTAACCCACTGAGCCACCCAGGTGCCCCAAAATCCATGCTTTATTTCGGAGTCCTTCGCTCTACTGGGTGAGAGTGGGAGGAAGGGGGAGAGAGAGAGAGAACAAGACAGAGAGGAAGTCGTGGTGTAAATAACAAACATAACTTCTTTGAGTATAAAGTATATACCATGAAGATATGAAGAGCTCCTGACGGTCACTTTCCCTCTGTGACTACACAGTGTTCTGGATGGCCTCCAGACCCATTAGTGACTGAGGGCATGACACACGAACCCCCTCACTGGCCTTACAGAGCACCAGGTTACTGCCCCAACTGCCCACACTGGCGGGAAGGTGTTTCATCAGAGGTAACTCACACTTCATGGTCTTCACGGCCACTTTCAGAGAGGTCCCATCTTGCTGCTTAAGATTTCCTTCCATCACAGACCCAAACTCTCCTGTGAAGTAAGACGACATCTATACAGATTGTGGAGAATCTTCCCGGACCACAGAAACGCTACAGTTCTCCCGCTGCTGTTTTTACGTGACCGGACAGTGACCCATATGCGGCAGCCGGGCAGAGCCTGATGGGGTCACCCACACTCGCAAACCAGGGACACAGACCATGCACAAGCTTGTCACAAGCTGCTTGTGACTCCTGCTTGTCACAAGCCTGCTTGGCTCAGGCTTGGCTCAGCCCCTCATTTTATTAAGCATTATAACTGATCCAATGCACTCAGAGAGCAATGTGGAAAATGTTACTGACATTTATAAAGTAGAAATTCTTAATACCATGATCATTCATCCTAGTATCAGTTTGACAGACTGACTACTATTTTCACTTTTGTTCCTATTTAACTAATTAGGAAAGTGCCCAAGACAGTAAACTTAAGAATCAGAGGTATTTAGAGTAGAGAGGAAACTGACCAATGAATTGCATGCTTTTTCAATGAAGGAAGGGAATTAATATTTTTCAAGGCCCTACTGTCTGTGCAAGGCACCGTAGAGGTCCTTTTCATACGCCTAATCTGAGTTTCAAAAACCACTATTTACTTTTTCATTTTAATAAATTATAAAATAGAACTATCTGCATTGTAAGTTAAAGTCACAAAATGGTGCTTTACATAATAAATATATATATAAAAAATACTGTAAATGGCTTATCCTCTTACCTCACATTTTAAAAGAAATTAACTGCTTACCTTCGCCCAGGATTTTTCCCAGAATTAACAGATTCCTGTCAATCACAACATCTTCTAGTTTATTTTGCAGTTCTTCGCTGACTCCCAAGCTACGCACTATAAAGGAGGGACAGAGTCTGTATTAAGAATTGTCAGTGTGTCCCTTTCATTTGAACAGAATTAAAATGATATATACAGCCCTATCAAGGAGTTAAACATTTTCTTCATTTTGTACGCAGGGTTCTCCCCACAAAAAGCCTTTAATAAAACATCGCCCTTAATTCTGCTATGATTAAAGTGAGGAAAATGAATTCTTCAGGGCAAGATTAATTCTGAAGGATTATAAAAATCAGAATCATGTTTCTCTTCCCACCACACAGTAACGGTGGCCAGAAATCAGATTCGTGAGGGCATGGGGGGGTGGGGGAGGTGCCCTTGATTTAAAGGGGTAAGGAAGACAGTACGTACTTTCTAGTGGAGTATTTGCTATTTTATCCCTAAGTACAGCATACAAAAGAGCCATCGGCTTACCTCCCCTGTCCTATGCCGGGGAAAGAGGCCCAGCAGCCATAAGAAACACTGAGAAAACAAGCTACTGTTCTACCTATGGGATATGGAACCTCATTATAATGACATAAAAAGTACTAAACTGAGTACTTGCAAGAAAGTAGAAAATAAGATCTTCTACAATAAGGTATCAATATGCAGCACTGACAACAGGTGTTACTAATAAGACGAATTAAACAATTCAATAACATTGGCAAATGACTCAGTTTGTGCCATAGTTAAGAAAAGTAAAAAAATAAATAAATAAAATAAAAATAAAAAATATTCTTCCTTGAACAAGTTTCTGTTTCAGAGCCCCCTTTTCTATCCTACTTATTTATTTGTTTTATTGTTTTTGCTTTTGGCAAGCATCCAGAAGCTCGAATTTGATAATATTTGCACCTACTTTCTACACTGTTTCTTAATTATTCAAGAACGCAGCTGTCCGTTTATTCTCACTCTTCAAACTAGAAGGCTCCATTGCGATTCAGCAAAACTCAAACCATAATTGTTATGAAGTATGTTGGCAAATTGTTCTCTGAATGGGTTGCCACAGAAAAGTGAGAAATAAACTCAGATATCATGTCAATTGCTTTGCTGTTTTCTTTAAAGCCCTGACCACATCTTCTCCTATCACTGTGGTGAGTTCCTGTTTGTGGTGTTAGGAGTCTTTAAACCCGGCCACTTTACCACAGGGCCCACTCGAGAGTTCCAGTAACCGGGCAAACAGTGGCGTACACGGCGACGACATCTGACTAGCTACTGCCGGTTTCTGGTTTCTGAAGACCTTTTGCATGTTAAAAATATCCATTCTTCGACTCCTTTGGCTTTTGTTAGAGATCTACTGATGAATTTGTTGTTCTTTCTTTGCTCTCAACTACTTTAACTTTTGCCAGAAAAGGGAAATGGATGTTAACTTACAGGTGAGTTCGATGGCTCGCCGACAGAAGGATTTCTTTGCTATATAATTGACGACTAATTCTGAATCTTCCTCTGCAAAGGCGTTCCTGGGTGAACAGAAATGAAGACATCCCATATTGTAAGAAAAGGGCTCCCAGGACAGGGGCTGGTTTGACAAGGATGTCATCAAGCCACTGCCTGTTCAAAATGCCTCTATAACAAAGACATTTCCCACTGGGAGAAAGAGGTTTCTTCCCATAGCTCTATTTCAGGTCTGTTTAGCAAAGTCAAAACAACTCTGTCCAAGGACCATCAACAACACCGAACAACTGAGAAGCTCCCAGTGGCCCAAGCTGTAACAGTCTGAGCAACAAAATAAAGTAGTATTAGATTATAATTCGAAGTATAAAATGAATACCCACAAGTCCATACTGGTATGTTTGTGACTAAATACATAAATGAGGTGTAGAGACAAACCTCTGCAGAAGAATTCCAGGTATTTTATGGAGATACTCTGCCCTTTAGAGGTGGAGGAAGTGTAACTCCTCATCCTGGTAAGCGTGAGCTGTGCACATTGACTTATTTCCAAAGAATATAGTAAGGGAAGGAAGAAAAATAACCATGTCTCATTTAAGTGACAGAATTAATGTTAGAACGCAAGCATCATGTCTTCTAGGGCAGTGCCTTCCTCTCCTTCCTCTCCATATGCCAGGCTCCTTAGGGCCTTTGCATGTGCTGCTATTGCTGGTTTTAACGATCCTTCCCTTTGTCTTTCACCGAATTAACTCTTGTTCTTTCTTCATATTTTGGTTCAGGGATCACATCTGCAGGGAGGTCTTTTCTGACTTTCTTAATGCAGTCAAATTCTCCCATTATACACTCTTACATATCCCTTTATATAGGATTTCACACAGTTGCCATTTTATATTTACTTGCGTGATTACTGCTTGATTCTCCATCATCTGTGAGCACCCATGAGGGCAGGAGCAATGCCTGTTTTGTTCATTCTTGAAAAGCCCAGGTTCTCACCTACAAGGCCTTCACATATTACTGAGCTACTCTTAAAATTTCTGCAGAGGTTCTCTGCATCTGTTTCATAATGAGCTCACAAACAACGCCTAGACTCTGGGATGAACATCAGTCAATTACATGTTCAGGATTTAGATCAGAGTTCTTCATTTCTTTAAAATAGTCATTCTTGGGGGTGCCTGGGTGGCTCAGTGGGTTAAGCCTCTGCCTTCAGCTCAGGTCATGATCTCAGGATCCTGGGATCAAGCCCCACATCAGGCTCTCTGCTCGGGAGGGGGCCTGCTTCTCCCTTCTCTCTGCCTGCCTCTCTGTCTACTTGTGATCTGTCAAAAAAAAAAAAATTTAAAATAGTCATTCTTGGGACACCTGGGTGGCTCAGTGGGTTAAGCCTCTGCCTTTGGCTCAGGTCATGGCCTCAGGGTTCTGGGATGGAGCCCCGCATCCAGCTCTCTGCTCAGCGGGGAGCCTGCTTTCTCCTTTCTCTCTGCCCGCCTCTCTGCCTACTTGTGATCTCTCTCTGTCAAATAAATAAATAAAATCTTAAAAAAAAAATACAATAGTCATTCTTAGTGGGGCCTGGGTGCCTTTGTCAGTTAACCGTCTACCTTCGGGCTCAACTCATGACCTCAGGGTCCCGGGATCAAGCCCTGCTCAGTGGGGAGTCTGTTTCTCTCTCTCCCTGTGCCCCTCCCACCTGGCTTGTGCTCTCTTTCTCTCACAAATAAAATTAAAAAAAATTTTTAAATAGTCATTCTTAGAATTTACATACTAAGATATAATAATTATAAGGACAGAATTAATAAGTACTGAAGGATAGTATCCTGACTAGGATGGATACAAATAAAGGGCAGTTGAGCCTCTAGTCTCAAGCCCCCTCAAGCCAATGGAAAGGTTTGGAGTGGAATGTTCTAGGAGCATTGTTAAGATGCAGCAACGAACAAAGGTTGCTCAGCTCCCTTCAAAACACTCACCCTCCCTCACTATGTCCCATTCCAGGCTGTCAACAACCTGCCTCTTACAGAATACTTCCTCTGCTCCATGAGTGATAAACGGGATTTCATGGAAATCCAAACTCACTACAGAGGCACTGGAGTAGAAAACAGAGTCAGAAACAAATCTGCACACCTAGCCTTCTTCTCATAGGTTGCCTTAATATACCTGCCCAACTTTGCTGATACTTAACTACTGTTCTAAAAGTCAGATAGATAGAAAATCAGAATAAGAGCCTCTTTTACACTTGAATGTGAAAATGTAAAGTTCTTCTCCCGTAGAAAAAATCACTGATCATTACAGAAAATGCATAAAATACAGCAAAAAAGGAAAACACAGAATCATCTACACTTAAACCATCCAGAATTGCTAATGCTTTGGTGAATTTCCTTCTGGTGTTTTTGCCTATACATACATTTCACTTGTTTTTAAAAAAATAACTAGGATTATTTTTAAGACTTCTAACAAAAATCCTCATTTTACAGCAATCAAGTTGAGTACTGAAGGCCTAGTGATGCTCTTCTCCGTAAATGAGCCTCTTTCAAGGCTGGCTTCCATTGCTGGCTGCCTCTGTTGTACCAGCCTAAGCAAGGAAGCTGCCTGCCCCAGGATGTACATAAGATAGGACCCCCAGCTGAGTACAGCGGTGAGGAGCTGAGCCCGCAGGAGAGGCATTATCCGTTGGCAGAACAAGCACATGATACCATCAAGCACAACATTTTAAACTGGGGAGACTTACCCAAACTTTGTCTCCTGGATTCTTTTTCTGATGATCAGAGAGATATATAAAACTGACCCAATAAAAACAAATCCGCAAAAGCAACCAAGGATGATGAGCACAGGATCTGTGTTGCCAGGTGCTGGGGTTGATGAGGGAGCAAAATCTATCCAACCTAGTAAAAAACCAATAGAATCCATTGAAAACATCCCGTTGGGATCCAAAATATGTAAGAAACACCGGCTCGTAAAAGGGAAAGAAGATAGTCAAAACCTCTAGAACTTACTCCTTGCATATTCCGTGGTCTGCATACGTGGGTAGTCCTCACTCTGATGGTGAGAGAGGAGACCATGCACAGCGATCTTAATAATTAAAGGGGGACTCTCACCATGTCAGTTTTGAATGTATAAGGAATTGGAAACAATGGTAAAACCCTTATTTATCTGGTCTACTGTAATTTAAAACACCAGAAATGTTGAGAATTCAAAGACTACATTTCTTTGTAGAAAAGCTTATCATGAGTAGTTTGAATAGTATCTCTCTTCTTCTGGTCCCATAACTAAGATATGGCAAGAGTATATTTTCTGTGTCCTGAAGAATTTTCATACTCCCTTCTGGGTTTGGATTCGTTCCCCACATTTTACCCTCAGTGCTTTCAAAGCTGTGAACTATCTCTGAGCGTTCCTTTATGTGAAGACTGTGGCTTCCTTGGGGCCATCTTCCTCTTTTGGGCGCGGCCACTCGGCTCACGTCATAAAGTCACCTTTGCCGTATTCCCTGGCCACAGAGCTAGTCAGTCACATGGCAGCTGTGTCTGCATTCCCACAGCCAGCTGTGTCTTCCACGCTCTGCGTTCAATTCCAATTTCACTTCACACCAATACCCTTCCTTTTTTTGCCACCCTTCGTCTTTGTTCACCGACTCCCTCTTTCAAGGACTTATTTTTATCAAATGTCAAGTGTCTTCCTAGATGCGTGTGATTTGAATCATGGGAGTACAGTCTGCAACCACTGAGAGACTTTGAGACAAGTGACAAGACTGGTCACGATCATGATACGCATCTGTTACTTATGTAGGGGTTTGTGGACGGGACAGCTGGAGGCGAAGTGCAGGCTTCGTGCAATTACAGAGACTACATGATGGTAACTCAAGTTCAGACCATGTCATTGGGGAACCAGTGTGATTTAACCCAACAGTGGTAGCTGAAATGCATGCATGTTGGAATTGTGCAAAGCAAGGACTGTTGGAAGGGCACAGCTTTGTAAGACGTTGGAGAGTTTCCCATGTATGAAGATAAGAGCTCTGTCCTCTTAAACTCTTGATTTTTTTCAACCTATGCCCTTAGAATCAGAATCTCATTGTCTCTGAATTTCTACCAGGGAAACACACCTTGCTTGCCATCACCAGTTACTAATGTTCCCTAGATGCAGAGCCCATGGGCTGCAGAAACTGTAATATGGCTCCCTTTCAGCATGTTTGAGGGCCACCACAACACACATTCAGGAACTCAGTGGTCCAAACACAAGTTCTATCTGCTGTGGGTATGAAGACCCAATTTGTAAATGTAAAAATCATATGGAAAGAGATGGCCGTGCATGAGCTTACGATAGCAGTTTAATATCAAGTGACCCATAGTAGTGAGAGTCAGAACAAAGGGGGCTCCCCTGGTCTAATGGAAACGTCTGGGGCCACACGGGGCAACACAGGGGCAGTTTGCCCAGGGGTACTCCAACAACATGCAAAAGATGGCACACAGGCTGAGCATTCAGCTTGGTGAGCCCCATGCCGTGTAAGGACAGCTTCTGTAGGCAACGCTTCGTGTTCTGTACCGATCATGTCAGCAAGGCTTGGATGAGTAATAACCAGACTGCTTAAATAACGCAGAAAATGAACACTAGCCCATAAACAAACAGTACCCATTATAGAGAGCTAAGGACTGGCCATACTGCCTGTCCAACGACATCATTGAAACTAAACTCAACAGGGCAAGTCAAATTTGGTATTCCGAAAGGACTCCTCTCCTTCGTGACTAGTACTACCATCAGCAGTAATGGTAGAGGGAGGACTCACAGGTAGGAGCACTCTGTGAAGTGTGTTAGCATATCTTTATACGATAAAACGATTTTTATCATTGACAACATTTCATCCCATCTTTGTGTTTCATCCTTAAACCAGAGGCCCATCCCACATGTCAATCTCGCCATCTGTGCATCGCCGGGGCTGACACAGGCTATCAGCCGGCAAGGAACCTGGCTCTCACCGTGTGCAGGGATGAACATTTTCACTGGGTCACTGAAAGGCCCGACGCCCCCCCTGGTGATGGCGGCAATCTTCACTGTGCACGTGGCGTTGTGGACTTGAACAGAAATCTGAGCACGGCTGCCATTCCAGCCAACTTCTTCAGACAGTTCTTTCTGGGGACAGAAAAGGAAGGAAGGGGAATGAAATACTGAGGCACCAGGGGCACGTTGCCAGCTTGCCCGCAGTTCCCCTCAGGGAAGTCATCCCACCTGCATCCCTGAGAGCAGTGGCCGTGTTTCCACCGCTTCCCTTCCTCATTCAGGCCACAGCTGACGGAACCAAAAGGTGGGCAGGGACCCAGAAGGGGCTGGCAGCAACCTCAGGGCTCAGGGCCTGAGTCAGCTAAGGCTGTGAGGGCATGGCACTTAGGATGGTCAGCAAAGAAGCCACTGGACGGGAGGAGAATGTAGCAGAGGCAGCCGGATACCTCCTCGAGACCCCTGCCCTCAGAACCACCACAGCCTAACGCCCAAGAGCCACACTGTACCTTGACATTGACCTCCTGCCAACGTCCCTTGAGCCAGCATGAATGGGCTCCTGTTCCTTGCAATTTTAAGTGTTCTGGCTAAAATCTACATTGAGGAGGCCACGGGCACTGTTTGCTTTTTTTTTTTCCCCCTCCAGTGTAATACATGCACAATTTTCTCAATTTTCAAAAATCTGGTTTCACTTTTACTTATTTTATTTTATAACCACTGCCACGCAACATGCGCCATGAAAACATAGGTAAAATGATTTGGGGGAAAAAAAAAACAAAAAACCAGACCTCAGTGCTTCTGTGACACTATCCCCTTTGTTTCTAAACCTGGATGATGCTGTTGTCCTCTGGCATAAGAAACTAATTTTATGTTGGGGGCTGGCTTTTCAAATCGGAACTGGAGGGCTGGTAAAGGCTAAAATGAGGCCCCAGGAACCGGTCTTTAATCTCTGCATTTTGGGAGACTTCTCTGATTTCACAGAGAGACTGAGAGAAATGTCACACCACGAGGGTGGGGTACAGATACCATGGGTCACAGAGAGCAGAGGCCTGGCTGGAGTGGCAGCTTTATTCCCTGGTCACTCTGTCTCATGCTAATTACTTTTTTTTCTTTTAAAGATTTTTATTTATTTATTTGACAGAGAGAGAGAGAGAGAGAGAGAAAGAGATTACAAGTAGGCAGAGAGGCAGGCAGGGGGGCAGAGCAGTCTCCCTGCTGAGCAGAGAGCCTGATGCAGGGCTGGATCCCAGGACCCTGAGATCTTGACCTGAGCCGAAGGCAGAGGCTTAACCCACTGAGCCACCCAGGTGCCCCTCATGCTAATCACTTCTGACAGATGCAGGATGGGGACGGCTCAGCCCTTAGGGAGAGGGTAGTCCCAACATTGGCGAACAAGGGGGTACCTGGGTCAGCCACCCAGAGACTTTCTACATCTAAACAAACAGTGTCCATCAGGACTCAGAAATAACCTCAGACAAGGGATGAAAGGGAAAAATAGAGCTTTAAGATATTTTTTTTTTCCTACCCGCCAACCCCCAAGACTGGGTGCCAAGGAGATTTGTCATTGATTTTTTTTTTATTAATTAAGTAAACAAAATAATAAATTAACAATTTTTTTGGTATAATCAAGGAGTATTCCTTTTTTTTTTAAAGATTTATTTATTTGACAGAGATCACAAGTAGGCAGAGAGGCAGGCAGAGAAAGAGGAAGGGAAGCAGGCTCGCTGCTTCACAGAGAGCCCGATGCGGGACTTGATCCCAGGACCCTGGGATCATGACCTAAAGCCAAAAGCACAGGCTTTAACCCACTGAGCCACCCAGGCAACCCCCCCCCCCCTTTTGTTTTAAAGAAACAGAGAGTTTTATTTATGGCAAACTCAGTTTTGCTTATGAGTTTGTTGGCATTCTCTATTTAATTGGGGGATGAAGATCATCAAATAGAACAACTCCATGGTCCAGACCCACAGGCACAGAACCCTGTAGTGAGTCCAACTAGCTGAGAAAAAACATGTCTACTTCACTTTTATTACCTAACAGCTCCTGAAAGTGCAAAAAATGTCATGTCCAACGAGGGCCATCAGGCCTGCTTCCAGCTTCATGCTTTTCCATCTGCAAGGACTCAAATATATCTATTTGTGAGAATTATCTCAAAATTAGGGGACATGCATAACTATGAAAGAATTAAATCCCTAGAAGAGGAGAAATCCTAAATCAAAATTGTCCTTTTGGGGTGCGCCTGGGTGGCTCAGTGGGTTAAAGCCGCTGCCTTTGGCTCAGGTCATGATCCCAGGGTTCTGGGACCGAGCCCCACATCGGGCTCTCTGCTCAGCAGGGGGCCTGCTTACTCCTCTCTCTCTGCCTGCCTCTCTGCCTAGTTGTGATCTCTGTTTGTCAAATAAATAAATAAAATCTTTAAAAAAATTGTCATTTTGGAAATAAATGTAATAGTAGTTGATAATATCCATTTGCTAAGGGCCTACAACTCAAAATGAAAACCTAGAGAAGGAACTTTGAAATTTCCAGCTCCCGTTCCTTAAGTGCATTAATAGTGGCGATCATCATGGTTGCTGCTGTGAAGATTCTGAATTGTGAAGTATGGAAATGATGCCAGCTACTGCTTGCAGGTAATATGTTTTGAAACTACATAAAACATTTTCCCATTTTAGGGGTGGAGCTCTAATAAATGCTGGAGTAGTGATGAGAAAGATATATGATAAATATTTTAGTAGAGGTGTAACAATTTTCTCTAAAAATATCTTTAAACGATAGTTTAAAAAGGCTCCATTTATTTATTTATTTATTTATTTATTTATTTATTTATTTTGGAGGGGGAGAGAGAGAGAGAGAACGAGAGTGTGTGCGTGTGTGTGCTTGAGTAGGACTGGGGAGGGAAGGAGCAGATGAAGAGAGAGAATCTCAAGCAGGTTCCACGCTCAGCATGAAGCCCACGGTGGGGCTCGATCCCAGGACCCTGAGATCATGACCTGAGCTGGAATCAAGAGTCAGATGCTTAACAGACTGAGCCACCCAGGCGCCCCAAAAATGATCTTTCTTAAAAATGTATGTAATTTATCCATATTCTATTGATGCCAAATATGTAGAGAGGTGTGACCATATACATATCCCCAAGTATTTATTTTCATTTTGATTTTGAAATCTAACAAAGAAATCCGTTTAAAATCACACATATAGGAGGCACCCCTGTGGGGATTATCTCTTTCACCATCAGGGTGCAGAGTGCAGAAGGGGTGGCCATTTCCCTGGCATGAGGTGGTTCAGTTCTGGGGTACACGCCATGGGCTAACTGCACATTTCTCATTCCATGAGACTTCATCCTCACCCACAGAGGCCTGTATCCTTGAGGACTTAAAATCTAAGAGCCTTTTCAGGTAATAAATATGACACCTGATTACAACTACACAGAACACATGTGGACCGTGCCCATTGGGGAAAGTGATAGCGTATCTTTGGAGACAATTTCTTTTTTTTCCTGTGAGGCACTAGAGTCAGCCAGAGCTACTACAGTAAGTATTCGTTTCCAGTAATCCAAAGACTTTAATATCTCCCAACTCTGTAAGAATCCACAGCCCTGGAATTCCTAACTGTAATTTAGAATAAGGCCCATCATGACTGCCTGGGTGGCTCAGTCGGTTAAGGATCTGCCTTCAGCTGAGGTCATGATCCCAGGGTCCTGGGATCAAGTCCCACGTTGGGCTCCCTGCTCAGCGGGGAGACTGCTTCTCCCTCTCCCTCTCCTACTCCCCCTGCTTGTGCTGTCCGTCATAAATAAATAAAATCTTTATTAAAAAAAAAGAAGAAGAAGAAGAAGAAGACCCGTCTTATTGCCTAAAAGAATAAAAACACTCAATGAGGGAGGAACCACTAGGTCAAAGTTTCTGTGCTGCTATGACAACAAAAGTGACTTGTTCAGCAGGCTTCCCGTTCACAGGTGTCCATGCAAAACTCAAATCTTACTCTTCAAACATGCTCTGTTCCTAGTTCTTTTTGCTAAAAGGCAATGGAGTGGAATTTGAGTGAGACACACTATTATGCAGAAAGCCAAGGGCATGTGGGAAGGAGTATTGGGCTCGGAAAAACACTGGCTCTGGAGTCAGTCCAGCCCGGGTTCTTATCCCACTGCTGCCAATTTCAAGCTCTGTGACTCTGTGTAAGTTACTCCAATCTCTGAGCTTCAGTTTCCTCAAATGAACATTGAAAGTAAGAATATCTTTTTCACAGTGTTTTTGTAAGGAGTCAATGAATTCCTCTTTGTGCCATAGTTAGCACACAGTCTGGCACACTGTAAGTAACCCATGGTGGTCATTATTACTCCTATATCACCTATGAGGTCCTATATGTGGATCATCTTTCCCTATAAATAGAAGGTCCTCTTACAGAAGTGACCTTCTGTAAGTATCTTTCTTACTGCAAGGTATCTTACTGCAAGATACCTTGCAGTATCTTTCAAGTCTTGGTACATCAGAGAAAATAATCAAGGCTAGCTAGTCCCCCAAAAGAAGTTTATTTGAACAATTCATAGAATTTACCACCATTGTCGGTTTCTTGTCCAGGCCACATGTACCATCCTGGATCAACCCTTGGGTTTTGTAAGTGTTCCAGACACCTGGCTGACCAATCCTACAAGAACCTCACCTATTCCTCATACCTTCACAGGACATCGGCTCAAATGCTCCGCCCTCCTTTGACAGTGAGTGACAGGGAGCAATGAGGAAAGGAAGAGGCAGAGAGCACATGCCAGAATCCAGCCTGGCAGATTGTCAGGAAGCAGTGGTCTAGGCCTGAGGAAGGACTCCTTGAATGCACTGTGGCTCTTCTAGGTCTTTAAAAAGTTGCTGCTATATGTCCTGTTCTCTCTAGGCCCCTAATAATCTGCTTTGAAACTCCCTTCTGATCTAATATCTCTACCCTTTCCAAACACAATTAAGCCAGCATTAGAGCCACAATCCCATAATAATGAGCTTTGTAAGAATAACACATATAAAAGTGAGCCTCTGTTTACCATATGGGCAATTCTGGGTCCAAGTTAAACAGACTTATTTACCATAAAACATCAAAGAGCCTTAAACTTGCCAGTACACACTGTGGATCTTCCAGAAAGGGGTATACTATGCAATATTTTATAAGCTTATTTGCTAGCTGAATTCTTTTCTCATGGAAAAGAATGTGTTCTCGTGTTCTACTGACAATTTATAGGAGTGGGAATGGATGGGAAACACTAGTCCACACTCATCAAAAGGCTGTCCCGTCAGAGAGAGAAACTCTCCAGCTGGTACAGGTGTCAGCCAGGTCTATGCCTCCAGCCCAATGTCATAAATGCCTAGGAAACAAGTTCAAAGTCCTCTGCTTAGATGGTACAAAGATGAGTGAGACGTGGACCCAACTTCAAGGAGACTAGATTGTACTTGCTCCTGACTTTTAGATTTTGAGCTTAGATTTGGAATGCAAGGGATGTAAAGAAAAACAGAACAAAAAAAGGTCGGTATCTTCATCCAGATCAAGTAACTGTGTACACAGTAAATATCAGGAGTTTCTTAGTCTGAAAGTGACATAACAGGTGGGATAACAAAGGTATAAACAATAACCCACCCAAGGATCACATCTTTTTTTTTTTTTTTAACATTTTAAAAATAAGATTGTATTTATTTATTTGTCAGAGAAAGAGAGAGAGAACAAGCAGGGAGAGTGGCAGACAGAGGCAGAGGGAGAAGCAGGCTCCCCGCTGAGCAAGGAGCCCAATGCAGGTCATGATCCCAGTACCCTGGGATCATGACCTGAGCCGAAGGCAGCTGCTTAGCCAACTGAGCCACCCAGGTGCCCCCCAAGGATCACTTCTAAGAAAGTTCTGAAATTGCATACAAAAAACCCACCCTTGTTAGAGTAAAATCTGGGAATATCTTCCAAAAATATCCGATTCCATTGTCTTGCATAGAGAAGATATACCTTTAGATAGAGTTTTCTAAAACTGGAAATGAAAGGACAATTTTGAGAGATGAAGTTGTGTCTAAGTCTTGCCCTCCTGAAATGAAGGGAGTTCAGGAGACAGAGGTGACGGGGACAGAGGTCATTTCACACTTCACTTCGGCCAGGGGTTTTTAGGGTCCTCCCAGGGTTGGCTTTTCCCTCAGTGTTTTTCTTTGCTTCCAGTGGCGGCCCACAAGCCTGAAGCTAAGCTGCCATGGCTCAGTGGGTTAAGCCTCTACCTTTGGCTCAGGTCATGATCTCAAGGTCCTGGGATCGAGCCCCGCATCGGGCTCTCTGCTCGGCAGGGACACTGCTTCCCCCTCACCCTCTGTCTTCCTCTCTGCCTACTTGTGATCTCTATCTGTCAAATGAATGAATAAATAAAATCTTAAAAAAAAAAAGAGAGAGAGAGAATGTGATCCTGAGGAAAGTGAGCCACTGAGTCTTTTGTATAGCTTGGGTACAATGCAAATGATGTTCTCACTGGGATGATCCAGCATCTCCGAGGAGGTAATGACTGGAAAGGTCACAGCCCTGACTGTGGCAGTATTGTTCTCACCACAGGGGGGACCGTTCTGAACAAAGGGCAATAAGCATGAGCAGTGCAGCAGGCTGTGGGTGGCATTTAGGGCACGAGGCTCTCCGCTGCGTCATCCGCGAGGCTTTCCTCACTCTCGCCCTTCAGCACGTCTCAGCTCCAGACGTCCCCTCCAAACAAGCAGCCTTCACTCACGCCAGAAGTCAAAAGGATGACCTGCAGCTCTTTAAACAAAACTGTTTTTTTTTTTTAGACCTCTCAAGTGTCTGCTGATAATGACTATCTTCTGCCAACCAGGGAAAAATAAAATCCTACTGAACCGAAATACAATGATTGGCCCTTCAGGGACTGTTCACAATTTAGCATTGTGAAAGGGGCTTGTCTCTGAGAGAGGCACTTGATTCCCCTGATTCAGCCATTGTGGAAATACTGTTAATCAAAGAAGCACCCTGCACAGAGGTCTTAGGCCCAAAGACCAACAGACGAGAGGCTTCTTTCATGGCTGCAACACTCCCAAGCAGGGGTTTGACTTGTATAGATAACATTCTGTCATCACTCTGAGGCACAAAAAGTCATGGACTTCAAGCGTTCTTCTTTTTCCTATCTCCCATCATCTACTGCTTCCAAGAGTCTGCTTCCTGATAGGTAAACTGAGTCAGGAAAAGAAGGAGAAGAAGAAATTCCCACTGTGCTTTGGGGAAAGAACAGTTTCAGTAAAAGCTGGATGACGCATGGGGCGCCTGGGTGGCTCAGTGGGTTAAGCCTCTGCCTTCGGCTCAGGTCATGGTCTCAGGGTCCTGGGATCGAGCCCCGCATCAGGCTCTCTGGTCAGCAGGGAGCCTGCTTCCTCCTCTCTCTCTGCCTACTTGTGATCTTTCTCTCTCTCAAATAAATAAAGTCTTAAAAAAAAAATACTCTGTAAAGCTGGATGACGTGAGGTGGAAAATGACTGAAACAAAGCTTGGACGTCATCCGCGGGGACAGCTGTTGACTCTGTCCCTGTCTCCTGCTAAGCAGCCACACTACTTTCATGAGATGCCCCCCACGAATGCCACAAGGATGCTAACATCTGCTCTATCTCCAGGACCAGGATGATCAGGCAAAAGTCGGCTTTGCATGATGGTGGTAAAGAGACGGTCCTGATGATGAAGTCAGTTCTTCTGCCTTTCCAAGGACACCGTGTCACAAAGAAGTCAGTGTCACCTCAATTCTCTTCATTTTCCCAAGTGGGAAGGGGGCCTGTCTGGGAGCTGCCTACCCACCCACATGCAGGCATCGTCCCTACTTCTGTGGAACTGCATTAAGGCAGCCTGTTGCTGACTTAACCCTGTCCTCTGGAGTCTGGTTGCCCCTTGCCATTCTCTATGAGGCTGGGGCTCTTCCTTGACAATCTTCTTCAAAAAAGCATCTTCTGGAATTTCTAAGGGGCTATGAATGGCCGGACTGCTAAACCACACAGCTTTTTGACCTTCTACTACGGTTATCTGGGTGGTTCTCAACTATCTTCCTACAAGAGCCCAAGTTTCCAGAAGGCACGAACCAACTGATACAGAGATAGGTCCTACACATATTTACTGAATACGTAAATGAATGGATGAGTGAGTGAGTGAGAAAAGCCCCAAAGATTCCCTGGAATTTTATCTCTTCAGTGAAAGGTGGCCTCCTTCGATAATTCCTGGTCTTCTCACAACAGAATGAAAGCTTCTACAAGAGGATTAAATGAGGAAATCTAAGGAGACAAGTGAACTCCTTCAGAGTTCAGACTTACAGAAGTGTCTGCACTCTGCCACACGTGAGAGATCCGGTAGCCCAGCAGTTCTCCTTCCTGCCGCTTAATTGGAGGCTTGACCCATCTGACGTCCACCTTATGACTAGATTCATTCAGAAACATGGTGACATTCGAAGGTGCTGCTGAGGGGGCTATAAAAGAAAGAGAGAATAATGAGGGACCACAGAGAAAAGTACACAGAAGTACATTCTCTTCTTAGTTTCCAAATGTTTGGTTTTCAAATGTTCTATGGCAAGCATTCAAAATCTGAGATTAATAGCAGGTTTTCACCCTCTTTTCACTTAAGGAGCATTGAATTACCACATGAGTTTTATTATTTTTTAAAGATCTATTTATTATATATAGAGAGAGCATGGGAGAGTAAGTTGAGGGGAGGGCAGAGGGAGAGAGAGAATCCTACAGCAGATTCGGTGCTAAGTGTGGAGGCCAACACATGGCTGAATCCCAGGACCCCAAGATCATGACCTGAGCTGAAACCAACACTCAACCACTTAACCAACTGCACCACCCAGGTGCCCCTGAAATACCACAGAAGTTTTTAAAAAGTAAGCACTTTTCCAAACTAAAATCACTAAGACAAGGAAAGGCAAGGAAGGAGGTTGTGGTGCTCCTGGTCTCCTCCTGGGGAAGCAACTTGAACAGGGTTCTCCAGTTCTCCACCTGTGAGGTGGAAGGTCAACCAAATGGACTGGAGATCAGTTCTGTGTCATGTGAGATGTACAAGGCAGGGAGCCACCATTTTAAAGTCCAAAGTTACTGATGGTCTGAGAACTGAGCTAATCGGTCAAAAAATTAAAAAAAAAAAAAATGTGTGTGTGTGTGTGTGTGTGTGTGTGTGTGTGTATGTAAGACATCTCATTATTGAAGACCAGAAGATCAAATGGTAATGCCTGGATGTCAAAATATAAAATTTAACTCTGGTTTTCACTTTCTGGTTTATAGTAAGTTCTGCTTAAGTCACATACCCACCTATCTGTTATCTCTTGAGAGGATATAAGGATAAAAGTCATAGTGCTTAGGAAAAGAAGTATGTATGTATTATATATATAATAATAATTATTTTGGAATAATTTGGAAAACAGGTCAAGGTCATTACCAGATTACTTTTTGGGAACACGGAACTTGACTATTCTCTATTAAAACTGAAAATAACATGGGGCACCTGGGTGGCTCAGTTGGTTAAGTGTCTGACTCTTGGTTTCCCTTCAGGTCATGATCTCAGGGGTGTGAGACCAAGCCCTGCATAGAGCTCTGTGCTCAGTGCAGAGTCTGCTTCTGATTCTCTCCCTCTCCCTCCCTCTTACTCTCCCCATCCTTGTACTTGGTCTCTCTCTCTCTCTCAAATAAATAAATAATCTTTAAAAATAAGTAATCTTAAAAAAAAAAAACCACCTGAAAATAATATGCTCTTTGACCATGTATTTTATTTAAAGGAATTTAATCTAAAAAATTCTCCTGTAGGAAGTATTATATTTACTGAAGCAAAACAATGAGAAAAAGGAATAAATGTAATGCTCAGTCAATAACTATGATGTAATAAATTTTGATACATTTTCCAATGGAATACTTGCTACCCAGCCACTGAAAAGAATTAGGTAGATCAGGTGTGTGGATATGAAAAAATATCTAATGGAGGGAAAAATCAAACTGAAAAAAGGTATGTAACAACAATCCACTTTAGAAATTAAAAAATGTTTTATATAAATACAGAAAGAATAAAAATAACTGTAATACATGCCAAACCACTGCCTATAGTTGTGTTTAGGGGAGATTAAGTTATATATTTCTGATATGCCTAAAAAGAAAACAAAAGGGTACTCTAACCTTTATTTCTACTTAGGAAATGTCATGTAGCTAAAGCTGTGTTATGAACTGAGTCATATAGTTTCAAATCAGCTGTAGAATTTCTGGATAAATGTGGCCAATTCAACATGTCATTTTTTTTTTTTAAGATTTTTTATTTGTTTATTTGACAGACAGAAAGAGAGCACACGCAGGAAGAGTAGCAGGGAGAGGGAGAGGGAGAGGCAGGCTTCCCTCAGAGCAGGGGGAGCCTGATGCAGGACTTGATCCCAGGACTCTGGGATCACGACCGGAACCGAAAGCAGTCTCCTAACCAGCTGAGCCACCCAGAGGCCCCTCAACATGTCTTTATGACTGCTCCTCATGAAACCCCTCTATGATGACAGTAAGGAATTTAAAACAGTATAAACTCATAAGGTACAGCAGAGTCAACAGTGGAAAAGAAATGTCAACATATACTTGAAAGCTGAAAAAGAGACACAGAAGGTGTAACTAATTCAGCAAGCCTGTACTCCCCAAAGGAAATGGAGAGGCTCAAACGCTGTGGGCCCCGGTACCAAAAGATTGAAAGTTTGACTGGGAAGTAGCTAGTCCTCAAGATGCCTCTAACCTACTCCCACACACCTGCCAGGGACTCCCTCCAAATCCTCCTGGAGACAGGAAGCTACCTTGGTCTCCAAACTGAAAAGCCTTTGGCCTTGGGGCACGGGCAGAATGAAGGCACAATGAGAGGCCAGACAGACAACTGGGGAAATAAGTGGAAGTTTGTACACTGAACAAGGAGGACTCTGCCTCACTCTTCTTCCTCACCCAGCTCCTAGAGCATCGGCAGCCATATTTACATTCCTAAGGTGGGAAACAGGGGACTTCTTTGCTAGAGAAAGTGAGTGGTCCCAGAGGGAAGAAAACCAATATTGACACTTTGGGGTATCCCAACCAAAACACTTGGATCACTGTGTGTTACACAGAAAGATACAAATAAATTAAAAATAAGGAGGAATTGGGGCACCTGGGTGGCTCAGTGGTTTAAGCCTCTGCCTTCGGCTCGGGTCATGATCTCAGGGTTCTGGGATCGAGCCCCGCATCGGGCTCTCTGCTCAGCAGGGAGCCTGCTTCCCTCTCTCTCTCTCTGCCTACTTGTGATCTCTCTCTGTCAAATAAATAAATTAAAAAAAAAATAAGGAGGAATCAAAGACATATCACATATTCAAAAGAAAGCTAAAATGGCTTACATTAATATCGAAGTAGATCTTACAGAAAATAATACTACCAAAGATAAAGGAAGCAATCTCATAATGAGAAGATGGCCAATTATTAGGAGAGCATAGTAATATTAAACATCTATGCATAAAATAACAGAGCTTCAGAATGGTTGAGGCAAAACTGGCCAGAGTATCAAAAAGAAATGGATAAACCCAAAATTATAACTGTGGATTTCAATGTCTCTTTCTAAATAATTGATAGAAATGGGCAGAAAAGCGGTAAGAATGTAATTTGAAAAACGCTATCAACCAACTCAACCAAGCTGACATTTATGGACTATTCCATGTAATAAGAACGGAACACACATTCTCTCCAAGAGCATACCATACACTTATCAGGAAAGATGTATTCTGGGCCATAGAAAGAGTCTCAATATATTTCAAAGTAAGTGATACAGATTATGTTCTTAAGCACCAGCAGAGTGAAATCAGAAATCAGGAATACAAAGATTTCAGGCAAAACCCCGAAATATTTGGAAACTAAGTTACATAGCTAAATAACTAATGGGTCAAAGAAGAAGTGGAAAGTATTTTTGAACTGAATGAAAATGAAACACAGCCTATAAAAACTGTTCTCAAAGGCTTTTCTTTATCATTTGAGACAAGAAGACATGTTATAATTTTGGCACCAGAGAGTCATTTTGTGCAAGGGTTACTGAAGATTTCTGATCTCGACCTGTCCACCCTCCTCCCCCATCTCTATTATGACTAGAGCACTGAGTAGGTGAGGCCCGAGTTAAGGGCAGGAAAGACATTCTACAACCTAGAGCTCTAAATTGGGAAAGAACAGAAATTGTGGATCTTTATTTAACAGGAATACAATATTCATAGACAGTAACAAAAATCTCAGAAATCAAAAAACAGCACAATGGAAAATTCTTTAAAGTTTAAAGATATAAATAAAATTTGCTATGAGCAAGACAGCATAGAGAGAACCTACTTCATTGGGCTTCTCTGAGGAGCTAATAAAATAATTCATGCATAGCACCTAATGTGGGGCCGGGCACGTGGTGTTTGGTAAACATGAACCATCTTCACGTTCATTATTTCTTTTTTTTTTTCCTTTTTTAAAGATTTTATTTATTTATTTGACAGAGAGAGATCACAAGTAGGCAGAGAAGCAAGCGGGGGTGGGGCGGGGGTGGGGGGGGGAAGCAGGCTCCCTGCTGAGCAGAGAACCTGATGAGGGACTCGATCCCAGGACCCTGAGATCATGACCTGAGCTGAAGGCAGAAGCTTAACCCACTGAGCCACCCAGGTGCCTCACGTTCATTTTTTCTTGACCTTGACGCTACGATGAATAATTTTTATATTATTATATTTTAACTTAAAATAATATATGCCATAAAGTGTGTTGTGATTATCTTCCTACGTAAAAGAACTTATTATCTGTTCATAGTAAGTGTAAGTTTTGTCACTAAAAAGAAGGAAATATCTTCTTCAGTGGCAACTGCAGTAAAATAAAATGGTCCAGAGACAAAGACCAAACAAAGCAAAGTTGAAACTCTAATTCAAGGCCATGGGGAAGGACTTGTTTAATCACATGCCGTTAGGGGCAATACTTATTCTGAACTCCAGGAATTACCTCCTTCGGTTGTGCTGGCCAGAATCCAAGGGCTCACTGCAGACCAGCCAATTTCATTCATGCAGGACACACCAATGCTGTAATTAGCCAGAGCTCGCAGCTGCTCAATTTGATACAGATGTGGTGAAGCCGAGGTGTTAAAAATCATGACCGAGCCATTAGTCAGCGGATCAACTTCCTTGACCTAAGTGAGGAGTAAAAATGTGGACCAGGCATTAGTAAGGTGGTGGGAATGCGAGACCTGGAGCACTGCTGCATTCAGTGCACGTGGCCCTTCCTCTCCACTGAGGGGAAGTACCTGCTTCCTATCGGGCCACACACTAATTTCCCCACCAGAGTTACTGTGTGTTAGTCACGCTACTGGAGCACCCACTGAGGACATGTGTAAAACGCCTAAAACAAGCATTCTCACTGTGGCAGGTAACAGAGCAAATGACGACCTTTATAATATTATAATGATGGTAATATATAAGAGGAAATAAGATGAAATAGCCCTTCCTTTCTCAGGACCATCTCAGTTCTTGATTTCTTCTTCCAGCTGTTTCAGAGAACACACTGCAAAGACAACCGACAACCTGTGTGGGACCAAAACCTAAAATATTTACTATCTGGCCCTTTACAGAGAACATTTCCCAAATCCTACTTTAGGGGCTGGGATACAGGATTTCTGTTTTTATCTTGTATTTCTTTTTTTTTTTTTTTTAAAGATTTTATTTATTTATTTGACAGAGATATCACAAGTAGGCAGAGAGGCAGGCAGAGAGAGAGAGGGAAGCAGGCTCCCTGCTCAGCAGGGAGCCCGATGCGAGGCTTGATCCCAGGACCCTGGGATCATGACCTGAGCAGAAGGCAGAGGCTTTAACCCACTGAGCCACCCAGGCGCCCCATGTATTTCTTTTCATTATGCAACCTGATGAACTCTGCTCTTGCCTTGAGGTAAATTCTAGCATGTCCTCTTTTTTTTTTTTAACCCCTACTCCAACCCCAATATAAATTCAAGTCCAAAAGCATATGCAGAGAATGTGCATTTTCTGACATTATTTGGTGCAAAGATCTAGGGAAGGGCCATTTGCACCTCACCCAACAAACCTTTCTCCAGATCTCATTAAAGCATCTTAGCCCTTTCCTCTGAGTTCTTTCCCTTCATCTTTCCCTCCGTAAGCTCTACCAGTCTCCCCGCATCCCTCTCCAGATGTCCTCTGTACACATAAGCAAAAAATCTAGGCCAAACTTCTACCTACCAAACTTCTACCTTAAGCATATTTCCTTTCTAGAAATGGGAATAAGGGAGAATGCTTTTTTTTCCCCCAATACATGTTTTTCAAAATCTCTACAATATATAAGTACTTATAAAATCAGAAAAGAGAAAATGATACTGAATAAAACACAAGTAACCAAAACTAACTGGGAGAAAAAAATCTTAAACCCTGTATATTCCTAACAATAACGGGCTTGCAGTCATGGGGCATGGATACACAAAGCTGTTATTTCAGGATATATGTGTTGAAATTTAGGCCAAGGGGCCATAAACAACATTTCGGAATTCTAAATCCTCTAGCGGATATCGTGAGGGGGGACGTGGGGGCCAAGTCTCACCTCTGACTCAGACCCGCAGACTCCACTGGGTGACAAAAGTACCAGTTGGCCTGAGGAGCCACCAGAGGAGAAACAAAGAGTTACGTGCTTATCTTGGTGGTGGCCGCTGGCAGAACTTACTTTTTGTTTCTTCACTTTATAGAGTATGCACCTACTTCCTGGTGACCAACCCCTGAAACTAAGGTGGAGGAAACCTTTGGCTCTCCACCCCTGCCCCATTTCCGGAGCAATGCGTGGAGCATTTCCAGGCACAGCGATGCTCTTCCAGAACGCACTGCTGGAAGAAGACAGGGTTTTTGTAACAGTCCTTCTCAGTGGGTCCTAGGGGAAAAGAGGGCACGAAATAGCAAGAAGTACGTGGGAGAGTTAAAAATAGAAATGGTGTATGCAGCCCAAAAATGGGTGAAGAACGGAACTAACATCAGGACCAAAGGAAGTGAGAGGGTGTGTCTGCTAGTGCGCGGATCTGAATCTTGTCCAAAACATTCATTTGTTACCAAGTCAGAGTTTAAAATTGTAAGGGACTGGGGACATGCTACGAAACTATGCTTGGTTCCTTCAGAAATGGGAATACATTGTTAACCTGCAGAATAAAGAAGTCTCACTTCTACAGCCACTCCTGACTAACCCTGCTAGGACCGGTCAGAGAAAACAGGATAGCCAATTATATTTGAACTTCAGATAAACAACAAATAATTATATATACAGGTATGTCGCAACATCGCTCCTAGAATTAAACTTGTAAAATAACTGTATTCTTATGGGTGAAGGGAGATTGGTGGGAAAAAGACAGAATAACCATGTCTGGCACCACAGGATCCAAGGTGGGCAAGGACGGCCTGTAATGACCGGACTGGATGATCGTCCAGGGACTGGATGACTGTCGCTCATGCCGTGGCTGCCCAAAGCTGAGGCAAAAAGAGAGAGAGCAGATGTGTGTGACCATCTTCTACCTTCAGGGGTGACCTGATGTTTTCAGACCTTCCTACCACCCTACTCTACTTCCTGTCCACCCTGAGACCTACTCATTCAAGGCGGGGGCAGAAGTCGCCCTCAAAGTCTCCCCAAAGGCAACCATACTCATGTGAGCAGGAGCCTCGTGTCCTCTTGGACTCTTCATGCAGCTCAGCAGCAGTTTTAGAAAGGGCTGGTCCATGCCTTGGTTATACATGTACAACTACAGATCTCTGGATCTCTAGATATGTAGATAGTTATATCTATAGAGGGAAATTGGCCCTGGATGTTCCTAATAACAGAGCCCTGGAATACAAGAAGCAAAAACTGATGAGACTGAAGGGAGAAAGGCAACTCAAAAACAACAGCTGAGACCCTAATTCCCCAGTTTCAATAACAGATAAAACCACTCGGCGGAGGATCAACAAGGAAATAGAAGAAGGAAACAAGACTATAAACTAACTAGATCTACAAGACGTATAAAACATTCTACCCAACACAGCCAAATATACCTTCCCCTACACACGGAACATTCTCCAGGGCAGAACGAATGCTAGGCCATAAAACAAACTGTAGTTAATGTAAAAGACTGAAAATCAGTATAGCCTGCAAACGTGATGGAATAACCTTAGAAATAAGCAAAAGAAGACAACTTGAGAAATTCACAAGTATGTGAAAATTAAACAGTCCTGAATAACCAATAGAAAAAGAAAGAAAGAAAGAAAGAAATCACAAGGAAAATAACCAAAAAACTTGAGATGAATGGGAAAAAAAGCCCCAAATACCAAAACCTATGTGATGCAGCTAACACAGTGCTTAGAAGGAAATGTATGGTATAAATGCTTATATATATTTTTTTTTTAAAGATTTTTTTTTTAAATTATTATTTGGCAGAGAGAGACGCAGAGAGACACAGCGAGAGAGGAAACACAAGCAGGGGGAGAGGGAGAAGCAGGCTTCCCACTGAGCAGGGAGCCTGATGCAGAGCTCGATCTCAGGACCCTGGGATCATGACCTGAGCCGAAGGCAGACGCTTAACAACTGAGCCACCCAGGTACCCCTATAAATGCTTATATTAAAGAAGAAGAAATTTCAAATAAATTACCTAGCCTTCTACCTTAAGAAACTAACTAACTAACTAACTAACTAACTAAATAAATAAGGAGAGCAAATTAACCCAATGCACACAGAAGAAAAGAAGGGAAAACTCATATTAAAATCAGGAATGGAAGGGGACATTACTGCTAACCTCAAAGAAATAAAAAAGCTTATAATGGAATATTATAAGCAATTATATACCAACAAATTAGATAACCCAGAAGAAATGGACACACTCCTAGAAACACATAAACTATCAAAACTGACTCAGGAAGAAATAGAAAATCTAAGTAGATGCGTACCAAGTAAAAAGACTGAGTTAGTATTCAAAAAACTCTCCACAAAGAAAACCTCAGGACCAGACAGCTTCACTGGTGATTTCGACCAAATATTTAAGGAATTCACATCAATCTTCCACAAACTCTTCCAAGAAACAGAAGTCGAGGGAACACCTCCCAACTGATTCTATAAGACAAGTATCACCCTGACAACAAAACCAGAAAAAGCTAACACAAGAAAACTATAGAACAATAGCTTTTATGAATATAGACACAATTAGACAATGGTGATGGCCGCACATTATACACTTTATTTTTTAAAGTGTATTTAAGTAATCTCTACACCCAACATGGGGCTCAAACTCACGACCCCAAAATCAAGATTGGATGCTCTTCCGATTGAGCCACACAGGCACCTCAACATTATACCCTTTAAATGGGTGAATATTATGGTCTGTGAAATAGATCTCAGAAAAAGCTGCCCAGAAAAAATGGATATCCCTGGTGAGGACTTTGTAGACACAATAATTCCTAACACTTACCAGCCCTTAGGAGGTTTACACATAAAATGGGGCAAGAATTAAGCAAAGCTAGAGCTGGTGAGGTGAGGGCGGAGGCTATTTCGGGGATAATAGAATGTTTTCACTTTCCAGAGAAGGAACAGCTGTTAGACAAGAGTGGGAGGCAGTAAAAACAGAGAAACTAATTCTGTTTGGTATTAAAAACATCTGGTTGTCAACATATAAAATTCTTCAGAAGTCACTGCTTCAAGTTGAGCTAGCATGAATGGCAGGTGTCAGGTTAACATGTTTTCAGCTAGTAAGGCCAGACATTTATGAAACTAAGAACAATTTCTGACCCTACTGTGTGACAACATGCAGGGCAGAAGACATTGATGTTTTCAGCGGACAATCCACACATGATCGACTACCTGCTCCCAGAAATAACATCTCTTCTAAGACATGGAAGAAGGGATGGTTTTGAGCACAGTTTTTTGCATCAGAACTTTCTGGCTTTGAATTCTGGCTTTGCCACTCGTGGGTTCTGTGGGCATTCCGAGCCTGCAGTGCTGGTGTGGGTTTTAAGTAAGATAATGTCTGCAAAGTCCCTGGTCATCGTGAGCACTCAGTAAATGGTAGTGTTACTGCTACCCTTTCCATTTTGATGAAATTAACACTCAAAGCAGGGCCTACATCATGGCAAGGTACCATTTTAGGATGGCTGGCCTGTATTTCTTACAGCATTCTTTCACACCAATTTTGGGTAGTGGTTAAAAAGGGGGAAAGACTTTGCAAGGCCTGTAATGCCCAGGTTGTCCTGGGAGCCAGGGGCCAAGGTGCTACATTTGACAGCAAAAATGACCCATCTCATGCTTGCCTGTCCTTCATAGTCACTGGCCCAGGAGGAGTTAGGATGAGGAGTTCTTGGCCTCCCGGAACTCCTGATCACAAGCCAGTCCTAATTTAGGGATGTGTTTTTATACCTTAAAAATTAATTCCCCCTGGTCTCATGTCATTCTATCCTGGAAACCTGTTTCCCTTCTGGTTGGGCCCTGCACCAAGAGTAGAAAGGAAACAGCATCCTGGGGCAGAACACCACAAAAATGGGGCGTGCGTGGCAGACATTGAGCGAGGAAGGGGTCAATGGACTTCTGAACAGAGGTGTTGGAGACCTCGGCACTAAGAAAGGCCAAGGAGGAAGAAAGATCAAGTAGAAAGGAGGAAGAAAGATCAAGTAGACCCTCAGAGCACCAAACAGCCAGTTCTTTCTTCGTCCTGCTGGTTTACCTGAACGCTGCAATTCCTGAATGGGGAGTATCCATCAAAACCCGGGACCCAGGAGATTAGCACGCTGTGTGCGGTGCTGTTGTAGACACTGACTTCAGTTGGTGGGGAGGGAATTGCTACATAGAAATAAAGACACACATACAAACACAGTTATAAACCACAGGTGGCCACACCTACCAAGCAAACAAAATATCATGCTTGTTTCCATTTCTTAAAATTAGGAAAATTTGACCCAAGTTTGAAAAAGAAGCTGCATTAGGCCTGAGACTAAGCATATTAGCTTATAGACAGGTCTTCTGGTGATGGGACAGTGCTGCCTGGGCCAGAGGAGTGGAGCACAGACCTGCTTTCCTGCCCCCTGATGAAGGGAGACCTTAGCTGGAAAAGGATGAAGAGATGTCTGTTTCCTTCACTGAGCTTGTGGTCACTGCCCTCCTGCATGCGGGCACATTGCTGGGTGCTGGAGCTCTACATCCATCCCCCCCACTCCCCCAATCAGAGCCATGGCCCTATTCTTGTGCAGCTTTTGCTTGAGGAGTGGAGACCCACATTACCTAACGATGAGAGCCCCATGCCAGGACTAGAAGGGTGCTATGGGAGCATGAGTGTGGGTGTGTGGCAGAGCGGGGAGCAGCTATCCAGGCCAAGGAAACAGGTGAGAAATCCGTTCAAGCAAAAGAGCCAACTGTAACTGCTGGGACTGGAGGCATAAAGTGTGCAACGACCTTGGCCACGTGTGGGACATGGCCACGTGTGGGACATGGTTACGTATCTTAATTTGAATCTAAGAAGGATCTGGAGTTTGGGGATCTTATTTTGGGCTAATTTTACTTCTCAATTAAGAGTCATAATCACATTCATAAGCAAAAATGATGACTGCTGTTTTCACATGCTTACAATGGGTCAGCCCGTTATGGACTTCGCTTTGTTTCATCATCACTAAAACCCTGTCAGAGAGGTGGTCTCACAGTCCTCATTTATGGATGAGGATACTGAGAATCAGAGAAGGTAAAAGTGCTAAAGATCACAGAGCTTGTAAGCAGCAGAACGGGGACTTGAACTCAAGTCTGTCTGAGCCTGGATCACGCGTCCCTCAGTAGGATACTGGAGGCTGGTGGGAGGCGGTAGCAAGCACATTAGTGTGAGCACCAGCAGGGACAGGGGAGTCTGGTTACTGCCTGGCTGGCTGTGTGGCCTGGGTCACGGTTAAATGACCTTTCTAAACTCCATTCCTTCTTCTGTTAGTGGGGATGGTAACAGCACTGCTCCATGGGGCTGCAGGGAAGATTAAGAAGGTTAACACATGGAGGAGGGTTGGGGGAGGTGTGCTGGAGGGGAAGCAATGACAGCGTGAACAGAAGATCAGGGAAGGAGAGCTGGGACCATGAGAAGTACACCAGGTACCATATTCAGGAGTTTCTGTTTACTTGTAGACACATAGCTTGGTGAGTGGCAAAGAATCAGCATTTTGTTTGACTCACTTCCCTAAATAGATTACTTGCAGAATTGTACTAAAATATATGCCTTTCCAGATCATAATTTGGCTACATATATTATAGTTAGTAACAGATTAGAAGAGGGAGTCTCGGTGGCTTTGACATAAATGTTTAAATAATGAAAAGCAAACATAAGTTTTCAAAAGAGAACTGATAAAAATAAAAGAAGGAAAAAAAGCTAAGTTCTGTGTGAAGCATAAAATTTTAAAAAGTGTCTCTCATTTTATAAATGTTTAAATTTTAAGGTGTTTACACTTCATGAAAATAGTCTTTATAAATTTACGCCTACCCATGAATTCCTGAAATTCCCAACATTGCTTTTGAAAACTGTAATAATGAGACTCATAATGAGGAAGGAAGTTATACAGTTCCTCCAGGAGTAAGTTTCAGTTTGCTCTTTTTTTTCTTCCAATGAACTTTTAGAGAATGTCCCCTCATCGCCTTCATCTAGTTGATGTGCCAAAAAGAAACATCAGCATCTTTTTATTTTTTTAATTTTATTTATTTACTTTTAAAAAGTTGGCTCCATGCCCAGTGTGGAGCCCAATGTGGGGCCTGAATTCACAAGCCTGGGATCAAGACCTGAGCTGAGATCCAGCTAGATGTTAACCAAATGAGCCACCCAGGTGCCGCCATAGCATCTTTTTTTTTAAAGTATAACTTCTTTTGTAATATTGAGTCCCCAGCAATATATTACCTAACTTTTTTTTTTAAGATTTTATGTATTTATTTGACAGAGAGAGATCACAAGTAGACAGAGAGGCAGGCAGAGAGAGAGGAGGAAGCAGGCTCCCCACCAAGCAGAGAGCCCAATGTGGGGCTCGACCCCAGCACCCTGAGATCACCCTGAGCCGAAGGCAGAGACTTAACCCACTGAGCCACCCAGGCACCCCAATATATTACCTAACTTTTAACACATTATTAAGCACATTCTGCTTTTCCCTTGTGTTGTTCCCTCAAGATTAAGACCAAAAGAAATATGGAACCAGTATTTGCTTTTCAATATTTAAAGTAAGAACAAATAGGCATGCTTGGGTGGCTCTGTTGGCCAAGCATCTGCCTTCGGCTCAGGTCATGATCTTGGGGTCCTGGGATCGAGGTGGGCTCTCTGTTCAGTGGGGAGTTTGCTTCTCTCACTCCCTCTGCCTTCCCCTTCTCCCACTCATGCTCTCTCACTCTCTCCAATAAATAAATAAATATTTTTAAAAAACACAAATACTAAAACATAAAATTCGCTTGAGTTTCTACGACAGAAAGTAAGAAAGATGATTTGAAAAGGGTTAAAATGACAGTATTTAGTTTCAAGTTTTGGGTTTAAATAACTTTGATCCCACAGAGGGAGGAGGAAGAGGCAGACAGTTGGATTGGAATGTCTCCACTAGCATGGGGACCTTCCAAGACAGGTCTCCCATTATGTTATGGCCCAGCTCAGAGGCAACAAGGACTTTGGAGGAAGAGACATAGAAGCTCTGGGCTCTTCTCTCCCTTCTCTCCTCTTAGGGCAGCAGCTAGGGGAGATTTGTGTCAGCCCCAGCTGCCCAGAGCCCATTCCTTCAATCAATGCCCTAAGCTGTCCCCACCCCTGGGAGCTCTTCAAGGGGTAACAGGGACCAATTCAAGGTGGGAGAGGGCAAGGTGAAAACAGGAGCAAAGAAGATGGAGGGTAGACATCTCAGCCTATTTTCTTAGACTAAGCAGAACTAAACGAGCTAATATTTATCAAAGACTTATGCACCAGGCACTGTTTTGGGTGCTTTTAACTCGCATTATCTCATTTAAGCCTCAAAAATATGTAGAAATATGTAATCATCCCTCTTTTATACTGAAGCCAGAGAGGTTAAGTGACTTGTCCAAGGTCACAAAGAAAGTCCCTGGGGAAGACAAGGTTCAAACTCAGATATCTGGCTGCAGAGCTCCTGCTGCGTCCCCTGACCAGCTCCCAGAACACGTTCAAGGGACTTGGCCACGGTGCTTACCTTTGATGTTGATCTGCACACCCTTGGACACGGTCAGCCCTTTGTCATTGTGAGCCTCACAACTGAAGACGGCTGTCTCCGTCAGACCTGGAACGGAAGGGGAGTCATGAGACCAGACTCACAGAGAACAGGCTGCAGCTCACCAGAATCCGAGGGTTGTTTTAGCATTCTTTTACTTTTTGGTTAATGGCTTCAGGCCATAAATGCAAAGTTAATTTTAAAACTATGCTGGTGGCTGAAACACACACTTGGGATTGAACCCTAGCTACCAGGAGCAAGTCAACCGTGGGCCTAAAGGCAGCTGTTCTTCATTTAAATGTTTTATTTTTCCCGGGTGGTGAGATGATAGGTAACAAAAGCAATAATATTTAGACTTAAATTTCTGCTAATCACTGGCCCCAATGTCAAGAAGAGCGCTGCCCGAGGGTCATCTGGACGATCGCGTGCTGCTTAGCCACAAGTACATACGACATCACACACTAATGACATTTCAGGAGACCAGACATAGCAGGATGAAAGTCACAGTGCTTAATTTCAGGCGGTCTGTCGTAATGAATCCATTTTTAAAAGTGAAAATTAGGGGCACCTGGGTGGCTCAGTCAGTGAAGTGTCTGCCTTCAGCTTGGGTCATGATCTCTGGTCCTGGAATCAAGCCCTGCTTCAGGCTCCCAGCTCAGCAGGAAGCCTGCTTCTTCCTCTCCTTCTACCCCTTCCCCCTGCTCCTGTTCTCTCTCTCTCCAATAAATAAATAAAATAGATTTTAAAAATTCTGAAAAAAGTAACAATTCATAAAGAATTATTACATAAACACAAGACATTATTATTACCTGAAGAGAAGACACTAGTGCTGAATGAAGAAAAACCCTATCATTTCAGAGGTTTGAAAACATCTTAGAAATTAAAAAAAAAAAACAAAAAACCTAGTTGATTTATTAATTTTAAATAGAAAGGAGAGGTAATCCAGATATTGGTTTCTAATATTTGCCAATAAAAGGAACCTGAACTCATTGGAGAAATGGCTGATTTCTCAGATTGGAGTAGGAAACAGATGAGATGAGCCTGGAACAAATTTAACACAAACGTCATGTGGTGTGCATACACACACACACATGCATACAAGCACACACACACACAGAGTGATGGGGGAATGACAGAGACATGAAACCAACGGAAAGAACTCCTCCTAGCAGCCAAAGCTGGAACAGTTTGAGCAAGAAACTAAATGCAGTAGCCTTGGATTGTAAACCAAAGTATAAAATAAATATTCACAAGTGGATTCTCAGTATTTATACTGAGATAAATAAATGATTAAATAATGGGAAGGAACAAACAAGTTTCCTATGAAGAAGAATTCCAAATAATTTATGTGGATTCTCTGCCCTCAAGAGGGAGGATCATAATTCCCAACCCCTTAGGCATAGGCTGCACAAAGTGACTTCCTTCCGAAGAGGACAGTATGAAAAGGAAATAAAAGCAAAACTTTATTTATTTTTTTTAAACTTTCGAGTGGAGAAAATGATAAACGCTACCTTGGCCACACGACCAAGGTTAACACCACTAAGTCACGTTGACAGAATGTGTCCTTGATATGATGTAATGAAAATGGCACTTCCCCTCTACAATCTTCCTCCCAAAAACATACAACCCAAGTCTCATCAGGAGGAAAGTATCAGACAGTTCAAAGGGTGAGGTGTTCTATAAGAAATCTGACCAGTATTCCTCAAAACTGTCAAGACGATTAAAAACAAGGAAAGTTTGAGAAACTGTCACAACCAAGAGGAGCCGAAGGAGACAAGACCACTAAATCCTGGATGAAATCATCGAACCACACAAGGGTATCAGGTAAAAACTAAGGAAATCTGAATATAGACTTGAGTTAATAATAATGTTCATTGGTTCAGTGATTATAGCAAATACATCACACTAATGTAAGATGTTACTAATGGGAGAACGTGTAAGTGGGGTTTATGGGAAAATCTGTATTATCTCCATGATTCCTAAAATCTAAGACTATTCTAAAATTAAAAATCTTTGTTTTGTTTTTGTTTTTTTTAAAGCACAGCCATATGTACCATCTAGTAGATTCTGGAAACTTCTCTGTCTCTGGCGCACAAAGGTGTCTTAGGCACAGAATTCACATCATGAACTAGAGAAAGAAAAACTTCTTGAAATTAGATCTCCATTCACTTCCTGCCTGAAAACCTTATTCTGTTTTCTTCTATCCACTGTACAGGAAATTCTCCAACTGATAATTTTAAAATTCAAAGCTTGTCACTAACGGTAATTAAAAATTTGGGAAAAATCAGGGAGGAACAAGCTGCCAAGGGAAGGCCAGCCCAAGGCTGGTCCAAGTGGCCAGAGAACCGCCTGGGAGAAGTTCTAAGAAATGCAAACCTGATCCCTATTTTTTGTTGGCTCTTCTCTTGAGGGTTAGAAGTGCACAAAAAAACCCAGCGCTGGTAGGGTTCTGTTCTTTTCCATCCAGATGGAAGTTAGTCCAGGCGCCTGAGTTCTGCTGACTAGACAGGGTCTCTCAAGAAAAAATGAAGCTGTGCGTCTCTGTCCTACAATTCTATGGTGACTTTTCACTTCTCTGAAATAATGTTCTGTCAGAATAGGACAGATACTTCAGGTATTTTCATTTTCTGAGGTGAGGAGTATTTCCCTCAGAATGGAGGAAAATCCTAACTAAATGGCTTCGATTTTGACAATTCCAAGAGCTAGGAATCTAAAATTTCAGATAGGAGACATCACTTCACATTTTTGGTCCCTCCCTTTGAGTGACAGATGAAACTGCTAACAGTTTGTGCGATGGCTTAAAAAAAATAGATTTGTTTCACTAAAGAGGAATATTTATCTCAAACCCAGTATCCACATCTATAAAAGGACACCCTTGAATACCCTGCTTCAGGGGTCTTTTTATGTTCTGCTTGTATTCCTCCCAAATAACTTTGAAAAATATATGTGGTCTCTCATAAAATTTTGAGGTTTGCACCTTAAATTTTTTATGATTTAAAGGGCTGCAAAGAATGTAATTTCAGGTTCTCTGACATTTTAAGTAAAATTCCTTTAAAGGCACTTATATAGTGTTCCCATAACTGGGATGGGAGACCCAGCATTATCCAATGAAACAATTTTCTCTCAGCAGCCAGAAGTGTTCCATCATGATTTTCTACTTCCCCTGCAGAATTTTATCCAGATGGCATAATTATGTGGGTTTGGAAGTCATGATTCATCACCCTACAACACTTCTTGGCAACGAAAATACACATACATGCTGAAATTGGAAAAAAGATTTCTTCTAGATCAATTATCTTCACAACTATTATTAGGGCACAACCCAACAAGACAATATATATAATTCTTTTTTTTCTTTTTTTAAGTAGGCTCCATGCCCAGCACAGTGTGGGGCTTGAACACATGGCCCTGAGATTAAGACCTAAGCCAAGATCAAGAGGTAGATGCTTAATTGACTGAGCCACTCAGATGCTCTGACAATGTATATAATTCTTAAACATACACAGTAAAATTTTACCAGGAGGGCAAGTCCTTTGCTGAACAAAATTTGGAATCTTTTAGGTAGTGATCTGGAAATTTCTTAACCTTGAGCCAATACACTATAGAAGCCACTCTCAAACTGTGGTCTAGAGACTCCTAGAGAAAGGATCTCAGAGGCCCTCTTAGGAGCCCTAATGATGAACACTATTTTTGTCATAATAATAAAAATAATAACACTAACAATAATGATAAGAGTCCTTTCCACTTTCATGCTCTCAGGAACATGTGATGCAATGTTTCAGAATGTTCCAGAGGCTGTATGTTGTGTGATGATGTTAGTAGTTCTATCAGGTAACTGAGTACGTGCTTATGTATTTTTATGCTCTAAAAGTTTTGTTTTAGTTTCTAATTCAGTACTGATCAACAGATAGAACTCACATAAACAAATCTCTTTGATCCACAATAATTTCTAAGTCTGTAAAGGGATCTTGAGACCAAAGCTTTTGAGAACTGGTGCCCTGTAGTGACTCCAGATAAGTCAGGGAGAGGTCCTTCTTCTTTTGCAAGGTGAGGGAGAGATTTGGATTCCCGGCACTTTGTCAGGCATTAACTTTGCAAGGAAGACGGATACATTCCAGATGAGGATCAAGACCTCATCCCTCAAAGCCACTGCCTGGCATCCATGCTGGGGACCATTATTTCACAGTCCAACCTGTGACACTTTGGTTTTCATGCTGAAGAATCACCTTTAGCCTTCCAAGTCATAAGCTTTCAAATAAAACGCCTATTACACCAGTCTCCACGAATGCGCAAAATCTGGCTCATATTTAGAAAAACTGGCTTTGGCTCAATCAGAAAATACAGAGAGTTGTTATGCAACCTATATTTTTTATATAGTCAATCCAGACACAGTTATTTGACTTTAATGACTCTTGTCAAAACTCTTGGGAAAACACTTGAGTACAAGATACAGATCACATTCCGGACCCGCCAGGAGCCGAAAAAAAAAAACAAGAGGACGGATTCATTTCGTGAGATCCACTGACCAGCTATAGATCCCTAAGTAAGACAACTTGGGGCCCACTGTTCTTCAGAACTACAAGGTTTGTCAATGCTGAAAGTGAAACTGCTTATCAGGAAAATGATGTTAAGTGGGAAGTCGCTTTTCCTTTTTGTGTTTCTTTTCAAAGTGGACACAAAGTCAGGAAGACAATCTCTAGCAAATTCTCTGGCAGGAGACACCAGCATTAGTAAGAATTCCCCAGAAGTAGCTAAACCACCTATTCCAGCAGTTCTGTCCATGCGCTGAAGTGGTTCATGTCCCCAGGCCAAACAGATGGCAGAAGCCAGAAGGCGAAACTGGTTCAAACCAAAGTTAACTTTCTTCCCAAGTGGATGGGCCAAAACTGAAGGCAAAATACAGTCTTCTTTGCTTAATGTATTCAGTTATATATATACTTCCTTGGTTTAATGGCACTAGCCTCCGGGCTAGAGACTCATGGAAGAGCCTGGGTTGGATATGGCAACTAGCATGTGCTGGGAAAGACTGTTGCCTCTCACTTTCCTTTCCACTTCTCTGTCTGGGTGAACAATATCCAGACTGGAATAGACCTTGAAGTTTTATAGCCCCAGCCCTTGTGGCTTTCCCCGGGGGGAAAAAAAGCCATCCACCCCCTTAAGTCCCCACCCTACTACCCACTCTCTCCGGAGTGACCCTGGAAACTGGAGCTTCCCGTCTTTCTGAGCCATGTCCTCCTCCAGCGGGCCACCCCCTCTGTGTACTCGGTCACATCCCACCCAACTCCTGACGTTCATGGCCCTCTTGCTTGGTCTGCTCGTTTAAAAAAAAAGACAGCCTCTGAAACAGGGTCTGAAAGATATTTTTAAAGAACATTCAGTAACAGGATGTTCCCTTGAGAGAAGGACAATCAGAAATGCTAAGAAAGCAACTTCTAAGAGCACCAGTTGGGCCAATTCTTAAGTTCTGGATAAGCAGCCCTTTCTTTCTTTTTTTTTTCCCCCTAGAGCAAAAGAGGCAAAGCAAGGGAAGGACATTTTGCATAAAGGAAGTTGCCTATTAACTTGGAACACACTCTCTGCCCTGAATTCATTCATTCAACACATATTTACTGAGTACTTACCAGGTGTCAGACATTTTCTCAGGCACTTGGGGTATATCGATGAATAAAAGAGATCCCTGCCTTTACAGAGCTCATATTCTCACAGGGGGTAGTGGGTAAGAAGGAATAACCTTGATAAATAAGTAAGCTACATGCTCTATGAGAAGGTGATTAATGCCATGGAAAAACAGAAAAGGATCAGAGGGCCAGGGATGGGTTGGGAAGTGGGCTGTGATTTTAAATATTCAGGACAGAGGTGGCTCAGGGTAAAGTCCTCAGAGGAGTGACTCTGAGTGAGTGAATGGGCTAATGATGGGGGGAGGTGAACTTTGGGCAAAGGAAACGGCCTTTGCTTTGTTGTTTAAGTAGGATGGGAAACCCAGAGCTTTGAGCAGAAGACCAATATAATCCAACTTGTGTTTTATCAGGATACAGGATCGCTGCAGTAGCCACATGGGACTAAATCCTAAGCAAGCAGGTCCCATACTAGCTCCAAATTTTTTCCTGATCTGAAAATGGGTATTAAAAATGCCTTAACTGGGGCATGTGGGTGGCTTAGTCCGTTAAGCGTCCGCCTTCGGCTTGGGTCATGATCCCAGAGTCCTGGGATGGAGCCCCTCATCGGGCTCCCTGCTCAATGGGGAGACTTCTTCTCCCTCTGCCTGCTGCTCCCCCTGCTCTCTCTGACAAAAAAAATAAATAAAATCTTTAAAATTTTGAAATAAAAAATAGAAACAAAACAGTGGGGTGCAGGGTGGCTCGGTCCGCTGAGCCTCCGACTCTTAATTTTGGCTTGGGTTGTGATCTCGGGGTAGTGGGATCAGGCTCTGTGTTGGGTTCTGCGCTCAACATGGAGTATTCTTGTCCCTCTCTCCCTTTGCCCCTCCCTCCCTCAGCTCATGCTCTCTCTCTCAAATAAATAAATAAAATCTTATAAAAAATAAAACAAAATTTTGTTTTTGGAATAATTTTCAATTTACAAGAAACTGCAGAACTAGTAGAGTTCTTGTACATCCTTCACCAGCTTCCCTTAATGATAAGACCTTACATAATCATACAGATCTTACATAATCATACATAATCATACAGTGAACAAAACCAAAAGTCAGTACAATATTATTAACTCAAATACAGACCATATTCAGATTTTACCAATTTTTGTCCCCCCCTTTTTTGGGGGGGAGTGTGCGGGGGGTGGTGTATAGCTCTATGAAATTTTATTTCAGGGGCGCCTGGGTGGCTCAGCGGGTTAAGCCGCTGCCTTCGGCTCAGGTCATGATCCCAGGTCCTGGGTTCGAGCCCCGCATCGGGCTTTCTGCTCAGCAGGGAGCCTGCTTCCTCCTCTCTCTCTGCCTGCCTCTCTGCTTACTTGTGATTTCTCTCTGTCAAATAAATAAATAAAATCTTAAAAAAAAAAAAAAGAAATTTTATTTCAGGTAAGATTTGTACTACTTCAGCACCAAAAAAAAAAAAAAAAAAAAAAAAGCTCCCTCATATTTTAGGAACATCCTACCTAAGCTAAACCCTGATTAATCATCACCACTTTGTCATTTCTGAGAATGTTATATAAATTGAATCACACAGCATACAATCTTTGAGATTGGCTTTGTTGACTCAGAACAGTGCCCTTTAGACAAAGTATTGCTTTGCCTCTTAAAGACAGCTCTTTAAGATACCCAAATGGTATCAAGAGAAAAAAAAGCATACAGCCTTCCTGTTCATAAATGTGCTTGCTCAAAGCAAGTTTCAACAATCAGGACTCTTTAAACCATGGTCCTACTTAGCACTCTCTTGGTAAAAGTGATCTCGGAAAAGTTTACTTCTTGGTTAATTTCAACATGGTTAATTTCAAGATGGGATGGCCTCTCCCTGCAAACACTCCCAGGTTTGCAGCAGCAGGTGAAGCATAAACCCCACCCCGGGCATATCCCGTCAGAATGGCACTTAGTTCCTCAACTGTGAACTTCTGAGGTGGGCTCAGGTCTCACTACCGCATCCTCCAAATTAAACACAGATGTAAGTAAGAATAATGTAAATCTTTAACAGTGTTAGAAAATTCAGGTGCCTGGGAATAGTCCACAGATCCCTGACTTGCTCTAACTTGGCGTGTCAGAAGTTTGCATGGTTGGCCCTTTCTCCACAGATCTCCTTAAGCCCTCTGTCTACAAAATGGGTGTGAAAAAACTGCTCTATTAATTTCATAGAACTGGTTAGAAATATAAATGAGAAGGAGTTTAAATGCAAAAGCAATTATGCAAATACAAGTTACTTCACCCACATTATGTTCCTTTGTCCCAGTCAAGGGACCTCTGACTCAGGTTCTGTTTATAATTCATTTGTTCATTAGTTCATTCATTCATTCCACAGTTCTGATGTGCCAGGCACTGTGCTGGGTGACAGGGGTGAGGTAATGAATAACTAATATGTAATAATCACACTGATCAATAATTCAGGGTGGGGAGACAGTAGATGGTTGTGCTTCCACATGGGGAGGAGGTACAAACTTGATGGAAGAGGCACTGTAGAAACACAGACAAGGACAGGGTGTCCAGAAAGGTTTTCAGAAAAGAAATACATATGGATACAAAGATGTCCACGTAAGTAACAACCACCACCAAAATAAAACCACCTATATGGTCATCAACAAGGGGGTGGTTAAATAAATTATGGTCCATTCATGCAATGAGGCAATTATCATAAACAGTGAGAGGTCCATGAGTACCTACATAGAAAGAGCTACATGTCTTGGTCATCTATGTGTATATGTACATATGTGAGTACCTTTAAAGGAGAAAGGCCTAGAAGGAAGTGAACCACTGGCTCACACTGTGTGTTGTCACACACACTGTCTGTGACAACTTATGTGGGGAGTGAACACGTAGAGATTCAAGGGAGACTTGCCCATTTTGCTTTGGTATGTTGCTATGGTTTGAATGTTTTACAATGAAAATGTGTTCACATATTATTTGGGTAATAAGAAGGCTGAAATAAGGGCGCCTGGGTGGCTCAGTTGGTTAAATGACTGACTTTTGGTTTTGGCTCAGGTCATGATCCCAGGGTTGTGAGATGGAGCCCCACGTCAGGCTCTGCACTCAGCGTGGAGTGTGCCCATCAAGAATCATACATATTGGGGCGCCTGGGTGGCTCAGTGGGTTAAAGCCTCTGCCTTCAGCTCAGGTCATGATCTCAGGGTCCTGGGGTCGGGCCCCGTATGGGGCTCGATGCTTGTAGGAGCCTGCTTCCCCCCCTCTCTCTCCCTGCCTGCCTCTCTGCCCACTTCTGGTGTCTATCTGTCAAATAAATAAATAAAAATCTTTAAAAAAAAAAAAGAATCATACATATTCTGCGTTGATGCCCCTCCCCTCAGTCACGCCTGTTCACACGCTTGCTCTCTCTCTCTCTCAAATAAGTAAATAAATAAAATCTTTTTTTTTAAAGATTTTTATTTATTGGACAGACAGAGATCACAAGTAGGCAGAGAGGCAGGCAGAGAGAGAGGAGAAAGCAGGCTCCCTGCTGAGCAGACAGCCTGATGTAGGGCTCAATCCCAGGACCCTGGGACCATGACCTTAGCTGAAGGCTGAGGCTTCAACCCACTGAGCCACCCAGGCACCCCAGTAAATAAATAAAATCTTTAAAAAATAAAATTAAAAAGGCTGAAATTAGTCTGCATGTGTATTATCTATTCTAATTTGAAGGAAAATCACATAAAAATATATATATATATATACACATACCCAAACAAATACAGTTACAGAAAAAGTTTACACAGAAACAAATCTGTGTTTTGTTGTAACTGTACATGTATAATAAGATGTAAAACTACATTTTCTGAATTTTCTACATTTTAGATATAAAACCATTTAATAATTATGTGAAATAAAATTTTTTAAAGAACTGTTGTTTTGTTTTTTAAGGGAGTGGGGCAGAGGCAGAGGGAAAGGGAGAGAGAATCTTAAGCAGGTTCCACACCCAGCCTCATGACCTGGATCCCCCCAAATCGTTTTATTTTGAAATAATTATGGATTCACAGAAAGATATAAAGAAACATACAGGGCAGTTCAGTGTATCCTTCACCCTACCTCCCGAACATTAACGTCTTACATAACCACAGCACACTGTCAAAACCAGGAAACTGACATTGGTCCCGTCCACAGAGCTTACTCAGATTTCATCAATTATACACAGACTTGTGTGTGTGTGTGTGTGTGTGTGTGTGTGTGCGTGTGTGTGCGTGCACGTGCGCACATGTCCATGCCCATGCATGTACCTCTATGTAAGTTAACCACATGTGTAGGTTTGTGTAAATATCATCACAATAAAAGTTGTTTTTTTAAAAACACACTGTTGGGAGGCGCTGGGTGGCTCAGTTAGTTAAGTATCCGACTCTTGATTTCAGCTCTGGTCATAACCTCAGGGTTCTCAGATCAATCCCCCTACCCAGCAACACTCAGTGTGGAATCTCCTTGAGATTTTCTCTTTCCCTCTTCCTCTGCACCCCCATCCCTGGCTTACACGTGCTTGCACATGCTCTCTCTCTAATACATAAATACATAAATAAACAAAAAAACCCCACACTATTAGGCTATAAACTGCTCTATTTCTATTTTATTTCTGTCTTCTCTATCAAAGAAAAAAACTTCAAATTAAAAAAAAGTAAAATAAAAATTGTAATGAACTTGCAACCCAAAATAGGTTGTGGTTGTGAGAGTATATCACCATTTAGAAATACATCAGTTCTCCAAGCTGAGACAAATTATACATAGTCTTGGGGTATTAAGATCACAAGTAGGCAGAGATCACAAGTAGGCAGAGAGGCAGGTAGAGAGAGAGGGGGAAGCAGACTTCCTGTTGAGCAGAGAGCCCGATGTGGGGCTTGATCCCAGGACCCTGAGATCATGACCTGAGCTGAATTTGCAAATCTTATCACAGAAACACACTTTTACCTTCCTTTTTTTTTTTTAAACACTTTTACCTTCTAACAAAACATGCAATAGAGGAAAAGCTCCAGATGAACAGAGATTGACAAATTGTCCCTATTTTATTTTCTTTGATTTAGAAAAGATTTTATTGGGGCGCCTCGGTGGCTCAGTGTAGGTTAAGCCTTGCCTTTGGCTCAGGTCATGGTCTCAGGGTCCTTGGATCGAGCCTCGATTTAGGCTCTCTGCTCAGCAGGGAGCCTGCTTCCCCCTCTCTCTCTGCCTGCCTCTCTGCCTACTTGCGATCTCTTTCTCTCTGTCAAATAAATAAATAAAATCTTTTTTAAAAAATAAAAAATAAAAACGATTGTACTTATTTATTGAGAGATAGAGTGAATGAGAGAGAGCATGAGCAAGAGGAGGGAGAGGGAGAAGCAGACTCCCTGCTGATAAGGGAGCTAAATGTGAGGCTTGATCCCAGGATGACTTGAGCTGAAGGCAGATGCTCAACTGACTAAGGCACACAGGCACCTTGTCCCTATTTTCATAAAGAAAAAAGACACTGATCCTGGTAGTACAGAATCACTGAGAGACAAATACACCACAAAACTTAAGAGAGGGCTATCAAGGGGCACCTGGGTGGCTCAGCTGGTTAAGCATCTACCCTCGGCTCAAGTCACGATCCCAGGGTCCTGGGATGGAGCCCCGGGTTGGGCTCCCTGTTCAGTGGGGAGCTTGCTTCTGCGTCTCCTCCCTACTCATGCTCTCTGTTGTTATCTCTGTCTCTCTCAAATAAATAATAGATAGATAAAATCTTTTTTTTTTTAAGATTTTATTTATTTATTTGACGGAGAGAGAGAGATCACAAGTAGGCAGAGAGGCAGGTAGAGAGGGGGGGGGAAGCATGCTTCCTGCTGAGCAGAGAGCCCGGTGTGGGGCTCGATCCCAGGACCCTGAGATCATGACCTGAGCTGAAGACAGAGGCTTAACCCACCGAGCCACCCAGGCGCCCCCTAGATAGATAAAATCTTAAAAAAAAAAAAAAAAAAAAAAGAGTGCTATCAAACTAGTGCATGTAAGAATGTGGGAAATTGTCACCTCTAGTTATTTAGCTCACCCAGAAGTCAGGTCTGATTTTTGAATTGAATTCAAGCTATTTCCAGACTTTCTGTGATAGTGACCAGCCCGATATAGCGATAACATCTCAGAAGATAAGAAAGAGAAATAGATGGAAGGAAAATGAAAGCAGGCAGATTTACAAATGGTTGGATAGTAGCCAAGAAAGTTGATTTAATGAGCTGATGTCAACTCAGTCTGCCTTTATCAGCAGGTCACGGGACTCTGCCCTCGGTTAGGATGGAATCTAGATTTTCATCAACAACTTGGACGAGACACAAAAGGCAGCTGGCACAGAGCAGGAGGCTGATTTGTTAATTGAAGGAGAAGATGGAGGTTCCAACTGGCCTCCGTGGGCTGGGACAATGGTTTACATTTTTATAAGGAAAAATGGTAGGCTGAACTTCCAAAAATAATTAAAGATACAAGAAACAGGAGAGCTTTGACTTTGCAGTAATTAGTGAGAAAAAAGACCTGAGGATTTCAGTTAGCCTCAAAGGCAACATTAATCAACATGTTAACCTTCATCAAAAAAAGTAATGCAGGGACGCCTGGGTGGTTCAGTTGGTTAAGCAGCTGCCTTTGGCTCAGGTCATGATCCCAGCGTCCTGGGATCGAGTCCCACATCGGGCTCCTTGCTCATCAGGGAGCCTGCTTCTCCCTCTGCCTCTGCCTGCCATTCTGTCTGCCTGTGCTTGCTCTTTCTCCCTCTCTCTCTCTGACAAATAAATAAAATCTTTAAAAAAAAAAAAAAAGTAATGCAAACTATACTACCAGAAATACTGTGTCCCAAACATGATATTGGAGTGTTCACTGAAACTTATGCATGTTTTTTCAAAATAACACCAATGTTACTAAGCTCTTTCAGAAAATAGAGGGGGTAGGGATATGTACTGACTAGTTTTATGAGGACAAAATACCCTGATACCAAAAACTGACATTCTAAGAACAAAATTATAGACCACTCCCCTCATGAGCACTGTTGTACAATAAAGAATTTAGCTTGTGTCCCTTATAACTGCCTGGTGACAGGAGTAGCTTTGTTACACGAATGAAGTGTAGAATAGCCCCTGGAAAACCTCAGGAGGAAGACAGATCACCAGAACGACCAGCCATGTGATGAGAGGGTTGAGGGGTCTGGAGACTGTTCAGTCACATGGCCAATGATTTCTTTTCTTTTCCTTTTTTTCTTTTCTTTTCTTTTCTCTCTCTCTCTCTCTCTTTTTTTTTTTTTTTAAGATTTTCCATTTATTTACTTGAGAGACAGAGAGAATGAGAGAGAGAGAGAGAGCATAAGAGGGGACAGGTCAGGGGTGCCTGGGTGGCTCAGCGGGTTAAGCCGCTGCCTTCGGCTCAGGTCATGATCCCAGGTCCTGGGTTCAAGCCCCACATTGGGCTTTCTGCTCAGCAGGGAGCCTGCTTCCTCCTCTCTCTCTGCCTGCCTCTCTGCCTACTTGTGATTTCTCTCTGTCAAATAAATAAATAAAAATCTTTAAAAAAAAAAGGGGGGGGGGATAGGTCAGAGGGAGAAACAGGTTCCCCGCTGAGCAGGGAGCCCGACTTAGGACTCAATCCCAGGACTCCAGGATCATGACTGGAGCCAAAGGCAGCTGCCCAACCAGCTGAGCCACCTAGTTCAGTATCAGAACTGAATTGCAGTATACCCAGTTGGTGTTACCCTAGTATGGCAGTGAAACAGAGAAACAGAGTAATCGTAAATGGGAAAGTCTTTAACTAAATATTAGTAAATATTAGTAAACTGAATCCACCACAATACATCATGACCAAGTAGAGTTTATCCCAGGAACACACACTGGCTTAACATTTGAAAATCAAATCAGTGTAATTTGCTGCAGTAGGAAAATAATGGGAGAAAACTATGTAATCATATGATAAAAAAAATAAAATTTTTTGCAAGCTGAGAATAGAAGAAAACTTCTTCAACCTGATGAAGGGCACTGACCAAAATCCAATTTCTGTCATAGTTGGTGATTGGGTCAGAGATATTAACTCTTCCCACTTTTATTCATCATTGTGTTAGAGTCTTGGTTAGTAAAATAAGGAAAGGGACAGGGATAAAAAGGCAAGATTGGACCACTATTTGTAGGTAACATGTTTAAAAAAAAAAATCTAAGGAATCTACAAAACAACAACAACAATAAAACACTCTTAGAAACTAACACATTAACTTAACAAGCAAGGTTGTAGGATGTAAGATCAACATACAAAAATTAACTTATTTCCTACATACTTATAGTAAGCAATTGGGAAATGAATTCAAATGTGCTACTTACCAGCATCAACAACATAAAATATTTACAAATAACTTTAACAAGTGACACATAAGACCTCTGCATTAAGGACTACAAAAAATTGCTGAGAGAAATTAAAGAAGACCTAAATAAATGGACAGAGTGTGTTCTTGGATTGGAAGTCTCAATATTATTAAGATGCGATCCCCCCTAAACTGATCTATAAATTCAATACAACTGCAAACAAAATCACAACAGACTCTTGCAAAAGCTGTCAAGCTGATTCTAAGATTTTTATAAGAACAAGCATAAGAGCCACCAAAAACAAAAACAAAAACAAAAACAGAACAGGCATAAGACCTGAAGTGATACTTCCATGAAAACAATATATGACTGGCTCACGAGCACAATTAAAAATGCTAAAATCTTGGTTTTTATTTTTTTAAGACTTTATTTATTTATTTATTTATTTGAGAGACAGAGCACAAGCAGTGGGGAGGGGCAATGGGAGAGGGAGAAACACTTTCTACTGAGCAGGGAGCCCAACACAGGGCTCGACGCCAGGACTTTGGGATCATGACCTGAACCGAAGTCAGACACTTAACCGAATGAGCCACCGAGGCGCCCCACTCAAATCTTTCAAATCTTTTCTAAATCTAATTTAAAATCTGAGAGTAGGGAAATGAAATGCAAATTTAAAATTTACTGTTGCATATTCACTAGAATGTCTAAAATGGAAAAAAAACTCTCACCATATCAAATGTTGGCAAGGACATGGATAGAGCAACTGGAACACTCATCCACTGGGGCTAGGAATATAACTCGGCACAACTTAGAACACAGTTTGATGGTTTTCTTAAAAGTTAAACATATGCCCAGTATATGATCCAGAAGTTCTTCTCCCAGGTATTATCCAAGACAAAATAAAAACCTGTGTCTCCCCAAAGCCTTGCACACAAATATCTGTAGCTCCTTTATTTATCCATAAACATCTCAAATGTTTACCACACAAACAAAATGGCACACATCTATACCATAGAGCACTATTGGCAATAACAACATACTACTCACACGTCAACATGAGGAGTCCCAAAAACATCACACTGAGGGAAAGAAGCTGGACCCAAAAGAATATATACACTTTACGATTCCACTTATTCAATGTTCAAGACCTAGCAAACTGATCTATGGTGATAGATATCAACACCAATGCCTATGAGAGGTGGAGGCTGATGGGAAGGGAGTATGAGGGCACATTCTGAGGTGATGGCAATGTTCTGGGTCTTGACTGAGGTGGTGGTTCCATGCATGTCTACATTTTCAAAACTCACTGAGCTGTGCATTTAAGTTCCACACACCTAACTGTATATCAATTTTACCTCAGTGAAAACAAGTCTTTATGGGACGTCAGAGCCACCATCCTAGAAAGGGTGGGGGTATAGTTTTCAAATGGACTTTGTTTGGGTTTTACAAATTACTTATTTATTTTTATTTTTTATTTAAAAATTTTTTTAAATTTAAATTTTAGGTAGTTAACATACAGTGCAATATTGGTTTCTGTAGTAGAATTCGGTGATTTTATCCCTTACACAGAACGTCTGGTGCTCATCATCACAAATGCCCTCCTTAATGCCCATCGCCCATCTAGCCCATCCCCCCCATCTCCCTCCAACAAGCCTCAATTTGATCTCTATCGTTGAGTCTCATATGGCTTATTTCCTTCTCTCCTTTTTTTCTCCTTCTCCTTCCCATGATGTTCACCTGTTTTCTTTCTTAAATTCCACATAAGTGAGATCATATGGTATTTATTGTACTCTGAATTATTTCATTTAGCATAATACACTCTAGCTCCATCCATGTCGTTGCAAATGGCAAGATTTCATTCTTTTTTTTTAAGATTTTATTTATTTATATGTGAGAGAGAGAGAGAGAGAGAGCTCAAGCAGGGGGAGAGGCAGAGGGAGAAGCAGACTCCCCACTGAGCAGAGAGCCCAAAAAGGGGCTCGATCCCAGGACCCTGAGATCGTGACCTGAGTAAGAGGCAGATGCTTAACTGAGCCACCCAGGTCCCCCAGGATTTTATCTTTTTGATGGCTGAGTAATATTCCTGTGTGTGTGGTGTGTGTGTGTGTGTGTGTGTGTGTACACACATTTTCTTTATCCATTCATCAGTTGATGGACATATGGGCTCTCTCCATAGTTGATAATGTGGGAGAAGATATTCGCAAAGGACATATCTGATAAAGGGTTAGTATCCCAAATCTACGAAGAACTTATCAACCTCAACACCCAAAAGACAAATATCCCCGTTAAGAAAGGGGCAGAAACACGAATAGACACTTTTCCAAAAAAGACATCCAAATGGCCAACAGACACAAGAAACATGCTCAACATCTCTTGGTATCAAGGAAATACAAATCAAAACCATGATGAGACACCATGTCACATTAGTCAGGATGGCTAAAATCAACAACACAAGAAACAACAGATGTTAGTAAGGATGAAGAGAAAGGGGAACCCTCTTCCACTGTTGGTAGAGATGGCAAGCACTGGTGCAGCCACTCTGAAGAACAGTACAGAGGTTCCTCTAATTGACTTTGAACTAAGAAGGAGCTTGATTATCAACTCCTTGGGAGAAATTCGAAGACAATTCGGATGGAGGCAGAGAAAACCATAATATTCCTTATGCAGTGAGGAGTGAGGAAAGTGATCCAGAGTTAAAACCGAGGGGCTGGCATTCACTTGCTGGTCTGTTGTCACCATGAATATTCAGTGAGTGCTACTGTGAGTCGGGCACTGCCTTGGGACAGACAAAGTCCTTGTTCGGGCTGAGCATATAATTTCTGAGAAGACAGACAAGAGGCTAAACAAATAAGTGGGTGATGATAGACTGTGACGAGTGCAACGATGGAGTCCACAGGAACACATGACTGGGAGTCAATAAAGAGGTGGGGAGGACCTAAAATAGCTGAATGACTGGGGAAGGCTTCCTGGCAGAAGTGCTACTGGAGTTGTGTCACGGGACAAAGGGCAAGTGGAAGAACACTGCAGGTAGACAGAAAAGAGAATGCAAAGGTCCAGAGGCAGGAAGGAGGGCCATGTGTGTGAGGAAATGACAGATAATCGGGATGACTGGTGCTTAATAAGCAGGGATGAGAAGGTGGGGTGGGTGGGGTTGGGTTGGAGAGTTGGGAGGTGGCCAGAGCACACAGGGCTGACGGCAGGGGCAGGAATAACTCAAAGAGTGACAGTCTAAGACAACAGGGAGCCATGGAGGATGGATTAGAGTGAGGCCAAGGCTGGAAGCAGAGATCCCTTAGGGAGCGCCTGCACTGGTGTTGGCAAGAGCTGGCAGTGATGTGGATGGGGTGCTGCAGCACGGAGGGAGAAAAAACAGACTTGGGACATACAGTAGAAGCAGCATGGATAGAACTGGCTGATGCATTCAACATGAAAAATGAGAAAGAGGAAGGATGGGCCGTTGGCGGTGTCATTTACTAAGATGGGGAATTCTGGGGCAAAACATCTGCAGAGGAGGCGGATCAAGAGTCTCATTTTAAGATGCATATGTACCAGCAAGTGAAACTGCCAAGGAGGGAGTTGAGTACATGAGCCTGAAGGTCAGGAGACACAAAGCTCAAGGCCATTATCACACAGCCAGTACAGAAGCCGGGGTCAGACAGGAACCCTCCAGGGGGAAGCATGTCTCAGAGTGAAAAACTGTGGGTCCAGGAATGAGGTTGTGGAGGGCAGGGGAGGAGCCCTGGAGTGGGAAGGAAGCCAGGAAGACTGTTTCCAGAAGTTCGCCCCTGTGTTCCCAGTACCGAGAACGGCCTGCAGGGCTCCTGCTGCCAGGGCTCAGGGGTCCTGGCCACTCTGCTCACTTAAGCACGGACACCCTTCACGGCATTCACCCACTTCCCATCCTGGCTCATGAACTCTCTCTCCTGAGATTCCCACCTCCCTCTACCCATCCCCAGCCCCTAACCCCAGCTGCCACCCCTCTGCTATCTTTGTCTTCTACTGCTCCAGCCTTATACTGTGCCAGCCGCGGGCACCAAACTCTTGATCCCTTCCACTGCTCAAGAGCAAACATTAAAGAAATCACATGACTCGGACTTACCAGGAACAGTTAGAACAGAGGGGGACTTTTCCGGCTGTTCGTGAACACGGCTGCTGTTCTGAACCCAGAAAATGTGGATGGGCTCAGGAGGGCCCACGGCCTGACAGGTGAGGTTGAAGGCCGTGTTTCTTGTTACATTCATGCTCTCAGGCTGTCTAGTAAAGTGAGGGAGTCCTGCGGAGAAAGAGTTCAGTGAAAGAATGTTTTAGATCCACAAGCCAAGGCCGAGTCCCAAGGGGAAGAGACTGTTCTGGAACTTGGCAATAGATTTCTTCATACACCTGGAATGGCCAGTTTTCTTTTTTCTTTTTTTAAGATTTTATTTATTTATTTGACAGAGAGAGGGAGAGAGAGATCACAAGTAGGCAGAGAAAGAGTGGGAAGCAGGCTCCCCGCTGAGCAGAGAGCCCAATGCGGGGCTCGATCCCAGGACTCTGGGATCATGACCTGAGCCGAAGGCAGAGGCTTAACCCACTGAGCCACCCAGATGCCCCTGGCCAGTTTTCATCTTCTGAAAGTTGAATCAGGAAGAATAGAAGCTAAGGCCTCCCCAACTAGCTGCAGCCAGCTTTCTAGGATACTTTTCCAAACGGGTTGTGAAGATGATTCAGAACTGGTTTTACCAGAGGGAAGCCTGCCCGTGTTGAAACTAGGTGTTGCTCAGACTCCTGGCACAGGCTGGCACGTGTTCAGTATTCCTTCCCAAAATACATACACAGTAAAAAAAAAAAAAAAAGCCACGTAACAGGTCCGCCTGTTTTTGAGGACGATCTACTCTGTGTGACAATTTAAGAGGAGAGATAATGAATTTGAAAATCTGTCCACTGGTGCAGGGCTGGACGCTTCTCAAAGTACATTCTCACCAGAACAGTATAGACACAGTCACATATTATAATCCTAAAGTCTTTGACTATAACTCAGAGAGACGGTAAGGAACGGAACTTTAGAAATACCTCAGAGAAAGCCAGCTCGTACTCATTTGGGGCATGTGCCAAAAATTTAACAGGGCAAGCTAAAAGTTACTGGGGATTTAAACTGTGTTATTTTGGGATTGGGAACTGACATTCCTGATCCCAGAAGGAATGATATGGGAATGGCAAAATGGGGTCCTTTTTGCCTGTTTGGAAGTTTTGCAGAACACCATTTGGACCTAATGTGTTCCTGCCCTGGGCATTTTGCTGGGATTCTGACAAGTTAAATGTCCTCTCGATATTTTTCCAAGATTAACAGCAAACACAGGAACACTACCAACCCATCTCCACCCGTGGGCTGATGTTGACATAATCCTGAGGAGGCTTAGCTGTCCAGCCTGGGATGGGCCTAGAACAAAGCTCTAAAGGAGACTTCTCTGAGGGGTCCCTCCCCCCAGGCCTCCTGCAGCATTAGTGGATATAAGGTTTAGGTTTGCAAAAGAATGGGGAGCAGAGCAGCCTTTCAGTGGGAGATGGTTCTAGCTGAACTTCCCTGAATAGCCAATCACCTGCTCTAAAGCCTGTGGGGGATGAGGGTCAGGAGAAAGCAGAAAAGAAAACTGTTTGGGTGCTTCTGCTGGCAGAGTTTCTCAGAAAGCTGGGATGCAGGGCCCTGGAGGCAGCCTGTGGGCTGGTAAGGAATGATCAGCTGTGGTGATAATAGAGATGCCTCCTCCTTGAAGCCTTCCTTGATAGGCCCTGCCACTGCAGAAACCAAGCATGTGTACCCGGAGACCCGGGGCCTCGGGACCTGGGCTCACCTAGGCATCAGCTCACACTCCCTACTGCAGTTCAAGTTCCTTGAGGGCAGAGACCACCCTCTCCTAGTCCATTATCTCACTTCGTGCTTCCACTGAGCCCATCTCATGTCACATCATGGAACTGCACTGAACCATGTACCTAATAAATCCTAGGGCCCCAAATGAGTCCTGATCCAGCTGCTGACCCAGTTCAGGAAAACCACTCACCCTCCAAGGCAAATCACCACTAGACCAGGTGAGCGGTCTCGGACGCCAGCCTTGAGAACTGGTGAGTGGAATGCATTTCACTTTGAAAAACAGTCTCCAGGTTTCTAAATTGTAAATAATCTGAGGACAGGAAGGTCCATAATCTGTTTTTATCTCAGCCCTATTGCCGAGGATAGAGCTAAAACTCTGAGAATCAAATTCATGTCATTCATCCATTATTACCTAAAGTCTCAAAAGAGGATCCCCTTGTAAAATTTCAGCGCTTATGCATTTGGAGAGTTTGCATACAGAGTTATAAATGGGCGTGCCCAAGTCTAGAGTTTTACATGCAAAGCAATTAATATAGGCCACCCTGTGGCTTCTGGACTTACCTTGCACCTCGATGTAGATGGGGTCAGACACAATCTCTTCATTGTTTATTTTCATCTTACAAATATATGACCCGTTGTCTGAACGCTGCACACTGGTTATGCTACAAAGAAAACAAATAAAGATATTTACAGTGACTACCCCTTGGGTTCCTGTTAAAGGAACAGAACATTCTTCAACTTCCTTGTCATACGCTGTATTAACCTTATATGTCAACATGGTTAGGTCATGGTACCTAGATATTTGGTCAAACATTACTCTAGATGTACTTTTCGGGTGTGATTAACATTAAAATCAGCAGACTCTGAGTAAAGATTTCCCTTCATAATATGGGTAGGTCTCATCCGGTTAACTGAGGGCCTTATGAGCAAAGATGGAGGTCTCCAAGGAAAGGGGAATTCTGCCTCCAATCTGCCTTCAGATCCAAGACTGTAACACCAACTCTTCCCTGGGTCTCTAGCTGATGCCCTGCACATTTCGGATTTGCTAGCACCCACAATCACATTAGTCAGTTCCTTAAAATAACTTTCTCTCGTTCCCTCTTTGGTTCTGTTTCTCTGAAGAACCACAACTAATGTGTGTTCTGTCACTCGTCCTGCCCTCAATGGTAGGCTATACACCAGGGTTCTCTATACTGGGCAATATTGCCCCATCAAGGCATTCTGCAAATTGGTAGGGTGGGCACAGAAACTAGGGGGCACCATGGCTTTTAGGGGCCAAGGGCAACTTTCAGGGGTCAGGGGCAACTGTTCCATATCCTAGATGACTTTCTGAGTTTAGAACCCAGTTCCATTTACATACACACAAAGAATTTTGTCTGGTTTTAACAGCCACCTAATTTCCCAGGGCTGCAATTACCTGAACATGGCGACTACCATCCCTTTGTGGTGTCTGGAACTTGGCCGTGACTCAGATCACTGACAGCACCTCTCCATCTGCAGCTGCCCTGTGTGTGCAGGAGTGCCAGGATGCCAGTCCCTGTGTACTCTATCCTCTCTCCTGGAGTGGTCATGCCTGGCATTTGTATGTTTGCATTCATATTTATTTTTTAATTTTTTAAAAATATTTTTTAAAAGATTTTATTTTTTTATTAGAGAGATGGAGAGAGAGCACAAGTAGGCAGAGCAGCAGGCAGAGGGAGAGGAGAAGCAGGCTCTCCACTGAGCAGAGAGTCCAATGTGGGGCTCAATCCCAGGACCCTGGGATCATGGCCTGAGCCGAAGGCAGCCACTTAACTGACAGAGCCACCCAGGTGCCCCGTTTGCATTCATATTATTTGATTACAGATCACCTTTATTTTGTTTCCTTATACTACAGTTTGAACATGACATGTTGTAAAGTATCTGCTATAAATAGGTGGCCTTGGCTCTACAAGCTTGAGAATCCTGCTTTCCACCCTTCCAGCGTGTTACAAGCAGGAAGTTACACCACAGCAGTCCTTAGCTAGAGGTGGGAAGGGGTGAGGGAATGAGGAACTCTTTGAAATGCTCGTGGAGACCCTCCAAGGAACGATACCTTCCCTGGCCCAAAGACGCTGATTTCTTCTACTGGGCTCACCAGACAGAGGAAAGGTCGTGGCGAGAGAAGAAAAGTGAAAGAAGAAAACCATGGAGGGGTCCATTTTCTTTTCCAGCAGCTTGTTCCCTGATACAACTTATTTATCCCAAAGCAAAATAAAGTCCTTGTTGAGGACGGAGACTTAACGCTTAAAAGAGATCAGGAAGCTGGCAAGGTGTAAGGAGACACCATTTTGGCCCATGGGTCCCATAGGCAACAGGCGGCAGCTGCCAGGATAAATACAGCACAGGGCGTCAGGAGCCAAGCTGCCACAGTAAGGTGCCTAGGCCTGGAGGTTGAACACACGTTTTTAGAATAAACAAGGAACATTTTTTTTTAAAAGTTTATTTATTTATTTGACAGAGAGCGAAAGAGAGCACAGCTGGGGGAGCAGCAGGCAGAGGGAGAAGCAGGCCCCCCCGCTGAGTGGAGAGCCTGATGTGGGGCTTGACCTGAGCAGAAGGCAGATGCTTCACTGACTGAGCCACCCAGGTGCCCCAGGAATTTTAAATTACAACTTCTCCCCAATAATGCCATTTTGCAGATCCCTTTTCGCTTCTGATCAGCAGAGTAACTAAAATATATGTCAAGAGTGGTGTCCATCAGGGGCACCTGGGTGGCTCGGTTGGTGAAGCATCTGCCTTCAGCTCAGGTCATGATCCCAGGGTCCTGGGATCGAGCCCCACATTGGGCTCTCTGCTCAGTGAGGAGTCTGCTTTTCCCCCTTCCTCTGCAGCTTCCCCTGCTTGTGCCCTCTTGTTCATGCTTTCTCTCCTTCTCTTTCTCTCAAATAAGTAAATAAAATCTTAAAACAACAACAACAATGGTGTCACTCAGAACCAGGGGAACCAGAGCTGCCTGGGTTAACATTACTGCTGTATTAGTTCCAAGACCGAATAAAGTGACTCTCACCTGTTACCTGCATTTCCTGATGTGCCAACCTGAGCAGCACCCCGACTGACTTAGAATACTGTCTTCGCCTTTCCCCTCATTCCCGTGTAGGAGTGGTATAATTTTGGAATTGCCCCTGATGAATGAATGTTGCACTTAGGAAAGACTCAAGGGCAAAGAAAGGCCAGGTCTCTCCATGCTTGAGGGCAGGAACCAAGGTCACGATGTCTATAGGTCACCAGGAGAACATGGGAGGAGACCTCACAGCTCCAGATAAAGGCCTAGCCAACACTCTTCTGATAAACCTCCATGAATGTCATGGTGGCAGGAAGAGAAAAGAAGAGAAGCATGTGTCTAGGATGGGGCACTGTCCATCATGAGTATCAGCTGGTAGCACCCTGCTCTTGGAAGCTCCTGAAGATCCTATGTGGCTGACCAGTCTAGTCTCCTCTGCGGTTCCAAAAAAATACCAAGGTCATGGCTACTGAAGAGGGGGGTCCTTTCCGCATATTTCACAAGTTCATTTATAAGAGGAATCCTTTTCTTGAGGCAAGACCCAGGGGCCGGACTGATGATGAGATCTGACGGGATGAGGACAGCCATGCCTTTGAATACCTGGCTCTGGGTTGGGGTCTGGGACCCTGGTGTTGTAGCAGGTTTGCCACGTAACTTAGGAAGCCAGGGACCAGAGGGAGGGTGAAGGCCACAGAGGCATGGAGGGCAGAACCTCAGGAAAGCAGCCCGAGGATGCAAAGTACATCTGTGCAGAGGCCCCAGAGAATTGAGAGAAAACATTAGGTGTAAGTTAATATTTTAACAGCCCAATCTGGGCTGCAGAAGTCAGACACAAAAGGCACAAAAAGTCTAGGAGTACCTTAAGCCAATCAGCAAAGAAGGAAAATCCAGGCCAGGAGTAGAAAAGGAGAGTGCAAAGAGAACATGATCAAAACTTGAGTCATTCATTATCAGGAAAAGGTGACCAATCCTCTGGGGAGAAGGGCTATGTGCCTGCGTTAATTAGTAAGTCAGGAGCCATCTTACTTACAGTGCAGGAAAGATTTTCTAAGATAGCTCTAATTTTTACCTCCTAGACAAGTAAGTAAAGGCTGCTGAGCTGAAGGCAGGGAGGGGGGAGGTGGACACAGGAGCGGTTGTCCCCGAGCTCCTCCCTCTCCCTAAAGGAAACAGCAGGCAGGCTCTGGAGGCTCCCTAGTGAAGGCTCTGAGCTCAGAATAGCAATCTAGGCGTTCCAACAACTGAGTAAGAGGAGTTCCAGAAAGAACACAGGAAGGGGAGCATAACTGAAGAAAATGGCCCAGAACTGGAGATCTGGGTCTTTCCTAATCAGGCCCCTAGGTGGGCAGCACACTGGGAGAGAAAAGACCCACTAAGGGGCTTCACCAGGGAATGTCACCGCTCCAAGATAAAGTGGAGATCCCAGAAGCTTCCAGAGAGAAGTAAAGCAGCACAACCCATTAATCAGAACAGCACCATACTTCTCAAGAACAAATCTGTGAGCGAAAAGGAGATAGATCAATGACTTCCAAACGACAACAGGAAATTATTTTCCTTTTGAATTCTGTATCCAGCCAAACTACCTCAAGGTGAAGGCAGAAAAAACAATGACATTTTCACACATGCAAAATCCACGCTAGTAGAGGGTGGGCTCTGTGCCAAAGTTTGGGAGTCAAAGCCAAGAGGTGGGGTTGGGGGTCAGGGTATGTGGAACCTGGAGCTCCTGGTGGAAACGGGAGCCACAAGGGCCCCCACGATGGTAGCATGACTGAGCTGTACCCCAGGGCTGGGGGGCAAGCTGCCCTGACTGGAGCAGGAGGAGGGACATTTCCAGGACAGGCAACTCCTAGGAAAAAAAAATCAAGCCTAGTAATTTCATCACTTTGCGAGAAGATGCCTAGTAATTTCATCACTTTGAGAGAAGATGCTTTTAGAGTTTAGGGACAAATGAGAGATTGATACTTAAGAAATTTAAGCAAACTAACCAACAAGGAAGCTCTTAAATTGAGGAAAATAAAAAAGCTATAAAGAAGTAAGATGTAATCAGAACCTACTACGTGACTCAGCTGAAAACAGTATTTACAGAGCCACAAAAAACGCTGACTCCTGGGTATTGATTTAACCAGAGCTGGAACATTTTAACAGATGAACTCTGGGGCCAGGCGCGCACACACACAACACACACACACACACACACACACACACACACACACGCGACTCATATGGACTGAATATCTCCGAAAGATACCAAAGACATGGATAACCACAGCTCTTTGCTGGGGAACGGCTGGAGGCTGGAGTGGAAGAGAGGATTTTTGAACTGTTGGAATATTTTATTTACCATGTGTATGCATCGCTTCCAAGAAGGTATAAAAATCGTGTCAGATTTTGGTCAAATACAAACATCTGAATCAGGGAAAAACCAAAGCCACCATACGGACTCAGCCACCGCGTCTAGACAGGAACCACCTGGACAGAGCCCCAGGGCCAGCTGCAAGGACACACAGAGCCTCCCTGTCCCGCAGACCTCTCACAGCTAGACGGCCTTGCTCTGGAATGGCTCTTTAGGAGCAGCTAAGTGCTACCGCGTTCTTAAAAGAAACAGAAAAAGAGCAAATATTACATGATTCCCCTTATATGAGGTACCTAGAGTAAGTTGCAGAGAAAGAAAGTAGAAAAGAAAGGACTGGGGGGAAAGAGGATATGGATTAGGCTTTAATGGGCATGGAGTTTCCCTCTAAGGGGATGAGAAAGTTCTGGACAGGGTTGGTGGTGAGGGCTGCGTAACAGAGTGAATGCACTTAGTGCTGCTGAACCGTACGCTCGGAACGGGTTAAAACAGTACATTGTAGCTTATGTATATTTTACCACAAGAAAAATATTAAAAATGGAAAAAAAATTTTAAAGAACCCCAACTTTTAGAAACCAATAAAGTCCTTCCAGCTTTAGCTCCTGCCAACTAAGCTAGAATTTCATTCCCAGTGGAGAATCCTGAGGCTACACAGAAAACATATCAAATCCTTTCCCTTGGCCACAAATTACCCCAATAAACTAAATCTGCAGGCGCTGGCTGCCTACAGGAACAGCGGCTTTTGTTTTTACTTGAGAGCTGGTCTCCCCAGTCTTCTGGTCTGATGGCTGGTGATGGCCTGGAACGCTTTACCGGACCGTTGGGTGTTTCCGCCAAAAAGCCAGAGTGTACCTCCAACTTACACCCTCTTTGAGAGACTCCAGGGAAAGACCCTGGCTGTGCAGCATCTTGGGATCTGCACAAATGGTTGAGCTACAGTTTCAAGTTGGTATCAAGTTGATATGCAAATGAGGCACCATGTGGTCGGTGGGAGAGCCAAAGGGGTGGCCCAGCCCTGTGACTTAAAGTCCTGCAAAGGACAAAAGCAAGGAGCTCTGGAGAAAAGCAGCCTGAGCTTCACACCATTCAGGATGAGGTCAGGCACATGGGGTATGCAGGGTAGGGGTGCAATTTTTAGGATTAATCCCCAAGCCATCAATTAGGAATACCGCAACCCGCTAGCGGACACCAGGCATTTCCTACACCTATAATAGACATTCCAGTGAAAGAGGAAAAAATGTAAATTATTAGCACAGAATGGACCCAGCTCAAGATTGCATCTAGACTTGAAGTACCATATCAGTTATTTCTTCCCCTGTGTGTGCCCGGAGTGTTGGCATTTTGAAAATAATCTTTAAGGTTTTCCCTTTACAATTTCATTTACATTCTTCTACATGTGTTTCCATTTTACCACAGCAGGGCACAGTGCTGTAGAGAACCACTGAAATATTCTGAAGACTTTTAATTATACAGGAAGACATTCATAACGTTAGATGAGCGAAACGAGGTACATAATCATCTGTGTCATGAAATGCCAATTTCATTTCAGGAATACTAAATTTATATGTGGTTGGAAAAGATTCCTCGGGGTTGTGGGCCACAGTTTCTCTGTATGTGTACAGTATTTTCTAAGTATTTAACAAAGTACATATATCACTATTAAAATAACTTGAGGGGCTCCTGGGTGGCTCAGTGGGTTAAAGCCTCTGCCTTCAGCTCCGGTCATGATCCTGGGGTCCTGGGATCAAGCCCTACATCGGGCTCCCTGCTCGGCGGGGAGCCTGCTTCCACCTCTCTCTCTGCCTGCCTTTCTGCCTACTTGTGATCTCTGTCTGTTGAATAAATAAATTTAAAAATAAATAACTTGAAAATATATACCTACAGGAACTAAGACCAAGCAGTTTCTAAAATCTTAAAGGAACATTCTCCCTCATGATGTTACATCTCCTTTAGTCTTGCCCAAGTAGGGGGGACTTGTACTTAATGCATGTGAACATCTGTCATTTCTACCCTCTCACCCATCCCCCAGTTTCAGTCAACTGAGGTATGACTGAAAGATGAATTGACTCCTGGGAGATGCCACGTCCTTTCCCCTGATTTCCCCTTCAAGGCCAAGTCTATAATCTGAAGGAAACACCACTTTAACATATTAACACTATCTTAGTACTTCTGCTCCTGACCTCAGGTTCTCTCTTTCCCTCTATACTGTTCACAGATCCAGGTAGGACACAGACCAGCTCTACCCTCCTTACCCCAACGTCCAGATGTTCATTCAGGCAGTTGTTCTTCCAGTAAGGTGCCTGTAAACACCTTCATGAGCAAGGCTGGCCGTTTTTATAACTGGTGAGCAGCTGCCTGTGTGGTGATTTTGGGGAAAAACAGATCTCTACTCCTCGTGTCTAAAATGACGTCACTAGTGATGTGAACACTTTCCTTAGTGTAAATTACTTTATCATGGTCTTTTCTTCCTTTGGAAGGGAGAGGGCGCCATGATGGCATTGGGCCACCATGGAAAAGTGGGGGGTGAGTGTGGAAGCAATGGAAGAAATAAGAGGGGAAAACTCCACTGCCTTAAGGGGTGGGTGTGGAAGCAATGGAAGAAATAAGAGGGGAAAACTCCACTGCCTTAAGTGCGCACACACCTTAATGTACACCTTGAATCAGAACAGGTCTTGTTTTAGGGTCAAAGACCAGACACTTGACTAACACTTGTTTTCAGAATGGAGCGTTTGGGAGTGTAAGTGTAGGGTCTGCCTGATATAGAAGAGGAAATGTGGAACCGAGAAAGACTAAGAAAGTTAAATCACATCCACAATCTTGTCAGTCTCCAGCAACCCCCAACTGCTTCTTAGTTAAAGGATACATGTTGGTACAAAGTGCTGTGGGGGCCTCAATTTGGAGACCCCGTCATTTTCAAAATTCATGTGAATTCCAGCCTTTCTTATAACACCTTATACAATAATGGCTCCATGTCCTGACTCGAAATACTTTATGTTTCTCTCCATAATTCCTCTGACCTCTGCCAATATACACACATCTGTATTTTGTCCATTCCCTTAAATACCTGTGGTCCATACAGGTATTATTAATGGCAACTCCAATAAAATTACAGGCTAATGAATTCTTGATTAAATTCCACACATGGAAAGCCTCACACTAATCTTTAACTCTTTACTGGAAACCAGAGTATATTTGTTTTAGGGCCCATGCGACATGAGAACAGAAGACACCGCAGGTATGCAAATCAAGCCCCCTGCTTAAGGGTGACAGCTTACTCCCTAGTGACCCTGGAAAAGTCACCCTGCTCGTAGGGACTTCAGGGTCCTCATCTATAAGATATCAAATTCAGGGTCTCCAACATCCTTCTCTCCTGCCAAGAAATTACACAAATATTTATAATCTTGATTAATTCACGATAATGAATCACTATACAGTTCCTGGGTCACCTGAACATGACTTTAATACAGTTGAAAGATATTAGACTCGGTATTGTCCCCCAAGCTACTCAATTCAGCACAGCGTCCACCATTTATAAGAATTCTGAGCACTATATCTGTTTTACGGCTTAGTTTGGAAGTCTGATAAGATTTTTTTCCCCCTTCAGAATGAGTTTATGAAAAAGAAGCTGAATCTGTGCAAAAGTATAACCTTTTTTCTAAAGTTCTAAAGATATGACCCAGGTCCCCTTCTGAACTCTGAAGACACAAATCCCAAGATATGCCACTATCTACTTTAAGTTTAAAAACTCTCCAGTTTAGGGTATTTACCCTAAAGATACAAACGTAGTGATCCAAAGGGGCACGTGTACCCGAATGTTTACAGCAGCAATGTCCACAATAGCCAAACTATGGAAAGAGCCTAGATGTCCATCAACAGATGAATGGATAAAGAAGATGTGGTATATATACACAATGGAATACTATGCAGCCATCAAAAGAAATGAAATCTTGCCATTTGTGACGACGTGGATGGAACTAGAGGGTATTATGCTTAGCGAAATAAGTCAATCGGAGAAAGACAACTATCATATGATCTCCCTGATATGAGGAAGTAGAGATGCAACATGGAGGGTTTGGGGGGTAGGAAAAGAATAAATGAAACAAGATGGGATCAGGAGGGAGACAAACCATAAGAGACTCAATCTCACAAAACAAATTGAGGGTTACTGGGGGGAGGAGGGGTCAAGAGAGGGTGGTGGGGTTATGGACACTGGGGAGGGTATGTGCTATGGTGAGTGCTGTGAAGTGTGTAAACCTGGTGATTCACAGACCTGTATCTCTGGGGCTAATAATACATCATATATTTATAAAAAATTTAAAAATTAAAAAAAAAAAACTCTCCAGTTTATGTCCTTTGGTATCATTTCATGGCCTCTTTGAACACACCTGAAGCTGCTGGTCATGGAGTCCAAACTCATCTTTTTGGCAAGAAGGCAGCTCACCCATCGTCTCCTGGCTGGCCAGTGGCAGGACCCCTATTCAGGACTCCCAGCCCAGAGAGTCAGCAGGGTAGTGCTTTCTTCCTAATGATACCTGATGAGCCCAATGTGTCAGCTTTCTGTTTCTTTAAGCCTTTAAACTGTTCCTTAGGGGCACCTGGGTGGCTCAGTGGGTTAAGCGCCTGCCTTCGGCTCAGGTCACGATCCCGGAGTCTCAGGATAGAGCCCTGCATGGCTCCCTGCTCAGTGGGGAGTCTGCTTCTCCCTCTGCCCCTCCCCCTGCTCATGCTCCCTCACTATCTCTCTCTCACTCACTCTCTCTCAAATAAATAAAATCTTTAAGAAAAAATAACCTGCTCCTTATTCATTATTAAATGGTGATCTCTCATCAGAAGCTGTGTCCATAGCACGGTAAAACATCTGTGTTTTGTAGTTGATGGAGAAAAGTATGTAGTCAAGTCTCTTGAGTGGTCTCAGCCACTGGCTAAGAATGGCAGCCCGAGAGACCCAGCCCGAGTTTATATCAACTGGTGGAAAATATGAGAGCTGTGTTCTTTGCTTTGATGCTAACCAAGCCTATAACTTAGAAAAAATACAAAAAAAAAAAAAAAAAAAAACAACAACAGGGGGTGTATCTCGTGGAAATATGGACACACTCAACTCGAACTGGAGTTGTTAGCCTTGTGGCATCTCTGAGGCAGTTTTCTGAAAAGGAAACAAAATGATTCACCAGAAGACATGACATTGTCTCGGACAGCCACGAGTATCAGGCCAGAGAAAGTGAAAATATCCCAGATCAAAGAGGGCTCTGCTTGGAGTGGAGGAATCCCATGGAAAAAGGCACTTGCTCCAGCTGTGTGCCTCTGACCTCGTTTGGAGCTTTCTAGGACCACAGGTCCACTGAACTCCCAAGCTGTACACGCAAGGAGACTCTGACTCAAAACCAAACAAAACAAAACACCCAAACCCCTCCTAGCGAAAGAGGAGAATGTAGAAAATAAAACAGGGAGGGTGGAGAGGAGAAGCAGCTGGCTGTCTGCGGGATGCTGAAAATACAATGATGCAATCCTCGGGACAACAGATTCTTCCAGATGTACATGCTGACTTGGCTTAGCCCTGCCAACCCTCCCCCCACCAACGCATTCGGCTGGCCCTTGCCAAAACAGAGTGAAACACGGAGACAGTGATCCAGGTGGCTTAAGGCTTTCTCATTTCCCCAGCCTTTATAGACTTTCCAGCTTTTTCCCACCCCAACAGGCATGAGGGCTACGTCAGCACCACGATCTGCAGAAGCAGGGGATGCTGGGGACAGGTGGAAGAGAGAGCGGGGATAAGGCCAATGAAAGGGATGGGAATGTGTTCAAAGCTCCACGCCCATGGGGTAATTTAGATGTCTCTTTACACCCGGAAAGAAACAGTGTTCCTGGGGTGCCTGGGTGGCTCAGTTGTTAAGCAGCTGCCTTCAGCTCAGGTCATGATCCCGGGGTCCTGGGATCGACCCCCACGTTGGGCTGCCTGCTCAGCGGGAAGTCTGCTTCTTCCTCTCCCATTCCCCCTGCTTGCGTTCCCTCTCTCACTGTGTCTCTCTCTGTGTCAAATAAATAAATAAAATCTTAAACAAAAACAAAAACAAAAACCAACAGTGTTCCCACTCACTGGGAAAGCTCTTGAGTCAAGTGGGAGCTTGACATGACTTGCACGTCGGGGTGGGGGGAGTGGTTCCCCAGAAGGCAGAGCCTCTGATAATCCAGTTTGAATGGGGCCAAGATCCACATAAAAGAGATCAACCACACAGACTGTCTGCTGTGAATCTGTACTCTAATGGCACCCGGAGGGCTGCTCACACAGAAACCAAAAAACCGTCTTTCAACTTAGGAGGTTTTGGGGCGCCTGGGTGGCTCAGTGGGTTAGGCCTCTGCCTTCGGCTCAGGTCATGGTCTCAGGGTCCTGGGATCGAGCCCCACATCGGGCTCTCTGCTCAGCAGGGTGCCTGCTTCCCTTCCTCTCTCTCTCCGCCTGCCTCTCTGCCTACTTGTGATCTCTGTCTGTCAAATAACTAAATAAAATCTTTAAAAAAAAAAAAACAACAACTTAGGAGGTTTTTACTTTTGAATCACAAATAACATAACAACATTAAAAAAGGAAAGGAAGAAAGAACACATACCTGAAGGAAGCGATTATTGCTGTAACTTCGTCATCGGGATAAAACTGAGTAATGGCATGATGGGCCCCGACCAACTCCTTCCCATCCTTCCACCAAGAAATAACTGCAATGTCCTGGTATGTAGTAGGTATATTGATGGAGCAATTAAATTTGACATCCTTATGTTCAGAGAGAATTATGTGGCCGATTGTATGATTAAATGCCAGAGGCGGTAGGAGCTTTGACCCAGCAGAGGTCATCCTGGCATGGGCTGCACTCCCTGTAGGCGGTCGTCCAGGCTGGGTTGGTGAAGACATTGTGGCAGGCTGGTACCCACTGGTGTGAGGAAGGGATAATGGCACGTGGTTAGCCTGCAGGCCTCCTGGCAATGGGAGGTCATGCTTGGTTTCTTCCCTCACCTCTGCCACAGCTGCAAAACAGAAATCTGACTTTTAGCCTTTTTTTTTTCTTTTAAAGATTTTATTTATTTATTGAGCAGACAGAGAGAGATCACAAGCAGAGAGCCCGATGTGAGGCTCGATCCCAGGACCCTGAGACCATGACCTGAGCCGAAGGCAGAGGCTTAACCCACTGAGCCACCCAGGCGGCCCTGACTTTAAGCCTTTTAAATAATGGGATTTTCCAAATCGGTTCCCAATCTCTAAGGCCACAATGGGAGAGAATTGGGGTATCCTCAGTGTCCTTAGAAAACATGAGCAGAACGTATTTAACACACATCTGGATGTATATTCTCATTCACAAGTTCATTCATCAGTTTACTTATCTCCTAAAGAATGTTTAAGAACTAGAACTCCCCCATCAAAAATTGTTTCCTTTTTTTAATTTAATTTTTATTTTTTTTTAGAGAGAGAGCACGTGTAAGCATAAGAGAGGCAGGCGTGGGGAGGAGCAGAGGGAGAGGGAGAGAATCTTAAGTAGGTTACATGCTCAGCATGGAGCCTGATGCGGGGTTCGATCTCACAAGCCTGAGATCATAATCTGAGCTGAAATCAAGAGTCAGACACTTAACCGACTGAGCCACCCAGGTACCCATTCAAAAATTTACTTTTCTTTTTTTTTTTTTTAAATTGAGATACAACTGACATATTATATTAGTTTCAGGTACACAACATAATGATTTGATATTTGTATATATTGCAAAATGTTTATCTAGTTAGTTTAGCTGACTACCATCACAACATACAGTTATAAAATTTTTTTTCTTGTGATGAGAACTTTAAAGACCTACTCTCTGGGGCGCCTGGGTGGCTCAGTGGGTTAAGCCGCTGCCTTCGGCTCAGGTCATGATCTCAGGGTCCTGGGATCGAGTCCCACATCGGGCTCTCTGCTCAGCAGGGAGCCTGCTTCCCTCTCTCTCTCTCTCTCTGCCTTCCCCTCCATCTACTTGTGATCTCTGTCTGTCAAATAAATAGATAAAATCTTAAAAAAAAAAAAAAAACATTTAAAAAAAAAAAAAAGACCTACTCTCTTAGGCAGAGAGCATACAATACAGTATTTTAGCTTTTTTACAATACAATACTGTTAACAATAGTCACCCTACTGTATATTACATCACCAGGACTTACTTATTTTATAACTGGACCTTTGCACCTTTTGACCATTTTTGCCCATTTTTTAAAATGGCGACTCATTCAAAGTCCTTCATACCCAACTCAAAAGCTTGGCAGGAAGGTGATGGCCCCTGGGATCACTTTTCTCACTGTGCTCCCAGTCACAGACTATGCCACAAATCCAACCGTGATCTTGCAAAGGCCACTACCGGTCACAAAGACAGGAGTTTACAATTCTTGTGCCTCAACGTGACCCATCTATAGGTATGGGGGAAAACATCAGTCATTCATGACAGTCATTCATGACTACGGAATGACTTGGAGCTTCCAGTAAAATGCTTGCCCGCTAGAATGGACCTGGAAATGTTGATTTCATCTGGCCCACGAGTATTTCTAAAAATACTGGCCCACAAAAGTAGTTGTTCTGGTTTTTTTTTTTTTTTTTTTTTTTTTGTAGCACTTCTGGAGCACACATTCTCTGCTGGTGATTATGGATTCGAACATGTTGGCCTCAAGTGCTTGAGACAGGCAAAGAATGGGAGATTCACAGGCATTTCGTGAGTAAGTGACTGGGGGTACCCACTCAGTGGCTGTCCCTCTGCCACACTCAGAATGTCACACCCTCCTGGGCTCCTGTGTATGTGTGTGTGTGTGTGTGTGTGTGTGTGTGAGAGAGAGAGAGAGAGAGAGAGTAGGGTGGTCTCTGCTTAGAGCTGTGCCAGATTTAGCAAATAGGAACACAGGACGCTTAGTTAAGCTCGAATTTCAAATAAACAACAAGTAATGTTTAGGATAAGAAGTCAACTAAGCACTTATCTGGCCAATGGAGATACAAACAGGAGATTTGGGGGGCAGAAGACAGGATCTGAGAATTTGCTCCTCTGGCTTCCTCCCTGCCAAGTCACTCTGGCCTGCACATCTTCCTCAGCTGAAGGTCACAGCTCCTGTTAGGAAGTCTTCTCTACGTACTCTTTCAACCCAGGTCAGCTCTCATAGTTGATGCATTTGAGAACTACCTCTAGGGTGAATGCCAGGTTGGAGAAGAAGAGATTTCACTGTAAGAAACTGGGGAAAGCTCACTGCTTCCCTTTAGCCTGAGGTCTCAGTGGCTGTGGGAGAGCAGGGGCCCTCTGCAAGCTTTGCAGGAGGCTATGTGGGTCAGCCATAGGCTGGCCTTGAGCCCAGCCATCCAGATGGATGAGTGTGCTGTGATGGGAGCATTCATTTATTCCAGGGAGTGGAGGTCAGGGCGACTCTGCAGAGAGGGGCCCCTGCCTCTCCTCTCGTCCCCATGCCAGGCAAATCTTATGCATGAGTGTAGGCCTGGGCTCTTAGCAGGGAACAGCAAAGCCCTGCCTGGGTCCCATCCAGTTCCACCATCTCCTCTGAATTTGGGGACACTTTCTGCAGTTATGAATGCTCTGGCCGTTTCTTTTATGCCTTCAGACTGTTCACAAGAATGCTCTTTTTCTTGAGGTTTTGAAGCACTTACAATTCACCTTTGCCTATTAGGTCAGCAAACTTGTCTATGGTCCTTATTCACTGACATCCATGGGAATGGGAAGTCAGCGGTATGTCTGGATAACTTTGTTTTTCTTGAAATAGAAAGCAAACAAGTGGAGTGGGAGAAGCAAATAATTCTTTGGTTTGTTTAATTTACTTGAAGACATTTAAAATGCTAAATGATAAAGGTAACCCAAGTTGGTAGTGGAAAATTCAAATATTTATAGAAACACAAAAAATATAAAATGAAAACCTGTTTTGTAATCCCAACCCTGCAAAATAACCCCTGATTACAGTTGGATACAGTCTTCAGTTTTCTATGAGCTAAGCAGCTCACCGAACAAACTAAAGGGCCAGCCACCCACTCAGATGATGTCAGGAGAGCAAACCTACCCTGTAATCACTACGATGGCTGAAAAGATAGCTAAGCTCCATGAGTTGAATTGCCAGGAGTGGGCACAATGATTCAATTCCCAACCAGTACATACATAGCATTGGGTCTAAGATTTGCTATGATAGTCTAATGGGGGACAGAAAGGCACTTGCCCCAGAGGGGGAGCAGCAGAGGGACCCAGGAGTTACAGGGGAAATGGGATATAGCTAACTGGGGTCAGGGGGGTGGTTCTTGACAGTGTCAGAGAGGCCTTCCCTGGTCCCTCCCCACCCCTGACTACTTAGCCCTCCTCCGTTAGGTGCTGGGGCCCCTCCCCTTTGTAACACCTCCTATGATTTCTCATTCAGTTCTTTCTCTCCTATTGGACTGAGAGCCCCAAGAGGCCTTGTACCCGCCCTGTAGCCAGTTCATCGATGATGCTCAAAGTAGGTGTGTTGAATGAATAAGTAAAGGCATGAATTAGAGGGAGGGGAAGTGGACAGGGTTTCAAGCGGCAGGAGTGGTGGGAAACTGAAGAGAAAGAGGAGGCCCTAATGGTTTGGGAACACGAATGTAGCCATAGGGTGGCGTTCCCATGTTCGGACCAAAGCGATTGAGCGAGTAAATACAGGCTGACCGTGGACAGCCCCGAGTCCTGTCTGAAGCAGCAACCATTCCTGGAAGGGTTCTGAGCAGGGGAGGGGTAAGGTCATAGCCATACTTGACCCTGGCACTGACATCCGGCTGAGTGGGAGCAAGAGGAGCTGGAAGGAGGAGGCCAGGAGGTGGGGAACCCGCCAGGAAGATAGCGAAGACCTAACCAGCAGAGCGGCCAGGAAGCAGGAAGGATGCGGGTAGGCGAGGGGCCAAACTCACTATCGCCACCATCCTGCAAAAGAAAGGTCAGTCTGACACGAGTTCTTAGGAAGGATGTAATCTCAGAACACAGGGGAGTTCTCTGGAGTGGTCATGATTCTGGCTGTTGCAAGAACAGTACAGGCCAGGGGGGGCTTCTGGTTCAGCTTCCTCACAGCGGGGTGGCAATAATGGTGCCCCACAGAGTTGCTGTTAGCAAGAAAGGACGAATTCCTATGTTGGGCTCATAGTTAGCACTCAGTAACTGTTAGCTATTAGTCTTTTTTTTTTTAAGATTTTATTTATTTACTTGAAAGAGAGAGAGAGAGAACAAAGGGAGAGGAAGAAGACCCCCCGCTGAGCCAGAGCCTGATGCAAGGCTTGATCCCAGGATCCTGGGATCGATCATGACTTGAGCTAAGGCAGCTGCTTAAGTAACTGATCCATCCAGCCATCCGTCCAACCATCCCTATTTCTCCCTATTTGTTTCTTTCTTTCTTTCTTTCTCTCTCTCTCTCTCTTTTTTTTAAGATTTTTACCCAACATTTATTTGAGAGAGAGAGAAGAGAGCACAAGCGTGGGAGGAAAAGAGGGAGATGGACAAATAGACTTTGGACAGAGCAGGGAGCCCCACACAGGGCTCCATCTCAGGACCCTGAGATCACAACCTGAGCCAAAATCAAGAGTCAGACACTCAAACAACACAGCCACCCAGGCGCCTCTGTTTCTTACTATTTTCTTATTTTATTGTGAATCAGTAAAAACCTGCCACTCTCCAATACCTTAGAGGGGCTGATTTATAGGGGTTGAGTGCAAGGGCTGAACAACTCCTCACAGATGGTGAGGATGGTGAGGTTCCCACTGCACAACTATGGGGGGCGCTGGCGGGGTTGCCATTCATTTAACAGTCTGTGTCAATGGTGCTTTAGAATTCTGCAGTGCAGACAGGGGGCCCTCAGTGATTACGGATAATGTGAAAAAAAAGGCAAAATAACTAATCCCAGGTTTTGGACCCAAGGGCCAGGGCAATGACCAGTCAGAGACCACGTGTTAAGTTGCTAACTTTTCACTGTTTTGACTACTTCCATGTATAATGCCCCTCCCCCCGTTTTTCCCTACAGAAGTGGACCACTTTAAAATTATTGGGGAGGGAGGGAGTTATGACAGGAGGAGGAGACTAGGCCAACAAGGCTTGCTTATACAACCAACCTTTTAGTTCTCACCAACTGTGCTTCTGTTAACTCATCCTTAAGACAGCGAAAGGCAACATGACAGCCGGTTAGATGGACACACACTGGAGACAATGTTTAGTAAGTGTGAGAGATTATTAAAGCCCACAGAGACTGAATGACAGTTTGGTCCACTCTACTGGAGCGCACAGGGAAAAGCCGGCTGCTTCCTGCTGTAATCTGGGTGTAATTCATAAGAAACTTCACCCTCCCCTCCTCCCTTTTCCAGACTGTTTCCTTCTGTGCACTGGATAAGCCAATGAAGTGGGAAGTTCAACCATACCTAAATAACTGCTACTAAGTAGCCTTGGATAACTGGCCTCCCAGCCAGGTGGGAGAGTTGCTGTCCAGCTGTTCCCGCAGCTTGCACTGTCAGCTGCAGGAGGCCATGCCCATCCAGCCCTGCAGCGGCTGATGGAGCATCCCTGCCGGATCCTCATCACCACTCAGCCCTTCACCAGATTCCGACATCAGCTTTGTACAGACAGGGATCGTGTCTCCTTCATGGACGTCCAGTGCCGAGTGCAGAGACGGGCTTATGGGACATGATTAGCAAATATGCAACAAATAAACTGGGTAGATACAATGTCCACTGTTTCATGCAGGTTCACCTTGTTTTTCTTAACAAATTTACAGCTTCCTCAGAAGCTGGAAGTGACATCGCCGGAACCCAGCAGGATGTACGACACGGACTCAATGCGCAGTGAACTTCCATGGACTAAATGGGTGTGATGTGGGCAAAGTTCTGAAGGCTGAGCAGGGAAGAGAGGTGGTCCAGGCAGGGACACTCCTGTGGCTGGGAGTGGGACGGAGATGGGATGCTGGCATGCCTCTGAAGCAGCACCTTTCTACCAGCCACAGTGGGCCAGACATTTAGGGACCCACAATTGGTCAGTTGGGGAATGCTAGCGAGCAGTCTACTTTCTGTGTCATCAACTAACACATCCCACCTTTAAGTCCACAAATAGTGGCTGCATACTTGCTGAGTGTGTGTGATGGCAAGTGGGATGGTTGGTGGTTAGTACTGTTCAGTGGTTGCCAGGAAAGACACCTGCTGCCTGAGACAAGACCTCAGAAGAGCTCTTTAGCCTCTCTGATCCCCTGCAAAGAGTGCCTTGGTGGTAGGACATCACCAGATGTCCAGAGTCTGCTAGAACATTCTACAGATTTTGGCTGACGTTGTTGTCATTGGCTAGCATCTGCACCTGGGGCCTGCTGGCCACCTGAAGTAGGATGTCTGAGGCCAGGCCTGCGCCTTGTAGGACTGAGTGCTAGGACTAATCAGAGAGGTCAGCGCATAGGGAACAGCAACATTGGAAGGACATAATTGGCACCTGCGAACAAGAGGAGAAAAGAAACTTTTGGCTTGTGATGGCCAGAAGGCTCTGGGCTCAAAGGTATCTTTGCAGGGCTGGCTGGTCTCCATAATGCTTTCATAACATGAGCTCCTTTCCTCCTCTCCAAGCCTTGGGACTACAGCCCCAGGTGGATATAGGAAGCGGAAGCCGCTAAAATTGCAGGTCTGGGGTAGTGGGTGGAATGGGTGCACTGGGCAGCATCCGGGCCTTGGAGGCCCTCTAAACCATGGGAGGATGACTGGGCGGGGGGTGGGCAGGCCTTTGGGAGGAAGAGTGCAGGTTGGCCAGACCTATTTAATTCAACCCTGCCTTGGGTGTCCAGTGCCATCAATCTTTTTTACAATCCTGGGTGCCCGGAAAGGGAGAGCGGTAGCACCTTGGCCTGGATGTCTAAATAAGCAGAGGACTCAAGTGCCAGCCTGTGGGACCCACTGTCCGGCTCTTTCTATACTTCCTCAAACAACAAAACAGAGGCCTCAAGTGAGCTCCCTGAAGCTCAGCCCCAGAATCAGGAGGCCCAGAGGAGGAAGCAAGAGTGAGGGCTTAGCCTGCAACTCCTGTGGGTTCTTTGCTTCCCACCTGCAAAGCATATGTGGTCCAGGGGAGCAGCGACAGACAGAGGGGAGGATGCCCTTTGCCCAGGAACTAAGGCCGCCTATTTGACCTGGCTGTCTGTTGTGGCTTTGCTATCAAGTGGCCGCGCGACAGCTGGAAGAAAGGCCTTCTTCAGCGGTGCGTTTGCAGTTTACAAAAAGGCTTTTGGGGCCCACACTCCCTCCCCTCCACCGCAGTGCCCTGTGTCCCCCTCCAAGAGAAAGGGCCATACCTGGACTGCCTCCCTTCCCCCACCCCCATCCTTCTGGCTGATATCTGAACCATGACCCTGGGCAGCTTGCCTGTCATCTAGTTTAAGAGCTCTTTCCCCATCCCTGCGACTGGCTGAGGCCAAACACAGAACAAATAGAAACTTTCTACTTTGTTTTGTTTCATTTTACTTAAACGTGAAGGTTTCTCAATTGATAAAGAGCAGCAGCAGCAATACTTAATGAGGGAAAAATTTAAAAACCTTTACCCTGAAATCACTGGACTCAATTGTTCCCAAACTGTAAATGGTAAACGTTAGCTTTGCTGGGGTGAATGCACTCCACCACTTGGGAAGAGTGACACACACAAAAAAAGACCATTCACGGGATGACACTGACTCCTGAACAGTCCCTTTTGTACCAAGTGCAGCAAAACCCGGCTAGCAGAAACTGGGTAGCTGACCGGGCAGAATGGCCTCTAGCAGGGGCTTCACTGGAAAGCAAGGGGAGTACATGGTTTGGCTGCTTGTGCACGGAGGGGTCACAGCTGTGGTGTGACAGCAGAAAAGATGGAATGCCAGCAAAAACCCACTGGCATGCCTGCCCAGAGGGAAGAAAGCAAAGTTGGGTATAAAACATGATGTGGGCAGATCAGATTTTCCACACGCATCCCAACAGGCATAGCGCTGCCAGATAAAAAACAAGACGTTCCAGTTACACTTGAATTTCAGATAAGCAATGGATATGGCAGTACACAGAGATCTACTCAGTCAAATATATGTAACTTTGTATCCTTTAGCTCAAACTAGCTGGAGCCAGAGTGCCAGGGAGTGAGTTCCTGGTTGCCCTCCCATAGGCTGGCCTGCTGGGATGCGTGAAGAGTGAGTCTGGAAGGGGCAAACAGGGACCCCAGCACATCAAGCAAACTATTCAACCTCTCTGAGCTTGGAGGGTGTAGAGGAGCTCAGACCTCTCGGCAACAATGCTGATACCCAGGATCCCTTCCCCACTCTCCCTGGTATTCCTTCTGGCTTAAGAAAAAAAGCAGAGCCCCGTCTGCACCCTTCCTTCTCACGCACGCACTTCTGCAATGAAGTTCCAAGGGCCTCAAAGGCCTTTAAGCAGCTCCTCGTGATCTCCTTTAGCCTGTACCCCACTTCCTGAATTGGGCGTTTAACTTTTTTTTGGTAGAAGTGCTTTGTAAATGAAGTTTCCCAAGCGGACGGCACCCCTCAAATCCTTTCTGCAGAGGAACACCAGTTCAACCAGAAAAGAGTTCCAGAATCTGACTGTGACTCCTTATCATTGCCTTCTAACTCTCCAGCATGCCTTCCAAACTAGCAGAACATCGGAATCTCCACAGCAGGTTTTAAAGTTCTGATGCCTGCTTTTCTTCCAGAGCTTGAGTTTAATGGTCAGGGGTACAGATCAGGTATCCGGACTTAAAAAAAAAAAACAAAACATATCTTCTAGTGATTCTAATGTGTAGCCCCAGTCAGACCCCCCACTGCTCTAAGGGAATGGATCCAGTAGCCCAAATCACCTCGGGGAAACGGGCTCTTAAGGGTTCCACCTGAGAACCCCACCCAGAAGGCTCAGGTTTTAATGCCTGTGGTTGGGAAGCGTGGTACCTAGAACTCTGGAGTCAAAGAAGCAATGTTTAGCCCCACCCAGCTTAGCCACTCAGAGACCAGATGACCTTGTGCAAGTCACTTGTCCAAGTGAGATTCAGTCTCCTCATCTGTAACACCTCCTTCTGAAAGAATAGCAAAATACTGCACATAAAATTCCGTGCAGTGCCTGGCACACACAGACATGCAATAAATGGCAGTTAAGATTTTCTTTTTTTTAAGATTTTATTTATTAATCTGAGAGAGAGAGAGAGTACGACGAGCAGGGAGAAGAGCACAGAGAGAGAGCAGAGGGAGAGGGAGAAGCAGACCCCTGTTGGGCAGGAAGCCCAACATGGGGCTCAATCTCAGGACCCTGAGATCACGACCTGAGCTGAAGGCAGATGCTGAGCCACCAGCTCACCCCCCAGTTAAGACTTTCATAACATGAAACAAATGATCTGTCATTTCGAAGGTGCAACTAGTCATGTCTGAACCATCAATGCTGAACATAGGGGACCAGTTAGCTGACTTAGACCATTCAACCTCTCGCCGGGAAATATGAACATATGTTTACTTAACTGAGGGTTTTCCTTCTCCTTCCCCTTGGGCAGCACACCAAGTGTCACAGAAGACTGAAGGAACACTTTCTGGCCAAAGTGGTGAAGCAGTTTGTCCCCCGGGGTATCTGAGGTTGGTTCTCCCCAAGGGCCAGATGTGGTGGCTTTTAGGAGATCTAGCAGAGACTCTCAGGCTCCTAAATTCCTCCACCACGCCACTCCCAACATACACTCTCCAGCCCACCAATACCTTAATGCCTAGTAATAAAAAGCCATTTTCAGGGCGCCTGGGTGGCTTAGTCAGTTGAGTGTCAGACTCTTGATTTTGGCTAGGGTCATGATCTTGGGACCATGGGTGTTGGACTCTGCAGAAGCATGGCAGTCTCCTTGGGATTCTCTCTCTCCTTCTGTCCCTCCTGCTCACAGGCATGTACACACACACACTCTCTCAAATAAATAAAATCTTAAAAAGAAAATAAAAAACCATTCTTTAAAAAAAATTATTTCCTTTTAAAATGTGACTTTCTGGGCGCCTGGGTGGCTCAGTAGGTTAAAGCCTCTGCCTTTGGCTCCGGTCATGATCCCAGGGTTCTGGGATCGAGCCCCGCATGGGCTCTTCTGCTCAGCAGGGAGCCTGCTTCCCCCTCTCTCTCTGCCTGCCTCTCTGCCTACTTGTGATCTCTCTCTCTGTCAAATTAAAAAAAAAAAAAAATCTTTAAAATGTGACTTTCTGGAACACCAAACAAGTCTGTCAAAGAGAACTCTGTCCAAAACAGATATACTTTTCCTTACTCCTCCAACTAAGTACACATAAAAACATCAGAAACAAACATTAAACAAACAAACAACAGCAACAACAACTACTACTCTGAAAAGTGGAGAGAAGGCAGATGACCCCAGCCAGGACTTCAGGATGCTAGCCCACCATGATGATAAATTCTCTGGGTTTCCCTCTGGCTCCATATGTCTCCATTTGGAAATGTTATCAGGCAAAGAACATCACCACCAACCAACCAACCAAACAAAAGCAAAACCCTCAAAAAGCCTTTTTTCCTGAGTCAAAAGACCAGGAAAGGGAGAGCCTATCCATACAGAAGATTTTTTAGAAAATAAACTGTTCTCCTGGGTGCCTCAATTGGTTAAGTGTCCGCCTTCAGCTCAGGTCATAATCCCAGCGTCCTGGGAATAAGTCCCACATTGGGTTCCACATTCAGTGGGGTGCCTGCTTCTCCCTGTGCCCCTCCCCCTGCTCATGTGCACTCTCTCACTCTCAAATAAATAAATAAAATGTTTTTTAAAAAATTGTTCTCCAGGTAAACCACCCAGAAAAACCTATGGTCCCATCCCCACCCATGCTATCAAAGGTTAGGTGGAGAGCCTAGACTTCTACTCCCACCTGGCATTAATGAGGCATCCCTCCCCATCCCCATTAGGGTGGCAGCAGAGAAGGCCTAGTAGATAATCAGGGTTTTCACTGCTGCCAGTGAGGCCATCCCTCTTCTTCCCCTAGTGTCAGTGGAGGTAAGGTGGGGCACAGTCAGGAAGTACTAAGGCACCACATCCCCTCCCAGACAGGAGGTGTCAGTGGAAACCTAATGGGCAGCCAGAACTCCCATCCCACCTCTGACCAGCAGTAACTTACACTCAGATGCCAGTGCAGGCTGAACAGAAAACCTAGAACTCTACCTCCAGCAGGCAGTGAAGAGGCAGCATACCTCTTCGCCAGCCAGAGCAGCTGAGAGGAAACCCAGTGTAACAAAAGATAAAAGTAAGAGCCAGAGTCTCATAATATAATACCCCTAAATGTCTAGGTTTCAATAAAACATTCAATCTCAAACGGAAATACCAACGGCAAGGTGACAGAATTATCTGAAAAGGTCTTATTATTTTTTTAGAAGATTTTATTTATTTATTTGACAGAGAGAGACACAGGGAGAGAGGGAACACAAGGAGGGGAAGCGGGACTGGGAGGAGCAGGCTTCCCGCTCGATCCCAGCTTGATCCCAATCGCTGGATCCCAATGACCTGAGGGGAAGGCAAACACTTAACCACTGAGCCACCCAGGCGCCCTAAAAAAGGAATCATGAAAATACTTCAATGAGCAAGTATGAACAAGAAACATACGAAAATAGAAGCCTTGACAAGGAAATAAAGTCACAATAAATAAATAAAAGATATATGTTTTAAAAAATGTAACTTTTTGAACTGAAAAATACAACAACCAAAATTAGAAACTCAATGAGTGGTCTCAATAACGGAAGGGAGGGGCAGATGAAAGAATCAGTGAACTGGGGCACCAGGGTGGCTCAGTGGGTTACACCTTTGCCTTGGCTCAGGTCATGATCTTGGGGATTCTGGGATCGAGCCCCGCATCAGGCTCTCTGCTCAGGGGGGAGCCTGCTTCCCCCTCCCTCTCTGCCTGCTTCTCTGCCTGCTTTTGATCTCTCTCAATCAAATAAATAAATAAAATCTTAAAAAAAAAAAAAGAATCAGTGAACTGGAAGACAGAACCATAGAAAATTATCTAATCTGAACAATAGAAAGAAAAGAGACTGGGGGAAAAAAAATGAACTGAGACTCTGGAACCCACAGGACTATTACAAAAGATCTCACATTTGTATTATCAGAGTCCTGGAAGGAGTGGAGAAAGAAGAGAGCAAGAATGAAAAAGAACTTGAAGAAATAATGCTAAAAGCTTCCTAAACCTTACAAAAAATATAAACCTACAAAATCAAACATCTGAGTGAAACTAACATAGACCCAAAAAATATCCACACTAAGATACATCATAGTCAAACTTCTGAAGAGTAAAGACAAAGAGAACTTTTTCAAAGCATTGAGATAGACAGATGGTGTCTCTCCTATAGGGGAAACACAATTCAACTGGCAGTATAATTCATATAAGGAACCACTGAGGACAAAAGGAAGTGGCACATTTCATAAGTGCTGAAAGGAAAGAACTGTCAACTCAGAATTTTTCAGAAATGAAGAGGAAACCAAAATATTCCAGATGAAGGAAAACTAAGAATTTGTCATCAGCAGACCTACTCTTAAAAAATAGCTAGAGGAAATTCTCTAAACAGAAAGAAAACAATAAAAGAAGGAAACCTGAATCACAGGAAGCAAGGAAAAAACAGAAAGCAAAAATATTGGTCAATACAATAGACTTTCCTCTTCTTGAGTTTTCTAAATTATGCTTGATGGTTGAAGAAGAATTGTAACACCATCTGATATAGTTCTATATATGAGGAAGAAATATAGTTAAGATAATTATGTTTTAAATGGGGGAAATAAAGGAACTTAAAAGGAGGTAGGGATTTTATAATTACCTTGAACTGACGAAAGAGCAATGCCTAATATATAATTACATTAAATGTAAATGATCTAAGTATATTAAAATACCAAGACTGGCACAGCAGATTAAAAAACCTTATCCAGCTATCTGTTGTTTATAAGAAATTCACAGCAAATATAATGATACAGGCAAGTTGAACACAAAGATAGAAAAAAATGTACCATGCAACTATTAATCAAAAGAAAGAAGGATAGCTACATTGATATCAGATAAAGTAGATTTCAAAGCAGAGAAAATTACCAGAGACAGAAAGGCAAATTATATAATGATAAAGACTCAATCTACCAAGAAGATATAGAAGTCATAAAGGAGTGTGTACCAAAAAAGCAAAATAAGTGAAACAAAAACTGATACAACTGAAAGGAGAAAAAGCAAATTAACAATTGTAGTTGGAGACTTCACCATCTCTCTCTCTCTCTCTCAAGAACTGATCAAAGAGGGGCACCTTGGTGGCTCAGTTGTTAAGCAACTGCCTTCACTCAGGTCATGATCCCTGCTCAGTGGGGAGTCTGCTTCTCCCTCTCCCATTTCTGCTTATGTTCCCTCTCTTGCTGTCTCTCTGTCAAATAAATAAATAAAATCTTAAAAAATAAAAGATCAAAAAACTGAACAAAGAACAAGGCAGAAAATAAGCAATACTATAGAAGAACTGGATGACATTGCCAATGGAAAGAATCTAGTCTCTACATTTATAGAACATTCCATCCAACAACAGCAGAATCCACATTCTTTCCAAATGACGATGGGACATAAACCAAGATAAACCATATCCTGTGCCATAAAGCAAATCTCAAGAAATGTAAAAGAATTAAAATCATACAGTTTGTGTCTCTGACCACAGTGGAAATAATTAGAAATAACAGAAAGGTAATAGGAAATTTTTCAAATACATGCAAACTAAACTTCCATATAATCTATGGATCAAAAAGGGTATCTCAAGGGAAATACGAAAATATACTGAACTGAATAAAAATAAAGATAAAACATACCAAAATTTGTGGGATACAACATAGTGCCAAGGGCAAATTTATTCAGTAATCTAACCTCAGAACACAGAAAAAGAAGAGCAAAACAAAAAATAATGTACTTATAGGAAATGAAATTGAAAAAAGAAAAGCATTAGAGAAAATCAATGAAACGAAGAACTGGTTGTTTGAAAATAACCACTGAAACTGACGAATCTCTAGCAAGACTACAAAGAAAAAGAGAGGACACAAATTACTACTATCAGGAATGAAACAAGGAAAATTACTATTCATTGTACAGACATGGAAAGATTAATAATTAAATACTACGAAGAACTCTCACTCAAATCTGACAACATAGAGGAAATGGACTAATTCCACAAAAGACACAAACTACTATAACTCACCCAATATGAAACAGATAATCTGAATATCCCTGTAACTACAAAGGACATTAAAGTCATCATCTAGAAAACTCGCCAAAAAAATAAATTTCCAGGCCAAAATGGTTTCACTGGATAATTATACCAAATGCTTAAAGAAGAATTAGCACACAGTCTATATAATATTTTCCAGAAAATATGAGAGGACAAAAGCCAATATATTTTATGAAGCTGGTGTCTTGATACCAAAACTAGACACAGTACAGAAAAAAAGTACAGATCAACATCCTTGAATATAGATGCAAAAACTTCTGAATAAAATATCAGCAAATAGAATTCGACAACATATAAAGAGAATTATATACCAAGATCAAGTGGAATTTATTCCATGGATAGAAAGTTGGTTCAGTATATGAAATCAATGAAAATCAATCAATATCATCCACCACATTAACAGGTTAAAGAAGAAAATCACATAATCATACCAATCATTTAACAAAGTCCCACAACCATTCAATACCCATTCACAGTTTTTAAGAAAATAGAGACAGAAAACTTGCTGAACTTGATAAAGAGCATCAACAAAAACCCAATGGCTGTCATTTTACTTTATGGTGAAAAACTTCATTCTTTTCCTCTTAGATTAGAAACAAAGCAAAACTTCTGCTTACTCCATTTTTTGTTTGTTTGTTTTCAAGTAGACTCCATGCCCAGCATGGAGCCCAACAAAGGGCTTGAACTCATGACCCTGAGATCGAGTCAGATGCTTAACTTACTAAGCCACCCAGGTGCCCCTGCATTCCCCATTCTTAGTCAACATAGTGCTGAAAGTTCTAACCAAGGCAGTAAAGCAAGAAAAAATAAAAAGCATCAGAATGAAAAGATCAGAAAGGAAGAAATAAAATAGTCACTATTTTGCAGATATGATTGTCTACATAGCAAATCTCACAGAATCACAAAAAAATGTCCTTAGGTCTAATAACTGATTTCATCAAGGTCATAGGATACAAGATAAACATACAAAAGTTATTTTACTTCTATATACTAAGTAATGAACACATAGACATCAAAATTATATAGTACCATTTATAATTACCCCCAAATGATGAAATACTTAGGTATAAATCTAACAAAGCACATTGAGAACTCACATCCTGAAAACTACAAAGCACTGATAGGAGAAATGAAAAAAAAGTTCTAAATAAATGGAGAGACACACTGGGCTCATAAATTGGAAGTCTTAACAAAGTAAAGATACCAATTCTCCTCAAGGTAATGCACAGATTGTGGTATAATAAAAATACATTTATCTGGGGCGCCTGGGTGGCTCAGTGGGTTAAGCCGCTTCCTTCGGCTCAGGTCATGATCTCAGGGTCCTAGGATCGAGCCCCAGTCAGACTCTCCGCTCAGCGGGGAGCCTGCTTCCCTCTCTCTCTCTGCCTGCCTCTCTGTCTACTTGTGATCTCTCTCTGTCAAATAAATAAATAAAATCTTTTAAAAAAAATACATTTATCTGGTGCTTGTCCCCAGTTTCTGGCACAGAGCTCCTAAAATCCCTAGAATTTACTGGTGATAGAAATATCTTTTGTTATATATAAAGAACACATCTGAATTCATGTTAATGAGGTGACTTAGGGTGGGGCCCCTAGATTGCTTCGGGATAGGAGCTGGTCATCAGAAAAACATGGGATTAGAGGGTTAGAATATTCTGCCCCACACCCAACCTCAAGGTTGTCAAAAGGGGCTGGAAATTGAGTTTAGTCACTAATGGCCGATGATTTAAACAATCACGCTCATGTAATGGAACTCCATGTCAAACTCCTAAAATAACAAGGCTTGGGGAACTTCTGAGTTAGTGAACACATCAACGTGCTGGGAGGGAGGTACACCCAGAGAAGGCATGGAAGCTCGGAACCTCTTCCCCTACAGGTTGCCCAATATATCTCTTCCATTTGGCTATTCCTGAATTGTATCATTTCTAATAAAGCTGTAATTATAAGAACAGTGCTTTTCTGAGTTCTGCAGGTCCATCTAGTGTATTACCAAATGGGAAAGGATGGTATGGGCACCCCTGAATTTGTATCAGCTGGGCAGAAGGTAGGTAGCCTAGTTCCTCTGAGCTGGTGTCTTAAGTGGAAGGCAGTCCTATGAGATTGAGCCTTTAACCTGTGAGGTCTAGGCTAACTCTAGGTAGGTAGTGTCAGAACTGAACTGTAGGGCATCCAGTTGAGGTCAGAGAACTGGAGAATTTGTTGTTGAATCTACATATTTGATGTCAGAAAAAAAAGCACATAAAGATTTAACACAACTCTTAAGATGCCAGGAAGATTTTTTTTTTCTTTGTAGATAAAAACAATGTACTTCTAAAATTTGTGTGGAAAAGTAAAGGATCTAGAATAGCTAAAATGGTTTTGAAAAAGAAGAATAAAATGAGAGGAATCAGTCTCCCCAATTTCAAAACTTATTACATAGCTGTAATAATCAAATTGGATAGTAATAGCAGAGGTACAGACACATGGATCAATGGAACACAAGAAAACCAGAAACAGACCCACATAAATTCATCCAACTGCTTTTTTAAAATCTTTTTTTAAAAAAGATTTTATTTATTTATTTGACAGAGGGATCACAAGTAGGCAGAGAGGCAGGCAGAGAGAGAGGGGGAAGCAGGCTCCCCGCTGAGCAGAGAGCCCAATATGGGGCTTGATCCCAGGACCCTGAGATCATGACCTGAGCGGAAGGCAGAGGCTTTAACCCACTGAGCCACCCAGGTGCCCCTATCCAACTGCTTTTTGGCAAAGGTCAGAAGCAATTCAATGGAGGAAAGATAGCTTTTTAAACAAATGATGCTGGAGCAGGCAGATATCCATAGGCAAAAAAAAAATTAAACTTGACCTAAGTCTTACAGTTTATTCAAAATGAACTAATATCTAATACATGAGATAGAAATGTAAAACGTAAAACTTTTAGAAAAAAAATAGAGGAGAATATCTTTAGGATCTAGAGCTAGGCAGAGTCTTATACTTGCCACCAAAGTATGATACATAAAAAGAAAATGTAGGGGCGCCTGGGTGACTCTGTGGGTTAAAGCCTCTGCCTTCGGCTCGGGTCATGATCCCAGGGTCCTGGGATCGAGCCCCACATGGGGGGGGGGGTCTCTGCTCAGTGGGGAGCCTGCTTCCCACTCTCTTTCTGCCTGCCTCTCTGCCTACTTGTGATCTCTGTCAATAAATTTTTTAAAAAATCTTTAAAAAAAAGAAATAGATTGAATTTCATCAAAACTAAAAATGTCTGCTCTGCAAAAGACCCCATTAAGAAAAAATAAAAATAAAAACAAAACCAACAACTACAGACCTGGAGAAATTATTTGCAAACCACCTATCTGACAAAGCACTAGTATCTAGATTATTAAAGAACCCTCCAAACTCAATAAGAAACAAACAAATCCAATTAAAAGAGGGCAAAGCCATGAAGAAGGCTGTGGTCAAAGAGTATATATGGATGACAAATATGCTCATGAGAATGGGTTCAACATCGTAAACCATTAGGGAAATTCAAATTAAGACCACAGTGTGGTATTACTTCATACCTGTCGGGATGGCTAAAATTAAAAACGGTGACATCACCAAATGCTATCAAGAATGTGTAATTTCAAGGGCCTATAAAAGTAGAAAGGGAGGCAGAAGACTTGGGGTCAGTGTTGCAATGCCAGAAGGGCACAACCCATGCTTGCTGGCTTTGAAGATGGAGGAAGGGGCCAGGAGCAAAGGACTATGGGTGGGCCCTAGAAGTTAGAAAAGGCAAGGACACAGACTTTCCCTACAGATTCCAGAAAGGAAGGATGTCCTGCTGTCTGCCTGATGTTAGTGCCAGTGAGACTCATATCAAACTGCTGACTTACTGAACTGTAAGATATGATATTTTGTTGTTTCGAGCAGCTAAGTTTGTGGTAATTTGTCATGGCAGCAAAATAAAGCTAATACAGTCTGATTCCATTTTTGTGGCATTTCTGAAATGACAAAGTTACAGAAATGGAAAACCGATCATTAACTGCCAGGGGTTAAGGAGGTGAGAGGGCAGAGGGCTATGGGTAGGCTCTAAGAAGGCACCACGGGGGTTCCTGCGCTGGTGGAGTGAATCCATGTCAGTTTCTGGCCTGTGATACTGTTAGTTTCCTAAGATGCTACCCTTTGGCAGAAACTAGGTAAAGGGTACGTGGGAGCTTCTCCATATTATTTCTTTTTTTTTTTTTTTAAGATTTTATTTATTTATTTGACAGAGAGAAATCACAAGCAGGCAGAGAGGCAGGCAGAGAGAGAGGAGGAAGCAGGCTCCCCGCTGAGCAGAAAGCCCGATGCGGGGCTTGAACCCAGGACCTGGGATCATGACCTGAGCCGAAGGCAGCGGCTTAACCCACTGAGCCACCCAGGCGCCCCTCCATATTATTTCTTATTAGAAACAGCATGAGAATCTAAAGTTATCCCAAAAATTTAATTTAAAAAATCCAACTATGTTTAGTATCTTCTATTGGGGAAGAGGGAAAAGCTGAGCACCTGTTTTATCTCCGGTCACTCACACTCTGCCAGTCTTTTCACCTACACGATCCTCTCTGATCCCCGGCAGGGACTACCACTGCCCCCAGTTTGTTTCGAGTAGCCTGAAGCTCACAGGTGCTAAGCAGCTTGTGCAGATCATCACGGGTGGGAAGGAGTGAAGGGACTTCTCCGGGTCCCACCCACCCTCGCTTCACCAGCCGCATTCAGGCTCCAGCTCCCAAGCCCCTACTTGTGGTTGGTTCTGAGGGCTAGACAGAACGGGGCTCCGGTGTGCCTGGTGCCAGGCAAGGGCGGGGATGGGGTGATGGGCGGTGAGCCTGGAAGACCAGTGGGTGCTGCTAAGATGGTCTCAGCCTGCTTTGCAACCCAGCTACAACCAGCCCTGAGCAGCATTACCACACCTATCTGGAATTATTCTTGCGGTATTGAAGAAATGCCTCAGTTGAGATCTTACACAGCAATAACCTACCTGTAAGATGTGCAGAAGAAAGGTTTTTCTCTACTCTAATAACAATTTGGCAATATACGATGAGAATACGTATTCCTCTTACCTACAACCTACAACCCACAACTCAGCATTTCCACCGCTAAGGACTCACACATGTTCATGGTAAGACACACACACACAAGGTTACGGCTATCTTAACTTGGGTAGTGGTTTTGACACATATTTGTCAGAACTCATCAAACTCAACATTTATAATCTGTGCGTTTTATTACAGCAAATTAAACCTCTCTAAGGAAAAGATTAAAAACAAGAATGCTCATGGCACTGATGTGGGGAACAAAGGCCAAAGAAAAAATTAAATGTCCTTACTACTTACAGCCCATTTACAAGTCCTTAAAACAGGCAGAGTGACTTTCCTCTGGGAGCTCAGCCTTGATGTTGACACTTGGCTAAGGTTAAAAGGCAATCTCAGCCTGACCCCCCCCCCAGGATCCTGTGAGTCTACTTTAAACAAATGGAAATTCCTTTGGAAACTTCCTTCTTCTCTACCCCAAGATATACGTTGGCAGTCATCCCACAAGCCCACAACCCACTGATACACATCTGAAGGGTCTCATGACTGAGGTTTTTACTAAACAGCAATAAAAGACCTTTTCCTAACAGTAACGAGCCCCCTCAGGGTCCTGGAAACCTTGTTCCCAAAACCTGGGAAGCTTGTATTGTCCCTAACCCCCTCCCAATTTGAAAGTATAGAATGGATCCCTCCTCAGGACCTCAGTGCAACTCTTCTTGCCCAGGGACCCTGTCCCTGTGCTTTACTAAGACCAGTTTTGCACCGAAGACATCTCAAGAATGCTTTCTCTACTGTCTGCTCTGAACCCCATTTCCACAACCGCAACATTGCTTGTAACAGAAAAATGTAGAAAAGTCTAAATGCCCAATAGAAGGAGCCCGGATAAATAAACTATGGTGTATCCACATAGTCGCCTTATGAAGATAAGTACACCAGGGCACTGTTCAACCTAGATGAGTCTAGGAAACTTAACACAGAATGAGAAAGCAAGCTGCAAGAAAGCACACTATTCATATAAAATTTTATCACAAGTGCATAGCAACAGCTGCTGGTGTCCTATTCAATGCTCAGTCTTCCTGTTCCTACAAATGGGACCTGATCTCATTCAGGGAGCCACTTCCTAACATGCCTGATTTGTCACTCTTCTTTGCAGCTTGGCACAGCCAAGGAAACTCAAGCAGAAGTGAGTTGGGGCTTTGCATAAAGCTATCACCTTCTTATGGCCTAAAAAGAGCAGACTCAGCTGGTATGAAACTGGCTGTATAATGTCCTTCCCAATTCCTTCTTCTTGGAATGCAAATGAAATGCCCAGAGATGCAGCATCCATTTGGAGGCCATAAGCTCTAAAACGAAAAACATGTAGTATGTCATCATACTACAGATGACAGAATAAAGAGCCAGGAAGAGCCAGGTCCCTGACCACATCATGGGGCCTCTGTCCCAACCCCAGCCTACCTACCCTCAGACTGCCCGTTAGAGGAGAGAAATACCTTCCTTTTGGCCGAGCCACTGAAGTGAGGTTTTCTGTTACATGCAACCAAAAGTAGACCCTACCTGCCACAGTGTCAAACAACACTGTGAAGTGTCACCAATACAATTAGGCGTTGTCAAAGGGTAGAGAGATGCGTGAGAATTAAAACACCTAGCGTTGGGGGAGTGACTTTCTCTGGAGGAGGTGAGACAAGGCGAGGAGACTGGAGTGGGGAGCAATGGGGGCCTCAATGGGAGAAGGTATGAGGCATCCCAGTCCTCCTCAAGAGTCAGATGCATTGCATTGGTGGGGTGTCACCAGAAGTGAGCTCAGAACGGCTTGGACTCCTGGTGGTTAGGGCTGTACCCTAAAGAATGAGTCCATATGCCCTGGGTGGGGCTTGGGTTTCTGTATTTTGAAACAGCTTCCTAGGGGTTTGTCCTTGTCGTCCTAGCCAATATGCTTACGAGCTTTACATCCTACAATTCACGTTATAAAATACTTATTTAATTTCCAAATATAAAATTATATCATGATACTAAATGAACAGACTTTTTTAAAAAAAATTTTATTAATATATAATGTATTATTAGCCCAGGGGTACAGGTCTGTGAATCGTCAGGCTTACACACTTCACAGCACTCACCATAGCACATACCTTCCCCAATGTCCATAATCCAACCACCCTCTCCCTACCCTCCTCCCCTCAGCAACCTTCAGTTTGTTTTGTGAGATTAAGAGCCTCTTATGCTTTGTCATGAACAGACTTTTTAAAATGATGTAATTCCCCCCTGGACCCTGGGGATTCTGCTGTGCACCATGGAGACATGCCCTACTCTGACCAGCCCTTCTAGAAAGACTGTATAACCATCCCCATGTCTTCCAGAATCCAAGAGTCCATACTCCCTGCTGATTTGATCATAAGAAGCCATAACTTGTTTGGGCAGGTCCAGTATTCTCAGAAATACACATCTGCGTAGCTGGAGGGGCTACCTGATGGGGGCACAGACAGCTCAGGCATCAGGGAATGGCAGCCGCCCACAGGACAGAACCCACTGGTATGAGTCATTTTTAAAAAAGAGTCTGTGTTGCCTCTGGTGCCATTTCTAGGCTGATGCCTGAGGACACTCACAGCCAGAGTCAGGCACCGGGCTGGGAGGTTCATTCACCCTCCTGCTAAGACACTGCGTCGGGAACCACACAGAGAACGTGTCCCCACCCCACCTCATCTTTTCAGACAGAATCTGTTTTCTGCCCAGAAGGGGAGCCAGAATCACCCATCTGCCCTTCCATTTGAAAGATGGGGATGTGGAGTTTCCAAAAGGGGGCGCACCATACCCCAGGTGTCCCTGCAAGTTAGTATCAAAACTGGGATGAGAACATCTCTAGATTCCCAGAGGTTATATTTTTCAATGAATGCTTTAGACGGAATGCTAAATCTAATGAGCTTCCTTTTTTCTTTGCCCCCAAACTTTCAAAGAGCATTGTTTTCATCAACAAATCTTCAGATCATGAGGCAGAATTGTAAAAAGGCTCAAGGGCGGGTTTCACTTCCTGTGTGGAGGCAGCCTGCCCTGTACTAGAGCCAGTGGAAAACCAACCCCCCAAACAGGCAGCACTCGGGAGCCCATGAATATTCATGACTTCACTGTGCATTCACTAAGTAGTGCGGGGTCGGAAAACAACTTCCAGCAACTTGGAGTCCATGTTCTAATATTCTCCACTAAGACAGCTTGTTCTGACTTGTTTAAAAAAAAAAAAAAAGAGAGAGAGACCATTTTCAAAAACCATAATGAGGCCAGTCTACTCAGGAGCTAGAACAAGCCCTAAAGCTTAAAATAGCAAAACAATCGCTTCTCCAAGATAAACAAGGCTTTCCTTTGTGTGTCTAATGAGAGGCAAGACCACAGAGAAGGCAGATTCTAAGACGTTTACTGTCCCCAAATGTTGAGGTAAATGGAGCTCCGCCACCCCTCCAAAAAAGCAGATTATACAAAAAGAGATCTGTCTGAGATCATCTGCCTGATTGTCAAATGCCAACCTGAGACCTATGTCCTGAGGGCAAGCCCCCTTACCGAGTGAGCTAGGGCAGGATACCAATAGTGTGAAGATCAGATCTAGCTGGGGCCTTGGCTCACTCTACAGGCGCCAGACAGCACCTTTGAAGGAACCGACTGAGAAATATCCAGAAGACACAGTAATGACTGGGTACAAGGAGACACAGGAGCATAGAATTTACTGTCATGAAAGTCTATAAATTGAGATGAAATGAAATGGGTTTTCCCCAAGCGTAAGTTTCTCCAACATTGTTAGTTTTTGGTGTAAAACTTCTGTAAGATTTTGGTCCAAACATAACATAAACATCAGTCCCCTCTCTCTCTTTCTCTCTCCCCAGCTGGTCCTCCCCAACCACCCCCAAGACGCATGGAAAATCCATTTTAACATTAAGTGAAAGAACTCTGTAGGTTTTTCTATGACATGTATAAGACATAATCACTCTTTCTTCATTTATCAATTTTTTTAAAAAAGATTTTATTAATTTATTTGACAGAGAGAGAGACAGCATGCGCACGGGAGCACACAGGTAGGGGGCAGCAGAGGGAGAGGGAGAAGTGGGTTCCTCGTTGAGCAGAGAGCCCATGAGGGGCTCGATCCCATAACCCTGGGATCTTGACCTGAGCTGAAGGCAGCCACTTAACTAAAGGAGCTACCCAGGTGCCCCATTTATCACCCCGAAACACCAGAAACTTGGGGGGCCTGGGTGGCTCAGTCAGTTAAGCATCTGCCTTCGACTCAGGTGATCCCAGGGTCCTGGGATCGAGCCCCCCTGCATGGGGCTCTCTGCTCTGCAGGGAGTCTGCTTCTCCCATATTCTCTCTCTCTCTTCCTCCTCTCTTTCAAGAGCTCTATCACTCAAGTAAATAAATAAATCACCAGAAATAGTGCTTCCCCAGCAGGTCACAGCCACAGATCCTAATAGAATTCTCAACCCCGGCCAGGAGGCATTTTCAGCCCTCAGCTGGAGGCAGAAGGTCTAAAACACGGGTGAAGAGACAGAGTAAGTGACAGAGTAAGTTACTTCCCAGCTGGGGGTCAGCACATGCCCAGAGTAGATGATGTGGAGAAGTCAGGGCTTCCCTCAGGGTACCTGGGTGCTGGCTCACACCTGCCACCAAACAGGAAGTGTCTGGGAGCCGGGAGTGCCTCGGGAGCTCCCGGCGGGTTCCCTGTGTTCACAGGGCCACCCACAGGCACACACATTCAGACGGTCCACAGTTAATCCAAGACACAAAGCCTCATTTTGTATCCGCTGCAGCCAGAGGGCTTCACTGGGGAAACCTAGTTTCAGCTGATAAAAGGGAAAGGGATTATCTGGATGCTTTACATTCAAAACCAAGAAAACCAAAACAAATGCCACAACAACAACAAACCACACCCACTCTGGAGTAGTGTTCTGTGGGAAAAGTTGAGCAGGAATTGGACTGCATTTTTATACCTTCCTGAGAGGCACATGACAGGAAGCTATTCCCGTAGTATGTTAAGTCTGAAGTCAACAAGCGAAGGTAACGGGGTGAAGGGGGGTGGGGGGAGAGGTGGCAAGGCAGGCCCTGCCTCACCGGACAAGCCACAAGTGACAGGCGTTAGGTTTTGCAAGCAAGGACGAGGAACAAAGCCCTAAAACACAGCAATGAGGGGGTGGCCAACAGCTCTGTTCTCGTATTTCAGGCTGCAATTTAGGATACATTTCAGCGAGAAAAGAACCTTTCCCCCCAACACTTTTTTGTCTGGGAGAAACATTACCCCAACGTTTGAGTTCAGAAGAATGGAGAACCAAAAGCAATGATGGCTAATATTTTTGGAGCATTTACCACGTGCCCTTAGCTCATTTCATCCTCCTGCCAGTTCTGTGACTAGTGAAGAGACCCACGGTACCAGAGAGGAAACTGAGGTCCCGAGCTACCCATGGCCCTCAGGGCTCCCCAAAGATCGGCCAGCAGGGTGGGACCAGGAGCCCGGCTTGCTGCCTACCCAGCCCCCACCCCACCTTAACATTTCCATCCCAGTCCCAAGAAACTCCTGTGGTGCACCTGCTTTTTCCCCATTTTTATAATCATTAACCTCCTGCTGAGATGCATACCAACCCAGAGCCATGCAGTTTGGGTAATATCAAACCAGTGACAATGGGCCAAAGGCAAGGCACTCAGGGTCACAACTAACAGGTATCAGGCAACCCACGTCTAGCAGGGAGCTGCTATCCTGTGTTAACATGAAAAATCAGCTTTAGACCTGTTTTTTTTCCCCTCTACCTGGAACAGTTAAGAAAATATAAAATGTTGGGCGCCTGGGTGGCTCAGTGGGTTAAGCCGCTGCCTTCGGCTCAGGTCATGATCTCAGGGTCCTGGGATCGAGTCCCACATCGGGCTCTCTGCTCAGCAGGAAGCCTGCTTCCCTCTCTCTCTCTCTCTGCCTGCCTCTCCGTCTACTTGTGATCTCTCTCTGTCAAATAAATAAATAAAGTCTTTAAAAAAAAAAAAGAAAATATAAAATGTCAATATTGTTTTATTGGGTTAATACAGTCCAAAAATTGATCTTCTATCAATGCCCTAAGTTTCCTAGTGACAAAATCACTTTGGCATCACAGCAAATATAAGACTATTTTCTATCAACCAAGCCCCAAGCACAAGGGCATGGGAGCTGCAGCAATTCTGTGTCTGGGTGAGCCAGCAGGAGCAGTAAAGGGGGAGGGGCACATGGTGAGACCCAAAGGGGCCTGGCCCTCTGACACCAGCCAGATTCTCACTGAGCATTTACGTGGGTGAAAGCACCATGCCATCTCACTGTCAGGTAGTGAAAAGTGTTCTTGGGAAATTAAATTCAATGGAGAGAGAGAGAGTAGGTGTGTGTTGTGTAACGCTGATTGGGGTGGGAGTGAGGGAAGGCCTCTTCTAGGACATCTGAGCTGAAACCCAAGAAGATCTTAGCCAGCATGCAGAGATCTTGGGGGAAAAGATTCCATTCGGAGGGAACTCCACTGTAAACGTGCTAGACAGATGCTTGTGGCTGGAGCAGTGTGAACATTAGAACAGGTGGAAATGGAGCAAAAAGAGTGGGAAGGCTCTTCACATCCCTGCAAACCCTGGGAGGAGTGGGAAGCTGCTGCAGAATTTTAAAGAAGGGGACAACACAAACACAACCCAACTCATCTCTCTAATTTCATTCTGGGTATTATGTAGGAAGCCGCGGTTACACACATGTGTTCATTTATAGGTAAGGGGAATCAATATCCTGGCTCAGCTTTTCTACCTGGTAACATGTTCCCAATTCAAGGGGAACTAAAGATTCAACCTGTTCATAACCAGCTCTGACTGGTAACTTACTGGCCCTGCTCCTTTGATTATCTGGAAATTATTTCTTTTTTTTTTTTTAAAGATTTTATTTATTTATTTGAGAGAGAGAGACAGTGAGAGAGAGCATGAGCTAGGAGAAGGTCAGAGGGAGAAGCAGACTCCCCATGGAGCTGGGAGCCTGATGTGGGACTCGATCCCGGGATTCCGGGATCATGACCTGAGCCAAAGGCAGTCGTCCAACCAACTGAGCCACCCACCCACCTGGAAATTATTTCTAAAAATAAAACTGAGAAGTTATTATTAATTTTAAACATATCTGTGTTCCAGTCATCACTTTCAAAAAGAGGATCAGAATGACCTCTTTAAAACTATTTATTTTTAAAATGTGTCCTGCTTACTTCTAAAAAGCATTTGAGCCCATTGTCATAAAGCTTGTAAGCAGCGGGAAGACTTAAAGTTCTCTGGGGGGAAAATACTTACAATACGTTGTAATATGGGTTCCTGCATCCCATAAGCTTGGGAGGGAAATGCTAATGTTGAAGGGTTTTAACCTTTAACTTTTAACCAATTTGTTCTAAGGACTGAGTTCAGCTGTAGGTACTGCTTCATGATGGGCTGAGTCCTTCACTTCTATCCACTTTTATATTTTTCTTCCTCTATCCTCTCCCTGGCCCTCTAGACAGCCAACCTTTGCCTGGTTTCCCTGCTCACTGGCTCCCCCATCCAGAGACTGAGCAGAAAGGACATATTGGGAAGTCTGATGACAATGGTTCAGCAGTTTCAGTTCTCTGTGTATGTTTTTCTTCATGGGATGGTGTTTGTGTGTATGCATCTGTGTGTGTGTTGGGGAGGGGGGAGTCCAGGGTTAAAGTGATATGTAAATTTTAATTATTTATCCATTCCCCTCCATTGCATATACACACATCCTTCACCTTGTCCCTCTTTCTCTCTCCCACTTCCGCTAAAATCTTAATTAAAACTGGACAAAGGGTCTAATTTCGATTTTTAGTCTCTACCCATAGCATTCTTACTTCTGTTCTAATTCTGCCACTGAGAATCCCAACCTTTGAGCTTTCACAAGGTAAGATATAACACTGTCAGACATCTCACTGATAAATTTAAGATAAAACCCAGAAGGTAGGGTGCCTGGGTGGCTTATTTGATTAAGGGGTGGACTCTCTATTTTGGCTCAGGTCATGATCTGATATGGACCCCTGCATCAGGGTGGACATGGAGTCTGCTTAAGATTCTCTCTCTTGGGCACCTGGGTGACCCAGTCAATTAAGCATCTCCCTTCAGCTCAGGTCAGAATCCCAAAGTCATAGGAATGAGCCCTGCATCAGCCTCCTTGCTCAGTGGGGAGTCTGCTTCTCCCTCTGCCTCTCTCCTTGCTCATGCTCTCTCACTCTTTCTCTCTCAAATAAACTTAAAAAAAAAAAAAAAAAAACTCTCTCTCCTCCCTCTGCTCCACCCCCCAGCTCTCTCTCTTTCTCTTATTTGAAAAAAAAAAAAAAGGCAAAAGGTAGAAGAAGAACTGGAGAAAATTTTTATTTTTCCTGCTTGGTGGGTTCAGCAGACCTTTTAGGATTATCTGACTAAAGCTTATTGTCTGCTACAAAAGGTTTTTGATAATTGGTTTTTTAAAAATTTAGAGAAACACACCATTTTAAAATATCTTTTTTTTTAAGATTTTATTTATTTTATTTGACAGACAGAGATCACAAGTAGGCAGAGGCAGGTAGAGAGAGAGAGGAGGAAGCAGGCTCCCCGCTGAGCAGAGAGCCCGATGTGGGGCTTGATCCCAGGACCCTGGGATCATGACCTGAGCGGAAGGGAGAGGCTTTAACCCACTGAGCCACCCAGGTGCCCCCATTTTAAAATATCTTATAAGCACCAAAACTGTCTCTTTTGTTGCTTTTCCCATAATTTTCACATTCACGATACCTCCAAGACTATTTATGGTCAGTCCTGAGTAGTAACAAAATAGATTTGCAGCAGATTATGAAAAATGGGATCTGGCAGAAATGCTGAAGAATTTTTTAGGGTTTGGTGGGGGTGGAGAATGGAATTGTTTTGGTTCTTTGATTGGTTTGGCTTTTGATGTTTGCTTCAAATTGCTATGTGGCCCCAAATTATAAATTGCATATGTAATTTAATGTGTAACAAGAGGGTTCACTGCTTAAGAATTTTTTATTTGAGCAACTGAGTTTTCAAATGAAAATCTCAAAGAAAAACATTTAAGTAAATTGCTTAACTATAAATTGAACTTTCCAAGTATTCTTAAAAAATACTTTGACTGTTATTAGGTAAAAGCTATTCAGCCATGTTCATGGTCAAAAGAGACAAAAACCACATGCTGAATGGAAATAGAAAACTTTTAACTAAGAATGTGTTTATTCAAAATACCACCCCCCCATTTCTTTTTTCTTTTTGGCAAAACCTGGTTAGGTTTCTCCCAGCTTCCTCAAGAAATGCATCAGCGATCAAACTTTTAACTTGTTAGCCTCAGGTTGTTGATGCAGAATGGAACCCTCCTTACCTGGCCTCCACTTATCAATCTAGAACCTTATATCGGAATGTGACCGAATCGGGACAAACTAGATGCTGTCCAAGCACATTAGAACCCTAACCCCTAAGTCCAGGGTCCCCACACTCACAGGTTGTCCTTGCAAAGAGGTACTAACATTACCTATAAGGACCCAGTGGGAGCAGACTGGACCGCTGTTCCTCCCTGGCTGACTCCCGTCCTTGGTCGACCGCAGCACCTGGAATACGACCCCAACTTCCCCAAGCTGCTAGTCTCCCTCGGGAGATGGGGCCCGCGGCTCCCAGAACTACTGCCGGAGCCGCGGTCCAACAACGCAACGGTTTCTAGGGGAAAGTTTTCAGCGCATTCCCGACCAAATCTGCGACCAACATTTCCCTGGAGCGAAAACTTCGGGACCTGCAGCGGGTCGGGCCGAGCTCGATTTCCTCCTCTGCGGTAAAAGGGAGCCCTCGGTGCCCACCCCTACCTGACTCCACCGGGACGCGCACCCACGACCCATACTGGGTGCTCCGTTAGTGGGTTGCTGGGGTCCCTGCGCTCCACTCTCTGGCACTCCTGGGGCGTGCGGAGGTGTCTGCAAACTTGCCGAGCAGTCCGGCGCGTCCCCGTTGGCGCGCACCCTTCCCCGAGCTCCGAGGCGCCAGCCCCCGGCCCTCAGCGCCTGGCCCTGGGCCCCGCGCACTCGTCCCCGCGCACTCACCTCCGCTCCAGTACGCGGGGAGGAAGAACCACAGCAGTAGCGGCAGCAGGGACCGCCCCATCCCGGGGCTGCACGTCTGGGAATTCTCTCCCAATCGAGGGACAGACAGACGTCCTAAACCTGGCCCGTCCCAGATCCAGCGCGCCACCAAAGAAGCCCAATGCCGCCGCCAGGACAGCTAACCCCGAAGTGCCCGGCCGAGCCGCGGGCAGGAGGTGCCTAGGACCGAAAGGGGCGGGCCGGGGGCCGAGTCCAAGCGGACCCGAGCCAGTTGGGGTGGGGAGGGGGCGGGAAGGAGGGCGGGCGGAGAGGCGGGCAGCCAAGGGGAAGGAAGGGGACCGGGCTGGACAGTAGGAGCGGGCAGGGGCGGGCCATGGGCCGAGCCTGGGCGGCCCGGGATGGGGGGCGGGAGTGGAGAGAAAGGGAGGGGACTGAAAAAGAGGGGAGGGGCGGCCGGAGGTGTGGAGGAGAAAGAGCCCAGGCCGCTGGGCGGGCCCGGAGCCCAACACTTGTGGATGGGAGAGAGAGAGCAAGAGGGGAATATGTTAGAGGGGAGTGGAAGGCTCCCAAGGCCTTAGCCAGACCCAAGAGGAGGGTGCAGCACCTTGGGGCCGCGGCGATCCCGCAGTCCAGACGTGCAAGACACAGAAGACCCTGGCGGCGACGTTCCCAGAGGCGAAGGCGACCGTGGCACCGCTTTCCACTGAGCGCCGCCCCCTGGGTACCTGGCCGGAGGTGTGAGACTCGGCCCTGGCGTCGAGGAGCGCACTGCCTCCGGGACGAATCCTTTACTGCGCCCCCGTGAGGAGTCAAAGAGAGATGAGGCTCAGGAAAGGAGATGAACATCAAGGGAAAAGCGCACAGCAGGAGTGGAAAAGCAGCTGGAAGCTATAAAGTGTGGAGGGACCAAGAGGGAAGCCGCAAAGAAAGTTCATTATAAAAGAGATCTAAGCCACTTTTACTAATAATTGCAACAGGAGCTTATATTTACATATTTTCTATAAGGAATCATTTCTAGGATTATCTTATTTTTAAAGATTTATTTTTTTTTTTCAGAGAGGGCGAGGGGCAGCAGGAGCCAGAAGAAAGAATCTTTTTTTTTTTAAAGATTTTTTTTTATTTATTTATTTGACAGAGAGAAATCACAAGTAGGCAGAGGCAAGCAGAGAGAGAGGAGGAAGCAGGCTCCCTGCCAAGCAGAGAGCCCGATACGGGGCTCGATCCCAGGACCCTGGGACCATGACCTGAGCCGAAGGCAGAGGCTTTAACCCACTGAGCCACCCAGGTGCCCCCAGAAGAGAGAATCTTAAGCAGATTCAGAGCCTCATGGCTCCATCCCATGGCCCTGCTGAGATCACCACCCGAGCTGAAACCAAGAGTGGGAGGCTTAATTGTGCCACCCAGGTGCCCCAAGATTATTTTTGACAACGTTAGCCAGATTATTGTCATTTCTCTGTTCAAAACTCTACAGTGTTTCCTGCTTTTTTGCTGCGTAATGGCTGAAGGCCTACAAAGTCCTAGGGGATCTGGTCCCCTCTCCCCTCTGACCTCATCTCCTTGCTCCAGTTCTATTAATGCTGGTTTGCTGTCAAACAGTCCCTGAACCTTAGGCTGGCTGGCCTCTTTGGATAGATTTGGTTGTAAACAGACAACAAATCCAAATGGATTTAGGCAGGTGGTTATACTGACAGCAAAAGCAAAATCAGCATGGTATCAGCTCCTTGTGTCCCCACCCCATAGGAGGACACCAAAACAGAGGGGCCAGACGTACACACTCGAGCAGTGGGGGACTCTAGAGCAGCGGACTCTAAACTATTGCCAAGCGGTTATATGGACTTCCACTGGGGCCTGCAGTTGTATCCTTCACGGGAGGGGGAGGCATGGAGGGAAGAAGATGAAAAGTCCGGTGCTCAGCTAGAACTATGGAGAAGAAAGAAAAAAGGCTTGCCACAACGTCCCTGCCTTCCAAGAGCTGCTCACCAGGTTTTCCTGCTCTTGTTCTAGGAGGAATCATACAACCATCTGTCAAGACTTGGGTAACACTACAGTCAAGCCCTGCCTACATGCCTATGTGGAAATATGCAGGGTCACCAGGGCATCTCAGCAGGATCGTTCTAGAATTTTCCTACTGTGGTTCATATACAGTAGACACTCTGCCAGCGCAGGGTATTACACCGACTGTTTGCTCAGAATGCTCTTCCTCCAGACTCACACCCTCTTGGTTAACTCTACTCCTTCAAGTTTGCTCAAACCTCTCTTTCTTGGTGAGGCCTACCTTGCATATAACATTCCAATATCTATTTCTATGTGACAAATCACCTCAAAGATACTGGGGATAAAACAGTAGCCATTATATTAGAGTCATGGATTCTGTGGGTCAGAGATTTGGACAGAGTACAGGGAAGATAGTTTATCCCTGCTCTCCCGTCTCTGCTGGGATCTTAGCCTCAAATGGCTGGGGACTAGAATCATCTAGAACAGGGGTCAGCAAACCAACAGTCAGCCAATCTATCGCCTGTTTTTGCAAATAAGCGTTCTTGGAATACAGCCATTTGTGCTGCTTTTGTACTATGACAGCAGAGTTGAGTCGTTGTGACAGAGATCATATGACCTTGTGATCTGGCCCTTTAAGAAAAACTTGGCCAACCTCTGATCTAAAGGCTTGTGCTGGGACTTGCACTGAGATGACCTGAAGACTAAGGTCACAGACCAGAGCACTTAACGCGGCTTCTCTATGATGGCCTCAGTGTAGTTGGGAGTCTTGCATGGTGGTTTGGGCCACCAAGAGCAGGCATTCGCTCTGGTGAACAAGGTAGAAGCTGTAAGGCCTTTTAAGACCTATAGCCTCAGAAGTCATCTGGTTCTACTTCACTAGACTCTCTTGATGAGAGCAGGTACAACCCCATTCTCACAGGGAAGAGCCGTAAACCCCCTTTCACCTTTTGATGGTGGAAGTGTCAAAGAATTTGCAACTATGTTTTGTAACTTCCACAAATAGGAAAACATAGCTAAAATGTGGGATATCAGCTCTATTGTATTAATTTCACACATGCCATGCATCTAAAAGACATCAGAATTTATTTATTTATTTAAATATTTGAGTTTTTAAAATTTAAATCAATTAATTAACATATGGTGTATTATTAGTTTCAGAGGTAGAGATCAGTGATTCATCATTCTTACATAAAACCCAGTGCTCACTGCATCACGTGCCCTCCTTAAGGTCCATCACCCAGTTACCCCCATCCCCCACTCCAGTTCCCTCCAGTAACCCTCAGTTTCTTTCCTATGTTTAAGAGTCTTTTATGGGGGTGCCTGGGTGGCTCAGTCAGTTAAGCATTTTCCTTTGGTGCAGGTCATGATCCCAGGGTCCTGGGATTGAGCCCTGTGTCGGGCTCAATCCTGTGTCGGGCTCCCTGCTCAGAGGGGAGCCTGCTTCTCCCTCTCTCTCTGCCTGCTGCTCCCCCTGTTTGTGCTCTCTCTCTGTCAAATAAATAAAATCTTTAAAAAAAAAAGAGAGTCTCTTTTGGTTTTTCTCTCTCCCTGATTTCATCTTGTTTTATTTTTCCCTCTCCTCCCCTATGATCCTCTGTTTTGTTTCTTAAATTTCACATATGAGTGAGATCATATAACTGTCTTTCCCTGATTGACTTATTTCACTTAGCCTAATATCTTCTAGTTCCATCTATGCTATTGCAAATGGCAAGATTTCATTTCTTTTGCTGGCTGAGTAGTATTCCATTTATATATACCACTTCTTATTTATCCATTCATCTGTTGATGAACATCTGGGCTTTTTCCATAGTTTGGCTATTATAGACATTGCTGCTATAAACACTGGGGTGAAGGTGCCCCTTAAATCAATATGTTTGTAGAAGAGTATTCTAGAATATGTATGTTTTGTAAACTTAGGTTTTAGTAATTTAAAAATAAAAAATAAATAAAACCTCCAAAAAATAATCGATGTATTTGTATCCTTTGGATAAATACCTAGTAGTGCAATTGCTGGGTCATAGGGTAGCTCTATTTTCAACTTTTTGAGGAACCTCCATATGGTTTTCCAGAGCATCTGCACCAGCTTGCATTCCCACCAGCAGTGTAAGAGGGTTCCCTTTCTGCGCATCCTCGCCAACATCTGTCGTTTCCTGACTTGTTCATTTTAGCCATTCTGACTGGTGTAAGGTTGTAACTCCTTATGGTTTTAATTTGCATTTCCCTGATGCCAACCAATGTTGAGTATTTTTTCATGTGTCTGTTGGCCATTTGGATGTCTTCTTTGGAGAAATGTCTGTTCATGTCTTCTGCCCATTTTTTTAAAAGAGTTTATTTGTTTATTTGACAGAGACAGTGAGAGAGGGAACACAAACAGGGGGAGTGGGAGAGGGAGAAGCAGGCCTCCCACTGAGCAGGGAGCCTGATGCGGGGGCTTGACCCTGGGATCATGACCTGAGTCGAAGGCAGATGCTTAGCAACTGAGCCACCCAGGCACCCCTCTTCTGCCCATTTCTTGATTGGATTAATGGATTGTTCTTTGGGTGTTGAGTTTGGTAAGTTTTTTATAGACTTTGGATACTAGCCCTTTATCTGCCAGGATATTTGCAAATATCTTCTCCTATTCTGTCGGTTGTCTGTTGGTTTTTTCGACTGTTTCCTTCCCTGGGCAAAAGCTTTTTATCTTGATGTAGCCCTGATAGTTCATTTTTGCCTTTGTTTACCTTGCCTTTGGAGACATGTCTAGCAAGAAGTTGCTGTGGCCAAAGTCACAGAGGTTGCTGCCTGTGTTCTCCTCTAGGATTTTGATGGATTCCTGACTCACATTTAAGTCTTTCATCCATTTTGAGTCTATTTTTGTGTGTGGCGTAAGGAAATGGTCCAGTTTCATTTTTCTGCATGTGGCTGTCCAATTTTCCCAACACCATTTGTTGAAGAGATTGTCTTTCTTCCATTGGATAGTCTTTCCTGCTTTGTTGAAGATTAGTTGACCATAGTGTTGAAGGTCCTGACTTCTCTATTCTGTTCATTGGTCTATGTGTCTGTTTTTGTGCCAGTACCACACTGTCTTGTTGATTACAGCATTGCAATAGAGCTTGAAGTCAGGGATTGTGATGCCACCAGCTTTGGTTTTCTTTTTCAACATTCTTTTTGCTATTCGGGGTCTCTTCTAGTTTCATACAAATTTTAGGATTGTTTGTTCCAGCTCTGTGAAAAAAGTTGTTGGTATTTTGATAGGATTGCTTTGAATGTGTAGATTGCTCTAGGGAGCATAGACATTTTAACAATATTTGTTCTTCCAATCTATGAGCATGGAATGTTTTTCCATTTCTTTATGTCTGCTTCAATTTCTTTCATGCATATTCTACAGTTTTCTGAGTAAAGATCCTTTGCCTCTTTGGTTGGGTTTATTCCTATGTATCTTATGGGTTTTGGTGCAATTGTAGAATGCGATGGACTCCTTAATTTCTCTTGTGTCTGTCTCCTTATTAGTATATAGAAATGCAACTGATTTCTGTGCATTGATTTCATATCCTGGGACACTGCTGAATTCCTATATGAATTCTAGCAATTTGGGGTTGGAGTGTTTTGGGTTTTCCACATAAAGTATCATGTCATCTGTGAAGAGTGAGGGTTTGACTTCTTGTTTGCTGATTTGGATGCCTTTTATTTCTTTTTGTTGTCTGATTGCTGAGGATAAGACTTCTAATACTATATTGAACAACAAGGGTGATAGTGGACATCCCTGCAGTGTTCCTGAGCTTAGGAGGAAAGCTCTCAGTTTTCCCCATTGAGAAGCTGTGGGCTTTTTGTACTTGGCCTTTATGATATTAAGGTATGCTCCTTCTATCCCTAGACAGTGAGGAGGTTTAATCAAGAAAGGATGCTGTACTTTGTCAAATGCTATTTCTGCATCTCTTGACAGGATGATATAGTTCTTGTCCTTTCTTTTATTAATGTAGTGTATCATTGATTGATTGATTTGTGGATATTGAACCACCCTTGCATCCCAGAAATAAATTCCACTTGGTGGTGGTAAATAATCCTTTTAATGTACTGTTGGGTTCCATTGGCTAGTATCTTGGTGAGAATTTTTGCATCCATCTTCATCAGGGATATTGGTCTGTAATTCGCCTTTTTGGTGGGGTCTTTGTGTGGTTTTGGGATCAAGGTAATGCTGGCCTCAGAGAAGGAGTTTGAAAATTTTCTGTCCATTTCTATTTTTTTAAAATAGCTTCAGAAGAATAGGTATTAATTCTCCTTTAAATGTTTGGTAGAATTCCCCCTGGAAAGTCATCTGGCCCTGGGCTCTTGTTTGTTGGGAGATTTTGATTACTGTTTCAGTTTCCTTGCTGGTTATGGGTCTGTTCAAGTTTTCTATTTCAGAAAGGTTTGTATTGCTATATTATTCCCTCTTAGGACTGCCTTTGCTGCATCCCAAAGTTTTGAACAGTTTTATTTTCATTTTCATTTGTTCCCATGAATTTTTCTAATTCTTTTAATATCCTGGCTAACCCATTCATTCTTTAGTAGGATGCACTTTAACTTCCATGTATTTGAGTTCTTTCCAAATTTTCTGTTATGATTGAGTTCAAGTTTCAAAGCATTGTGGTCTGAAAATATGCACAGAATGATCCCAATCTTTTGGTACTAGTTGAGAACTGATTTGTGACCCACTGTGTGATCTATTCTGGAGAATGTTTCATGTACACTTGAAAAGAATGAGGATTCTGTTGCTTTAGGATGGAATGCTCTGAATATACCTGTGAAGTCCATCTGGTCTAGTGTGTCATTCAAAGCCCTTCTTTCCTTGTTGATCTTCTTCTTTGGTGATCTATCCATTACAGTGAGTGGAATGTTAAGGTCCCCTACTGTTATTGTATTATTATAAATGTGTTTCTTTAATGTTATTAATTGGTATATATAATTGGCTGCTTCCATGTTAGAGGCATAAATATTGACAATTGTTAGATTTTCTTGTTGGATAGACTTTTTAATTATGATATTGTGTCCTTCCTCATCTTTTATTACAGTCTTTAGTTTAAAATCTAATTTGTCTGGGGCGCCTGGGTGGCTCAGTGGGTTAAAGCCTCTGCCTTCGGCTCAGGTCATGATCCCAGGGTCCTGGGATCGAGCCCCGCATTGGGCTCTCTGCTTGGCCAGGAGCCTGCTTCCTCCTCTCTCTCTGCCTCCCTTTGCCTACTTGTGATCTCTGTCTGTCAAATAAATAAATTAAATTAAAAAAAATAATAAAATCTAATTTGTCTAATAGAAGGATTGCTTCCCTAGCTTTCTTTTGATGTCCATTAGCATGATAAATAGTTTTCCACCCTCTCACATTCAATCTGGAGGTGTCTTTGGGTCTAAAATGGGTCTCTTGCAGACAACATACTGATGGGTCTTATTTGTTTTAATCCAATCTGATACCCTGTGTCTTTTGACTGGAGGTTTTAGGCCATTTACATTCACAGTAGCTGTTGAAAGATATGAATTTACTGCCATTGTATTACCTGTAAAATCACTGCAAAATCACTCTGTTCCTTTCTGGACTATATTACTTTTGGGCTCTCTCTTCATTTAAAAAATTCCCTTTAATATTTCTTGCGGGGCCAATTTAGTGATCACAATTCTTTTAGTTTCTGTTTGTTCTGGAAGCTTTTTTATCTCTCCTTCTATTCTGAATGACAGCCTTGCTGGATAACGTATCCTTGGCTGCATATTTTTCTCATTTAGTATCCTGAATAATCATGCCAGTCCTTTCTGGCATGCCAGGTCTCAGTGGATAGGTCTTCTGCCAGTCTAATATTTCTACCTTTGTAGGTTATGGACCTCTTATCCTGAGCTGCTTTCAGGATTTTCTCTTTATCTCTGAGATATTGTATGTTGAAGTGTTTACCTATTTTCATTGATTTTGAGGGGGACTCTATGTGCCTCCTGGACTTGAATGCCTGTTTCCTTCCCTAGATTAGGGAAGTTCTCAGCTTTACTTTGTTCCAATTACCTTCTGCCCCTCTCCACCCTTTCCTCTTCTTCTGGGATCCCAATTATTCTAATATTGTTTCATTTTATGGTATTATTTATCTCTCGAATTCTCCCCTCATGATCCAGTAGTGTCTATCTCTCTTTTTCTCAGCTTCTTTATTCTTCATCATTTTGTCTTCTATATCACCAATTCTCTACTATGCCCCATTTATCTTAGCAGTTAGAGACTCCATTTTTGAATGCATCTCACTAATATCACTAATAGCCTTTTTGATTTTGACTTGATTAGATTTTAGTTCTTTTATTTCTCCAGGAAAGGATTCTCTACTGTCTTCTTTTTTCAAGTCCAGCTAGTATCTTTATAATTGTCATTCTGAACTCTAGTTCTGACATCTTACTTACATCCATACTGATTAGGTCCCTAGCAGTCAGTTAGTACTACCTCTTATTCTCCTTTTTGAAGTGAGTTTTGTCACCATGTTGTTGCAGAATGTGATTGCTTTTCTATTTGTTGAATTGTAGCAGTTCTTTTCTTAGATTTCTGTTTGAGTTCACAGGTGTTCATAATGATTTGATAGGTATCTAGCTGAATTCCTGGGACCAGAAAAACTAAGGTCTCCTACTCCTCTGCCATCTCGGAAAGTCCATGACATTGTAATTTCATGTCTTAATTATTCAAGTGATCAAATATGTGAAGGGAAATTTGAACCAAAAAAAAAAATTAGACCCCCACACTAAACCAATATTTCCATTCTAATAGGACCTCTGGGCCCAAATGCTACATGTGTACAACTTCAGCAGGGCGACACCACTGTGGAACCCATACTTAAATGCCCACTACGTATCTTACATTTACTAAGAGTCTGTGTATAACAAGGAGGAGCCCCTACTGTTAATTACCTAAGAAAAAGAAGGAATGTCAAGGGCCTGTAGTTGCATTCATCCAGGGTCTAGGGAAGACTACCCCCAATGTTTCAAGTGTAGAGGGCTGTGCCCCAAATCAAGGGGCAGTGTAATGATAATCTGAATTGACTGTGTTCAACATAACAGTGGCTAGATTTAAGACTTCCAATCAATGCAAAAGTTGGGTATTCATCCTTTCTGATGGCTAAGTAATATTCCATTTTGTATATGGACCACATCTTCTTTATCCATTTGTCTGTTGAAGGGCATCTCGGCTCTTTCCACAGTTTGGCTATTGTGGACATTGTTGCTATGAACATTGGGGTACATAAGGAGGGCACGTATTGCATGGAGCACAGGGTGTTGTACATAAACAATGAACCTTGGAACACTGCATCAAAAATTAATGATGTATTTTATGGTGACTAACATAGCACAATAAAAAAACCCCAAAACTTCCAGTTGAACTCCCCATGAGCACACATGAAATATGTAGGGACTCATTCTCAACCATCCCATTGGAAACCCACACCCTACTTTCTCTTTGTCCCCCTGGTATCCCACACTTACCCTTTCAGCCTTGTCCCCAGATGCAGTTTGTAATTTACTTCCGCCTCCTACTTCCAGTCAACCACAGGGACCCCCAATTCAGAGCTGGTCTCCTCTTGTCCACTTTCACATAGTGCAGACCACCCAATATAGTATTTACACACCTGGCTTGGCCTCAGGATACTTTGAATGAGATGTACTGAGTAATGGCTTCATCCCTCTTTCAGTGCCAGAGAGCCATTCATTCATTCACCATTTCACAGACATCGACTGAGCACATGCTCAATTCCAGATATAATATCAATACCTAGGACATATGCACAACACCTCCCTCAGGGAGCCAGTCCCATGAACCCTCATGCTAGTCATAGCCTGGACTCACTCACTCAGCAGCCATTCATGGTCTTCCAGTCACAGCTCCCTGGATTTCCTTAGCAGAACCTTAGCTCGCACACTCACATTCCTTCTTGTCCCTGAGTGCTGAGGTGGGGGTTCTCCTTCCTGCCTTAACACCATTCCCTGACCCTCCTCTCTAAAGTCTGTGGGTTTGATCATTATGTTACCAGCCCTGCTTGCTCCAGTTATCTATAGACCTCTGGGGCTTTCTCTCTCATTCCTTGAAGATTTCAGTACTTGCACCACAGTCACTCCTTCATGGTATCCTTTTAGGGATACTGTGATTATATATACCATATAATGACATTCCAACACTATATATTTCAAGTTCCTTGACTTCTTGGACTCCATTCAGTGTGCTGAGCAACACATATATGTATGTGCTAAGTTCTCAAAATTTACTGGGTAACTGGGTGGTGACAATAAGATAGTCAAGTTAGAGTGCCCCACATCTTTCTTTCTTTTTCTTTTTTTTTTTTTTTAAGAGCGAGAGAGAGCGCATGTGTGCACAGGGGCAGTGCTGGGAGGGGCAGAGGGAGAGAGAGACTCTCAAGTAGACTCCATGCTGAGTGCCACACCTGATGTGTGGCTTGATCTCTTGACCGTGAGATCATGACCTGAGTTGAAAGCAAGAGTTGGATGCTTAACTGACTGAGCCACCCAGGCACCCCAGTGCCCCAAATCTTAAGGAAAGCACAGCATCAGAGCACCTCCGTGGCTCAGTTGGTTAAGAGCCTGCCTTTGGGGATGCCTGGGTGGCTCAGTTGGTTGAGTGGCTGCTTTTGGCTCAGGTCATGATCCCGGAGTCCTGGGATTGAGTTCTGCATCGGGCTCCCTGCTCAGTGGAGAGCCTGCTTCTCTCTCTCTCTGCTGCTCGCCCTGCTTGTGCTCTCTCTCTGTCAAATAAATAAGTAAAATCTTAAAAAAAAAAAAGAAAGAAAGAAAGAAAGTACAGCATCTTGTAGTTTCTTGGGCAAAAAAGATGGTGCATGGAAGAGTCTCCATTCAGTGAACCGAACAACATACTGGGTGTACAAGTGTATAGCTCTTGGAGGCCTGTTGTAGGGAAGGTAATCCACTAGGAATATTGAATCTAACACGAGTGTGCCACAGCACTTGTAGAACTGTTAAGTGGCAACTAGACAGAAATCCATTGCTAAAGGAGACTCACCAGATCCAGATCCTACAGTTTGTTACAAAAAGAGAATATGGATAGAAACAACAATAAAGTAAGACTATACATCACAATTAAAGGTTAGTTTATGGGAAGGGGTCCAGAGAGGCCAGGTACAGGATCCTTTGTCCTCCCTTCTGTAAGGCATGTGGCCAGATGCACTTTCCCTTTTGGATCAGGAACCACCTGAAAAACGTTGGAAACAAGGAACCCGAAATAGAGGCTCAGCTGGGAATTTTAATATTTTTGTTTGGTCATCTAGATGTATTTCCAAGGCATAACCAGCCTCAACAGCAGAGTCCTCTTGGGGGGTCTCACTGAGACCAGGTGCAAATCATCTGTCTCATTGTTTTCAATAAACAAGGCGGACAAGCTGGTACAAATCTGCTTGAACCTCTACAAACCCATGATTACAAAGCAACATTATTAATCAGTATGCTTCATGCCCTGACCAGGAATCAGGGCCATGCAGGAACTTTAGCAAAATAGCTCAAGCTGACTCCAGGCCCTCATGGTACAATAGCTTTTGTAGTCGTTGAAAATGAAATGATACAAGTAGAAGTTTCCATTCAGCACAGTGATTACCAAAGTGAAATAAAAGCATTTCCTTTCATGGTGTTGGGAACTCTTTTGTGAGAAAATCCATTCACTAGACTGAAAAACTTACTGAAAGTAAAATTGTCTAGCCCAGAAAAGGGAGAGTACTGTTTAAAGATGCCCCCCAATGTATTGAACAATTGTATAAAAGAATTGTTGGGCTTTTGCTGTTCGCTGGGGAAGTGATGTTGGGCATGTCAGAGAGTCCATTGGGTGTCCGGGAAAGTGCAAGTATTCCAGTGTTCCATTTTGTTATAAAAATGAGATGGTGTATGTTTTCACCATGGTGGAAAAAAAGTGGAAGTCCTCTTGTCTGGCATTTGCAATTTGTTATGGGGCCAAGAGAATTTTTGAATACTTCATTCAGCCAGCAGACTGAATAACACAGTAGAAAGCCAAGTGCTCAGTTCTTGAATTTTTGGGGTATGATAATGGGGCATTTAAGATACCTCATTCCACGTGCTGAACAGATTGGAAATTGTTCAGCTCATGTATCCACATGTGTTTGCATGTGTGTGGTGGGGGTGGGAAGGGCAAATTTGAATTGTGTGTTTAAAAGGCTCAAATCACAGCCAGCAACATATGGGAAGTACAAGTATTGGAGCATATAAGTGACTGCATTTGGAGGAGTAAATGACAAACTGGAAGGACCAGTGTCCAACCCTTGCAGCTTTTGGAAACCTGAGATGGTGTTGATAAGATATTCCTTCACGATGCTGAACAACATCTGGGATGTGTAAGTGTCTAGACATTAGAATTCACTGAGGTACTCAGATGGTGCTTAGCAGAGTCTCAGATCAGTGTAAAAGCATTCTGGATGTACAAGTGTCCAACACTTGAAGCCTGGGGGACACTAAGACGGTGGATGTAGAGGGTTATTCAGCATGCTACAGAACATAGCAGAAGCATAGAAATCTAGATTTGGGGGGCACCTGGGTGAATCAGTCGTTAGGTGTATGCCTTCAGCTCAGGTCATTGAACCCAGGGTCCTGGGATGAGCCCCACATTGGGCTCCCTGCTCAGTGGGGAGCCTGATTCTCCCTCTCCCACTCCCCCGGCTTGTGTTCCTTCTCTCCCTGTGTCTCTCTTGCTGTGTCTCAGTCCATAAATAAAATCTTCAAAAAAAAAAAAGAGCTATAGATTTTATAGTTTAATGGGAAACTGAGCTGATGCCTGTATGCAACTCCATTTAGCTTCTTGTGCAAAATACTAGTAGTCAAAGTGTTTTGCCTTTGTAGTTGTAGGGAGACCTGAGCTAGTTCGTGTAAAGGACTCCATTTTGCTTGCCAAAACCATTCTGAAAATAAGAAGTTTCTAGTTCTTATACTTTGTTGGCAAAATGAGGATGGTAAGGACATGAAGTTCCATTTGCTGAACCACATGCTGAAATTACAGGGGTCTTGTTTTGGTGGTTTCTCAGGAATGGCTGCTGTCGGTGATCTGCGAGGTAGCAGACAACAGAATCTGATTGATAATAGCTTTTGATCATCTACTTGGATACTTGTACTTCTGTCATCTCCTCACATTCTCTGTGCTCTTTGATGTGTTCGTTTACCACTTACAGTGCAAAGACTGTGTGTGTGCATGCATGTGTGTGTGTGTGTGTGTGTTGGAGCTGCTGGATTGGTGTTTTTGAGTTTCAGATTTCCTGTTAACCCTTGGCTGGAGCTGTAAAACCTAAGCTTGTAGTTCTTTTTGTATGGGTGAACATTTAATTTTATTTTACTTATATATTTATTTAAGAAAAGATTTTATTTATTTATTTGACAGAGAGAGAGAGAGAGAGCACACAAGCAGGTAGAACAGCAGAGGGAGAGGGAGAAGCAGGCTCCCTACGGAGCAGGAAGCCCGATGCGGGGCTCCATCCCAGGACCCTGGGATCATGACCTAAGTGGAAGGCAGATGCTTAACCCACTGAGCCACCCAAGTGCCCTTGTATGAGTGAATATTCTAAAAGGGAGTATGAAAGGAGTGCCCGGGTGGCTCAGTCAGTGAAACGTCCAACTCTTGGTTTCAGCTCAGATGGTGATCTCAGGGTCATGGAATCAAGCCCCGTGTCAGGCTCCACGCTCAGCAGGGAGTCTGCTTGAGGTTCTCTCTCCCTCACCTTCTGTCCCTCCCACTCCTCCTCTCTTTCTCTGAAATAAGTAAATAAATCTTTAAAAGGGAGTCCAGGGGCGCCTGGGTGGCTCAGTGGGTTAAAGCCTCTGCCTTCGGCTCCGGTCATGATCTCAGGGTCCTGAGATCGAGTCCTGCATTGGACTCTCTGTTCAGCGGGAAGCCTGCTTCTCCTCTCTCTCTCTCTCTGCCTGCCTCTCTGCCTACTTGTGATCTCTGTCTGTCAAATAAATAAGTAAAATATTTTAAAAAAAATAAAAAATAAAAGGAGTCCGAGAGAAAAAAGACCTTTCCTCACAAAAGATGACAATCTTTTGCAAAGGCTTGTTTGTCAATAACCCTTTCTGCATCTCTCTTGTCTCTCAATTTAAGGGGAAAGCTCCATGGGCAATAATAAAGTGTTATGAAATCTTAAAAGCTATGCCACTAACTTCAGCCACAAGCTGCCCAGACAAGCCTACAGCTAAGGGTGTAGAACAAAATAGCTAGAGGTAATCTAGCTATTAACTCCTCTTTAGGGTCCTCTTACCTGAGATGAAATGGTCTTTGGAAGAAACACCAAAAGAACCACAGTCAAGGACTGTGGATACAGAATAGACTGACATTGTCAGCATAGACTGCTGTCAACCTGAACTAAAGGACTGGGGTAGGTTTTGCAGACTTCTTAGTCCAGAAGCAGACAAATGCATGAAAATACACTGCTTAACCCAGGAGCTGCGAAACCTACTTTTGATTTAATTATGGGTAATATTCTACTTTTAGTGAACATATCAAAAAGCTTTTCCCTTCATCTCTAACCACCAATTTTACTGCCATACTTGTTCAAACTGGAATGAGACATCCTTTATATAGTATGCTGTACTAACTGACCCCTTGGAATTCAGAATAAGCAATCCCATAAAGAGTATAAAGTAGATTATAAGCTAACAATGAAAACATATGATAAAGATTATGTTATGATTAATGATATAGGTTGGTTAGCTTTATCTACAAAACTGCTCAGAATAATGGTAACATTGGTTAAATATTATGCAAAGTGTCTTTACCCAGTTCTCTTCTTTCCTAACCATAATTTTTTTTTTTTGCATAGCTTCACTAAGAATTTGTCTTCTTTTTTACCAGGTTATAATTGGATAAATCAATTTATAACCATAATCATGATGAAGATTTCATTTAAGTACAATAAGCTTTATCAAGGAACAAGGTGGTATGTTTCCTTTTTTTTTTAGTTTTGAGAATTCTTTATATATTCTGGATAAAAGTTATCTGTCACTGATGTGACTTGCAAAATTCTTTTCCAATCTGGGCTTGGCTTTTCTTTCTCTTAACAATGTCTTTAGCAGAGCAAAAAGTGTTAATTTTGATGAGGTTCAATTCACTATTTTTTTTTCTTTTTTGGATTGTGCTTTTAGTGTCTTATCTAAGAACTTTTTTTTAAAAAGAGCTTTATTCAGGTATATTTCACATAGGATAACATTCTCCCTTTTTAACTATATAATTCAGCAGTTTTTAGTATATTAACAGACTTGTGCAACCATCATTATTTTAGAGCATTTCATCAACCCAAAAAAGAAACCCCATACCTATTAGCAGTCATTTTCTACTCCTTCATCCTCACCCTCTGTCCCAACCCCCAGCCCCTGGCAACCACTAATTTATTTCTCTGCCTATTCCAGGCCTTCATTATAAATGGAATTATATAACATGTGGCCATTGGTGACTGAATTCTTTCATTAGGCATCATATTTTCAATATGCATTCATGTTGTAGCATGTAACAAAATTTCATTCCCTTTTATAGCTGAATAATACACCACTGCATGAGTATGCCACATTTTGTTTATCCAGTCATCAGTTGATGGCCATTTGGGTTACTTCCACTATTATGAATAATGCTGTTATTAATTATGAATTAATTATGAATATTATGGCTATTATGAATAATGCTGTTATTGAGCATTCATGTAGAAGTGTTTATGTGAGCATATATTTTCAGTTCTCTTGGGTATATACCTGGGAGTAGAATTGCTGGGTCAGATGGTAACTCTAGGTTTAAATTTTTTGAGGATCTGTCAAACTGTCTTACGGAGTGGCTACACCATTTTGCATTCCCACCACTAATGTAGGAGGGTTCCAATATTTTCACATTCTCATCAACATTTGTTATCGTACAACTTTTGGGTTACAGCCACCCTAATGGGTGTGAAATGGTATCTCACTGTTTTGAGATTTGCATTTCCCTGATGACTAATGATACTGATCATCTTATCATGTCCATTTTTTTGGTCCATTTGTTCATCTTCTTTGGAGAAATGTCTATTCAAATTCTTTGCCCATTTTTAAATTATGTTGTCTTTTTATGTTGAGTTATAGGAGTTCTTTTTTTTTTAAGATTTTATTTATTTTAAAGAGAGAGAATGAGAGAGAGAGAGAGAGAGCATGAGAGTGGAGAGGGTCAGAGGGAGAAGCAGACCCTCCGTTGAGCAGGGAGCCCAATGCAGGACTCAATCCTGGGACTCCAGGATCATAACCTGAGCCGAAGGGGTTTCTTAACCAATTGAGCCACCCAGGCGCCTGAGTTCTTTACATATTCTAGATAATAAATGCAGATGTATGACTTGCAAACATTTCCTCCCATTCCATGCCTCGTCTTTGCACTTTCTTGATAGTATCCTTTGAAACACAAAATCATAAATATTTTTATGAAGTCTAATTTTTTTTTGATTCCTTGGGCTTCTGGCGCCATATCTAAGAAATTAGTGTCTAATTCAAGGTCACAACAATATACACCTGTGTTCTGTTCTTCTGAGTGTCTTACAATTTTACTTTTACATTTTTTTAAAAGATTTTATTTATTTATTTGAGAGAGAGAGAGATTACAAGTAGGCAGAGAGGCAGGCAGAGAGAGGTAGGGGGACTGGGGGGAGCAGGCTCTCTGCCTACAGAGAGCCCCTTGCAGGGCCCCATCCCAGGGCCCGAGACCATGACCTGAGCTGAAGGCAGAGGCTCAACCCACTAGGCCACCCAGGCACCCCTTACGTTTATATTTAAGTCTTTGATCCATTTTGAATAACTAGTATGAAGTACAGATCAAGTTTCTCTCTCTCTCTCTCTCTCTCTCTCTCTCTCTTTTTTTTTTTTGCACATGGATATCCAATTCTTCCAGCACTAATTGTCAAAAAGACTTTTTCCTCCATTGAATTGTTTTGCAACTTTGTAAAAAAAAAAAAAAAAAATCAATTGGCTCCACTCTTTAAATGAGAGCTGCACATATTGTTTTCTTTAAGGGGGAACAGTAATTTTAAAGTATATAAAATAATGCATTACAAATATTACTTTGGCCAGGGGACCACAGTTAAAATCAATACTAAGTCATGTGGTTGGTATACATATGATGGGATGAAATGGCACTTTATCTCTGTAATCTTCCTCCCTCAAATCCTTATCCCCAGTCTAATCAGAAGAAAAACAGCAGACAAATTCCAGTTGAAGATTAAACAAGATACCTGACCAGTACTCCTCAGAACTATCAAGGTTGTTATAAACAAGAGGAGCCTGGGCGCCTGGATGGCTCAATGGGTTAAGCCTCTGCCTTCGGCTCAGGTCATGATCCCAGGGTTCTGGGATGCCAGCTCTCCGTTCGGCAGGGAGCCTGCTTCCCTCTCTCTCTGCTTGCCTCTCAGCCTGCTTGTGATCTCTCTCTCTGTCAAATAAATAAATAAAATCTTTAAAAAAAAAATTTTTTTTTAAAACAAGAGGGGCCTAAGGAAACACAGCTACTTAAATGTAATGTTGTATCCTAAATGGGATTCTAGAACAGAAAAAAGACTTTAGGTAAAAACTAATGAAATTTGAATAAAGCATGGTTTTAAATTAATTGTGTATTGATGATATTGGTTCATTAATCTTCATAAATGTACCCACCTTACATTTGATAAATGTAAAATATCAGTCATAGAGGAAACAGATTGTGGGATCTATGGAACTCTCTGAACTATCTTTTCAATTTTTCTGATAAACTGTTCAAAAAAATAAAGTTGATTTAAAAATACCAATTGACCCTCTTTGTGTGTATCTGTTTCTCAACTCTACCTGTCCATGGATCTGTGCATCTAACTTTTCCCCTATAACCCACCCTCTCTTTTTTTCAACTTTTTTGAGAGGCATAGTTGACAACTACAATTGTAATATATTTCAGGTGTACGACATGATGATTTTATGTACATATACATTGTGAGAGGATTTTCTCCATCAAGTTAATTAACACATCCGTTACCTCACTGATTTCCTTTTTTTTTTTTCAAGTGTTTTCTCCACTACTGTCCTTTTGACCAATGTAAGTCATATGGCCAAGGCCATAGTCAGAGTAGAAAAGGACTACAAAGTTACATGGCAGGGACACCTGGGTGGCTCTGGATTAAAGCCTCTGCCTTTAGCTCAGGTCATGATCTCATCATGGTCCTGGGATTGAGCCCAGCATCAGGCCCTCTGCTCAGCAGGGAGCCTGCTTCCCCACCCCCCACCCCACCTCTCTCTGCTTGCCTCTCTGCCTACTTGTGATCTCTGTCAAATAAATAAATAAAATTCTTAAAAAAAAAAGTTACATGGCAAAGCTTAGGGATATAGGGAGGCCTTTAATTAGGGCCCTTAATGCAGTCAGTCTACCATGGGTCTGAAGCCATTCAGACTCCTAACACTTTATGTAGAAGATCTGTTTTATCTCCTCAAAAATGTATCTGAAATTTAGAAATAAGAGTTGGTGTACATCTTTTCTCATTCACCGTGGAGCACTTGCTGGGTCCTTTTAATAAGTAAATCATGTTCTGGACAATTTAGGTGGTTTTATTGATTCTGTGCTCTCTCTTTTTCCTATTCTCTCTTTTCGGAACTCCTGTTTGAATTTTGATTTCTTGGACCATTCTTCTAATTTTCTTACCTATTTTCCATTTTCCTGTCTTTTTGTCCTACTTTCTGGGAGCGCTTCACTTTATAACTGTTCTAGTGAATATTTTTCTTTCTATAACTACATTTTTAATTTCTTAGAATTCTTTTTTGTTCTGGCTATTCCTTCGTATGGTATACTCTTCCTAGTTCACATTACCGTATCATTTAACTTCTCTTATCTGCTTGAAAATCTTACTTTTTTTGAGAAGTTGTCTTCTCTCTATATATTCTCCCTTTACTCCAAGTTGCTTTTTATTGTTTTTGTTTTAGTGTTAGATGCTGTATTCATTTTTTAGGGCTGCTGTAATGATTACCATAAACTGAGTGGCTTAAAATGATGGAAATTTATTCTTTCACAGTTCAGGAGGGGAGAAATCCAAAATCAAAATGTTGACATGGTTGGTTCCTTCTGGAGATTCTGAAGGAGAAACTATCCCATGTTTCTCTCCTAGCTTCTGGTGGTTGCCAGTAATCCTTGGTGTTTCTTGGCTTTTGGCAACATGACTCCAATCTCTTCCTCCTTCTTCACATGGCCATCTTCTTTCTGTGTGTGTCTATGCCTTTGTGTCCAAAGTTTTAATGTGGCTACTGGGCTGTTATAGCTTCAAGCAATAAATTACCCTTCATCTCTGACCCAGTGGTTTTCTGGCTTCCACTGGCATTCATGGAACTGTGGCAGGCAGATAGGGTAAAATTTCAGACCCTTCAGAATTCTTTAAAAGCTACAGAGAGCGGTGCCTGGCTGGCTCAATGGATTAAGCCTCTGCCTTCTGCTCAGGTCATGATCTCAGGGTCCTGGGATCGAGCCCCGTGTCAGGGTCTCTGCTCAGCAGGGAGTCTGCTTCCACCTCTCTCTCTGCCTGCCTCTCTGTCTACTTGTGATCTCTTTCTCTGTCAAGTAAATAAATAAAATCTTAAAAAAAAAAAGCTATAGAGAATGATATACAGCACATATTTACCTGTGGAAATTGGAAAACATTTTTTTTTTTGCAGAGGTGGAAATGTAAAAACTATACATTTATATATATAGTATATATATGTATACATATGTATACACACATATACATATAAATACACACTTACACATAGACTCTGAACCTATTAAAGAGGCAAGTGAGAATTCAAGCTGTGTAGTTCTTTCTCAGAATATGGTATTACTTCTTCTCAACCAGCCTCAACTAGTCACCCTCACTTGGTAAAGTCTCCCTACCTGGGATATACCTTTATCACGGAGGGATTTTAGAAACCACTACCTTAATTGTTGCTTGCTACTTTATGGGAACTGTTGTCCCCTCCACAGAGTGACTGCTTGCTGCCATTTGTACTTCAGGTAGCCATTTTGTACCGTACGATAACATATTCACTGTACTATGAAGAAGTCCATTACCGTCACCATGTCAAGTTTTATGACCTACTAGTTTAGCAAGTATAGTAACAGCAAAGAGACCCAGAGGCCTGAAACAGTAAAGGATTCTTGGTTAAGATCAGAAGTGAGGGGTGCTTGGATGGCTCAGTGGGTGGCCTCTGCCTTTGGCTCAGTCATGATCCCAGGGTCCTGGGGTTGAGCCCCGAATCGGGCTCTCTGCTCAGCAGAGAACCTGCTTCCTCCTCTCTCTCTCTCTGCCTACTGTGATCTCTGTCTGTCAAATAAAAAAAAATAAAATAAAAAAATAAAATCAGAAGTGAGAAGCAAGAACTTGTTATAAAATGTACTAATCAAACTAACCTGAGTTGCCTTTGGAAAAAAAATGGTTGAACACAATCTTTTATTATTTAGTTTCCACATGCCACCTACTCTCAGTTTAATCTCTAATTATAGTTGTCCGATTGTTGTATTTTTCTTGGGGAAAATGGGTCATTATTGGAAAAGGTAGCATTTAAATTGTGTAATCAAAATATTGTAAACCATCTGTTTGATAAAGAAAAATTTTAGATCAGAAATATGAACCTTATCTTTAAGATAGGACAGGTTTTGATTAAATGAATAAAACCTCTAATTTCCTAGGTTTTTAGGCTTCCTGTTTGCTCAATGCAATGTTGGAAATTGTTCCTGACCTTGCAAGTAATTGTTTTTTGCAAAGACGTTGTGAGACATAAAGTTGGATCATCCAGGCAAGCCATGTGTTTGAAATGGAGAAGACACTGTGTTTTATATGCTGTTTTATATATAGGGGTTCATGTCCCTGAACTGTCCCAATACCCAAGACCCAAGAAAGTAAGGGTTTGCTCAGCTGTGTATAAAGCCTGTATTTTGTCATTTCAATTGAGGGTGACAGTAGTCTCATTTGCTGTGGGACGTCTGTTTTTAAAACTGCAAGTCCTGTGTGCTGGGAAACCCCAGTCCTGGGAAAACTGGGATGATTGGTCACTCTACTTCAAATATAAATCCTAACCCCTTTTCTTGAGTTGACTTCACATTTGCGAACCATGTTTGGGAAAACTGAATACCTTCAGAAAGCATTGTGTTATAGCTCATTAATTGTACCTCTTGTTATTCACTTACCATGTAAATGAACTGGTAACGGTCCCCTGACTTTTTGGGTCCTTTTTCTTCAAATTTATAAAAATCACATATGATTTCAGGCATTTGAGAAGCAGACTGTCTCTCCTCTGCAGTAGTTAAAACACAGAAAACTTGGCTTTAACCAAAGTCCTTTCATAGTTTCTGAGATTATGAAGTTGTTGAGAACTGGAGGGTGGGATGTGGTCAGCTGTGGGCCCAGTACAAGCCTGGTAGACAGGCAGATATAGGGCGCTGGGCAGGCCCAGAGAGGAAGGGCAGAAGAAGGGTAACAGCAAGGGCTCAGAAGAGAGGAAGAACCTGGCATACATTTCACTCTCAGTTAAATTGGGTAGTCTAAGGCCTTATAGTTACCAGATAGATGTTGGAGACAGCAGTGGGTTGCTTCTGAGAAGGCCTCTGGTGCTCTCTGCTTCCTTATGTAATGCTCCCTCACCCCTGAGGGTGACTTCCTTCTAACCCTCAAAGGTGATTAGATGTCACTTTTGTGGTATTGTGACTGACTTCTTGCTGGTAAGCCCTATTGCCTTCTTGGCTTGCATGCTTTGATGATATTGGGGAACTCCAAGCGGCAAGGAACTGTGGGTGGCCTCTAGTTTCTGAGGACAACCTCCTGCTGACAGCCAACAAAATGCAGAAGCCCCTAGTCCTATAACCACAAGATACTAAATTCTGAGTGAGCCTGGGAGCAGAACTTTCCCCAAGAGAGCCCTGGATGAGACCATACGCCAAGCAACACCTTGATCGCAGCCTTGTGACACCCTAAGCAGAAGAACCATATACGCCTCTCTCCCGACACACAGAAATTGTGACATAATAAATGTACATTATTCTAACCCACACATTTTGTGGCAATATTGTTATGCAGTAATAGCTAATGCAGAAACTTGTATATTTTGTCACAAATAGATTAAAAGTGACAAACAGGGATTTTATTCATTTTTTTGGCACACCAATTACATATGGAGAATTTTGCTAATTACTGGGTAAGTACACCAACAGAAGAGATCTACTTCATAATACTGGATATACCTGTATCTGTATCCAAAATGCAACCTCGGGAGGCCTCAAGGTAATCCATGCTTCTTTGGAGGACATGGCAGGAGTGCAGTAAATTGGCTGTCTGTAGGAGTCTACACCAGGGCTTCCATGTTCTGACCAAGGGGGATACCTCAAATGCTAGCAGAAGAAAATGGGAGGATGATGGAGATAACAGGAGGTGACTGTTCTCTGAAACTTCCGGGTTTGTGGTTTGGACCCCAGGAGTGGAGGTTAGCGGCAGAAGCTAGATTTGCTTTCTTAAGAGATTTTGTCAGATCATGAAAGCAAGCAGTGCTGTGATTGACTCTGGAGTGCTGTGATTGGAGAGAATGACTTGTTTGGCCACTCTTCGGGGAACATGGCCCTGCTCTGGCACCTGAGGACGGATGGTCTTTGAGACTACCGGAGGGGCAATGTCAACATCCCCCTTGGTGTCTTCACAGAGGGCATTGTCAGCTAAGGTTGCAGAGAAGCAATTGAGAGAATTTGCGAATAGCAGGGGAACACTCAGGACAGAGAGCTGAGTTGAATCCTTTCAGTGACTCCGCTTTACAGATTGGATAACTAGCAGCATAAGAAGCTCTTTATGGCTTATGCTGCCTGCATTCCTTAAAAGACAAGTTTGATGAGTGTTGATGTTCAAGCTGGAGAGCATGAAGGAAAAGGGAAAGGAAGCAGGAAGGACAAGAAGTGCTGAGTTAGAGCTGCTTCCCACAGGATGCCAGAACATCAGGAATCAGCTTGGCAGGTGGGGCGCTCAGCCACACACATCTCCTGACAGGTGTGCAGAGAAACCATGCCTTACACTAGTCCACCTGGGGGAGAAGGAAAGGGAATTTATTTGTCTGGCTCCTTCTGGCCTTGTTCCTACTGATCAATTTGCCTTGATCAAAATTTGCTCCTCGTATCAGGCCAGGGAAGTCTGGGGTATTTTGGTTTCAGGCAAATGACTATAGTGAAAGGCAGGTCTACTCAAGCTTCTTAAAGAGTCTCTGGCTTAGTCCTTTTGGGCTGCCATAACGAAAGTACCATAAACTGCCTGGCTTATAAGCAACAAATATTTATTTCTCACAGTTTTGAAGTCTGGGATGTCCAAGATCAGGGTGCTGGCAGATTGGGTATCTGGTGACACCTGCTGTCGGCTTCATTGATAGCTGTCTTTTGCTGTGTCCTCACTTGGTGGCAGGGAGTTCTGTGGGGTTTCTTTTAGAAGTACATTAATCCCATTCATGTGGACTCCACCCTTATGATCTCAGCACCTCCTAAAGGTCCCATTTTCTAATACCTTCCCATGGGGCATTACGTTTCCACACACGAATTTAGATGGGACACAAACTTTAAGTCCTCAGCAGCCTCTTTCCTGTTGGAGCGAAGAATTTGACAAAACTAAACCCTAAAGGGGTTTAACTAAACCCTGAAGGCTGACATTCCAAATAAAAGGAAGATAATGGACCAAGATACCAGGGCCAGGAAGTGCAAAACGTGTTAGGGGAATCCCAGTGGACGTAAAGTTTCAGCCCACTTTACATTTCTGGATGAAGCACTTGAACTTTATTTTTTAGGCAATAACACGCTAATCAATAGTTTTAACCCAGAGATATCACGCAATGGGAGATTAGAGCTTAAGAAAAGTTTTCTAGTTTCTGTAAGTGTGGTATTGTACAGTTGAATCCACAAACACAGAGGGAGGGATAAAGCTGGGTTAACCCCTGTCTGTGAAACGCTTGGGGGAAGTGTCTGTGAAGCTCAGAAGTTGCACCCTACGTTTTTATGGGGGGGGGGGTGCCTAACTTTCATCAACTTTTCAAAGGGTCCGGAACCCAAAAAGTTAAAGTGCCCTGCCAAAGAGAGAAAATCAGCACGTGCCTTTCTGTCCTAAGCCTGGAAGTACATAGCTCCCGTTTGGGGACCAGGAGACTGGAGTGAAACTAGCCTGAATATCTCCTCATTCAGAGTTAAGAGGCAGTTTCAGTTGTAATGACATGACATGGAGAAAGATCTTGGATGCCAGGAGGGACCTATCACGGTACACACTCCAGCAGACACAGGCCGGATTCGGAGATCCATTTTACTCGCAGGTAGATGAAGAACCCCGCACATCCAGCCTCACGCTTTCTTCCCGCAGCTGCGCAGGCGCTAGGACCCAGGCCCGGCCGCGCGCCTCCCGCGACGCTCCACCCCGCCCCGCCCCTGCGCGAGGCAGGACGGGAAAGCCAAGATGGACGCGTTCATTTGAACATCTCGCCTGAGTGGCTTCTTAGCACTCCTGTCTGTACCTGCTTGTCGTTCGCTGTCGCGCCAGTAGCTGCTGCCCGTTCCTTCCTCCGGAGGGAGAGGGAATGAGAAGCTGCAGCGGCCGAGGAGTCACCGTGACCGACCCCGCCGCTGCCCTCGGGCCCCCTCGGCCCCGCGCCTCCGGGGAGCAGCCGGGGCTCGCCGCGCCTGACGCGTCCAGAGTTACACAGGTGTGGGCCTGGGCCCGCAGCGTCCGGTGGTTCACCGCGTGCCCTGTGACCCTGCACCCGCCCCGAGCTGACCTGCGTTCGGTGACCAGAGGGCTGGGAGCCTAGGAGCAGGCCCTGAGCGCGCGTTTGCGCCAAGTGGTCCCCGGCCTGCTGACTGGGCTTTCCGGGGTGCACCTCCCCGCGCCGCTCCTCGCCGACTTCCTTCCAGAGCTAGACGCAGTGTCCCATGTGGGCCTCAGCTTCTATATCGGCCCCTTGCTTCTCGGACAGGATTTTTTGAGGCCCAGGGGCTTAGCTTGTTTGGTTTCACCTAACCCTAAAGAGGCTGTTCCTGCTCTGCCTTTTTGCGGAGACTCTACGCAAGATGCCTTTCCTGTGCATTTGGGTCTCTTCTCGAAGCAGTTTTGTGGTTACCTTTGGCAGGGTAGTTTTTGTTTATTGTAAACAATGCCGATAACTTGATTTATAGCTTATCAATGTAATATAGTACTTTTATATGTAGCTTTTTATGTTGCCCTAATAAGTAAACACATAGAAATTTGGGGTACTATAAAGGTATTAAATATGTTTTAATCGTACAAAAAGATACTGCACTGTTAAAATAATTTTGTAATAATGTAATTTTCTCAAAGTTTTAATAGAATAACATTTCGAAATTGCACAACTGAAGTTGGATAAAGTCGCAAGTTTAATGCTGGCTGTCCTGTTGACTAGGAAATAGGAAGACCAGCAGAGTTTTGTTGTTTTCTTGTAAGTTTTATAAGGCACGTTATTAGTTATGTCCTAAATTCAACTGTTCTCAATTCTGAATTTTAGCAGGAGGAAGTAAGTGCCACCATTGTGACATACAGTTGTCTCAGGAATGTTAATTCACAGCAAAATAGGTTTGCAACCCTGGTTGCTGCATAGGAGCTAAAGAGGCTTTGAGATAGTGCAGCAAGGAAAACTACTGATGCCAAAAAAAACCACCTCAAGTGAGAACTCTAAATCAAATTTAATTAAACTCTTCACTTTGAGTGCTTTCCAGATACTAAACGTTGTCTGTGGTGTTGACATCAAGTGTTTGTTTTGATTCCTTTGTTCGAGGATTGCAGTTTAAATGTGTTGCCACAAAACCTATTTCTAATGTAGGTGTTGTCTCAGAACTGGCTTCCACTTTACATACCATATTGCAAAGTATCAGAATTTTATTAGCTGTCAGTTGCTGTATACAGAAATGTTTTGGAGGTAAAGGAGTATTTTTCCACCCACAGCTCATCTACATCTAATGAACTGTGCTGTAATAGATTAAAAGCTAGCACTCTTAAATTTGCTACAAGCATGAATATTTCATGGCCAGGGTTATTCATGCCTTGGTTCTGGTTTGAGCAAAAATTGGAATTGGTTGTAATTACATGTTTAAATGAATTGGGGTATCAAAACTGTGGATGATATTTGACAGTTTATTAGGTCTTTTGTGGACTGGACAACCAAAAGCAATACTTCAACTACTGATGAGTTAGAAGTAATTTTTTTGTTGTTGTTTCCTTTCAGTATGCCAGTGATCCTTTTGGTATGCTTCTCATGAAATCTGGAGTGCCCTTTGATGTTATGATTACTTGTATACCTACAATATGATAGGATTATTTGACACTCATCTAAGGATTAATGACTCTTCTGTAAACTTTTATGATATTTTTATTCTGGTTTTGACTTTAGAAGCTGACCAGAATGTGTTTGAATTCATGCAGAAATAATGTTGATATTTGGAACCCATGTCGAACTTCTATGAAGAAAGGGCAACGATGATTGCAGCCGGGGATTTGCAGGAATTTGTTCCTTTCGGTCGAGACCACTGCAAGCACCACCCTAATGCTTTGAACCTTCAGCTTCGCCAGCTACAGCCAGCATCTGAGTTATGGTCTTCTGATGGTGCTGCTGGCTTGGTGGGATCCCTTCAGGAGGTTACAATACACGAGAAACAGAAGGTTCCATTAAGCTTCCCATTATATTTTTGAAACGTAGAGTGGTGTGATCTCTTTGTAATTTAAGGCTACTCAGATGCAACAGAAAGGAATATGATGCAACTTGTAGAGTAGAGATTCAAATTTCAGTCAAGGCTAAAATAATGACATTATTGTATTATGGGGTCATAACTGTTTATTTATTTTAAAGATTTTATTTATTTATTTGACGGAGATCACAAGTAGGCAGAGAGGCAAGCAGAGAGAGAGGGGAGGAAGCAGGCTTCCCACTGAGCAGAGAGCCTGATGTGGGACTTGATCCTAAGACCCTGAGATGATGACCTGAGCCAAAGGCAGAGGCTTAACCCGCTGAGCCACCCAGGCCCTCCACATAACTGTTTATTTAGACATGTGTAACTCATGGTGCCATAATGAGTGTCAATTTCAGTAGTATGATTATGGTCTATTTTAAACCTCCACTTCACTTAGTATGTAGAGACCAGATTTCATGTTATTTGATGAGTAGATTGTAGAGTTAGAAATGGTTCCTACTGCAAAAGACCTGTATATTTCTAGAGGAGAAAAGAAATGCTACACGAGTAGATAAAGTAGGGGAATGAGATGCAAGTGTGTGTCAGAAAATCAATCTTTCCCGCCTTATGCCCTTTTCCTATCCCTTTGTGATACCAAAATCTCAGAGGAGAGGTTTAAACCTTTCTGGTTCCCATTCCTTTTGATGGGTAGGACAAGGGAAGGAAGGTGAGCGTATATGCAGTCGTGAAATAGGGAAATCTGTATTATGCATTAACTCTGCTGGTGATTCCCATGTGTACCTCACTACTCTTTCCATCATCCCCACATATGCTTAATACACCTTTTTAGTGTCCCCAGTATGTTGGTTTCATTGTATAGATAGGATTGTTTTTGCTTGTTTATATTTTTGGCAGGATAATGTGTTATAAGGCAGTTAATATAGAGAATTTTTGAGTAAATTTTTGTTCATGAAGTCATGTAAGATTTATAATACACACCCACTCTGTTAATCAGTGGCACCAGACCTTCCAAGAGATTGAGTCTTACTCCACAGGCAGAGAGAGAGTGTAGGAGACTTGTATCTGGATGACCATTTGATTTAATTAATAAATCTTGTTCCATACTGTTGTAAAAGAGAGTGCTTTAACATGTCTTACATTTGTTAATTTTTAAGGAAAGCTGGCAGTTAAGGAAGGGCGTCAGTGAAATTGGAGAAGAAGTGGATTATGACGAGGAACTCTATGTGGCTGGAAATATGGTGATCTGGAGCAAAGGAAGTAAAAGCCAGGCATTGGCTGTTTATAAAGCGTTTACAGTTGACAGCCCTGTTCAACAGGTGAGTTGATTGGAATTTTAGCATTTCCTTGACTATTTAACACTTTTTTTATGAAAAGCTTTTGTCCTAGAATTTAACAGAAGTGATGAAAACATAGTTGGATGATCCCAGCAGCCGGACATATATTTAAAAATGTAGTGAAGATAATAGTAGGAAAATAAAAATTTCACTTGTTTTCTTTGTCCTCACTTTTTTAATACTGTCCTTTGTCAGTTTAATGATAATCTTTAAACATTGTCTTTGATTAATTTGATTTATTGTCAATAAAAATTTATAAGATGTTAAGGGGACAAAAATGTTTTAACATATGATTATAATTGATTTGCAGAGTATTGAATAAAAATTTGGGTTTAGAGTAATAGAAAGGGAAAGGAAAATAGCCTACTTTGCTATCATTATAGTTGGCTATTAAAATGAACTCTTCTAAAATTGGTAATTAAAGGGAAAGAATTAAGCACTTGCCCTGCCTTTTTGGAAGACATGCAGTTCATCTCCAGTTAATGAGGGAAAACCCTTATTTATAAAATGCTGGTGAATAAATTAAAAGGGAATGGTAGGATTAGAAATTAATATTTTTTGGGAGCCTGGGTGGCTCAGTGGGTTAAAGCCTCTGTCTTCAGCTCAGGTCATGATCCCAGGGTCCTGGAATCGAGACCCACATCGGGCTCTCTGCTCTGCGGGGAGCCTGCTTCCTCCTCTCTCTCTGCCTACTTTCTCTGCTTACTTGTGATCTTGGTCTGTCAAATAAATAAATAAAATCTTAAAAAAAAAAAAAAGAAAAAAGAAATTACCATTTTTTAACCTCCAGTGTAAACTGATAAGAGACAGTGATTGTTAATGGACACTAACACTATTGAGTAAAAGGATGTGACCATGGCGCCAAGGTGTCACCCTGTGGCTTACTTGTTAATGTGAAGGAACAACTGTATCTCTACTTTGGAGGTATCTGTTGGTCTCTGCCTCAACCACATTGATTGACTTTATCGGCACTGGTAGTGAGGCGAAGTAGTAATATGCACCTCGAGCTGTAATGCAGCATGAAATACATGTTGTCATCTACTAAGTTTTCTTCCCAGAAATACTTGACTATCTAGAGTTAACTTTTAGTTTTAGGAAATATGGGGACAATAGGATCGGTTTTTAAAATATCAGGAAATGAGGAGTGGCTTGGAGGTGTAGATGAAACAAGAATGGCCAAAGCTTGATAATTATTGAAGCTGGCAGATGGGAATTAATTGCTATTCCTTTTACTTAATACATATTTGAAATTTCCCATAAAAAAAGTTAAAAAAAAAAAACACTGTGAGAAAACAGTTGGGGGATAGTTTGCAATTCTGGTCTCTTTAAAAAGTTAGGGACAGGGACACCTGGGTGGCTCAGTGGGTTGAGTCTCTGCCTTCAGCTCAGGTCATGGTCTCAGGGTCCTGGGATCGAGCCCCGCATCGGGCTCTCTGCTCGGTGGGGAGCCTGCTTCTCCTTCTCTCTGCCTGCCTCTCTGCCTACTTGTGAACTCTGTTAAATAAATAAATAAAATCTTAAAAAAAAAAAAAAGTTAGGGACCAAAAAAAGGTCAGGGAGAAAGAAAGAAAAGGTGGGGACTGCTCTAGTTAAAAAAGAGTAAAAGGGCATCAAATGCAGTATTTTTTGAAACTTGTTGAATGAACTTCCAATTGAATTGGCCATTTTAGAAAATGGGCCAAAAAAGACATTTTTTGGGAAAATTTGCAAAACTTGCAAACGGACTGGGTATTAAGTGATGTTAGAAAGTTTTTCTTAGGCAGGATGATGATTTTGTGGGTATATAGGAAAACATCTTTATTTGCAGGACGTGCATGATGAAATGTTGAGGGGTAAAGTGTCATGACATGATTCAAATAATGCCCCCTCAATCCCACATGGACACAAACAGATACGGTGAAATACTAGTAACTTAGATTTAGGTGAGACAGATTTTCAGTGTACTACTTCAAATTATTGAGGATTTTTAGAAAGAAAGTTGAGGGAAAAAGGAATACATTTATAGTAGTTGGATTGTTAGGCTGTTTATGAGATGAGGCTTTTGACTAATACTAAATTTCTTATTGGTATACACTGAAACCTTTGTACCTGATACTACTTATTACTTATTATTTTTCCATGAACTCTTTTCCTGATGAGCACTAACAATTTATTGGGAAAGATAAACTGAATTATTTTGAAACTTGAGGGCATGTGTGAAAGTGTTTCTGTTTCTGTTCAGAAGTGTTAAAGTCAATGATCTTTTTTTAAAAGATTTTATTTATTTATTTCAGAGAGTGCATGCACGTACACGCTTTTGTAAGCTGGGGAAGGGGCAGAGAGTGAGGGAGAGAGAATCCCAAGCAGGTTCCATATCCAGCATGGAGACCTAGGTGGGCCTCAGTCTCATGACCCTGAGATCACAATCTGAGCTGAGATCAAAAGTTGGGGTGTTCAACCAACTAGGCCTCCCAGATGCCCTGCCAGTGATCTTTTTGATGATGATTTTTCTCTATGTAATTCATACGGTTAGTGTAGATGTGAAAAATGGTTTTGATGATGTCCAGATAGTTCTTTGCTTCTGTGTTTCCATCTTAATTTCTCCCAAGAATGATTGCCTGTTTACTAGATTCCATTGGTATGTGGTTAGATATATTGTCTCTTTTTCTTGTCTCCTTTCTCTTTTTTTTTTTTTCAAAGATTTTATTTATTTATTTGACAGAGAGAAATCACAAGTAGGCAGAGAGGCAGGCAGAGAGAGAGGAGGAAGCAGGCTCCCTGCTGAGCAGAAAGCCCGATGCGGGGCTCGAACCCAGGACCTGGGATCATGACCTGAGCCGAAGGCAGCGGCCCAACCCACTGAGCCACCCAGGCGCCCCTTGTCTCCTTTCTCTTAAGATTGTTTATAAGTGGGGGTGCCTGGGTCGCTGAGTCGATTAAGTATCCAACTCTCATTTTCTGCTCAGGTCATGATCTCATGGTCATGAGATTGAGCCCCAAGTCTGGCTCTGCACTGGGCATGGAGCCTGCTTAAGATTCTCTTTCTCCCTCTTTCTCGCCACCCCCCCCCCAAAAATGGTTTAAGTGGTAAGTTTTATGTTGCATATATTTTACCACAATTAAAAAAATAAAACATAAAAATGCTGTTAAACAGTTTCAATAGGTGATTGTCAAGCATGCCAGTTGAAGCCTAATGGTTTTTTTCTTAATTTGTATTTTATAAGAGGGGCCTTTAAGAAAGGAAAATGTTAATTTTTCTAAAGCTTTTTTTCTAAAATGAGTCTAGGAGAGTCTGAGAAAGTTAAGATCATTGGGTAAGTCTGGAGATTATAAAATGGCTTTGCAATTTTGAACCCTTCTGATAACTCTTTAGCTTTCTAAAACTTATTTGCAGACACTGTTTGTCTTTCCTTATATTTATCATTAATCTGATTTTATTTTATCTTATTCTTTTTTGTTCCAGTGGTGTATGTATTGAGCTGATAAGGAGAGACAGGTATTATGTAGGTGTAATTGTTATTAATCAGATACCATTAGTGAATAGGTTGTTATTTAGATACAATTTTCTCAGGTAAGCATTTTGTTTTGATTTTAGGCATTGTGGTGTGACTTCATCATATCACAGGATAAGTCTGAGAAGGCCTACAGTAAGTTTCTTTTTGAAATTTTACTTCATCTTACTCCAAATGTTTATCTCCTTGCTTATTTTTTGTTGTTATTGTTCAAATAAGTAGCCACTAATAATAGTGATTTAGCCTAATCATTTTTTTTTATGGTATGTTAAATAACTTGTCCTGTTGGGAATTGTAGTTTGTGATTGTTGAGTTTTTTTTTTTTTTAAATGCATAAATCTTGTATCATTTCTTTTCAGGTAGTGATGAGGTAGAAAAATGCATATGTATATTGCAAAGCTCATGTATCAACATGCATAGCATAGAAGGGAAGGATTACATAGCTTCTTTACCTTTTCAGGTAATTTGAGTATTTCACTATTTTTGTGTTTTGTTGTAGAATATTCTTGAATTAATTAGGTGCAGAACTATTGCTATTCTTATGCTTCGTAGTAATCAAGACCGTCATTTTTATTCAAATAAAGTAACCAAATTTTAACAGTTTTAATCCATTTTTCCATCCTTTGCATAAAAAATAAATTATTTAATGAAGTGGATTATGGAGTTTTTTTCTGAGGGATTTTTTTCAGTTTAAGTTATAAAAAGAAAGCATTTTGGAATATTAAAGCATGTGAAGAAGATTACTGTCTTTTTCCTGTTTCCCATCATCACATTGTCATTTTGGTACTGTTACTAGCCAGTGGCAGGAATTTCTGATTGCACTCTTTCTTAAGTTTGATTTTGTCTTGGACTAAAAAAAATATTGCTAATGATCACATTGTTTTGTGAAGCTTTAAGTTGGAAGAAGATCTTAATGTTCTACAGTTTCCTAAGCACATGTTACAAAGAGTAATTTCTTTTATTTCTGTTTTTTCCTATCCTTTTACCTGATAGGTTGCAAATGTTTGGCCCACCAAGTATGGATTGTTGTTTGAACGAAGCAGTTCTACACATGAGGTACCTCCAGGTCCACCCAGGTATCCATTTTACTCAGTTCAGTATATTATTATTTGGGCTTTTTGGTGCTGGTTTTGAGGTAAAATTGTTTACCTAAAAGTTCGGGACGATGATAATTTCCGTGCTGACAGCATAGATAAATGCAATTTTCTCATCTCAGTACTGTACACTTATGAGGGCTACTTCTGACATGGCACTTAATTATTTACTGCTTCCCTCCTCCCCTCCATAGTAAAATTAAACGAGCACATACTCAGTGGATATAAAGATTGTTCTTAGAGCCATTACTGTTTTACTGTGTTACTTTGGGCAAGTCAGTAGAGCTTTCTTAGCTTTAGTTTCCTTATCTGTCACAGAAGTACTGTCATTTACCTCTTAGGATTTATGCAAAGATTAAATGAGCTGACATATGTAATATATGATGTAAGATTTAGGACATATTAGATGCACAATAAATGGTAGGTGCTTATTGGTAGCATGTTTATCTTGTCTCCCTAATAAATTGTGAGCTCACTTGTCATAGTCTGGTGTATATAATAGACATTGTTTTTAAAAAATTGCTTGTAGATTTTAATCTTTCTGTGTTTAGACAGAAGGCCTGTTTTTTGTCCTTTTTAATCACTCCTTAAAAAAAAATATAGCCTTTTTATTCACTTGATGTTTTTCTTCCTTTTTTGTGACACTTTTTTGTAAATGGATATAGAACACCAAATTTCTTTCTTAGCTGCCAGAGACACACTGCCACTAAGGAAGGTTAAAAAAAAAAAAAAAGCAAAAAAGACTACCTTATGCTTATTACTCCATTGGCTCTGTAATGTGATGGTTCCTGTATGTAGAGATTCCCTGGGCTGTGTTGATTTCCCTGTGTGTGTGCATGCATAGAATTACCATGTACAAAGAGATATTTCCAGGAATGAAGTAGAAGATACTGTGAGAAATAGTATGTAAAAAGTTTAGAGGCTTGCTTTTTGAGATGATGGATTTCTAGTTGCCTGTATAATCTGGAGAAGATATTTCTTTGCAAGGAAAGTACAAAATTTGCACATAAATGGAATCATTTTGTGTTGGTGATTGACTGATTATTTGTTTATTACTAGAGAACCTTTACCCACTATGTTCAGCATGCTGCATCCGCTGGATGAAATAACCCCACTTGTTTGTAAATCCGGAAGTAAGTGTATTTTTATAAATTCTTTCATTCCTTTTTTTTAAAATAAATTCTTTCACATAAACTTTTTTAAATTTGGGGGATAGGAGGAAATGGAAGAGCTTTATGAAAATTGGGCTTGTTTTATAGAAATAATGTAGTTAAATATTTTTATTACGAAAAATTATATTAAAGTAAGAACTTGAATACTATGGTATTGTTTTTTAATTGTTATTTTATTAATTTATTGTTAAATGTTATTAAATGTTATTAATTGTATTAATAGTTATTCTTTTATTAAAAATAGGGCCTATAATCAATCAAGAATATTGATATATTTGCTACCCTATCTGTAGATGACTGGATTCTGTTCTTCATTCATAAGTAAATGAATAATATTTAAATGAACTATAATTTTTTTTTGTTGAAAAAAGTATAGGTTCTTAGGCCTCTTCTGTGTAAATTTTAATAACTCATTTTCTGTGCTCATAATAAAACAATTTGCTGAGATGCAGAACTTTTAGTATTTCTTAAGGTATTTCTAGTTGCTTATCTTAAAAATTTAAATGTGGCCAAACATGATAGGTAATTATAAATAATGAGGACTTGAAAACTGAAAAAAAGTGTTTATATTTTTTGACCAATTTTACTTGTAGGACTTTATCCCAAGAACATATTCTGAAATTCCACTGAGGTTTTTAATCTTGTATTCTTAAACTTAAACTGCTTAAACTGCAGCCCACGGGTTAAATCCAGCCAACAGCTTGTTTTTGTATAGCTTATGAGCTAAGAATGGTTTTAATCTTTTTAAAGGGTTGTAGAAAAAAACATTATGCAACAGTCATTATGTGGTCCACAAAGCGTAAGCTATTTATTCTCTGGCCTTATACTGAAAAGTTTGTTGATAATTCTGTATTATACTGGTAACAATTACAGACAACCTAAATAAACATGTTAGGATGGTGTGAACCTTATTGATCATGTTTTTGAGTAATATTTAATGACCTCAGGAATTGCTTGTGCATAATGTTAGGTAGAATATAAAACTAAGTACAGTGATTTTAATTTTTGTAAAGGCATAAAAAGTGTGTGTATACATGTAGGAAAAAAACACTAAAAAAGGAATGTTCCCTAATGTATTAAGAGTGGATATTTTGAGATGGAATTATGAGTGATTTTTATTTGTTTCTTTATAAAATACCTCTTATTTTTATAAAATATTTAAAATTAAAATGGAGGGATTCCCCCTGGGAGGGAAGGGAGGCATTTAGGAAGCTGTCAGATAAGGTTATAGAAATCAGTTCAGGGTACTATAGAAGTAAAAGCTAAACTCACTAGGAAAAACTTATTTTGTAAGTATACTTAGTAAATAGTGTACTGTTCAGCTCTGTTTGAATAGTTATTACAGGGGACAGATTTCATATGGAAGAAAAACAGTCAAGAGGTCAAACTTGGCAGGATAGTTGATTGCAGTTTGCAGATCAGTTAGTTGTTGAGTAGTCACAGACCTACCTGTGGCCCATCTTCAACATGTAATTGCATGTATGTGAATTGAAACTGTATTCTGTATGTAGGTTGAGGAAGTTGTTGCCCAAAGTAAATTTAAAAATTCAGGGTAATTGTATATTAGTGGATTTTTGTGTCTTAATTGGCTGGGTTTCTCTTTAGGAATTATAGAAAGTCATTTCTATAATTGTCTTGTGAAGTTCATTGTTCAATATCTGATCATTTCTGTTTTATCTTTAAGGTCTTTTTGGTTCAAGAGTGCAGTATGTTGTAGATCATGCAATGAAAATTGTTTTTCTCAACACTGACCCCTCCATTATAATGACCTATGACACTGTTCAAAGTTTGCATTCTGTGTGGGCTCTTCGGAGAGTCAAAACAGAGGTAAGGATAAAGGCAAGTCACTTCTTAACATGAAAGGATAGTTAACACTGAAAACTTTTCACATGTATTTGGAAGAATCATTTGTGAAATGCATTGAGCTTCTTAGGAAAAAAGAAGTATTGTGTCTTTAATAACTGGCTTCTACCCTGAATTCTCACCAGGAAATTACCCTTTTAATCTAATTATTGCCTTTTTTTTCCTCCTTCTCATCATTTTGACTTAAGGAAGAGAATGTTGTCTTAAAGTTCTCTGAACAGGGGGGAACCCCACAGAATGTGGCCAGTAGTAGCTCCCTCACAGCACACCTCAGAAGCCTCTCCAAAGGAGATTCCCCCGTGGCTTCACCTTTCCAGAATTACTCCTCCATTCACAGTCAGAGTCGCTCGACCTCCTCACCCAGTCTACACTCTCGTTCACCTTCTATTTCCAACATGGCAGCTCTAAGGTGGGAATTAAGTGTGGAAGTGTTTCCTTGTTTTAAACAAGATAGCCCAAGAAAGAGATACCTTCTTTTCAAACTTTCTCTTAATGTTTTGAAGGATTTAAAATCTCTGTTGATAGCTCTTGGGTTTTTTTTTAGGGAAAATAGTGATTATCCCAGTTGTGTTGCTAAGTAAAAGTTAGTTTTTTTAAGTGAGTCCTATTTAGAAGCTGCCTGTGCTTGTCATAAGATTCGTTGCCTCATTTCCATCATTAAGTGGCAGCATTTTGATGAATATTAATTGCAAAAATATTTTGGTTTCTCTTTCCTTGTTTTTGGTCCTTGTATGAGCTTTTTCATTTTTACTAGTATCTATCTGGTAATGGGGGGACATATTTTTGTTGGTATGTACATATCAATATGTAGGAATGTAGTTTGGACCTTTCTGAATACAAAAACAGTTCATGTTCTGAGGCAGAAATGAACAAATTTTCATTTTTAAAATTATAAAGATTGAATTTTAAGAAGAATTTTAAATCTTTAGAATACAATAAAACACGTAATGTGAGCCATTTAAATAGTTATTCCCTTTTAAAAAAATTTGTTCCTGACAGGGATTATACCAGGAATGCAGTTGTTACATAAAAGTTTCAGGAAGTGTGATTGGAAAGCATGTTCTGTCAGCCTGCCTTGTTAATTGTGATGCCCTCTCTCTGTTTATTTTGCAGTCGTGCTCATTCTCCTGCCTTAGGAGTGCACTCTTTTTCAGGGGTGCAGAGGTTCAACCTTTCAAGCCATAATCAGTCTCCAAAGAGACATAGTATTTCTCATTCTCCAAATAGTAATTCTAATGGCTCCTTCCTTGCACCAGAAACAGAGCCAATTGTTCCTGAACTTTGTATTGACCATTTATGGACAGAAACGATTACTAACATAAGGTTTGGGACATATATTTTTATATTCAAAGAAAAATGTTGGTACAAGTCTTAGAAAACCCTTGGTGTTTTGCTTAGAGTTTCCTTTAGTCTTTTAATATAGTCAGTTATTAATACTTATAAAAATGTAGAGATAAGTGTTAAGGCTGCCTCAGTTTCAAGAGGCTATTAATGATATTAAAAGGGATTATAAAAGTATTTTGTCATTTCCTATTTCTTCTATAGTAGTAAGAATCTCTTAGATTTGAGGTGTTTGATGTTTTAGAGAGAAGCAACTAATTTCTGTAGATTAAAAACTCGGGGTTTTAATAGTGTTTTTTTAAAGTTCTATCTTTATGTTAGTTGAGTGTCAGGAGTTGTTTCTGGGATATGCAACTTAGACCTCTATTCTGGGTGGTCTTTCTCCTTTTATGTTGTCTTTGATCAATCATTCATTCAGCCAGTTCCAGTGTGTATGCTAGTGGTTGTGGGTTAACAGGCAAATTGGTCACTGTCCCTATCCTGAAAAAGAGAAAGCTGAAGTTGGTGACACAGAGGCACTGCGTACTCTGCTGGTAGGGCTTTGGGAAGATGAATAGTAGGTATTTGCTGGATGGGAAAGGGAAGAAGGGTGCAGTAGGTAGGATGATCAGAACAGAAGTTCAGAAGTATGAGTGTGTGATATATACAAATACTCTCACTTTGCTTATGCTGGAAGGAAGGGCAAGGGTTGGGAATGGGGACGGTTGAGAGAAAGATTGCCCTTCAGGGCTGCTCTATTTGATGAGGGCTGTTAAGGTGCTTTATGTGTGGGTCATAAACTTAGGGGAAAGAGCAGAGCAATAAATGTGGGAGTTGTTGGCTTGTACGTGGTGATTGAGGCAAGGGAGGTGGATTAGAAGTTAAGGATCGTGTAGACATCAGGTTCCTGGAGGGCCTGGGGATGAGCTTGCGGTTGCAGAGGGTCTAGTGACCTAGCATCATACAGTAATCATGTGCACATTAGTTTATAAGACTTTTCCTAAGGAGAAGGTTTTAACATTCATTAGATTCTCATAGGGGGTCCAAGACCTCCAAATAATTGATCTGGTTGTGTAGAGTCAGAAGAGAGCTAGGGACTGAAGTCTTGGAAACCTAAGCTTTTGGGGGTAAAAAGAGAAAAAAATACAACTGCTATAGAGAGAGCAAGAAAGCTTAGGTGTGAGAGGCAGCAGAAGTGTCATGGGACACTGGAAAAGAGAGCCTTTCAGAAAGAAAGTTGCCAGTATTGCCAGGTGTTGGTGAGGTGTGGCACTAAGCGGTGAACTCAGGACATACCTGGTTGGCAGTGAGTTGGCTGGTGACCTTAGCCAGAGCACTTGGGAGAGGTGCTGTGGAGTGGAATGGTGTGAATGGGGACTGAGGAAGTGAACGTTGACATATAGATTATTTTATGGATTGGGGATGGGGATACAATATTAGAGGGAGTCTCAGGGTCAAGGGAGACTTTTGTTCCTGTTGAATTACATTAGAGAAAATTAGTCTTTGTGACTAAATACCTCAGTGAGCATCTCTAAAATATAAAGACATCTTACCTAACCACAATACCATTTTTTACACCCAATTAACAGTAAGTCCTTTATATCATTTATTATTCAGTCCATCTTCATATCTCAAGATTTTTATCTTTATATGAGAGAGTAGGCTGCAAGGATGATACTCAACGTAGGGAAAGCATCGGAAGTACAGGAGAGAGGAAATGACAGATAGAACGAGGAACCAGAAAGGAGCGCAAGCAGAGAGATTAGCCTTCAGGAGAAAGACAAAAGACAGTGATGGTTATTAGATACAAGGGCAGGAGGCTGGGCCCAAGCCTTACAGTCGCATTTTCTCTGTGCCGCAGAAGGCAAATGCATGTTCTTAGGGGTTAGGGAATAGTAAAGTGTGGAAAGTAAAGTGTGAATACAGTGTTGAAGTAGCTTCTCTGGTTTTGTTCCTCATAAATGAAATAAAAGTTTCCTACATTTAAAAATTGTTTGTCTTTAAATATCTGTTGGTAAATTTAATATATTGCAGGTTATTATTTTATAGGATTATGGTCTTCTGTACCACTCCAGAAAGAAATCTTTGGAAATTAGAGATATGGTTTCAGAAAGAGGGATAAAGTAGAGCCTAATCTGAGTGAGGATGGACAGGAGAGGTCATGTTATAAGAGGTCTGACCCCTTACAACCTTTAAAGGATAGAAATTCAAGTTTGCAGCTTTAACAGTACATAACTTCACTAGTATGGAATTAAGAAGGTCATTGTTAATGATTAAATTTATTATAATTTATTCCCCAAAAAGCTGTGGAATGGACTCAGAATCAAAGAACTGAAAGGAATCTCAGAGATCATGAAGTTCCAGTCTTAGAAGTGTTGTGGGGTCTTCAGTGTTACTGCTTGGCCCAAGTAGTTTTAAGATTTCTTGCAGGATATTTTCATTAAGAGTTATAGTGGCAGATTTTGGAACCAATGCTGATAGTTACTTTATTAATGTATCTACTACAGAGAGAAAAATTCACAGGCCTCAAAAGTGTTTATTACATCTGACCTATGTGGGCAAAAGTTCTTGTGCTTTTTAGTGGAGTCTGAGCTTCAATTACGGTAAGTACGCCTACTTCCCTTTGATTCTGTACAAATAAACTTAGGGCTGCTTTTTCTTTTTTCTTTTTTTTTTTTCTTTCTTTTTTCTTTTTTTAACTTAAGTAGCTTCACTGAAATAATTTACATGCCAGTGGGTTAATTTACATTTACATGTATGTAATTTACATACATGAAATATTATACAACCCAGTGGGTCAAAGCCTCTGTCTTCAGCTCAGGTCATGATCTCGGGTCTTGGGATCGAGCTCTGCATCAGGCTCTCTGCTCAGCGGGGAGCCTGCTTCCCTTCCTTTCTCTCTGCCTGCCTCTCTGCCTACTTGTGATCTCTGTCTGTCAAATGAATAAATAAAATCTTAAAAAAAAAAATTTACATGCCAAAAAATTGACATTTTTAAGTGTACAATTAAGTGATTTTTAGTAAAATTACAGTTAACGCAATCATCACTATAATCAGGTTTTATAACATTTCTGTCCCCTTAGAAAGAACCCTTGCGTTTGATTGGCAGTTAGTGTCTCTTCTGATTCTCAACTTCAGGTGACCACTCTGTATATAGGCTTTCTGTGTAGTAGATTTGCCTTTTCTGGAGATTTTATAAAATCATGCCAAATGTAGTTTTTTGTGGCTAGCTTCTTTACTTAGCGTAATATTTTCTAGGATCCACCATGTTGTAATGTGTATGAGAACTTTATTCCTCTCCTAGTGTAGTAGTCCGTTATGTAGATATACCACATTATGTTTATCTGTTCATCTGTTGATGGACATGGTTTCCACTTTTTGACCATAGTGAGTTATGGCCCTGTGAACGTCGGAGCAGAAATCTTTGTGTGGACATACATGATTTCTTTTTTCTTGAGATAGCTAGGAATGGAATTGTTGGGTTGAACAGTAAAAATTCATGTTTAACTTCTTAAGAAGTTGCCACTGTTTTCCAAATAGGTTACATCCTTTTATATTCCCACTGGCAATCTATGAGGGTTCCACTTTCTTTATCATGTTGTCCTTTTCTTTGTAGCCATTCTAGTGGACGTGATGAAGTGTTTTTATTTTTTATTTTTCATTTATTTATTTTTTAAAAAGATTTTATTTATTTATTTGACAGACAGAGATCACAAGTAGGCAGAGGCAGGCAGAGAGAGAGGAAGGGAAGCAGGCTCCCTGCTGAGCAGGACCAGGACCCAGGACCCTGAGATCATGACCTGAGCCGAAGGCAGAGGCTTTAACCCACTGAGCCACCCAGGCGCCCCATGAAGTGTTTTTAATTTGCATTCCCTAATGACTTAATGATGTTGAGCATCTTCTCATGTTCTTACTGGCCACTCATTTATCTTTTTAGGTAAAAATGTGTATTCATATCTTTTGTCCACTTACTTACCTTTTTATTTTGAAATAATTATAAAACAATAATTATAAAACACAGGCAGTTGCAAAATAGTAGGGGGCAGTCCTGTGTACCCTGTACTGTTTATCCCCCAAGGGTAACATCTTATATAATTATAGTACATTATCAAAATAAGGAACTTGGCATTGGTACAATCCACAAACCTTATTCAGATTTCATTAGTTTTACGTGTGCTCATTTGTATGTGTTTATAATTCCATGAAATTTTCTCATGTGTAAATTTGTGCAAACACCACAGTCAAGATATAGAACTTCTTTATTACCTCAAAGATGTCCCTCCTTTATAGTCCCGTACACTAAACCCACCCACCCCATCCCTAACCCCTAGTGACCAGGGATCTGTTCTCCATTTCTAAAATTTTTGTCATTTGAAAATGTTACATAAATGGAATTATACAATATGTAACCTCTCAAAATCGGCTTTTCCCAGTCAGCATAATACCTTAAAGATCACTATAAGTTGTTGTACATATCAGTAGTTTGTTTCTCTTTTTATTTTACTGTTTAGCTGTGTAAAGTTTCAAGAGAGTAATGATAAAACTCAGCTCATCTTTGGGTCCATCACCAACATACACGCGAAGGATGCAGCACCAGTGGAGGTAAATGCAGGCACATTTCTTGAGAGTTGAAAATCATTATGTTTTATAATTTGCACAGATTGGCAAATAAAATTTTTGTCTTTCTCTCAGAAGATCGATACCATGCTGGTCCTTGAAGGCAGTGGAAACCTGGTGCTGTACACAGGAGTGGTTCGGGTAAGTAGTAAGTAGCCTTTCATCCTTTTGTAGGACCACCTCCTTGATTATTATTATTTTTAAACATTCTTTTTAAATGATTTTATTTATTTATTCATTTGACAGAGGGTGATCATAAGCAGGGGAAGTGGCAGGCAGGGGCTGAGGGAGAAGCAGGCTCCCTGCTAAGCAGAAAGCCAGTGCAGGGCTCAACCCCAGGACCCTGGGAGCATGACCTGAGCTGAAGGCACTTAACTGACTGAGCCACCCAGGCGCCCCTGATTATTATTTTTTAATGTGAGTTTAGTTTAATATTTAATATTAGTGACCTAATATTAAATTTGGTTGTAGAATTTGGCAGAAGATTTTTTTTTTAGTTGAAAATGAAGTTCCCGCCCAGGAAAAAAGAAGAAAGAAAATCAAGTCTCCAGTTAGGTTGGTCCCAATTTGGAGGCCTACGACTCATTGCCATTAGATGGATTGGTGCTATCTGGCACAGATGGGGACTCATTAATTAATATAGGTAGATTATTTAAAAAAAGAAAAAAAATATATAAAATAAATGAGTAAATCTTAAAAAAAAGAAAAACAAAAGTTAACCTGAAGTTTTATAAAGAATGTAGTTTTGAAATTGATGTATGGGTAGCTTTGTTAAGTCTCAAGGTTTTTATAAAGTTTCATTAAATGTGTAGTGTGTTCACCATATAGTTTTTTTTTAACAGTTGTGAAATTTATATACAGAATTATGTAAATTTTTAACAATTTAGATTGCAAAATTTAAATACATATACACAGTTTGAAGATTAATGAAGTGGCCCTGACAGTGACCACTGGCCACCAATCTGGGCAGTATCTTTATTGTCTGCAGGGTGCTGTTTCCTTACTTACAGCCTCATCTCCCACCTCCCCCTGGATAGACTGACTTTTTGCAATAAATCTTGTTTGTTTTTTATTTGGAAAGCTTTTCATTGTTTATTGTCATTTACTGAGTTAAAGAAGTGGCAAGAGTGGACATCCTTGTCTTGTTTTTGATCTTAGGAGGAAAGTTTCAGTCTGTCACTATTAAGTCTGATGTTAGCTCTAGGTTTTGTTTTGTTTTGGGTTTTTTTAACATACTCTCTGTACATTGAGGAAAATCTTGTTTTTATTACAAGTTTTTTTTGCAGTTATGTACATGTCACTAAGGAGTAAATTGTTTAGTTTTCCTTAAATTTGAATTTTTATATAAAGGAGATATACCATATGATCTTCTCTGGACTTCATTATTTTGCTCAACATTATTATTTATTTTTAGATTTATCTATGTCCATGTGTAGCTGTATTTATTCACTGTTCTCTAGTAGTCCATTGTATGGTTATACCAAAACTTTTACCATTTTATTGTCACTGGGGGTGTTTGTGTTGCTTCTGCTGTTTCCTCTAGTAATGCTTTAAAAAAGTTCTTACACATGTCCCTTAACCTTCAGAGTATATGCATGTTCAATTTGGCCACGGGGGGTGGGGCACCAAATTGTCTTCTAGGATGTAGGTTGTACCAGTTTATAATATGTCCCCTTAATCCTTACATTCAACAGTGTACGAGAGTTCTGAATGCTGCTTTATGTAGCGTTTAGATTGGTGCCTTGTTAGAGTCAGGTGAGAATGGAAATCTAGGCTCCCCACTTGGACTTTGCTGACAGGACTGAGAGGTAGGACACAGTTTTTCCCATGGTGACTTTTTTTGCTTGTTTGTTTTAAGATTTATTTATTTGTCAGAGAAAGCGCAAGTGGAGGGAACAGCAGGCAGAGGGAGAGGCAGGCTTCTCGCTGAGCAAGGAGCTTACTGTGGGACTTGATCCCAGGACTCTGGGATCGTGACCCAAGCCAAAGGCAGACGCTTAACTGACTGAGCCACCCAGGCATCCCTTTCCCATGGTGTTTGTCTGGAGTAGATCACTTATTGTCTAAAAGTTTTCGATCTTGTTAAGCTATTCCTTTCCTGATTTTTTTTGGCCAAGGAGAGCGGTATTTCTGGGGCCTGTTTTTTTTTTTTTGTCCGCTCTTACTGAGATTGTATCTGCCCCAATTTCTTTGCTACCCAGAGGCCAGCTTGATGAACTGAGTGGTGTTACAGATCAGTGTTTAGTTCTTAGATCTTTTACTGTGTCATTTTTGGTCAGTTTCACACATAGCTCACTCAGAGGTCTGCCCAGGATTTCATACACATATTTAAGAAATCCTTCTCTTATTTCTTTTCCGTTCTTCCTCTCACTTCCTAGGTGGAACAGAGAGGGGTTACTGCCTTGTTACTGCAGGGTGGTGATGGAACACAGTGCTCCACCCATAATTTCTGTGGAGGACAGAAGGGGAGAGGTATGCTGCCTTACTATTGTAGAGTAAGGATGAAAGCCAGTGTTCCTCCCCCTGCACCATGGGGAGGTGCAGAGGGGCTGCCTCTTGGCTATGAAAGCAGCAGTGGTCTGTCCATAGTCTCTGCACCTGCAGTGCCTGATGAGGAGGGGAGGAGATAACCACCTAGTTAACACCATGCAGAATAGGCCTGGCCCACACTCCTTGTGCTGAGGGAGGGACGCCACCTATTCCTTGCAGAGGGAATGATAGAACTCTGCCCATAGACTCCAGACCACAGCTCCTGATACAGAGGAAACTGAGGGCTGTGGCTTTTTTCCTAGTGTTTCCTGGAGTGGGGCAGGTATGGTGAAGATGTCTCTGTCTTGCTTCGTCCCTCTTTTCCTGACATTTTTCTAAAAAGAGCAAGGTTTCTCTTGCTTCTGTGGCCATTTCTGGGCTGCAGGCCCCTTGAGAATGCAAAAACTAGTTATGGAAAGAGTGAAAGAAACAAAAACACCTAGGGAATTCATCATAGGTTATTTCTGGTTCTCAGGTCCCTAGCCAGTGTCTTCTTCTCTTCAGCTTTCAGAGTCTTCCATTACATTATAAATTTTGTGCAGATTCTATTGTAAATAGTGGGGGGGATAGCATGAAATGTGCTTACTCCATATTTTCATTAACTGGAGGTCTCTCATAGCTTATTTTATTTTTTTAAAGAGATTTATTTATTTATTTGAGAGAGAGAGTATGAGCAGGGGAAAGGGCAGAGGCAAAAGCAGACTCCCCACTGAGCAGGGAGCCTCATGCAGGGCAATGTGGGGCTGGATGCAGGGCTCAATCCTAGGACCCTGGGATCATGACCTGAGCCGAAGGCAGACACTTAACTGACTGAGCCACCCAGGCGCCCTCTTGTAGCTTTTAAAAAACTTTATATATACTGTTTTTCACCCTCATTTTATTTTCTAATCCTGAGGATTTTGTTTGGGTAACTTTGTAATTTTATTAGTTTTGCGGTAATATATGGACATAAATAAGGATTTTGTTAGAATTTCACTTGAGTTCTGATTATTTCTTTTGAGTCTTACCAGAGTTTTCAGCCCGCATGGATCTGAACTTCGGTTGTTTTTCCTGAGAACCTCATGAATAGCCAAAATAAGGGGTCAACTCACTCTTCTAATGAAGAATATACATAAAGTTTTTTGAGGAAATAATTGAGAGTTTATGAGGGAAGAAGGCAGATTATGAGCTCAAGAGCACAGTTCGGATTACATTGGATTTACTATCTGGAGCATCACCTAATTTTTTTTAGCCCCTTGAAAGTAATTGATGTTCATTCTTTCTGACCGGAGATGTCATCAACAAGATTGCTGCTTATAGTTTCAGAATGCTTAGTGTCCCTGCTGTCTTTACCACCAATATGGTAGGAAAATGCATCATATCTGGGATTTTGTATTATGTTCTGACTTTATTAGCATTCACCCACTTTCCTATGCCAGAATAAGTCCTCAGTAATGAAGAAAAGGAATCAGACCAAGAAAAATTGTACCAAGATATTTGTAGGGGATGGTAGAATTACTAAAATTTTAGTTCTTTTAAATTCATTTTTTAGAGGTGTTCGGTGTGTGTACAATTTAGAATATGAAAAGAAATGTATGCTTATGTGCCATAACATTTTATTTAAGGATATGATACATTAAAGCCAATATTTTTTCCCACATCTTTTTATTGCTTAAAGGTGGGAAAGGTTTTTATTCCTGGACTGCCAGCTCCTTCCCTGACAATGTCTAACACGATGCCTCGGCCCAGCACTCCACTTGACAGTGTCAGTACTCCTAAGCCTCTTAGTAAACTACTTGGATCCTTGGATGAGGTGAGTAATGAATTAGGTGTTGTCTAAATTAGAGACTCTCTCTTTTTTTAAAAAGAGTTTATTTATCTGTCAGAGAGCACAAACAGGGGGAGGGGCAGGCAGAGGCAGAGGGAGAAGCAGGCTCCCTGCTGAGCAAGGAGCCCAATGTGGGACTCAATCCCAGGACCCTGGATCATGAGCTGGGTGGAAGGCAGATGCTTAACCAACTGAGCTACCCAGGTGGCCCTAGAGACTCTTACTCATAGGAAACAAACAGAGGTTTTCTGGTTTGGATGGGGTAGGGGGATGGGTTAATTGGGTGATGGACATTAAGGAGGGAACATGCTGTAATGAGCACTGGGTATTATATAAGACTGATGAATCACTGAGCTCTACTTCTGAAACTAATAATGCACCGTATGTTAATTCAATTAAAAAATACTTAAAATTTAAAAAAGTCAATAGTGTTTTATTTTTTTTTTATTTTTTTATTTTTTTAAAGATTTTATTTATTCATTTGGCAGAGAGAAATCACAAGTAGGCAGAGAGGCAGGCAAAGAGAGAGGAGGAAGCAGGCTCCCCGCTGAGCAGAAAGCCCGATGTGGGGCTCGAACCCAGGACCTGGGATCATGACCTGAGCCGAAGGCAGCGGCTTAACCCACTGAGCCACCCAGGCACCCCAAAAAAGTCAATAGTGTTTTAAAGAAGTTTGGTTCAAATATTAGTTCTTTCCATGGTTAACTTTTTTCTGTCTTAAAAATGACAGAATTAGAAGTTCAGGTAATACTTGTTAGAGTATGTATGTTTTCAAACACAAATGATTCAGTAAACTTACTGATTGCCCTTGTGATGTGTAAGGTACTATAAAGATGTGTAAGGTACTACATTCTTTTTCATCTAGGAATATCATAATTGATTTGGGTGGAACAAGTGTAATGCTGCATGAGAAATTATAATTTAAGGTAGATTATTAAGACTTAGGAATGAGGAATAGAGAGTGCCACAGCAGATTTGCTGATAGAAAGATATATCCTGATGTGTTGATGTGGCAGAACCAGAAGCTTGTATCTGAGGGGCATGTTTAAGTTGGTTTGGACCTTTATGATAAGTAGGATACCTATAGATTAAAAGGGGCATTCGGAGCAAAGAGGAATCTCATGGGAAATGAAGTGGAAGCAGGTAAGTGCAGAACATTTCTTTGGAATATTCATATTTCCATCATGTAGCGTGTAAGACTGTGGAATGAATGAATGCTTAATAAAAGTACAAGTCGCTTCTTGGGTGGGGCAGGGCAGGGGATGGGTAATAATAACTTGCTTTGGGATGCCTGGGTGGCTCAGTTGGTTAAGCAGCTGCCTTCGGCTCAGGTCATGATTCCAGCATCCTGGGATCGAGTCCCGCATCGGGCTCCTTGCTCAGCAGGAGCCTGCTTCTCCCTCTGCCTCTGCCTGCCATTCTGTCTGCCTGTGCTTGCTCTCTCTCCCTCTCTCTCTGACAAATAAATAAAATCTTAAAAAAAAAAAAATAACTTGCTTTTGAGTGTTTTCTATGTGCTAGGCACTTTTCTAAAATGTTTTATATGTATTAACTCATTTAATCCCTTAGAATGGCTTTGTTGGGAAGATACTGCTCCCCATTTTACAAACGGGTACATAGAGATAAAAGGTTACTTATCTAAAGTCATATAGCTAGTAAGTGTTAGAGTTGGGATTTAGACTCTAACATGTTCTTAAAGGCAGAAAGGATGAAAAAGTTTTTATTCTGAATGCTATCACCAGAACATTACAGGTTTTTGAGGATGGAGTTATGAATATTAGGCTCTATGTTTTAGATGTTTATTTTAGGACTTAGACCAAAGAGATTCCAAGTGTTGTTTTCTGTGCTAATTCAAGAGGCGTGAAGAGGATCCGAGGAGTTACACCAGCATATTGGAAAGGAGGGGAGTGAGATGAGAGGTCTGGAGAAGTGGAAATGGCAGAGTCTGTTAGCTGATTGGTTTTGTGCTCTGCTGGGGAGAGGTGTTGGTGAACAAGGCTCAGAGTTCTCTGAGCAAGCTGGGTGGACACCCATGCTTACCAAGTTAGGAAGCCTGGAGAAAGGGCGTCTGCATTTGAGAGACATTTGGGTGCAGATGTTTAGGGGCAGTTGAAAGTGAAGGTTGGTGCAAGCAGTTTTATTGGTCAATGTCTAGGCCTTGGTTTTGTTTTTTAAATATGTGCATTATTGGGTTTTTTTCCCTTAAAGCAGGACATTTACAGAATTTTCAAAAGGCAGCTGGAGAAGTGTCAGAGTTTTGTGTGATTTGGAGGAATTTTTGTCTTTTTTTTTTTTTAAAGATTTTATTTATTTATTTAATAGAGATCACAAGTAGGCAGAGAGGCAGGCAGGCAGAGGGGCGGGGGGAGCAGGCTCCCGCTGAGCAGAGAGCCCGATGCGGGGCTTGATCCCAGGACCCTGAGATCATGACCTGAGCCGAAGACAGAGGCTTTAACTCACTGACCCACCCAGGCACCCCAATTTTTGTCTTTTGTAATGTAAAATGATTCCTAACTTTCTTAGAATTCCATTAACCCAGGAATGATTAGTGTCTTTGTGGTAGCCATGGAGTCACAAGATCTTTATATTATACATTAGCCGATGACTTCCCACATCTCTGATTGGTTGTGCAGTTAGACTTAGATTCAGGACCAGTGGAGCTCAGCTCTCTTTTTGTGGCAGCTGTGGGAGTAGAAGCTTGAATATAATAAATAATCTTATACTTGATGGGCTGTCAGTATTGATAAGATACTCACTTAGAGATGTCCTGTGATTTGAATTATGGAATTACAAAAAGGGTCAGTGTTTAGGACTCAATCTAATGCCTGAAGCATGTGTATCTAATTAGTAATTAAGATCATTTAAGTTTTTTGTTTGCATGTCTACAATTGAGCAAGTAAATATTCTCATATGTTCAGAACAAACATTTGGCTGTAGGGGAGATACCACTATGTACTTGTCTTGTTTGTTTGCTTTCTCATTGCTCTCCTTTCACTCTGGGGTCTTAGATTCTCAAGTCATCTCTGCCTTGGCTGCCTCAAGTTACGGTTTATGTATTTAGCTCTGTAAGATTGCCAGAAGTGTTGCTGTCTCTTCTTCCTCTTAGCACTGGCCTTCCTTGCACACTCAGTGTATACATACTGCCTACCAAATCCCCACCAAATGTCACACATGCCAAGACCAGGAAAAGTGGTGTAAGAATTTTGGACCATCTCCCTGTGACTCCCTTCTTTCTCTCCTGGATCTTGGCCGCTTAGGTCTAGGTTGTCTCCATAGCTCTCCAGTGCTATTGATCAGATGTTTTACTATTTTACTGACTTTTTCAAGTTGCTTTGGGTGAAGATCTTGGTTTGCTGTAAGGTGGTTCATCATACTGAGAACAGAAGGGCTTTAAATCATTATGTACAGTTGTTAGACCATGTACAAAAAGAGCTTTCTTTATCCTTAATTCCTCAAAAAATATTTCATCTGTGTTGTATTTATAACTGTTTACAGGTGGCTCTGTTCTCCCCAGTTCCAGAACTGAGGGATTCTTCAAAACTTCATGATTCTCTCTATAATGAGGACTGTACTTTCCAACAGCTTGGAACTTACATTCATTCCATAAGAGACCCTGTCTGTAACAGAGTAACTCTGGTAAGTATATTTATTTTTAAAAGATTAGGTACCTCTCTAAGAAATACGACTATCATTTCAAATTTGTCAGAATGGAGAATTCTGTTTGTAATATGAAAACATATTTTTTATGATTTTTAAAAAAATATGTCTTTTTTTGTACTATTTTACTTTAAAATAATTTGAGGTAATTCTGCTTACCTTTCTACAGTTGCTTTATTATTAAAAATTATTAAAAAACAAATCTTATTTAAATAGTTGAATTTTGGGCATCTGGGTGGCGCAGTCAGTTAAGCAGCTGCTTTCGGCTCAGGTCATGATCTCAGGGTTCTGGGATTGAGTCCCACATTGGGCTCCCTCCTGAGTGGGGAGTCTGCTTTTCCCTCTCCCTATGCCTGCTGCTCCCCCACTTGTACTCTCTTTCTCTCTTCGTGTCAAAGAAATAAGTAAAATCTTAAAAAAAAAAGTAGTTAAATTTTATATTAATAGGATTTTTATCTTTTTTAAAAAAGATTTATTTAGGGGCACCTGGGTGGCTCAGTGGGTTAGGCCGCTGCCTTCGGCTCAGGTCATGATCCCAGGTCCTGGGTTCGAGCCCTGCATCGGGCTTTCTGCTCAGCAGGGAGCCTGCTTCCTCCTCTCTCTCTGCCTGCCTCTCTGCTTACTTGTGATTTCTCTCTGTCAAATAAATAAAATCTTTGAAAAAAAAAAAAAGATTTATTTACTTGACAGAGAGATCACAAGTAGGCAGAGAGGCAGGCAGAGAGAGAGGGGGAAGCAGGGTCCCCGCTAAGCAGAGAGCCTCACATGGGGCTTGATCCCAGGACCCTGAGCTCATGACCTGAGCCAAAGACAGAGGCTTAACTCACTGAGCCACCCAGGTGCCCTAGGATTTTTGTCTTTTCATTAAAAGTTAATCTTTTTTAGTGATGATGAGTCTTAGTGTATGTATAAAAATTAAACATGTCATTAAAACAAGAACTTTTAGAAATGCTATTTATTTGTTTGTTTTTAAATATTTTATTTATTTATTTATTAGAGAGAGCATAGCAGGAGAGAGGTAGAGGGAGAAGAAGAAGCAGACTCCTCGCTGAGCTGGGTGTCCAACACAGGGCTCTAATCCAGGACTCTGAGATCATGACCTGAGCCAAAGGCAGATAGATGCTAACACGGCTGAGTCACCTAGATGTCCCTGGAAACGTTTTTTAAATAAGGACATTTACAGTTTCTGAAATTTGAAAGTATTCAGTTCTGTTTGAAAAATATTTTCATTTATTGTATGAATTTTACTTTGACAGGCAGTCTTATAAAGCATAGCCATTTTTAAGACATTCAGAGACTTAGAATGCACAAATTCTAATTATGTGCTCCTGTTTGTTTTCATTCTTTCCCCTAGGAATTGAGTAATGGCTCCATGGTTAGGATCACTATTCCTGAAATTGCCACCTCTGAATTAGGTATGATTGAGGTAGACCTCGCTTCTGTGTATTCTCTGTTTGATTGCTAAGATTTGTAGTATTTGCTGATTTGCAATAGTAATTGGGATTTTTAAAAATTTGCTGTTTTTGAAGCTGTGGGATTGAGGTTTTTACTTAGCGGAGAAGCTGTGAAGAGCTGGGGATCACTTTTCAGTGTCTACTCCGTATGTGCTCTAAGACTAGGGGTATACTTGAAGGATGTACTCGTTCTGTTTCTCTGAGATTTCTTATGTTGAAGAAGGCCATGCAGTGAGTAGATATGCCTCTTGCAAGAAAATCTGAGAAACAAGGAAACCTAAGCAACTAAAACATCTTTTGGCATATGTGGTGGCTTTAAATCATAAGAGACTCTTAATCTCAGGAAACAAACTTAAGAGTTGTTGGGGGGTGGAGGGAGGATAGGGTGGTTGGGTTATGGACATTGGGGAGGGTATGTGCTATGAGTGCTGTGAATTGTGTAAGCCTGATGATTCACAGACCTGTACGCTTGAAGCAAATAATACATTATATGTTAATTTAAAAAATAAATATTTCTATTGTTAGATAAATTGAGAAATTAACATAATTGCCTTAATTGAATAAAACTCAGTGTTATAGTCAAAATACAGTCAGGTGTATTTTATTAAAATTAGAGTCTAAGTTATTGAAACACAATTTGAAAAATACTAGGAGGATATTTCTGAATAGAGAATAGTAAAACTTCAGAATTGGAAGGATTTATCAACAGTTGTAAGTTAAGAAAACAGTGTATAAGAAAATTCACAACATCTGTTAGTTTCAAAATCTAAGTGGCAAAGCAAAGCATTGGCAGATTTAGTGGTTTCTGGAATTTGGTTAAGTAGGATAGAATGACTTTTTTGTTCTAGGAACTATCTTTCATTGGTGTGGTAAAATGATACTGTGAGAAGATGTAGAGATACCTTGCTTTTCTAAGAGGTATTTAACCAAGTAATTTCAAGGGCATATACCTCAGAAGTATAAACCTAAACAAAAAATATGAAAACAGATAACAGACTAAATAAAATAAAATGAAAGCAGAGTAAAATCTTACTCTCTCATAGCCAGATAGAAGTCACATAAGTTTCTGTACTTTGAACTTTCTGTACTTTACTTATAAACATTCCTCAACCCCCTAGGCAGTATCTGGTTTACACTTGTTCTGGATTCAACCATGACAAACTTGGTTATTTGATTTTTCTAGCATTTATTCTATTTGACTCTAATCTTTGCTGCAACATAGCAAATTGATGAGAGAGAATATGCTGCTGAGGATGGGCCTGGTGACAATGGGAAGGGAAGAAGAGAATCCCCTAAAGAGAAGATGTGAGAATACAAAAACATTGCGGTTTGAGGCCACTTAACTACGAAAAGCAGACCCAGGCCTCTTCAGCATAGTAGCATGATAGTGTAGCACTGTGACTGATATTTCTTCAGCACTAAGGAAGTCACTAAGGAAGGTATAAATTATGTAATATTGGCTGATCCCATGATGTAAAATATTTATAAAGTAAATGGTGTCAGAAATAATTAAAAATTATGAAATTTTGGTTAGCAGGGATGTTAACTCATTGAGACGATTGTTTAATGATAGTTAAGCATTGCTATTTGAGGTTGCGTATTTTGAGTATTGAATATTTACTGAAGTATTTCAGCAGTATCTTATATGAACTTATTCATGTAGAAATTACATGTTTTTGATAGAATGTCCTTTATTGTCCAAACTAGAGTATTTCTGAGAGGAAAACGGGGAGCTGTTAGTAATTGCTAGGGCGGTGGGTATAAATCATTTCTGTCCCAGGCTAATCTGGACTGTTGGTTGTCTTATTTCCGATCCACAATCAGTGAGCGAGAGGAAAGCTGCCCTGAAACCTTTTGCAGTTCCTCTTGGATTCAGTAGTTGGTTTAAGTTTCAGGTGATCAGCTGGGAATGTTTTTGTCCCACTGGGTCTGTAATGACAGTTCTCTTTTCAGAGTAATTGGCATTTACACTGAAGTAGTTAAAAAAAAAAGCAAACTTTCTTATTGAAAGGGGAAAAGAAATGCATATGGGAAGCATACTAAAATTAATCTTTGCTTTTAATAGTGCAAACATGTTTGCAAGCAATTAAGTTTATCCTGCCAAAGGAAATAGCTGTTCAGATGCTTGTCAAGTGGTACAGTGTCCACAGCGCTCCAGGAGGACCCAGTTACCACTCTGAGTGGAATTTATTTGTGACTTGTCTCATGAACATGATGGGTTATAACACAGATCGCTTAGCATGGACCCGAAATGTAAGTACATATAATTGTGTTTTTTTTCTGAGTTATCCTGTTGTTACCAATGTAATGTTTGCATAATTGGTAATATAGTATTTAGAGTACGTAACAGATCAATTTACTAATAGGTAGAATAGACCCAGGCCTCTTCAGCACAGTAGCATGATAGTGTAGCACTGACTGATATTTCTACAGCACTAAGGAAGTCACTAAGGAAGGTATAAATTATGTAATATTGGCTGATCCCATGATGTAAAATATTTATAAAGTAAATGGTGTCAGAAATAATTAAAAATTATAAAGTTTTGGTTAGCAGGGATGTTAACTCGTTGAGAACAATGTTTAATGATAGTTAAGCATTGCTATTTGAGGTTGCGTATTTTGAGTATTTAATCACAAAGTAGAATAATAATAAGGCTTATTGTGCTACCTATATGGTAAATCACATGTCTTTTAATATTTAAAGATCATATTTTACTAGTAGTTATAATTATTGAGTTCTGTAACATGGGAGAACATGTTTGACTGTAATTTCTCATTTCATCTTTGTAAAATGACTGGAAGTTATGCTAGGAATAGTAGTAATCATCTTGGTTTTATTAATGAAGAAACTGAATCACGGAGAGAACACAGACTGGTGATTTGCTCAAAACAGGGCCTAGACAGTGTCTTCTGAATGATGGCTTAGTGTTCTTCTCTGTAGTTCATACTCACAACACAAATTGCTTAGTCTTAGGGGAGGAAGGTTTGATTTGAGGGCGATTTAAAGGACTTTAGTCTAAGTATCTACTCTGTTAATGATACAAAGCTGTATCCCTCATTCTATCCCAGAAGCTTTCTTATAGGCCTTTAACAAGGTTATTTACAAAACCAGCAGAGTAGTGTTTTCAGTATTGGTGATTCCTTTTGGGTCTAGAGATAACTCCCAGGACAGCCTTGCCTGGATTACTCTGAAGAAAATCACTCTAGAACATACTTACCTTTGTCTGGTAACTCAGCTGTACATTTTAGTCTCATACTAGTAAATTCATTTAAAAAATCATTTTTTTCTTCATTATGACTGTACATTCTTACAGAGGAAAATCTGGAGAATTGAAGAATTAAGAAGAAAATAATTCTACTCAGATAACCACTCTGAACATCTTTGTATATTGCCTTTTAGATAAACACGACAAATGAAAAATTCCAATATCATTAAAAATTCTTAGGAAACCCCCCCATTTTATCATCTTCATAATAGGTTACCAAGTGGTTTTATCATAATTAACGAACAGCTAATAATGGAGCATTGTTAAATCAGTTTTTTTTTTTCTCATTAGGAATAGTTTGCAAACACACATGTTAATAGCTCTAGTCCTTTCCTAAGAATTTAACCTTAGAAGAGCTATTACTAGGTCAAATAATTTTCGAAAAGGGTTGTCCAGTTGACATTCTCACTAGCTTTATTTAGAAGTGCCCATTTCAGCATAGTGATGATTTGTGGTGTGGTGAACCTTCGCCAACTTAGTGAGACATTTTCTCTCATTTCTGTCTAAGTAAACGGGAATGGGCTTTTCAGATTCTCATTGGTCATTTATTTATATAGGCTCCATGCCCAGCATAGGACCCTGAGATCAAGACTTAGATGCTCCATCAACTGAGCCAGGCAGGAGCCCCTCTCATTGGTCATTATGGTTGCCGGTTTTTGACTCACATTTCATGTCCTGACCTGTTTCATTTTCTTCTCTGCACAACAGTCAAAGTAATCCTGTCTGACAAAGTCAGGTCATGTTACTCTGTTCAGAATCCTCCAGTACCTTTCTTTCCTACTCAGAGTAAAAGCCAGAAGCCTGCAAGGTGCCATGTGACCCATCCCTCTCTTACCTCTCTCATCTTGTCTCCTCATCCCTGTCTTGCTCACACTGTCCCCACCACACTGGCATCCATTTCTCTTCTTAGAACACACCAAGCGTGTTCCTGCTTCAGGATCTTTGTACTTGCTATTAACTCTGGAGAAAAAGCCTTCCTCCAGACAAGAAAAGCCTAGGTCTTTTTCAGGTGGCATCTCAGTCCAGCTTGCTCTGTCCATTCCATGTGGAATTGTTACTATTCCCCATACTTTTTATCCCCTTTACCCGTTTTATTTTTCCCTTAGCACTAATTAAATTTGCTGCATGTTTTACTTATTTATGTTGTTTGTGTGTCTCTCTTCCTTCTAGAATGTGAATTTTATGTAAGCAGGGATTTTTGTGTAGTTTTGTTCATTGGCTCTAGGACCTGTAGTAGTGCTTGGCATAGATGGGATACTCAGTGAATTTGTTAAATGAATGCACTTTTACGTCTGAATGAGATACTGTTTTTAAGAATTTGTGTTTATTTTATCATATGGAAGAATTTCCCTCTGAAATTTCCTTGAGAAAAACCTTCCTGGGAAAATAGGGACAATTTTCTTATTTTAAACAGTTGCATGAAAACTACTTTATTCCACGTTTTCTCATTCTTCGTTAAATATGAAGAAATTGAGCCTTACTAGGAACTGAGGATTTCAGTAGTGCTTCAGCCTTTTGTGGTTGTTGTGTGTGACTGTGCTGTGGAACTCATTGATGAATACAGGTTCTTCTGCCCCATTCTCTGGCAGAGAGCCAGGGCCTCCCCTTAGGTTTCCCTGTTATGACGGAGCACCCACCATTTTTTCTTTTGTAAAGAGGGATGGGGCTCTCTGACTTATTTATTGGATAACAGTCCTAAAAGAAGGAATAAGGAAATCAGTTCTGAGGCTGAGTTGCTTCACGTTTATTTATAGGACTGCATAATTAAACGCTTGCTATCTTTTGTCCTTACATCAAAGCTCAGGATGAAATGGCCCTCAATGGCAAATGGTTTCCATTTTGCTTTGTTCAGATTTATTCTTTTTTGTTTTCATTTAAACAATGGTGGGGAGAGTAGGCAGTACAGAATTTTTGCCAATGACTAGTTAAATGATTTTTGGCATTTCTTTGGGCCTTCCTTAATTTACTGATGGGTTAGATGAGAGCACTAGGCCAGATTATGTTTCCTTCTGGTTCTTCCATTCTGTGAACAGTTGCATCTGGGGTTAGTGTTTTGTGTCCTTCAGGATGCCCATATTTTCATTAGTTAGAAGTTGAACCTCTGCTGAAGGCTAGGCGTGATGCCAGGCTTTTCAGATATGCATTAGGCAAGGTAGTTCCTCTCATGGAATTGACGGTGTCAGGAGACGGCAGATCAGTATTTTACATCAGGTTATGATAAAGGTCAGGGATTTACTACAGAAGTATATAACAGGTAGGTAGCCTGCAGAATATTAAAATAATGAAAATAAAATAGATCCATATATGCTACAAAGAGGTATCCGTATCAGATAATTTCTGTTGTTTTCATAACCCTAGGTCTTGAAATGTGGTAACCATAGCAGGAATGAACATTCTTTAGACTGTGGTACTTAGAATATGTGTGAGAGAGAATGTGTGTATGTAGGTGTGCATGTATGCACTAAATTTTGGTTGAAGCTTTAACTAAGATAGCTAACAGAAATGCATCCTTTGATTTTTACTCTCGTCATTTTGTTTTTTGATAGTTTTGTCTGTGAGTTGGATGTGTTTCCTTTGAATACTTCGTAAGAAAACCTTTTCTATTGATCAGTTTTAAGAATTACTCAGTTTAAAAAATACTTTATGGGGCGCCTGGGTGGCTCAGTGGGTTAAGCCGCTGCCTTCGGCTCAGGTCATGGTCTCGGAGTCCTGGGATCGAGCCCCGCATCGGGCTCTCTGCTCAGCAGGGAGCCTGCTTCCTCCTCTCTCTCTGCCTGCCTCTCTGCCTGCTTGTGATCTCTGTCTGTCAAATAAATAAATAAAATCTTTAAAAAATACTTTATTCCATTTTATATTTAGTATTTAAATATCTTATATTTATTAAATATTAAAAATAATTTATAAAAATTAAAATATTTATATTTAAATATTCAGCTTTAAGAATTACCTTATTGCTATCTTTAGTTCTTTTTATAGAAATCAACTTTCATATCAGTGATATTGATTGATAAAATGTAAATTTTTTTAATAAGGCATTGGAAAATAGCCATTGTCATTTATGGGCTTATGGTTGATTCATTGGTAGTTCAGTGCCCATGTGAAGTAGCAGAGGTGGCAAAGGTGATGCGGGGGGAACCAAATAAGAGTAAACGTTGAGAAAAGTGCTTTTATATAACTGTATTAGTTAGGATAGGCTAAATATGATAGAAAGTTCTCAAAAGATATAATGACTCACACAATAAAAACATTAAATCTTGCTCATATAACACTACTTAGCAGGTAAAGAGGCTGCACAGTTAATAGGGACCCAGGCAGAGAGAGAGAGAAAGAGAGCACAAGAAGGGGCACTGGCAGGCAAAGGGAGAAGCAGGCTCCCTGCTAAGCAAGGAACCTGATGCAGAACTTGATCCCAGGACCCTGGGATCATGACCTGAGCCGAAGGCAGAGGCTTATCCCACTGGAGCCATCCAGGCACCCCTTAACATCCACTTTCATTCATAGTTATGCTGTCACAGGGTCATACCTAACTCTGAGGGAGGCAGGGATATGTAGTGTGGCTGTGAGTCCTAGAGGAGGAGGAGAACTCTTTACTTTAAAGAGTAGCTACCTGCCTCTGCCCTAGAATTGTTAGCCTGTCCACTATAGACAGACTCTAAGTAAATGTCTGCTTGGTTCTGACATTTGGCTAACATTGGGTGTACTTAGCATATTTGGGATATGGCTCAAGCTCCTCATTCTACTAAAGCAGTGTTGATCTGTGTCATCACAGAAGTTGGGTTGGAAAGAAACCACAGTTGCAGTGCCTGTGAGCCGAGGCACTGTTGTAGATGCATTGCATATATGATTTCATTTCTTTTTCACAGCGACCTGAGAGGAAAAGTATTCATACCCTGTTTTTCTGGATGAAAAAATAAGTTTTGGTGACTTTCTTTAGTTTCCATAATTCATGGAACTGATATTCGAATTCTTTACGTTGAACAGCTAGCAGTGATAAATGTATATGATTTTATCTTTTTTGGGGTTGTCTTTTTCAGTTTGACTTTGAAGGATCACTTTCGCCCGTCATTGCACCCAAAAAAGCAAGGCCTTCTGAGACAGGATCTGATGATGTAAGCATTATTATTTCTTGCTACTACAAGTTCATTTTTGGGTATCTTGTTGATTTGTGTATCTTTTAACACCTTTTGCTTTAATACTGTATAGCAGTTATTTTGAAGGTTGTATATGTTATGTTTTCTGTGGTTATTCATATACTTTTATCTTTAATGATCATCTAAAAATTACTGAACATAGGTAATACTGCATGATTTGAATTTGGGTTTGTTGATGTTTTCCTGCTAATTAATCCTCTGATTTAGGTTCTCAATCATATTAGATTCCATGGTTATATTCTTAAGTGATAAATTTTTTTTTTTTTAAATTGAGGTATAGTTTACATAAATGAAATGCTCAGATCTGAAGTTTACAGTTTGATCAGCTTTGACAAATGAATACTCAAGTAACCCATACCCCTCTCAAACACAAAACATTTCTATTATTCTGTAAAGTTTCCATGTGCCATTTTTTTTAAAGATTTTATTTATTTATTTGACAGAGGGAGACATCACAAGTAGGCAGAGAGGCAGGCAGAGAGAGAGGGGGAAGCAGGCTCCCTGCTGAGCAGAGAGCTGGATGATGGGCTTGATCCCAGGACCCTGAGATCATGACCTGAGCCAAAGGAAGAGGCTTTAACCCACTGAGCCACCCAGGCGCCCCTCCAAGTGCCATTTTTAATCATTCCCTTTCTCTATTTTTGAAGCAACCACTGATTTGAATTGTGTCACTATAAGTTAATCTTGCCTGTTCTAGAACTTGATAGAAATTAAATGTGGTACATAATCTTTGGTATAAGGTTTCTTTGATTCAGCACGATATTTTTGAGATTCACCCCAGGCGTTGCAGATATCAGCACTTTGTGCCTTTTATCGTTGAGTAGTATGAATATACCATAGTTTGTTTATACATTCTGCTGATGGATACCTAGGCTATTTCCGTTATTTGCCCATTATGAATAAGGCCACCATCAGTATTCAGTGACAACTATCTGTGGACGTATATTTTCATTTCTTCTGGATAGATACCTAGCAGTGAAATTGATGGGTCCCAAGCTCATTATACTACATTGCACTCTAATGAGTGATATATGAGAGTTCCTCTTGTTCTTCATCTTGGCCAACATTTGCTGTTGTCAATCTTTTTCATTTTAACCATTTGAATGTGTATAAAGTAATTTCTCTGAGGTTTTAATATGCCTTTTTCTCAGGACTAATGCTGTTAATAAACACTTCTTTATGTGCTTATTAGCCACTTACATATCTTTTTGTCAAGTTTGTGCTCAAACCTTTTACAATTTTTTAACTGGACTTTTAGAAATATTTATTGAGCTGTAGAAGTTCTTTATATATTCTGAATAAGAGTTCTTTGTTTTGTATATCTTAGTATATGGCTTAATAGTGTTTTTTAATGTGATTTTTTATTTTATTTAATTAATTATTTGATAGAGAGAGAGAGAAAGAGAGAGACAGTGAGAGAGGGAACACAAGCAGGGGGAGCGGGAAGAAGGAGAATGAGGCTTTCCGTTGAGCAGGGAGCCTGGTGTGGGGCTTGATTGCAGGACCCAGGGATCATGACCTGAGCCAAAAGCAGACGTTTAACGACTGAGCCACTAAGGCACCCATGAACAGATTTTTAAAAATTTTATTACTCTTATCAATTTTTTACTTTTATGGCTTATCCTTTCTGTATCTAGTCTAAGAGTGTTTAAGTTAGAATAACACACTGTATTAAACCTTACAAAAGCATCAGTAAATTCCAAGACCTGAAAATAGCATAAACCATATTCTCAACACAATACGATAAATCAAAGTAGAAACCAAAACAGACTCAGTACTTGAAAAATGGAATACAATCAGTGTGAATATAAAATTCAGTTGATTATTAGGTTGTAATTGCTAGCCCCAGCATCTTATAAATAAATATACAAACTGAATACAAGTAGACTTCACTCCTTATCAAAACAGATCAGTGTAGTGGTCACTAAACCTGCCTATCTACACTTCCCACCTTTTATTCTTTACTTTTGGCCTCATAGGAAATCACCTAAGATAATCTTAATTTCTTCCTCAATCTCTATAAATAGTGGAATTCTTCTCTCAGTCTCTTTCCTAATACGGCACGACTTAAACTTTTCAAATGGCTTTTGAAGTGATTTGTCTTAATGTCTGTTGCTGGCATCTGGAAATTGCTTAGCTATTTTGATGTAGGTTTTAATTTTTTTCAACTTAATGTAAAAATAGAACTTGTATTGTTTTAATGATGACATTATAAGGAGGCATTATTTTAAAAATTAATATCTTCTTTATTTTCTCAGGACTGGGAGTATTTACTAAATTCAGACTACCACCAGAATGTTGAGTCTCATCTTTTGAATAGATCTTTATGTTTAAGTCCTTTGGAAGTTTCACAGATGAAGGATGAAGATTTTTCTCAGAATCTCATTCTGGATTCTTCTACACTTCTGTTTACTCATATACCTGCAATTTTTTTTGTTCTTCATCTTGTCTATGAGGAGCTTAAGTTGAATACTCTAATGGGAGAAGGAATTCGTTCACTCGTTGGCCTTCTTGTTCAGTTGGCAAGGTAAGTATTATTTGTAGATCAGAAACTGCCAAGAGGTCCTGAGGTGACTTGATCTCAGCCATGAATATCATATAGGAACCTTATAAATAAATTTCTGAAATCTACCTTTCCAGAAAACCAGAGCATTTTCTATAAACCACAGAAGTGTTTTAAGGTACTGCCTATGTAAAGCCTTGTGGGCTGTTAATGGGGTTCTTAGTCTTTGTCCTAAGATTAGTGGGAAGTCACAAAACTGTGTTAAATAATGGAGGTGACCTGTTCAGCTCTTCATTTTGACAAGATGACTTGGCACACTGTGGTGGGCGTTCTGTAACACCTGCTGTTTTGTAGTAATACCGAAATTCAAATAGGAGGTATGGTTAACATAATTGTAGTTTACATAGATGAATTATAGATATTATGACCCTTATTTTAATGATGATGAAACTTGTCTAAGGTTGTTCCTAAGAACATGAATATTATTTGCTAGTTGAGAGTTCTTTAGCTGTGTTTTTGTTATCTCAGTCTGTGGTTGTCCCTGTCTTCGAGGCTCTTGTAGTGTATCCACAATAAGATTGTGTTTGGCACTGAATTCTGAAGGTCATATTTAGGTGCTGTTTCAGCCTTTGTGACCCCTGGTAATAAAGAAAATTGAATTTGAATTGAAATGTCAATCTCTGAGTTAAGATTATAGCACATTTTCTAATTTCTATGATCTTCCTTGAAACTTTGAAATTCTTTTCTGAAATGTAGCAGTTTTAATTAATGGTTAGTTTCTCTTATGATGAATCATTACTATCATGAAAATTCTTTTGTAATGAAATGACTTCCAAACTCTAACCCTGGCTTTCTGAAATAAGTAACATTTTTATAATGTTTTACATTTTAAAGCTATTTTTTACATACATTTATTATTTAATCTTCAAAACTTCTGAGTGAGTGAGGGAGAATTTGCCTACTTCCTGGAAGAAAATACTGATGTTCATAGAGATAACTTGCTGAAGACAACAAAACTAACAAATAATAGAGGAGAAACTAGTTTTACCCCCATAAAAGTTACCTAGCAAAAAGTTTGAGTTGCATTTGTTATACTGGGCACTTCAAGGTCCAGAAATAGAATAAAAGGATTGTAGATTTGGTTATCTTCTTTGTCATAAGTTTTTTAAATTGAGAAGTTGAACCGATGAATCCTTTCTTTGGGGGAAAATACTCTACTACCTTTCTTGGGATTTCTTTTTTATATGCTTTTATTGTTTTAGGGATTTAAAATTGGAGCCTTATGTAGATCATTACTATAGAGATTACCCAACACTTGCCAGAACTACTGGACAAGTGTGCACAATTGATCAAGGTAAGTGTTTATATCATTAAAGATTTTCTAAATGGTGAGTGATGTTTGCTTGTATTTTTATTGGTGAATAGCACTGTATTTCCTACCATTAGTCTCTAAGTCAGAGGTGATATCTTTCCATCAGGTAGATTTCAGTTTGTAGTGTTTGATCTCTGACTTATATAGTAAGAGATAACATTAACTTCTTCAGTGTGTGGGAAGAATTCTACTCATCCCCATGTGCTAAGGATGCTTTTGCCTTAGACTTGTCTAATCAGTAGCCAACAACCATCTGTTATTTCATACTGAAAATTCAGTTCCTTAGTTGCATAAGCCACATTTCAAACTTTCAGGAACCATATAGGATAGTGGCTGCCATATTGGATAGTACAGGTTATAGAACATTTCCATCACCACTCTACTGCCCTGGACCTTGAACTATAGGTACTCAAGATCGGAGCCCAATTGTTAAGAGTGGAATCCTAGGTTTCTCTTGTTTTCTCACCGTTAGGATTAGGGTACGAAATTTTAGTTAAATTCTTTATGCCTTGAGTACAAGAATTTGTTAAATTTCCATCCAGAATGGGATAGTAGTCATTTGGTCTACATATTATAATACAGTAAAGTATTTTCTGTGGCAGAAAACATGAAGTATTTTGGAGAAAAATGTTATTCTGTTTCCAAATGGCACATACTGCCCATTTTCCCTTTAGAATAAAATGGTATTGTGGGGTGCCTAGGTGGCTCACTTGGTTGAGTATCTGATTCTTGATCTCGGCTCAGGTCCTTATCCCACACTCAAGAGTTGAAGCCCCATGTTGGGCTCTGCACTAGTCATGGAACCTACTTAAAAAAAAAAAAAAAGGAATAAAATGGTATTATCTTAATGTATTCTTATTCTTACATTCTTTATAAATGTTTGCTCTAATTCTAAAGGTCAAACAGGATTTATGCATCATCCATCGTTTTTTACTTCTGAGCCACCAAGTATTTATCAGTGGGTGAGTTCTTGTCTGAAGGGTGAAGGAATGCCTCCCTATCCTTACCTTCCTGGAATCTGTGAAAGAAGCAGACTTGTAGTCTTGGTATGTATTGCCTACCTTGTTTATTTTTTTCTTTCTCTTTTTATTTATTTATTTATTTAAGATTTTGTTTATTTATTTGACAGAGAGAGATCACAAGTAGGCAGAGAGAGAGGAGGAAGCAGGCTCCCTGCTGAGCAGAGAGCCTGACACGGGGCTCGATCCCAGGACCCTGAGATCATGACCTGAGCCGAAGGCAGAGGCTTTAACCCACTGAGCCACCCAGGCACCCCTATTTTTTTCTTTTTAAACTTAATTTTAAAAACTATACAAAAAATGAACTTTTTTTCATTTTGTGTACATTCTGTGAATTTCAGCAAATGTATAGTTTCATGTAGTACCACCATAATTAGTCCATAGAACAGTTTCGTCACCCCCAAAACTTCGCAGAAGCTTTTGTGATTCATCCAAGTTGTTGTCTGGTCAGCAGTTTGTTGCGTTTAATTGCTGAGTGCTAGTCCTTTGTGGGATATTTCACAGTGGTTACCCATTCACCCGTTGAAGATATTTCGGTTGGTCCCAGTTTTTGGCAGTTATGACTACAACTCCTATAAATATTCATGCCTAAGTTTTTGTGTGAATGTAAATTTTCATTTCTTTTTTTTTTTTTTTTTAAAGATTTTATCTATTTATTTGTCAGAGAGAGAGGGAGAGAGAGCAAGCATAGGCAGACAGAATGGCAGGCAGAGGCAGAGGGAGAAGCAGGCTCCCTGATGAGCAAGGAGCCTGATGTGGGACTTGATCCTAGGACGCTGGGATCATGACCTGAGCCGAAGGCAGCTGCTTAACCAACTGAGCCACCCAGGCGTCCCTAAATTTTCATTTCTTTTTTTTTTTTTTTTAAAGATTTTATTTATTTGTCAGAGAGAGAGGGAGAGAGAGCGAGCACAGGCAGACAGAATGGCAGGCAGAGGCAGAGGGAGAAGCAGGCTCCCTGCTGAGCAAGGAGCCCGATGCGGGACTCGATCCCAGGACGCTGGGATCATGACCTGAGCCGAAGGCAGCTGCTTAACCAACTGAGCCACCCAGGCGTCCCAAAATTTTTCATTTCTTAAGGGTAGATATCCAGAGATAGGATTGATGGTTTAAAAAGTAAGTATTTTTCATTTTCCATTGGATAGTCTTTCCTGCATTGTTGAAGATTAGTTGACCGTAGAGTTGAGTGTACATTTCTGAGTTCTCTATTCTCTTCCACTGATCTGTGTGTCTGTTTTTGTGCTAGCACCATACTGTCTTGATGATTACAGCTTTGTAATGAGCAAGAAGTCTGGAATTGTGATGCCACCAGCTTTGGTTTTCTTTTTCAACATTCCTCTGGCTATTCAGGGTCTTTTCTGATTCCACACAAATTTTAGGTTTATTTGTTCCATTTCATTGAAAAAAGTTGATGGTATTTTGATAGGGGTTGCATTAAATGTGCAGATTGCTCTAGGTAGCATAGACATTTTAACAATATTTGTTCTTCCAGACCATGAGCATGGAACGTTTTTTCCATTTCTTTGTGTCTGCCTTCATTTCTTTCATGAGTTTTCTATAGTTTTCTGAGTACAGATCCTTTGTCCCTTTGGTTAGGTTTATTCCTATGTATCTTATGGTTTCAGGTGCAATTGTAAATGGGATCAATTTCTTAATTTCTCTTTCTTCTGTATAGAAGTTGGTGTTGGTGTATAGAAATGCAACTGATTTCTGTGCATTGGTTTTATATCCTGGGACATTGTTAAATTCCTGTATGAGTTTAGCAGTTTTGGGTTGAAGTCTTTTGGCTTTTCAACATAAAGTATTATATCATCTGCAAAAAGTGGGAGTTTGACTTCTTTGCCGATTCAGATGCTTTTTATTTATTTTGGTTTTCTGATTGCTGAGGCTAGGACTTCTAGTACTATGTTGAACAGCAGTGGTGATAGTTGGACATCCAATTCTTTTTTTTTTAAAGATTTATTTATTTATTTGAGAGAGAGTGAGTGCAAGTAAGAGAGAACATGAGAGGGTAGAAGGTCAAAAGGAGAAGCAGACTCCCTACGGAGCTGGGAGTCCAATGCAGGAATCCATCCTGGGACTCCAGGATCATGACCTGAGCTGAAGGCAGTTGCTTAGCCAACTGAGCCACCCAGGTGCCCTCCGATTCTTTTAATACCATTTGTTGAGAAGACTCTCCTTTCTCTATTGTTTTTGCACTTTTGTCAAAAATTAATTTGCCATAATATTGTGGATCTCTTTCTAGGCTTTCTATTGTAGTTCATTGATAGTATTGCTATCCACACTGTGTTGATTCCTGTAGCTGTATAGTGAGTCTTAAAAATTGGTTAGTGTCCCCAGGGGGACCTGGGTAGCTCAGTGGGTTAAAGCCTCTGCCTTCAGCTCAGGTCATGATCCCAGGGTCCTGGGATCGAGCCCCACATTGGACTCTCTGCTCGGCAGGGAGCCTGCTTCCTCCTCTCTCTCTGGCTGCCTCTCTGCTTACTTGTGATCTCTGTCTGTCAAATAAATAAATAAATATATAAATCTTTATAAAAATTGATTAGTGTAATTACTCCTTTTGTTACTCTTCTTTTTCAAAATTGTTTAAGCTATTTTAGTTCCTTTGCCTTTTCATTTAAATTTTATGTTCAGCATATTTATAGCTACAAAAAAATTCTGCTTGAATTTTTTCTCCAAAGAAACATCTTTACTTACTTTAAAAAAATTAGTTCACTTTAAATAGTTAATACATGTCTAAGGTCAAACCTTCAAATAGAACCATAGGACTTTGGTAAAGGTGAGTCCCTTCTCCCAAGGGCAGTTGGCCTACAGGTCCTTTGTGTAGCTTTCCAGAGGTGGGGCCTTCCTAGGCTTATAGGAGAACCCCATGCTTTTGTTTCCTCCACAGATACTACCTGAATGTAAATGTCTTTGTATCCCACATCTTTTCCTTATTCTGCATTCTGCTTTGCTTCATGTTGAGAGAGGCTTCAGAGTCCCCTGTGGCTCTGGAACAGACATGTAAATAGTGATTCTGCTTTTTTAAAAAAATGGTGGTAAAATCTACATAACATGATATTTATTATTTTAACTTTAAGTGTACAGTTAATTCAGTGGCATTAAATACATTCACAGAATATTAAGATCAGGTTAATCCCAGAACTTTCACATCCCTTGATGCTTTTGTCGAGACATTTAAGTGAAACCACCAAATACATTGGTCCTTTCCAACTCTGCTGAATGGGGGTAGACTTGGTATAGTCTCTAGCCACAAAGAGGAGCCAGAGAAATATGAATTTACCAAGTTGGCCAACCTCCAACTTAAATTATGTTAGTCAGCTTACAGATACTCAGATTATGGCCTTTTTTTTTTTTTTTTTTTTTGGTTAAATAATGATGTCAGTTAGGTTCAGGATTATGTCATTTGCAATGCTTATATAGGATTTTTAAGATTCTTCAGCATTGTAGTAAAATTTTAATAGAATTGTGCTACTTTTTTCCAGAAAAAAATTAAAAGCTACTTGCAGGTACAACTCTTGGTGGTAGTAGCAAGTAGCAAATACTCAAAGGAGAACTTTGAAGGCCAAAGTGGAGAAGGGTGTGGGTTAGGGTTCACCTAACAGAAGCAATCCAGGTTTATGAGTAGAGAAAGTTTAGTAAATCTGTATAATGGAATACTACTCAGCAATAAAAAGAAACAAACCACTGCTATATATAGTAATGTGAATGAATCTCAGAGGCATGCTAAGTTAAAGAAGTAGGACACAGAAGATTACCTATTCTAAAATTCTCTTTATGCAACATTGTAGAATAGGCAAAACTGCAGGGAAGGAAAACTGGTGAGTTGTTTCAGGTGCCGGGTATAGGAGGAGTGGATTGACTACAGAGGCTATAGGGGAAGTTTTTGTGTGATGGAAGTTTATATCGTGATTGTATTAGTGGTTATATTATTGTATAATGTTTGTCAGTGCTCAGAGCTGTACTGGATGGATTTCCTATACATAATTATATCTCATTCCTTTAACAAATAATTTTAATTTTCTCCTTTTGCAGAGTATTGCACTCTACATACTTGGTAATGAGAACTCTGTTTCTGAGGATTCCTCACAGTATTTATCCAGAATAACTATAGGTAAGTCAGTGTAGTGATAGGCTTCCCAAAATGAATTTTTTCCAAAACAAATTTTCATAAATGTTGATATCAGAGTTGAAATTAAAAAATGAAAAACTTCCTAAGTGTGTGTTTTAGAGGCCACGTCTTGCCTCATTTTTGAGGTGACCTCTTGTACTTTTGTAGCCTGCAGTCCACAGCTGATTTTCAGAGACCAGGAGTACTTTACATTTAACAAGTTTTTTGTTTTCTCAATGAATGTAAAAAGGGTTAGGGTTAGTATTTCCAGTCTGCCAATGGACTACTTATTTTGTTATTTTTTAGGAATTGTTTGTGAATTTTTATTTCCTAATATCTTCTACATGTTATATGTTTGCTTTATGAGGATGACTATCTAAATAAAATTTCATTTTGTTGCCTTTTAGCCCCTCAAAAGTCACAAGCAGAACAAGAAGAAAACAGGTGACTTTTGTTCAGATTGTGCTTGTATATTAAAAATAGAAAGCACTATTGTATTTTACTGTTGAATAACTTCATGTTTCATTCCCTTACAGGTTTAATTTCAAGCATTCTACATCAGTTTCTAGTCTAGCTGAACAATTAGTTGTCTGGATGACTAATGTAGGTAAGGTAGTCCTTGTTACTTTCTACATGTCTTTGAGATGCTGGTGAGAGCCACCTGCTTTCCCCAGACACGTCCTTGTTAGTAGGCCCTGTTTCCTCCCAGTGAGCTAGAACTGGGTGGCAGGACAGGGGCTCTCACTCTGTGTAAGTGTCCCGCAGGACCAAGATTGTGGCCCATCAAGCCACAGTTCCTTTCCCTGATATTGTCACAACTTCCATATCATAATCCTGCTATATCAGCTTTTTATCTCTCACTGGGTAATTTGCCTCTTATTTGCTTATTTGCCTCTCACCTTAGAGCAGTCAAAGCTGTGACTCTGCAGATTGGCCTCAGAATGGAGGACTGTAGTTCTTACACGTTCAAACTTAAAGCCATTGTAGTGCTCACATATCAGAAGGGAGGATTTCTGGCAAAATCGAAAAGTAATTATACAGACATTTCAGGGTGCTTCTGAAGAATATAGGTTAGTGATTTAGGCTCCAAGATGAGGATACAGTTGGGAGGGAGTGAAAGGGAAGAAAGGAGTTCCTTATTCCCTTTTCCCAAAGCCGGTGCTCTTAGGCTTTAAATGGAGTAAAATACTAGACTTTTTTTTTTTTAAGATTTTATTTATTTATTTGACACAGAGAGAGAGAGAGAGAGAGAGAGAGATCTAAGTAGGCAGAGTGAGAAGGGGAAGTAGGCTCCCTACTGAACAGAGAGGCCGATGTGGGGGCACTGTGTGGCTCAGTGGATTAAAGCCTCTGCCTTCGGCTCAGGTAATGATCCCAGGGTCCTGGGATTAAGCCCCACATCAGGCTCTCTGCTCAGCAGGGGGTCTGCTTCCTCCTCTATCTCTGCCTGCCTCTCTGCCTACTTGTGATCTCTGTCTGTCAAATAAATAAGTAAAATCTTTTAAAAAAAAAAAAAAAAGAGAGGCCGATGTGGGGCTTGATCCCAGGAACCTGAGATCATGACCCGAGCCGAAGGCAGAGGCTTAACGCACTGAGCCACCCAAGTGCCCCTAGAAATTTTTTTTGAAAATGAAGAACTAAGAAAAACTTTAAATTATGGATATGAAGATATAAAAAAACGGCAGTGTTCTAGAATAGTATGTTATAAAGTAATGAATATTACAGGATGTCTGAATTCTTATTTAAAGAATATTTTAAATGACTTAGTTTTTGCTTTTATTTTGTATGCTTCCTTGGAAAATTATAATAATTGTCATATAAAATTATAGGTAGGATACCTATGCTGAAAAGTATTAGATAAGCTAGTTATATTTGTATACTGTATAATATTTAGTAAAACTGTTACAAGGAAACAGTTTTACCTCAATAATTAACTTTCAATATTAATAAATAATATATAATAGTATAAAATTTAGAAAATCATTATAAGAAAAATAAATTTTATATGAGGTTCTGAAAAATTTTAAATATGAATGTATCGAGTGTGTAGAAAATAATAGTAAGGTGAACATTGTTGTATACTGGTTACCTACCATTAGAAATAGAACATTGCTAGTGTACTAGAAGGCCCTGCATCCCTGCTCCACGTGTAATCTTCCTCTCACACACCTTCCTACTACCCATAATCATGGCCTTACCTAAATTTTGTATTAGCTCTTTTTTTTTTTGTAGTTTCATCATCCGTGTTGTATGTCTTTGAACTTCATATAAATGGATATAGAGATAAATTATTTTTTTCACTCACTTCTTCCATGTTGACTTGTGTAGCAGTAGGTCATTCATTTTCACTGCTACATACTCCATTGTTTGACTATAGCACTATTTATCCATTCTGTTGATGAGAGTAGCTGTTTCCTCCCTTCCCTCTTTTTGTCATAGTGAATAGTGTTGTTACTGAATGTTTTAATAGTTGTGTCCTGGTGCACTTGTGTACAAGTTTCTGTTACGCCTATTAGTGGACCATAGAGGTGGACCTATCTGTACCTGCCATGTGTTTTCCAAAGTGATCGTACCATCACCAGCTGTGGGTGGGAATTTATATTGCTCTACATAGTTGCCAACACTTTCTGTTGATTTACTTTAATATTGGTCAAGTGAGTGTGAAATTATAATTGTAGTAATTTTAATTTGAGTTTTCTTGATCACTTTTCATATGTTTATTGCCCATTTGTGTTTCCTCTCTGGGAAATGTTTCTGGGTTTCTGGTTGTTTCTCTTTTTCTTAAGGTTTTTCTTTCTTCTATTATTATTTTTTAAAGATTTTATCTATTTGACAGAGTGAGTTGAGGGAGCAGAAGCAGGGGGAGGGGCTGAGGGAGAGGGAGAATCAGACTCTTCACTGAGCAGGGAGCCTGATGCAGGGCTCGATCACAGGACCCTGGAATCATGACTTGAGGAGCTGAAGGCAGACACTTAACTGGCTGAGGCACCCTGGTGCTGTTTTTAGTTCTTTTAGTTCTTATACTAATCCTTGCTGTCTAGACACTAGTCTGGCAGTAAGATGAAAAAAATCAATCTGTCTTTTGTCAGAATAGATATTGATTAATTTGAGTCCGAGGATAATTGGGACAGTGGCAGGTTTAAATGAAACATTTTCTCCCTTCATTTCATCACAAGGTTTCACTTTAAGAGACTTGGAAACTCTTCCCTTTGGAATTGCTCTTCCCATCAGAGATGCAATTTACCACTGTCGTGAGCAGCCTGCTTCAGACTGGCCAGAAGCTGTCTGTCTCCTGATCGGACGTCAGGATCTTTCCAAACAGGCCTGTGAAGGAAACTTACCCAAAGGGAAATCTGTGAGTATCAACATAGAAAGTTCAAAGTTCAGATTTAGTCTCAAAATCAAAGTAGAAATACTCTTCACTTTTTTCTTAAGTCTTTTTACAAGTGTATATATCGGTTTGTCTTTTACATTGTATGACATATGGGATTTATTATTGGGCAGATTTTCTTACTTGTAAAGTGAACATGGGAATAAGAGATTATGTGAAGGTTTTGTCTTGCCTAGAACTTTCTTTCCTTTGAGTCAGGTCAAGTACTGAGTCAGTAGATCCACTACCATGACTATTTCTTTACTTGTACTGTACTGGTAATTAACTACTTTGTAACTTATATAGAAAAAGAGGGAGCACATGTATCTTCAATTTGAATATGTTAACTATTTTCTCCTTTATACTTTTTTGATGTGTTGAATTTCTAGAATTTAATCTTTTAAATAGGTGTAAATATATGTTTAATCACATAAAATTGAAGTTGCAGGCAAGAGTTTTTTTGGGAGCTGGGATGAGAGACACTGAAGTTGTTTAGAAGATGTCTTAGGTTATTCCTCCTGACTTTCTATCCTTTGTCGTCTTCCTCTGCTTTTATAAAGAAGGGGTTCTGAGAAGCCTACAAGTAGAAAATGAAATACATCATTACTCTCCGATTATCTCTCTTTTAAAATCAGCCTCTTTTAAAAACTTAAACATGGAATTTCGATTTTTTCTAGAACTCTGTTTAAGTTAAAAAAATATAAATGGTAGCACTGCATTACTCTGAGGGTCATAGGATTCAAGGATGGTTTTCCCACTCTTGATAATTCTTTAACTTTGGATTTTTTTTTTTTTTTTACCCCCAAGAGTGAGTGGGGTGGATGGGGGCAGGGAGGGAGCGAGAGAATCCTGAGCAGGCTCCACCCAGCATGAAGGCTGACATGGAGCTCCATCTTACAACCCTGAGATCATGACCTGAGTGGAAATTAAGAGTTGGACTCCCAACTGAGCCACCCAGGCAGCCTGTTTGTACTTTGTTTATATCCCCAAGAGAACAGCACAAGCTTGCCTCATCTCAAATTAGCTTTTGAACCAACACATATTCATCAAAATGGTGTAACTATTTATAATCCACATTAGGTCTTAGGCTATTAATGCTTCTTCAGAGCTTCAGAATCTGTATCAAAATTTTATTTCTAACATCAGAGTTGCCTACTGAACCTATGAGAGTAGCAGTTTCCATTGGATTCCATCTCCAGCAGGGTTGGCCCAGCACATCCTTCTCTTAATCTGCACTCATATGATAGCTCTTAGTTGAATTAGTGTTTGTCCTACTTTAAACAAAAAACCATTTTTTTTTTTGCTAATAATATGACTATCCTTTCCTTTACCAAGATAAGTTTTAGCTTTAGACCTCATTTGTTACTATGATTGAGAGCAGTTTAATATCATTAGCACTAAAACCAAATGGCATTGATAATCTTTGATCTATTTAGATATTGTTTTGAGTAATTCTATCTAAATTCAGTGTGTTCCATTATTTGAGGTTATATTTTATATTATTTGAGGCTACCTTTTATGACTCATTGAAATTCAGTTTATCAGCTATTTGGATCTATACTTTATAGTTAACTCACCCAGTAGAATAGTTTTTTTAAAAGTTAGATATTCCGGGGCGCCTGGGTGGCTCAGTGGGTTAAGCCGCTGCCTTCGGCTCAGGTCATGATCTCAGGGTCCTGGGATCGAGCCCCGCATCGGGCTCTCTGCTCAGCAGGGAGCCTGCTTCCTCCTCTCTCTCTGCCTGCCTCTCTGCCTGCTTGTGATCTCTGTCTGTCAAATAAATAAATAAATAAAATCTTTAAAAAAAAAAAAAGTTAGATATTCCATAGGACCTATAATGAATATTTATGAACTAAGTAAGGGATTAATTAGTCATATCTGCTATAATTTTTTTTTTTACTTTTTTTTTTTTAAAGATGTTTATTTATTTATTTGACACAGAGAGAGCACAAGCAGGCAGAGAGGCAGGCAGAGAGAGATGGGGGAAGCAGGCTCCCCGCCGAGCAGAGAGCCTGATGTGGGGCTTGATGCCAGGACCCTGGGATCATGACTTGAGCCAAAGGCAGAGGCCTAACCCACTGAGCCACCCAGGCGCCCCTGCTACAATTTTTTATAGGCTAATGTTGCCTCCATGTTAAATGTTGCAAAAATTTAGCATTTTAACTGGTAATTAATCTTGTTAAAGGAATGTAAAATTCTTGAGAGAAAATGAGAAGATTTTATACTATGCTCATTGAAGTTACAGTGTGATTGAATTTTTTGGATGGGGAAGACTCATAGGAAAATACATGCTAAGCTTCTGAGGACAGAATGATAATTAAGAGATTAACCTTCTTCCATTTGTTTTGCTGTTGCCACTTTCTGATTAAGAAATTTTTATTTAAGACATCCTTCCTTAAAAAGGTAAAAATCAATAATGATCCATTTAAAGTACTAAAGTAAGAAAATATTGTTCAACTTCCTCCAGCCCTTGGCTTATATCCTTCCAGGTTGTATTCTTCTGCTTATATTAATCAAAGATAATATTTGTATGGGCTCTTTAGTAATAGTGAGTGGGTTTCATGTTCCACTTGCACTAATTCGTTTCCTTTTTAAGATATAGTTAGGATAACTATATTTTAAGATATAGTTTAGGATATAGTTAGATCTTTATAAGTTATTTAGAATGTTTCAGTGGAATCAGCTTCTTGACTGTTGTCCTAAATTTAATGTTTTTCCCTTGGCTCAATAAAGAATTTTCCCAAGTGAGCAATATAATTGTACTTTAAAAAAAGACTTCTAGATAAGAGCCCCAGTATACATGGGAACCCAAACCAACCTTGCTTTGGAATGCATATTTTCTCTGTATGATAGAGAGATAGATGGTTATAAATGCCCCTACTTCCACAATTCCTGTTTGAATTTGCTATGAGGGGCTACATGGAATGTGATTTAACATAGAAACAAGTTAAGTGTGGTATATCAGTTTCAAAATATAGCCTATTGAAGCCATTTTAACTCTCAAGTACATCACGTGTATATCCTTGTGTTCAGTAAGTGCATGGTCTTTGGTTTTTAAATTATTATTACAACCAAGTCTGTTACTCAGGTGCTCTCATCAGATGTTCCTTCAGGAACAGAAACTGAGGAGGAAGATGATGGCATGAATGACATGAATCAGGAGGTCATGTCGTTAATATGGAGTGAAGATTTAAGAGTGCAGGACGTGCGAAGGCTTCTTCAAAGTGCGCATCCCGTCCGTGTCAATGTAGTACAGTACCCAGAACTCAGTGACCACGAGTTCATTGAGGAAAAAGAAAACAGGTAAAAGAGGCATGTTGTTATCTGTTATCAGTGATTAACACTGAAAACCCTGAAAAGATAGTTAAGAATTAAAAGTACCATGTGTTTTAAGTTTTTATCCATCCTCGGTAAACCATACATTTTTTCTCAAAATATTTTGGCATTTGGTAACCCAAGAGTATCTGATGACATAAGTGATCCTCCTCCTCTTAAAATACAGCTTTTAAAATATAGCTACTTAGAAAAGGTGACTCTGAGACCATTTTGCTTAGCTACCATAAGAATTTACTAACAAAGCAAAACTCTGAACTCATTCTTCTGTATCTTGAGGAGGAAAAAAATATGTGTATGTGTGTGTGTGTGTGTGTGTGTGTGTGTGTAAGTTTTTAGTGTAGCTTAAACTTATACCAGTATTTTTTAACCTGATATGACAAGTAATACTCTATAAATCTTCTCTACTGCCCATCTCTAACATATATTATATCCCTTGATAATAGTAATACTCAGTAGTAACCATCCTGTGACATTCCAGAGTTGTTGCCTTGGGACAATTCAACTTGTATTTGAAAATTCTCTCCTGTCCTATTACCTGCCGTGTCTCTGTCACCTGTCACTTTCCACCATTATTCTCTGGTTCTCCTTGCATTGCTTATGGCGGTCCTGCTTTACGGAGAAGGATCGTCTATTACCTAGCTGCAGGGTGCTGAAGATCTGAGTTTGTCCTAATCTGCCTCTCACTGTTTCCTCTTCATCTGTACTTAGGTGTTAGTCACCCATAATTGAAGAGTCTGAGGGACAGAGAAATTGTGCGAAAACATAGTAGTTATTGTGGGCTCTGGATCTGATGGGTATCTTTGCATGAATTACTTCTTGCTGCCTCCGTTGTCTCAACTTTAAGAATAGGCATAATTGTAGCATTCATACCTCATGGGGTTGCTCTGTGTATAGAATGAGTTATGTCTATATCGTGCTTAGAACACTGCTCTGTATGTAGTAAAGCTCAGTGCAGTTAGCCATGATTATTAACTGAGTTCATTGATACATGAAGGTAGTTGGTTTTTTTTTTTTTACCTTTATAATCAGTGACATCTCAGAAGGGATTACAGTATTTTGTTTTCATTATTATAGTTTTGTGGTTTCTGCTGAAAAGTTCTGTGGGATATGGCCTTGAGTTTTTCAGATTCTAAATTAACATGGGGCACTATTCCTAAATAATCTTGGGACCAACAGATTTTTCTCACCAAAAAAACTAGAAAAGCAGCTCGTATGTATGTACAAGTTAGGGAGAGAACATGCTTATGAATAGCTTTGAAGAGAAAAATGTTAGCCTCTGCTTGGGTATTTCTGTCCCTTAACAACACAAATATCTTAACAAGAGTTTGATTGTTGAGTGTTTCCTGGTTATAAATGCCCCTATTTCCGCAATTCCTGTTTGAATTTGCTTTAAGGGGCTACGTAGAAACAAGTTAAGTATGGTGTATTAGTTTCAAAATATAGTCTATTGAAGCCATTTTAACTCTAACATTTATAGTGCTATTAATCCTGTAAGTCTTGAGTGCCTGGGTGGCTCAGTGGGTTAGGCCTCTGCCTTCGGCTCAGGTCATGATCTCAGGGTCTGGGATCGAGGCCCACATTGGGCTCTCTGCTCAGTAGGGAGCCCTCCCCCCGCCCCCCGCCTGCCTTTCTGCCTACTTGTGATCTCTGGCAAATAAATAAAATTTTAAAATATATATATTAAAAAAAAGATACTTGAAAAATAAAATCCTGTAAGTCTTAGCCATCATGTAAGTGAAACTAATTCTTGTTTCCTTGGACACACCATGAAATCCACTGACTTCTAATATAGGAACGTCTTCCTTTCTGTGTACAGGTGACAGAAATGACACTTCTTTTTTTTTGAAGATTTTATTTTTTTGTTAGAGCATGAGAAAGAGATCATGAGGGACACCTTGGTGGCTCAGGGGGGTAAGCCTCTGCTTTCAGCTCAGGTCATGGTGTCGGGGTCCTGGGATCTAGCCCCACATTGGGCTCTCTGCTTGGCGGGGAGCCTGCTTCCCCCTCTCTCTCTGCCTGCCTCTCTGCCTACTTGTGGTCTCTCTTTGTGTCAAATAGATAAAATCTTCAGGAAAAAAAAAAAAGGAAGGAGATCACAAGAAGGGGGGAGGAATAGAGGGAGAATCAGACTCCCTGCTGAGGAGGAAGTCTAATGTGGGACTCTATCCCATGCCCCCAGGATTATGATTTGAGCCAAAAGCAGATGCTTAACTGACTGAGCCCCCCAGGCGCCTGCAGAGGTGGCACATCTGAGGCTATGTTGGCAAAAAGGATGGCAGGATGATCCCAGATACACTGAAGGCAGCTAGACAAAATAACAAAATGAGGAAACCCAAAACATTATTTTCCTTTGATCAGGTTAGTATCAGAATGGCATTTTGGGTTTCTCTTTTTGGTTGCTGAGGGAGAGTTGGCTTGATTTATAGACCAAGTTTTTCACTCAAAGACTGGTTTTCACTCAAAGCAAGTATGGAACAAAAGAAATGTGTATCTCCCTTAGAGTTTCTAAGAACAGGAATATTAAAATGAGAATAACCATGTTTGGATGATTCATCTACATCTTTGTGTGAATTTACTATGATGTGATTTCCTCTTAACCTAGCAGTTTTTCTTTTGGAATGCTTAACTACAGATTATATTCCAGGTTTTTTTTTTTCTCTTAAAGATTTTTCACATGTTGGTTTTGATTTTAATTATAGATTGCTCCAGTTGTGTCAGCGAACTATGGCCCTTCCAGTAGGACGAGGAATGTTTACCTTATTTTCATACCATCCTGTTCCAACGGAACCACTGCCTATACCCAAATTGAATTTGACTGGTATGTTAAATTCTGGGCTCAGTGAGAAAGGAAAATGGTTAAGTATATTTTTAGTGGAGTTATTGAATTATTTTAGTTAAAACCAAAGGAATGGTCTTTCTATCCCCACTGATTTAAGATATCAACCACTCTAGCGGATAGGAAATTAGACTAACCACTGTGGAAAGTCGCATGCAGCCCATTACTAAATATGCTTTTAATGAGACTGTTCCATGATACAAAAAGACACTTGGGAAGGTTTAGAAAGATGATATTGATGATAGTGAGATTACTGGACTTTAAATAATCTTAAAGTATAATATATAAAAACGTTGTATCTTAATGTGTCTTGTTATATCTTATTACGAGTATATGATCCTTGTACAAAAACAAAAAGATAATAAGCAGAAAGAAACAATGCTCATGTATAGTATAGTATAGTATAGTAGTCCCACTTGGTAATGTTAACGTTTTAGTATATATGGTTCCCAATTTTTATTCTTCTAGTTTATAATTTTACATATTTTTAATTATCAGAAAATTTAACTCTGTTTTAGAAATTGTTTTCAGATTTAGAGTAAGCACCCTTTCATATCTAGCATACATAGGTATATAATTATATTGTGTATATATGTAGGTAGGTAGGTATTATGTACAGATATTTTTAATCAACTTCATTTTTATTTTTACTGGTGGAATATAGTTTAGGTAAACAACGTGATTTTGTTGGAAATTACCATTTTTTTGCTATTATAAATATGCTGTCAGGTTATAGTCATTTATTTATATTAATTGCTTTAGAGGTCGAACTCCCAGCGCAGCAAGATTTTAAGGTTTTGATATAATGTATTGTCAAATTACCTTTCTGATTGGTTGTGTGAATTTTTACTTCTATAAGATATAAGTGTCTTCCTTTCCTAATGTTGATTACAGTGGGTTTTATAGTGCATGTTCACCTGATGCTGGTAAGAATGTGTTCTAAAGGTGACAGTTGTGTACAGTTGAAATTATCATTGAAAATTCCTAAAGGTATAGTATGTGTGGTTTTATGAGACCTGTATGAGATGTATTTATGATACACATAGTAATGTATAGTGTAATAATATATACCAATAGAATTCTACAGTGTTTTAAGTTGCATAATTTAAAAAAACCAGGGTCCCATTCACATATGTGGAGAGCTCATACTTTCAGTAACATATGGAAAATGAGATCAGCTGAATGAAGAATACATTTTCATCTCCAATATTATACCTATTGTGGAGCCCTGATCTTATTTAGAGACATAGCAAGCAGAATTACCTTCAATATTTGTATTGTCTTCTCTCTTAGAGAAGGAGCTGTATGGCAAAATCTGAATAATTACTGAATCTTAGTGGAGACTGGGCGATATAGGTATTCCTTCTGTTAGTCTTTCAGCTGTTTGAAGTTTCCATATAAAGAATTTGAGTTAAAAACAAAAGAATCTCATGTAAAACTGGCAAATGTTAAAATGTATTAAATCTGGGCAGTAATGCTAGGGTGGGTATTAAAAACATAAATACATGAGTCATCTTTTTTTCCCCCTGCATACATTTAGTTAAATTTGCATGTTTAGAATGTGTTTCTGACATTAGTCCGAACTTTTATTCTTTTAGCCATTCTGGTACCCCCCCCAACATTCTTTTTTTTTTTTTAAAGATTTTATTTATTTATTTGACAGAGATCACAAATAGGCAGAGAGGCAGGCAGAGAGAGAGGAAGGGAAGCAGGCTCCCTGGTGAGCAGAGAGCCTGATGCGGGGCTCGATCCCAGGACCCTGGGATCATGACCTGAGCCGAAGGCAGAGGCTTTAACCCACTGAGCCACCCAGGCGCCCCACCAACATTCTTAAAATACATTCAAGATACGTTCTTAAAATCGCTTCTTAATCACACTGATATCAGTACCTTTGTATGTCATTATTCTTATTGAAGAAAATTTGGTTTACCCTTTGCCTGTCATTTTTTCTTGTGTGTAAATACTCTGGTGAATATGATGAATTCTTTTAGAAAGTTCATTTGTTTTTTCATTATTAATCTTTCTGCCTTTTGAGAAGGTGAAAGTATACCTCATGAGCTTGTCGCCCATTGTGGCATTGTCATACACCAGTATTTGAGTTAGCTCTTAGGTACACAAAGCAAATGGTAAAAACAAATATATTTCACTTTGTATGTTTGTGTATACATACTCCAATTAAGACATTGTGCTTCTAAAATTTATTTTACATAACTTCAGAACTCCTTTAAAACCATATTTTCAAACTTGTAGTGAACTGTGTAATTTTATGCAGTATTTAGAATAGTTATTTTAAATATTCATCTAAGACCTGACCTAATTAATACAGAACATTAAAGATATAAAAAGCATTCAGCATTTGCATGTACACAGTGGAGATCCAAAAGAGAACCAGAAGACTCAAGGAAAGGAATTCAAAGAGAGTTTAGAAACATTATGAACATTTAATTTACAGTATTCTTACATAAGTTGACCATAAAATTTAATTTAGCAAATACTCTTTATGAAGTTCACTGGATAACTCAGGTCTATAAAATGATACTTTTTATAGTACTATCTGAATGCAATTTGGCATTTTTAACAGGGACATGTAATTAGAAACATAGAGACAAACATATATAGTAAGAGAACAAATTTATAAAGGTCCTTGTCTCTTTTTACGATGTATTTAATGTTCAGAGAAAAATAAAGGCTGACATGTTTGAAAGTAACATCATTGTCATCAATCACAGGTTGAAATTTATTATTCATATAGCTTGACTGTGATGTTAGCCTTCATTTTATTTTTTAATAAGCTTACTTCTGTCAAATTTGAAGTAGTGGGTATCCTAATCAGATCTGTATAAAGTTAAATTGGTATCCATTTTCATAACCTCCTGTATTTTAGAAAAAGGATAATGGATTATTTTATTTTTAAACTTTTTTTATTTAAAAATTTTATTTGAGTATAGTTGACTTACAGTGGTAGATTAGTTTCAGCATAGTAATTCAGTAACTCTGTATGTTATGCTCACCACAAGTATAGCTACCATCTGTTACCATGCAGTGTTTTTATAATATCATTGACTGTATTCCCAATGTGGTATGCTTTATTTCTATGATTTATTTGTTCCATAACCGGAAGTCTAAATCTCCTATTCTCCTTCACTCATTTTGCCCATCGTCCTACTCTCCTTCTTTCTGTTGATCATCTGTTTATTCTCTGTATCTATAGTCCTGATTCTGCTCTTTGTTTACTCATTTCTTTTGTTTTTTAGAGTCCACATATAAGTGAGGTCATGTGGTATTTTTCTTTTTCCATCTGATTTATTTCATTTAGCATAATATCCTCTAGGTTCATCCATGTTGCAAATGGGAAGATCTCATCATTTTTAGTGACTGAGTAATATTGCTGTGTGTGTGTGTATACGTACGTACACTACATCTTCTTTGTTCGTCTATTGATGGTAGATGTTTGGCCTGCTTTCATATCTTGGCTATTGTAAATAATGCTACAGTGAGCATAGAGTGAATATATCCTTTCAAATTAATGCTTTTGTTTTTGGATAGTAAATACCCAGTAGTGGGATTATTGGGTCAAATGGTATTTCTGTTGTTAAATTTTTGAGGAACCTCAAAATACTGTTTTCTTCAGTGGCTATACCAGTATACATTCTCACCAACAGTGCATAAGGGTTTCTTTTTTTCCCCACATTCTCACTAACATTAGTTAATTCTTGTCTTTCATTCTAGCCATTCTGGCAGGTATAAGGTGATATTTCATTGTGGTTTTGATTTGCATTTCCCTGATGATGAGTGATGGTGAGCATCCTCTCATATCTGTTAGCCATCCTATGTCTTCTTTGGAAAATTGTCTATTCAGATCCTCTGCCCATTTTTAATTAGTTTTTTTTTTTTCTGATGTTGAGTCATTGTAAATTCTTTATATATTTTGGATATTAACCCCTTATTGGATATATGATTTTCAAATATCTTCTCCCATTCAGTAGGTTTCCTTTTTGTTTTATTGATGGTTTCCTTTGGTTTTGTAAAAGCATTTTATTTTGATGTAGTCCCAATAGTTTATTTTTGCTTTTGTTTCCCTTGATTTAGGAGACATATATAGAAAAATGTTGCTTTGGCCTCTGACAAAGAAATTACTGCCTGTGTTCTCTTCTAGGAGTTTTTTGGTTTCAGTTCTCACATGTAGGTCTTTAATCTGTTTGGAGTTTATTTTTGTATATGGTGTAAGAAAGTGGCCCAGTTTCAGATGATGAATTATTTTAAATACGTTTTTTTTTACCTTGCATCGAATTTGATATACAAGTTAAAGTTTAAGTACTCATAATAACTAATGTCATTCCAGATATTATGGGGTTAAGGGTTTTAAATGTAGAAAAGGTAATCACTGTTCTCAAAAATCTAAATGGAGCAATTTTGGATTTATGAATTAGTCTCTCAATTTTAAATTCATTTGATTGAATAGGACGGGCCCCTCCTCGGAACACAACAGTAGACCTTAACAGTGGAAACATCGACGTGCCTCCCAACATGACAAGCTGGGCCAGCTTCCATAATGGTGTGGCTGCTGGCCTGAAGATAGCTCCCGCCTCCCAGATCGACTCAGCTTGGATTGTTTACAATAAGCCCAAACACGCAGAGTTAGCCAATGAATATGCCGGCTTTCTCATGGCCCTGGGTCTGAATGGGCACCTTACCAAGCTGGCTACTCTCAATATCCATGACTACTTAACCAAGGTGAGACTCCCAGCACCTGGCAGTGTGCCTCATCCAGGCCCCTGCAGTAGCTCCTAATTGTTCTCTTTGCTCTTCCTTCTTCATTCTTGTACCTCTCAGTCCATTCTTCTCATAGCAGGGGAGTCATTTTTCTGAAGTGTCGATTAGCATGTATCACTTCCCTGGTCAAAACTGTTTAAAGACCTTTCATTGCTCTTGATGTACATTCTGGGAGCCTATGTGATCCCCCTCACTTATCCAGCCTTACTTTGTACCACTCATCCCCTTGCTCTCCACACTCCAGCCACAGGGACTGGCCCTTTTAACTCCTTGGCAAACCAAATTCTCTCACTTCAGAGTTTGGCAAACAAACTCTTTCTCTTGGCATAGACTCTTCACTTATATGCCGTAAAAATACACTTAGAGTATACAGTTCTGTGGTTCTAGTGTGTTCAAAGAGTTGTGCATCCATTCCTGCTGTTAGTTTTGGCAAGTTCATCAGTCTATAAAGGACCCCCATAGCAGTAGCAGCCACCCTCCATTCCCTTTCCCTCCAGCCCCTGGCTACCACGGATCTACTATTTGTCTCTGGATTTGCTGATTCTGGGCCTTCCATTTAAATGGAATCCTATAGTAGGTGGTCTTTTATGGCTGGCTTCTTTCTGTTATAATGTTTTCATGGTTTGTTCATGTTGTATCATATATCAGCACTTAATGTCTTTTTTTGCTGACTAGATAATTCCATTTTGTGAATAGACTGTGTTTATCCATTTATCAGTTGGTGGGTAGTTGGGTTATTTCTACTTTTTAACTGTTACGAATAGTGCTGCTGTCAACATGTACATGTTTTTGTGTGGACATATGTTCTCATTTCTCTTGGGTTTATTCCTAGGTGTGGAATTGCTGGGTCATATGGTAACTCTTTGTTTAAATTTCTGAGGAACTACCAAACTGTTTCCAGAGTGGCTGGAACCTTTTTACAGTCCCACCAGCAATACATAAGGATTCTAGTTTCTCCACATTCTTGCCAACATTTGTCTGTCTTTTTAATTATTGTCATCCTAGTAGATGTGAAGTAGCATCTTATGATTTTGGTTTGCATTTCCCTGATGGCTGATGATTTGAGCATCTTTCATGAGCTCATAGGACATTTTTAAGTCTTCTTTGGAGAAATGTCTATTCAGATCCTATGTTTATTTTAAAGTTGAGTTATCTTACTGAATTGTATTCTCTATATAATCTGGATACTAAGGCCATTAACAGATAAAGGATTTGCAAAAATTTCTCCCATTCTTTGGGTTGTCTTTCACTTTCTGATGGTATCTTCAAAGCACACAGGTTTTTAATTTAATGAAGTCCAGTTTGTCTATTTTTTTCTTTAATTGCTGTGCTTTGGCATCATATCTCATTGCCAAACCTGTGGTCCTAACCCATTAACACTTATGTTTTCTTCCCGGAATTTTACAGTTTTAGCTCTTACGTTTAGTTCTGTGGTCCACTTAGAGTTAATTTTTGGGAAGGATGTAAGGAAGGTGTCCAGCTTTATTCTTTTACATGTGGTCTGCAATTATCACAGCACCATTTTCTGAAAAGACTGTTTGGTTCCCACTGAATTGTCTTGGTACCCTGTGGTCACTTGACCATTACTGTGAGGGTTTATTTCTGGATCACATCAGAACCTTTTACATGTTGTTCTCTCACCTGACCTCATTTTCTCTTATTTTCTAAAGCTGCGTACCTCCCTTTCTACCACTTTTCCTGGTTAATTTGTATTAATCCTTCAGGTCCTGTTGTAAGTTTTACTTCTTTAAATATTCCTAATAATTCTTCAGCTCCTCCTAATCGAAATTAGGCTTTCAAGAAACACTACTTCATATTACTTTGTACTTTTTCAACATACTGCTTTTTAATAATGTATTTATTTTTATATTTTTACTTCAATGCTTTTCCCCCCATTAGGGCGCTTGCCTCATGAGAGTAAAGACTATGTTTCTTTAGTTTGTTGTTGTATTCTTGGTACTTCTCACTGTACTTGTTAATAAAAGTACTTACTGAAAGTCTGGTGGGCCTTAACTTTATTCAAGACTCATATTTGTTTTGGTAGTGACTTATATTTTATTTTACTTTCTACCGTAGGGTCATGAAATGACAAGCATTGGACTGCTCCTTGGTGTTTCTGCTGCTAAACTAGGCACCATGGATATGTCAATTACTCGGCTTCTTAGTATTCACATTCCTGCCCTCTTACCCCCAACGTCCACAGAGCTTGATGTTCCTCACAATGTCCAAGTGGCAGCAGTGGTTGGCATTGGCCTCGTGTATCAAGGGACAGCTCACAGGCATACTGCGGAAGTCCTGTTGGCTGAAATAGGTATGGCATTAACAGTGCTCTGTCTTCATAAGCATATACTGCTCTCTCCACAGGAATCCAAGTAAAAACGATAGTAAAATTATAAAAGTTAAGGAAAAATAATAGCTTTTATTAGAATATTCTGATTCTAATTTGACAAAATAGTATAAGTAATATTTTCCAAGGCTGATACTAGTGTGCAGGTTATTTATCTGGATGTTTATTTGGTCAGCCTGTTGTTGAGCTCTAGAGAGCCTATTTAGTGAGCTAACCTGTGTTCTTAATCACTAGTGAGAGGCTGTTTAGGGTGCTTTGTCCTTGCTAGGCAATGTCTGGCAGTGATCTGCACTTGAAATGTGAAGTTGATTACTTTGATCCCTAGAAACAGTGTTCTTTATGTTAGACAAATTCTTACTTTTAGGAGAATGGAAGTGATTGACTCTTGCTTTTCCTCCTTTCCATGCTGGCGGTTATGTTGTTAATGAAATGCATTTGCTCTGTCTGTAATTGAGACTAAACCTTTTGGAAATGTGTCTTATGTATTATTATCTTTTTCTGACAAGTGGAAATACTGTTGGCCTTACTAATATATTCCCTAATTTAGATACATAGTTCCACGTCTTGTTCTATATTCAGGATCTTTTCTACATATATTTCAGGATATATTGTTGAAGATATATTTTCTCTGGGATTCTGTTAGTTAGCTATTGTCTCAATAATGCTACCTAACAAACAACCACAAAATTGGCCCAGCATCTCAGCTTTAGGCCATAGATCTAAACGTGGGTGTGCTGCTCTGACTCCTGCTCCAGATGACTTATTCTGGGGCCCAGGCTAGAGGATGTGCTTGTTTTATGGTGATAACAGAGGGCCAAGAGGGAGAACCAAATAATGGAAGCATATTTCAGGCCTTTGCTTACATTGTGCCAGCTGAGATCCCTGGTTAAAGCTAGTCACGTGTTAAGTCAACCATCAGGCTCTGTCAAGAGTATGGATGTGTACATATGAGCACTGTAGGGCAGTGAAATATTTCAACAATCTACTACAGTGATGAAACAAATTATTTATAAAACTGACATTTTTCTGTTACCAAAATACGTAATAGCATAAGTTGGTCTGAGAAACATTTATTCAGAAGATACTCAAGAGTAGCTTTTTTTATTTTTCATTTTTTAAAGATTATTTATTTATTTATTTGACAGACAGAGATCACAAGTAGGCAGAGAGGCAGGCAGAGAGAGAGGAAGGGAAGTAGGGTCCCCGCCGAGCAGAGAGCCCAATGCAGTGCTCGATCCCAGGATACTGGGATCATGACCTTAGCCGAAGACAGAGGCTTTAACCACTGAGCCACCCAGGCGCCCCAAGAGTGGCTTTTATTTTTATTTATTTATTTATTTTTTTTTAAATTTTATTTATTTATTCGACAGAGAGAGAGAGAGAGAGAGAGAGATATCACAAGTAGGCAGAGAGGCAGGCAGAGAGAGGAGGAAGCAGGCTCACTGCTGAGCAGAGAGCCCGATGCGGGGCTCGATCCCAGGACCCTGAGATCATGACCTGAGCCGAAGGCAGAGGCTTAACCCACTGAGCCACCCAGGTGCCCCCAAGAGTGGCTTTTAAAGCTTGTTCATCTGCAAGGTGAATCAAAGCACACCTCTTTCACGTGGTATATAGAAGATTTCATCTAGATTCATATGCATATGCTCTTTTATATAATTATAGTCAGATATACATACTATTTTATATTGCCCTTTATATATATCATTGTCATAAATGTTTTTTAAAATTAATTTCATATTGTGTAATCTCATTGAATTGGTGTTCTGTAAATTGCCTATTTTCTGATTTTCAGGACTTTTTAGTTTATTTCTAATTCTTTGCTGTTATATATAAATACTGCTTTTGTATAATATTGGTTACTTTTGTATAATATTTCTTTTTTTTTTTTAATTACTTTTTTCTTGTGGGTAAAATCCCAGGAGTGTGAAATTTGTTTTGGACAGAGGGGTCTTTATGTATAATACATTTTGCTGTCCTAAAGGGTAGAATTAGAATCAGAAGGTGCTTTTTAAAAAAAATGAACTAAGTGTCTGAAAACATAATATTTAGCTTAAAAACTTAGAGTCTTTCCTGTCCATTATTAGTATTTGAACAGTGAATTGGAAATAGTAAAATAAAAACAAAATGCAAGAGATTAAAAATTAAAACATTTTTAAGTGCTCTTCTTTTAAAAAATTTTTCTATTTCTTGATAATTTTTTTCCCCTAGAGCATCAGTTTTACTTTAAGAATGGAGAACAGGGCGCCTGGGTGGCTCAGTGGGTTAAGCCGCTGCCTTCGGCTCAGGTCATGATCTCAGGTTCCTGGGATCGAGTCCCGCATCGGGCTCTCTGCTCAGCAGGGAGCCTGCTTCCCTCTCTCTCTCTCTCTCTCTGCCTGCCTCTCTGTCTACTTGTGATCTCCCTCTGTCAAATAAATAAATAAAATCTTTAAAGAAAAAAAAAAAAGAATGGAGAACATGTGAACACATCCTTTTTATACTAAACCATTTAAAATGTTTAAAAATAAAACAGATTTTTATATTTTAAGACAAAACAACAAAACAAGAAATACCTTACATGTAAAGATATATATTTATATGAGATCTCACAGACTCCCTGGTGTATCAGTTGACTTTTTCTTTTATTGAGACAACTTTTAGAAATACTGTATTAAATCATTATCTTCTATTCTCAGTTTTTCTCATATGTATATACTTGGAAGTGGTGAAGTAGTTTTGTTTTTTTTTCTTTAATGAACCCAAGGTTTCATAGTGTATAAAAGTCACTGCTTTCAAATTGATACATTAAAAGACCCATCTTGAGCTTTACATTGTAGTAAACCAACAGTTGTGCATATCATCTGTGATAATGTCATATCTTTCTGAGTGGGGTTATATTGAATCCATGGTTCTTATGCAACTTACTAGAAAGCTAATTCTAAAACTTACGATAGAATTTTAAGAGGCCAGGAGGCCAGCTTGAACTGTGATATTTTCTATTTTATAGGACGGCCCCCTGGTCCTGAAATGGAATACTGCACTGACAGGGAGTCTTACTCTTTAGCTGCTGGTCTGGCCTTGGGCATGGTTTGCTTGGGGGTAAGCATTCTCTGTGCCTTCACATGCTTCATTTATGATGTCTGCATGTTGAGACAAATGATCTTGACACTTAACTCTAAATACCACTCTGCCTTACTGTGACTTAACCTGATTCTCAGCTCTTTTTTCTTTTTTTCTTTATGGATATTTTTCAAAGTGCTAGATTTGGAAATGTAGAGAATTTGAAGTGAAGAGTGGGGATTTAAGGTTTTTATTCCCCTGGCTTAGATGTCAGTGTTCATGAATGAACCAAGGGAATGAACTATCTTGAAGAATTGAAGACATAAGATGAGTGATAGCCCCCTCAGACAGAAAAAAGAAAATTATATATGATCAGGAGCTCTAAGTGTCTATAGTAGTTGCTAGAGATAAACCATGTCCTTTTGACATCTTGGTATTCACTGGGATCTCATTATGTTGTCACCATAGTATTTGCTTTGTGACGGAATGCAGTATGACTTTGTTCCATCTTTAAACACATCCATGAGACATAGTGTAGAATTATCGGAAATGTTTGATCGAATTGACTATGTCACCTGAAATGTGGGTTCTTAAGAACCACCAATACCGTATTATACTGAAACTAAATTATAAAAAGAAAGTTCAAAATAACATGGAGGACATGGGGAGATGGAGAGGAGAAGGGAGTTGAGGGAAATTGGAAGGGGAGGTGAACCATGAGAGACTTGGACTCTGAAAAACAACCTGAGGGTCTTGAAGGGGTAGGGGGTGGGAGGTTGGGGGAACAAGGTAGTGGGTCTTAGGGAGGGCACGTAGTGCATGGAGCACTGGGTGTGGTGCAAAAACAATGAATACTGTTACGCTCAAAAAAAAAAGTAAAGAAAAAAAGAAAGTTCACTGTCTGTTAGGTTTTTGATTCTTCACATTTGACACATGAACTAAAGAAGCAGATGGTATAATGGAAAAGCAGCATACTGGGAACTGGGATCTTGATTTGGTTCTGACCAGTGAGTCATGTCCTTTAACTATAGTATCGTCTAGTGGTTAAGCAACTCCATGGGTTGTTTTATATCCTTGTTTATATCCACCCCTGCCGGGTACTAGCTCTGTAACCTTGGGCTTTATGTGTGCCTCACTTTCCTCATCTGTAAAATAGTAGCCATTTGGTAGAATTGTCATATTAAGTAAGTTAATCCATGTTAAACACACAGAATAGTACCTGAAACAGTGTTCAATAAGTTAATTATTATACTTATTATTGCTGAAATAGTTTGTAGGTATAATAATGAAAGAACTCAGATGTTCAAAGTTCAAGTTTCATTTACATACCTCATATATTCTTTTATTATTAGTATAATTAACTGTATTTTGAAGCCTTTATTTTGGGATATGAAAGTATTAAACGTATAAGTTTGTCATTTTTTTTTTTAAAGATTTTTTTATTTCAGAGGGAGAGAAAGCATGTGCACTAGCACGTTCAGGGGGAGGGACAAAGGGAGAGGGAAAAAGAGAATCTCCAGCAGACTCCATGCTGAGTGAGCATGGAGCCCAACCTGGGGCTTGATCTCACAACTCTGAGATCATGACCTGAGCCAAAATCAAGAGTCGAACGCTCAGCCTACTGAGCCACCCAGGCATCCCGAAGTATAGTAATTCTTAATGTGAATAATTAAGAGCTTGTTTGAATGTTAAGTCTTGAGTAATAGTTACTTTAATTTAAAAAACCCAAAATACCTTGTTTGAAGTTAGTTCATTCTTTTATTTGCCATGGGTGTGTGTTATGAGTCTTATTCCATAAGATTTCCTTTCATATGTTTGTTATCTCATTTTCCAGCATGGCAGTAATTTGATAGGTATGTCTGATCTCAATGTGCCTGAGCAGCTTTATCAGTACATGGTTGGAGGTCATAGGCGCTTTCAAGCAGGAATGCACAGGGAGAAGCATAAATCTCCAAGTTATCAAATCAAAGTAAGTTCAAAATAAAGCAACAGATCAAAATTCTGAAAGCTAAGAAGTTAATTTGAAAATAGTAATTTTCTTACCAACATTTGTAGATCTGTTAATTTTAAGCATAGGCTAGTATGCAGAAGAATTTGTAATAATTCGGAACTTTTTTACATAAATAAACTTTTTTTTTTTGATAGGAAGGAGATACCATAAACGTGGATGTAACTTGTCCAGGTGCCACTCTTGCTTTGGCCATGATCTACTTAAAAACCAATAACAGGTATCACATTCCCCCACTTCACCCCTTGCTATGATAGTGTGACTTCTTTTATGACGTCAGTAGTAAAACTAAATTATTTAATGTATTTATTTTCCTTGTACTAGATTAACTTGATTTTGATTCTCTCCAGTACTCAAGTTCCACAGATTTTTATCTAGAAACCATGTATTTTGCTATTTTAATCTTTGATAATATAGTTGCCAATTTTTATTGATTTTTGTTTTGTAGTTGATGTCACAACTAGAAAATACCCAAAGTCCTCTTCATTAATTATGCATGTTATTTGAGGATTGGTTAAACCAGAATCACTTAGCATTATTCTATTCTTGGTTACCATGTATAAAAATGATTTCTATTTAGTTCAAGAACTTGCCTAATAATCATACCAGCTTCCTTCCCAACTCCCAGTAATTAGGGCTGGACACATAAAAGTAGACTTTTGGGATTTATTTTTTTATTTTATTTAGAAGAGTAAGTTAGGTAGGAGACATTAAACTATGTTTTATATTTTAAGTCTTTTAAGTTAAAAAATGTTCTGAGATGCAAGAATTTTTTCAGCATTGTGAATTTCCCATGTTAGAAAAAGTAAATGTATGTAAAATTAACAAAGTGGTTAAAAACAGGTATTTATTCATCTATTTTGGTGACTATGTATGTTAGTGCTTTCTTGGTAATGGAGATATTTCAGTGAACAACAAAAAAAAACCCTAAAAATACCTGTTTTCATAAAGCATATGTTGTCATAGGACAGGCATTCATCCATGACAAATGCTGTATTAGAGGGTATGAAGTACTATGAAAAGCAAATATGGTAATGGATGGAGTGGGGGTTTCTCGAGTGTCTTGGGGTTCCTCATTTTTTTGTTCTCTAGTTGAGCAATAATGCCTCCTGATGCCCTCCACCACAGATCGATTGCAGATTGGCTTCGTGCTCCTGATACCATGTATCTGCTGGACTTTGTGAAGCCAGAATTCCTCTTGCTTCGGGTATGGCACTTCATCACTTTTTATTTCTGCTAACATGAGGAGTCTATCTGTGCTTCTCAAGTTTAGCTCGTGAATATAAATGTTTCCGCAGGGGAGCCTTTTGCTATTAATCCATCATCTATATGTAATTGGTAGTAATCTTTTGAAATTTCCCAAAGTAACTTGTAGGATTGCCAGGAAACACAACCATATTGCTATATAATACTAGGAGTTAATATTTCAACTTCTTACTTTAGTCAACAAGCAGTAAGTGCCTGGGGCTGCTTTATTTTATGTCCTTTCATTATTAAGGATGCAGCATTACTATTTAGGGTATAATTAGTGACAGTAACTATTTGACATAATTGCCTACATTTTCCCCTTTTATTCTTTAATGTTTAAACTTGTATGTTTTTAGCCCATGAAAGCTTTTAAGTTATATAGACAGTGCTAAGATTCTCTGTGATTTTTCTTTTATGAAGCGAGTGTTTAAAAATTCTTTAAACTTTGGTAACAGTTAATTCAGTTTAGGGTTTTATGTGTGTTTTAGGTGTGTTAAAATTTAAATCTTCAATTTATTTTAACGAGTTTAGCTTAGGTTGATATTTTGTACCGTATTTTTCAAATTGCCTTCAGTTGGGAACTAATTTTTACATTATTTAATATGATCATTGTTATAAAATCTGTGAACTTTGCCTGCTCTAATTGATTTTATCTGTTACATTTTTAAGACACTCGCTCGATGCCTGATTCTGTGGGATGATATTTTACCAAATTCCAAGTGGGTTGATAGCAATGTTCCTCAGGTGAGTATATATAATAAATATTGTTATATCTTTAATAGCATAAATTATAATTTCTTTTGGGGTTTTACAAAACCCTGTAAAATACTTATTTTTAATAAAGGCAATATTGATAATTATAGTATCTCTTGAAAACATGGGACCTTTCGGTTTAAGATTGTGTGCTGACCAGACCACAGTCTTCTCTTTTGGCCCCAGATCCTGAGAAATTGTAGTATTAAAAATTAAATATACCAAAGTACCCTAAAAAAGTATTTTGACCTTTTTATCCTAATTAAGCTGCCCTCTACCAGGACCTGTCCTCAGTCCAGAAGCCATGAAAGAGTAAACTTACCCAGTGGTTTTCCTGTCTTCCAAGTGTCACCTCTCCTCTAGAAACTGCTTGCTTTTGTTTGATCTCTAGTGCATTTAGGTCAAGGATTGGGGAACCAAGGCCCACCTATTTTTATAAGTAAAGTTTTTTCAGAACACAGCCATGTCATTCATTTACTTATTACATATAGCTGCTTTTGTGTTAAAACAGCAGAAATCAGGAGTTGCTTTAGATACTATATTATCAACAGCCCAGAAATGTTTACTCTTTGGCCCTTTAAGGAAAGGTTTGCTGACCCCTGCCATAATAGTTAATTTTTATAATAGTTAATTTTTATATTTTGCCTAGAGTTTATACTTGTTTCCTTTTTTTTCTTTTTTTAAAGATTTTATTTATTTGACAGACAGAGATCACAAGTACGCAGAGAGGCAGACAGAGAGGGGGGGAAGCAGGCTCCCTGCTGAGCGGAGAGCCCAATGTGGGCCTCGATCCCAGGATGCTGAGATCCTGACCTGAGCCAAAGGCAGTGGCTTAACCCACTGAGCCACCCTTGCACCCCTATACTTATTTTCTTTTTCTTTTTTTAATTTTATTTTAAGGATTTTTATTTATTTATTTGACAGAGAGAGAGAGATCGCAGGCAGAGAGGCAGGCAGGGAGAGGGGGAAGCAGGCTCCCTGCTGAGCAGAGAGCCTGATGCGGGGCTAGGTCCCAGGACCCTGAGATCATGACCTGAGCCGAAGGCAGAGGCTTAACCCACTGAGCCACCCGGGCGCCCACCCATACTTGTTTTCTGCAAGAGAGTCAGTCTGATAGTTTATTCATCCATTACCTAAACTCCTAGATTTATTTCTATTTGTTTGATACTTCCAGTTTGTTAGTGAGGAACAGGTGAGGAAGAGTTGTTTTAATTGACTCAGCCATTTGTCAACCAAAATTTTGACTCCTAGCACATCTGAATATCAGAGATGTCAGTTCTTTCTGAAAGTGCCATTTAAAATCTATATTGTAGGATAAAATTAAACTTTTTTCCCCATTCCTTCTTTTAGTGCATATTTGTTGATCTTCTTTAAATGAACTCTATAAATGTTAAACTCTAGGCTACATTTAACATGGATCTGACATGTGGACTGTCCTCAAGAAACTCTAATAAATTTACTAAATTTAGTTTACAAAGTTAAAGATACATGCAAAATAACTGTATTCCAGAACAGAAAGTGAAAATCTATGCCAGAGTTCTCTTTTTAACTTTTGTGGAAATGTGGCCCTTGGACTTTGAATACATAGTTAATTTTCTCACATTTCTTTTACTTCAGACTCAATATTTTTAACTTTGGCCTTTTTATATCAGGGATCCTCAAATACATGTTAACAAATTCACAGTTATGTTCATTGATACTCTCTGTCACTCTCCACTTTCTCCTAGTTTTCATCCATTCCTTTCACTGATTCTGTAGCAGGGCCTCTTGTAGGATACAACCTAGTGTCAAAAGAGTATTAAAATCACTTTGTAAATGGCTTTTTTTTTAAAAGATTTTATTTATTTATTTGACAGAGAGAGAGATCACAAGTAGGCAGAGAGGCAGGCAGAGAGAGAGGGGGAAGCAGGCTCCCTGCTGAGAAGAGAGCCTGTTGCAGACCTCGATCCCAGGACCCTGAGAACATGACCCGAGCTAAAGGCAGAGGCTTAACCCACTGAGCCACCCAGGCGCCCCAAACTGCTTTTTTTGTTTGTTTGGACTTAAGGCGCATCTAAAATAACAATAACTACATCTTCATAGCACTTTTTCCTTCATCACAAGCTTTACTCTACAACCTTATGTTATGCTCCTAGGCAGTGCTGTACTGTGAGTTGTTCAGGTATTGCCCTCTGTACATTGGTGGGAACAGTGTGCTCTTTTTGTTATCAGTATGTCTTTGAATCCATAAGACTGTGAACTTCTCAAAGTCAACTGCTGTGTGTGTTCCTTCGTTCCTTCCTAGCAACTAGCCCTTAGTAGCAAGAGCTACTGTGACACTGTTACAGTAGACTCTTAATTGAAAGAAGGCAGACCACAGCACTAGACTAGACTAGAGTCACCCATCTACTCAGAGCTGGGGTAAAACGGAAACTAGCTATTAGGACCTCAGATCTTAAGAGTTTTGCATTGTACTCTCTACGAGACAGAGGAGTTTGGTGGTCTTTTCTTGTTCATTTCCTGTATGCCTTACCTTACCTTTAAAGGACTACATTTCTCCCTTTGATTACTCCTTATATTTTTGATTTTTTTTTTTTTAAAACTTCCGGAGACCATAGGAAAGATGACAAGGACCAGATTGAGGAGGGGTTCTCCCTTTCCTCCCCCAATTATTTACAACCCAAGTTCTTAGTGATGCTTTTTAATGGCTTATGATCAAGTATAGTGTTAGAATACCTAGGTTAATGATGATGATGATGATGATGATGATAATGATAGCAGCTAACACTTAAGACTTAGGCATTAATTTTAAGAGCTTTGAGTAGATTGAGTCTTCTAATTCTCAAAGGAACTTAGAAGGTAGGCACTTAAATTGTGCTCATTTTACAGACAAGAGCAGTCAAGAAAATTGCTCATGGTCACAGAGCTAGTGTGGGCCCTGCTGAACCTACGCCTTAAACTCCAGTTTTAAAGACAAAAGGAGCTTATAAATGCCTGCTGTGAAAATAGAAATACTCCATTCCTATATGATATGATAGACACTTTATATAAATGTTATAATTAGGTTATCTGTGTATATATAAATTACGTTATAGCAGTTTTTTAGAATGTCACTCAATTTCTGAGTAAGTAACATACAAAATTAAAAATTAAGTCTGAAGAGGAAGGAAGATGGAAGTAGTTATCAGCCTATATTACACAGCCAGCATAATTGCTTACCTCATTGAGATTATCAGAGAGAAAAGGTATTTCAAGTTTTTTGATTTGGTGATGTTCAGTACATAAAAAGATTGTATCAAGGGCACATGGGGTGGCTTACTTGGTTAAGCGACTGCCTTTGGCTCAGGTCATGATCCTCGAGTCCCAGAATTGAGTCCCGCTTCAGGCTCCCTGCTCAGCAGGGAGTCTCCTTCTCCCTCTGACCCTCCACCCTCTTGTGCTCTCTCACTCTCTCTCTCTCAAATAAATAAATAAAATCTTGATTTGTATACTTTTTTTTTTTTTTTAAGATTTTGAGAGAGAGAGAGAGGGAGCACAAGTTGTGGGGAGAGGTAGTGGGAGAAGCAGACTTCCCTCAGAGCAGGGAGACTCATATGGGGCTTGATCCCAGGACCCTGGGACCATGGCCTGGGCTGAAGGCAGACGCTTAACCGACTGAGCCACCTAGGTGCCCCTAAATAAAATCTTTAAAAAAAAAAAAAAAAAGATTGTATCATTAGTGAGTTTACAGTATTTATTGGTTTATTATAGAAAGCATCCTGAAATGTTACTCTCCTAAATAGTCTTTGAAAAGATTATAAAAATAATTTTCAAAATTTAAAGTTAATTAAATGATTTAATTGAGTAATTTAAATCAAATTTAAATTTGATAAAGTTGTTTACTACTTAAACTATAAGGATGTGTTTCTCAACAGTAGTTAAAGATTAACATATTGATGGTTTAGTTTAGCTTAGGTAATTTAGTAACTAACCTTACTCTGGTAGGCATAAGGCTAGAAATACCTCATGAATAAGAAGTATATATTTCTGATTGATTAGAGTTCTTTCCAGTTGCTTTTCCCTCTCTTCCCACTGTTTTCTCATATCCTTGCTCCAGCCCTATTCTCCAGTCATCTTTGCATTTCACTTCACTGGTGTGAAGTATTACATCAGCCTGTTACTCACTCAGAATACACTTCAGTCCTCCAGTTCGTATGCATTCAGTCCTAATCAGTTATTGTTGGGTCTGTCTTAGATTTGAAATTTTGAAATTGGATTGCATTCAATGTGATTAAAATATATGTTTTTGAATGAAATAGCTTATTTTATGTAATATGACCATGAAAAGCAGTTATGTTTTTCTTTTTTTTTTCTTTTCTTTTTCTTTCTTTCTTTTTTTTTTTTTTTTGGTGAAGGGGCCTGTGGGACAGGGCAGAGGGAGAGGGAGCAAGAATCGGAAGCAGGCTTCACGCCTAGTGCAGACCCCTTTGTGGGGCTTGATATCACAACCCTGAGATCATGACCTGAGCTGAAATCAAGAGTCAGATGGTTAACCATCTGAGCCACCCAGGTGCCCCAAAAAGCACTATGTTATTTTTCAAATCATGTAATATTTGTAACTTGAATATTAATGTCCAGGTATTCTTGCTTTCTTTCTTAACAGATTATAAGAGAAAATAGTATCTCTCTCAGTGAAATTGAACTTCCTTGCTCAGAGGATTTGAATTTGGAAACTTTATCGTAAGTCAGGAAATACGTAAATCAAATGAGCTATTATAGAATCTCTCATAAATAAATAGAAATATACTGTGTGGGAAAAGTACTCCTTGATTTGAGTAATTCTGAATCCCCTGTGTTTCTAACTGTTACTTACCAGATGCTCACAGAATTAATTTTTTCTTTGTTTTTTGTTTAGGTCTCTGAAGTGTAGAGCTTTTGCCCTCAGAAAACAATATCAGAGATTTAGCTTGTACATAGTCCTCATTTATCCTTTTCATTAAAAATATTGGCAGTTATTTATTTTTTTTAAAGATTTTATTTATTTATTTGACAGAGAGAAATCACAAGTAGGCAGAGAGGCAGGCAAAGAGGAGGAAGCAGGCTCCCCGCCGAGCAGAAAGCCCGATGTGGGGCTTGAACCCAGGACCTGGGATCATGACCTGAGCCGAAGGCAGCGGCTTAACCCACTGAGCCACCCAGGCGCCCCTTGGCAGTTATTTTTAAAAATCATCTTCTTTGCTGTGTGTGAAACATGCAGTCAAGAGGCATACTTTGTCAGTAAGGGCTACGTGGTGCTTCTGCTGAAGAAATTCGCTGGTGGAGTAGAGGCACAGTTGAGCATTCCCAGAAGAATGTAAACTAGTTTTGAGAACAGGAATATTTATTATTTTTACCCCCAGAAAATAGTAATAATGAATTTTAAAGCAAAATAATGGTAGTATTAAATTTCTTGTAATCTGTTTTCAGGCAAGCACATGTCTACATCATTGCAGGAGCCTGTTTGTCTCTGGGTTTTCGATTTGCTGGCTCAGAAAACTTATCCGCGTTTAACTGTTTGGTAAGAAGTATCTTAGTTTATTCTCTTTTTTTAAACAAAGTGTTAATAGGCTTCTTTTAACCTCAGATTTTTTTCTTTTGTTTTTCCAGCATAAATTTGCAAAAGATTTTATGACTTATTTGTCTGCACCTAATGCTTCTGTAGTAAGTCTTTTTAATGATCATTCTCCTTGGGAATAAAATTGAACTTGAAAAAATTTATTGGTAACTAAGTTACTTAACTTATGTGTAGTTAAGTATTTCTGCAGTTTGTTGAGTATGGGAGATTTGAAGTTTTGGCTCATCTTTGTATTTGTGGTCTGGGGTATTAATTAGGTGAGAGTATGCTTACCCTTGAAGGATATGCAGGTCTCTAATTCTTGTGATATCAAAAACCATCTTTCATGGGTTGTCATACCCTATGGCAGGGATCTCAGGACTGAATATTGGTAACTGCTTTTTTTTTGGTAACTGCTTTTTTAAAAAGAAAATTAGTCCTTAGTAAAAACGCAATTCCTTTTGAGGCATTGCAACTCTAATAACAGGAGATTATAAGATTTTCCTGATAAAAACCACACAGATTTCTGCAACATTATAATATGAGAAAACTAGAAAATCAAAAAATCTGAAAGTAGTTAGGTGAATTTGATTATGGTGTATCCAGACATTGTTATACAATGGAGCTATCATACTCATGCTGTAAGAATTTTTTATGAGTAAAGATTGGTTACATATAATAGATTTAAAAAGTTAAAAATATGTGTAGTGATATCTCAGTTTAGTTTAAAGAAAAAAAAATTAATAGATACAGGAAAAGTTTTGGGGAAAGGCCAAAATATTTATGGCAGTTTTCTTTGGGTGTTAATATTCCAAGGAATTGTTACTTCCTTTTCGATACTTTATTTTCTGACTTTTCTACGTTGAACTTAAATTTCATAATCAGAGAAAATTTTTGTTTTTACAGATATTTTTAAAGTTGTAAATATTTGTAGTCTCATGATGGCCAATTTAGTTTTGATAATAAATGTAATGCAACAGTTGTAGTATGTCATCTTTTTGCATTTCCAGACAGGTCCTTACAACCTAGAAACCTGCCTGAGTGTGGTGCTTCTGTCTCTTGCCATGGTAATGGCCGGCTCGGGGAACCTAAAGGTTTTGCAGCTTTGTCGCTTCTTACACATGAAAACAGGTGGTGAAATGAACTATGGTTTCCACTTAGCCCATCACATGGCCCTTGGACTTCTCTTTCTGGGAGGAGGAAGGTAAGTGAATATATATTTTTTCTTCAATGAAAAGATCTCATGAATAAGATCTGTAAGAGTGAGTTATTAGTTTTGAAGATACTTGAAAAAAAAATTTTTTTTAAAAGATTTGATTTATTTGACAGAGAGAGAGACACAGTGAGAGAGGGAACAGAAGCAGGGAGAGTGGGAAAGGGAGAAGCAGGCTTTCCTTTGAGCAGGGAGCCTGATGCGGGCCTTGATCATGCGGGCCTGGGATCATGACTTGAACCGAAGGCAGATGCTTAACGACTGAGCTACCCATGTGCCCCAATACTTGAAAAATTTTTGATCCTGACTGGCTGTTAGCATGTTGAGGAGCATTAGTATACTTTAAAAGGGTTTTTTTGTTTGTTTGTTTGTTTGTAGTTTAACCATCAATTTATGTCTTACTTAGTAGAGTTGTCATCCTTGTTCTATATTTGCAGAAGAGTCAGTACTCATTTCTTCAGTGCGTCACCTCTTGTTCCCATTGTTTAGTGACTTTGCCTTTCTACTGAACTCCTCTCTCATAAAGGTTGTGAACACTATCAGTCATCAGGTCCTATGAGAGTTTCTTGGTTTTCCCCTTCTTTGCTCTTTTCAGCATCTGTCATTCCTGACCACCTCATCTTTTTGTAAGACTTCCCCAGAATACCTGTCTCTACCCCTGCTGTGCCTCTCCTGTTAACGATTACTTCACTTCTACCCAGAGATAATCACTATTTAGTCTCCTAACACCTTAGACTGGCTTTGCCTGTTTTTGAAATTCAAGTGGAATCATACACTGTGTGTTATATCATACTTAGAGTGGACCCTTGACCAGTATGGGTTTGAACTGTGTATGTCCACTTACACCTAGTCGTTTTGGTTAAATACAGTACACTGCTGTAAATATATTTTATCTTCCTTATGATTTTTCTAATATTTTATTTTCTGTAGCTTTATTGTAAGAGTACAGATTATAGTATATATGTTCAAAATATGTATGTGTTTATCTACTTTTATCTACTTTCAGTCAACAGTAGGCTGTTAGTTAAGCTTTGGGGAAGTTATAAGTTATTCATGGACTTTTTTGACTATGCAGAGTTGTTGGTACCTCTAACCCTCACATTGTTCAGGGGTCAGCTATACTTCTTTGGCTCAGCCTTTTGAGATTTATCCCTGTTGCATGGAGTAATGTTGTATTCATATTTCTGTGCTGTTGAATTCCATTTTCTGATTATACCACAGTTCTCAATCTACTCTGCTCTTGATGGATGTGTTGTTTCTAGTTTGGGGCTGTTACAAATATTCTTATACATGTCTTTGATTTTGTTATATGTAGGTCTATGCGTGGATCTGTGCATATGTATGTATGTATGCTTAACTTCTGTAGATAATGCCTTCAGTGCTTCAAATACACCCATCAGTATTGTATACCGTTCTAGTTGTTCCCTGTCCTTCCCAACACTAGTTTTATTGGGTAGTCTTTTTGATTTTGCCATCTGGTAGTAGTTGTGGTTTTAATTTCCATTTCTCTGAATAATGATATTTAGCACCTTTTATATTTTTAATGGCTAATTGGAAATCTCCTTTTGTAATACCTAAGTCTCCTGCTACCCATTTTCATTGGCTTAGTTATTTATTTAAAAATCTTATTTGTGGTGGGGCGCCTGGGTGGCTCGGTTAGTTAAGCATCTGGTTTCAGCTCAGGTTGTGGTTCCAGGGTCCTGGGATAGAGCCCCAGATCGGGCTCCCTACTCAAAGGGAGCGTACTTCTCCCTTTCCCTCTGCTTGTGCTCTCTCTCTGTCAGATAAATAAGATCTTAAATTTATTTGTGGTAATATACATGTAACATAAAATTTATTTTCTTAATCATTTCTGAATGTGCAGTAGTAGTAGTTAAGTGTATTCACCAATCACCAGAACTTTTTCACCTTGTGTAACTGAAGTTCTGTCCTGCTTAAACAACAGCTCCTCATTCCCTCCTTCCTCCAGCCCCTGACAGCCTCTGTTCTACTCTCTGTTTCTATTCATCTGACTATTCTGTATGGCTTTATCATTATGATCCTGAACCCTCTGTCACTCTTACGTGTTGTACTTACTTTCTGCTGTGTGGTTCACCTTTTTGGTGTCTTTTGATGAACAGTTGTTAACATTTTTCTTTTATGGTTTGTACTTTTTTGTCCTTTGGATAAAATATTTCCTTACCCCCTCCCCCAAATGAAGATACTCTATTTTCTATAAGTTTCTTAGCTTTTCCATTCACAGTTGGATATAAAATCTACCTGTACTTGATTTTTCTATAAAATTCTTTTTAAAGATTTAATTCATTTATTTGACACACAAGAGAGAGAGACAGACACAGAGAGAGCACAGGCAGGGGGAGCAGCAGAAGGAGAGGGAGAAGCAGGCTCTCCCCTGAGCCGGGAACCTGATGGAGGCTCGATCCCAGGACCCTGAGATCATGATCTGAGTTGAAGGCAGACACTCATGGTGTCTATCCAGGCACCCGTCTATGTGATTTTTTGATAATTGATGCCCTACTATTACTGAAAAATTTATTCTTTCTCCACTGTTCTGCAATACCGTTTTTATTATAAATTAAGTGTCCATATATATACATTTATTTCTGGGCCATTCTGTTCATCTGGTCTATTTTTCCATACTTGCACCAATACCACAGCCTTAGTGCTTGTAGTTCTGTAGTAAGTCTTCATGACAGGGAGAACGAATCTTCCAAACTGGGATTTCTTCTTCAAAAGTGTGTTTTTCTGTTTGAATTTTTATATAAATATTGGAATTTCTTTATTATTTTCCACACTAAATAACCCGAAAAAATATTGACCAGAATTGCATTGAGCCTATATATTGGTTTGGGAGAAATTAAAATCCGTTATACTATTGAGTCTTTCAGTGTATTTCATTTATTTAGCTTTAGTGTGTGTAACCTTGGCCAACTGATACAATTTCTACAAGTCATATAGGTATATTTTCCTCTCTTCTGTAAGACTGAATTAAACATTGGAGCTCACCTTTCTAGAGGTATAAAAGGTAAAGATTGTCAGAAAGGGTGCTTTCCCTTTTAACAGGTTTTATAGAATTTTTCTTTCTCTAATTGTTTAGAATTAAGAATAGTTAAAAAAACTTACTATGAAAATTCTTATTTTATGATTTTTTAAAAAGATTTATTTATTTGACAGAGAGAGAGTACAAGCAAGGGTAGCATCAGGGAGTGGGAGAAGTAGGCTCCTGCTGAGCAGAGAGCCCAATGTGGGGCTTCATCCCAGGACCCTGGGATCATGACCTGAGCCAAAGGCAGACGATTAACTGACTGAGCCACCCGGCGCCTCTTATTTTAGGATTTTTGAAAATTTATTTTCCTTTCAAACTAAACCCCTGCACCTCTTGTTCTCTTATTCATTCTTTTTAATTTTAATTCCAGTGTAGTCTTATTCAATGTTAATCTTTCATTGTTTTACACTGTGACCCTACTTGCTCTGCTTTCATATTGAGTAAATTTTCTCCCACTCTGCTCTGCTTTTCTAATGATTCGTGGTCTTTAAATGGTTATATGTACTTAGTGACAACATTTAGATTTCTCATTGCATAGCCACATCCTGTGTTTAATCTCAAAATTTGTAACAATATCTAATATTATCTTTGGGTTTTGGTTTTGTCAAAATGGTAAAGAGACAAAGGCCTATTTTATGCACATGTGAAAATGGATATATTTCCTTAAATTTTGAAATATCTTCTTCTTAATTCATTAAATATATGTATATATGATAAGTGCTATGTTCTTACTTGATGCCTAAATTATTAAAATGATAAAGACTTGGGGATATATGTGTGTATGTATGCATGTGAATGTATATAATGAAATATATATTGATTATCTGCAACAGTGGTTTTATGTGATGTCCAGTACCATCTTTATTTCAAGATTTTTGTAAAATATTTGTAAGAATAAAACTATTCTTACAAAATCTTGTAAGAAAAACTTTAGAACTTTAGAGTCATCTGCCTGTTGGCCGTGCAGAGTTTGAGCAACGGTAAAATAACATAAGGAAAATCTCAAAAGATTTTATTAAGAGTATGTGACTTTTATAAAAATAAGTTTATCACAGTGATAAGAAAAAAACTGTTTATACTTGGAGTTCTATACATACCTCCTTATTGTCATGTCTTCATTCATGACTTTCAATAAGTGTAATCTTTAGGATTGCATTCATGGTCCTCACTATTGTGATATTTTCAGTTAAAAATCCATGTTTACTGATTCAGGTTTTGAAAGTTATCATCTGTGGAATGTTTCTTCCGCTTTCAATAGTAGATAATCTTAAAATGGCTTTAAGACTCACTGAAGGGGCGCCTGGGTTGCTCGGGGCGCCTGGGTAGCTCAGTGGGTTAAAGCCTTTGCCTTTGGCTCAGGTCACGATCTCAAGGTCCTGGGATCGAGCCCCACATCAGGTTCTCTGCTCAGCAGGGATCCTGCTTCCTCCCTCTCTCTGCCTCCCTCTCTGCCTGCTTGTGATCTCTCTCTCTGTCAAAAAAAAAGAAAAAAGAAAAAAAAGACTCACTGAAAAGTGAAACGTTGATAGCACTGGCACACTAGTATCTATCAAAGCATTTCATCAGTGGGCTTTGCTATAGTACCCCAATTATTGGATTCTCAAGAAGGCCTTGGAAGTTTGCACAGTGTATTTAATAACATTTTTCCCTCCTGCATTTGTTTCACAGGTACTCTTTGAGTACGTCAAACTCTTCCATTGCTGCTCTCCTCTGTGCCCTTTACCCGCACTTCCCGGCTCACAGCACTGACAATCGGTGAGTCTGATGATTGTGTCCTCAGTGTGATCTTCCGTAAGGTCTCCAAGGGGTAATTTGATGGTGCTTTGGTTCCATGGACTCATTTCCAAATTAATTTGTTCTCTTCTTGGACTTAGTTACCTTCCTGACTAAATCTTCTAAAATGTTTCTCCAAATATTAGACCAAAAGAGAACTTTGGATGTCTTATGGACTGATGGATCCATCTTCCACCATTCTTTAATCAGTAGAACTGCTCTAAACCCAGAAGTGGGCCAAACAGGGTTACCTTTAGGGAAAAATTCATCAAAGGAAAGATACTAGCCAACAGAAGCAAGATGATATATTTTATATCATAATTGTTTAATTCTAAGAGAGAAATTGGTCTGATTTAGTGGCAGTGTCTATATGAATTCCATTTTCCCCTCTTTTACATTAATGCTGAGAAGTTTTGTATAAATGAAATAAAAGGGACATGAAAAGCAAAATGCAGCAAAGAATCAGAGATAACTTATAAGTGGCAGTGAGCCCTAGAACCTCAAACATGTAGGAAAGGAGTGATTGTACAGAAGCTCTGCATTTGAGAGCACAGACGGCCTTCAGCACTGCAGTCTCCCTGGCAGTTTCAGGCATAGCTGATTCCTGCTGCATATGGAGGAGGGGGAGAAAATAGCTCTTTATGTTCCCATGACATCCGAGGTGACCAGTGTGTTCGGCTCATCTCTCAAGAGATGCATCAAGAAATGGAGCACTAATGTAGTAACTGAGCTGTCATGCTCTAGTGTAATGTCATTTAAAATAGTAATAATAAATGAAAGTTAGCTGTTTTATAAAAGTGGCCTGATCTGACGTCTAAACTCTGATGATAGGTGGAGCACAAGCATATTCTTGTTAAATTATTGCAACTCTGACAAGTGGTCTCTTGCTTGTCAATTTAGGAAAGACTTTTTGAGTTGTTAATGTCAGTAATTAGTGGTTAGGGTACAACAAGGAGCCTCACTTCCCTATTGCTAGAAGAATTGTTTGGTTTAGCTATTTTAAACAAAGCTGTTTGGTGATAAGCGCCAAGAACCTTTATGTAACTGATAAATACCGTTTTTTTCTTCCTGGCCTTGATTGCTTTTAATTTTTTCTTCTTTAAACAAGAACATATCTACACATTTATTTATTTATTTATTTATTTATTTATTTTTCAGTAAGGTTAAATCCTTGAGGGGTACAGCATCACACAGATTCTGTGGCCAATGACTTTAACAGGAAGGTGGCTTTGGAATTTGGCACGAACCATGCCACTGTTTCCATGAGCATGAGTTACTTTTTCCCAGATTACTCTGGTTTTGTTCAGTTTGCCACCAACAGTAACTGTGTCATTCTTTGCTTTGTATATATATAAGCATATCTCTTGCCTAGATAGAATTCAGTTTCATTTCAAGCATAAACACTTTCAATTTTAAGAGCTATGTGCTCCCTCTGGTTTCGGAGACCCTCCTTATAGCCAGCAAAAATGGCCTTGGACCATAGCCTTCATTCGTCATTATAGGAGTCCTTCTCAATAGGCCCCACTTACTTGCACCCAGAGTTTAGCAGCAGGAGCCCCCCTCTGCTTTTAATTCTGATTAATTTATAGGAAAGGGTAGGTTTGGGTGGGAGGAGGGGGAGGCTATTGCTATAACTTAAATTTAAAAAGAAAAATTTGAAGTCTCATTTTATCCTTTTATGGAATCTTAAAATCTAAAAACTTTTTGTGTCTAAATGCTAAAAAATAGAGGAGTGCCTGGGTGGCTCAGTCCATTAAGCGTTCGCCTTCAGCTCAGGTTGTGATCCTGGAGTCCTGGGATCGAGCCCTGTGTCAGGCTCCTTGCTCAGTTTCCCTATCCCTCTGCCATTCCCCCTGCTTATTCTCTCCTGTTCTTCTCTCTCTGTCAAATAAATAAAATCTTTATAAATAAATAAATAAATGCTAAAAAATAAATGGTAGTTAAAAAAATTTTTTTTGACAACCCAGAAAAGCATCATAATCTCCCCCATTAGTTTTTGGTGTCCTGGATCCCAGGTGTGTGTGTGTGTATATTTGTGTATAAGGGTGCGTACGTAGACGAGCTTTCCTTCTCCCTACCAGCCCTTACACCAGAAAAACAAAGACCTAGAAATAAGTCCCTTGGAAGGTAAAAAGGTGCCTGTGTAGGTCACTAAAGGATTATTTGAGAGCTGATTTTATAAGTGATGATTTTTTCAGTAAATATTTTCATGTTAAGGTAATTTTTACCTTATCTATAAAACCTTGTAACTATGAAAAAAAAGTTTAAAAAGTAAAAAAAAAAAAAAAAGTAAAGAATTCTTGAGTCAAGGATCATGTGTCTATAATTTCGTTAGTTTTTAATTGAATCTTGTCATCTTCCTAAATTTAGGACTGCTGTCATGGGAAGATAACAACTCCAGCTTCTGTCGGGGTTCAGTGTTGGCAGCAACGGGGTGGAGAGCTCACACTGTCTCAGCTGTTCGTTACCTCCTGTCTGTGTTTTCTGTGAGCAGGTATCATCTGCAGGCTCTGCGGCACCTGTACGTGCTGGCTGCGGAACCAAGGCTCCTGGTGCCCGTGGATGTGGACACAAACATGCCCTGCTATGCCCTTTTAGAAGTTACCTATAAGGTCATTCTCTCCTTTCATTTATCTGTAGTTTTGTTACCACTCATACATCTTTGCAGGTCAAAATATTTCAGAACTCTTATCCTTTAAAAGACAACAGAGTGAATTAATCTTTTATAAAAATTGAAGCTTCTAAAGTTCTTGTACATCCTGTCAGGCCATTCAGGCTCACTTGTAGTTTAGGAGGGTAATAGTGTAGAAGTCATCAGCTGCTCTTCTGCCCCAGAGTCTAGAGTTTGAAAATGTCCTTGTTCACAAGTTTGAGTTAAAACTATTCTAGATCTGTTTGCAGAGCGTATTTGATGAGAGATCTTTGATTTAGATGCACACATTGTAAGTCATGTGTATCCTTCCTTCATTCAGAATATTATTAAGTACCTTCTGTGCATCAAACTATGCAAAGGCTCTGGGGTATAAAAATTACATCTTTGTATTCCTTAGGGACCTGCTGTCTATTAGGTAGCCAGGCATGGATGCAGTAAGAGTAGCACATGGGGGTATGTGTAGAATGCAGGGGAGCAGAGGAGAATTGTCCCCTCCAGCTGTTGAGGACTGGGGAAGTTGTCCTGGTAGACACAGTGTTTGGGCTGAGGTTTGCCAGCTGAGCAAAGGCACGTTCCCAGAAGATGACATGTGTGTAAACCCAGAGGCTTCAGAAGTACAGATCTTCTGAACTGCTAGTATGTGAAGTGGTGTAAGGTGATGCAGGCTTTCCAAAGGATTGTACACTTAGCCCTTAAGACTTGATACAACGAGCATTTTATGCCATCTGGCCGTCTATATAGAAACGGTGGGGAAAGAGAAGTACGGAGTGGATGGAGATGTTTCTTCTTTGTAGCTTCCCCTAACTACATAGTGAATTGTGGCTGTTCTTTTACTTCTGTAAAGGGTACTCAGTGGTATGAACAAACCAAAGAAGAATTGATGGCTCCTACCCTTCTTCCAGAACTCCACCTGTTAAAGCAGGTGAGTGGGATGTGATTTAGGGAGATCTGTGCAAGAGGTTAATTCAGCCACATCAGTGTGCATCAGAGGTAACTGAGATGAAGCCTCTGCTTTCTCAGTGTTCTGTAGGAAATAGGAAAGCAGCCCCGGGAGGAATTATCATGAACAGAGACAGTCTTTACTTGCAGATCTTTACTGAGAGGTTAGATGGCCATAGAATTTGATTCATATACATTTTTGTGTAGTAATGTAGCTTGTTAACTTTTCAGTATCTCTTTCCAGCTTATTTTACTTCCTCTGAGAAATGTGGGTTTCATTTTGCCACACTAGCACCTTTTTAGCGTTTGATTGACTGTGTTCACATTTATCTTGGCAGATTAAAGTAAAAGGCCCGCGATACTGGGAGCTGCTCATAGATTTAAGCAAGGGAACACAACACTTGAAGTAAGTATACTGAATTTCTTAGATGTGTCTGTGAAGTGAATAAAAGTAAATGGAAAGGTAGAAATTGCAGATTATTATCTAGGATGGTTCCTTGTCATTCTTTGATCTCATGCAGGACAGTAGCGTATATATCGAATAAAGTGGTCTGTAACTTTGAAACGGAGTTTATATTAGAAAATGAGTTTTCGTTTTTTTTTTTTAAGATTTTATTTATTTATTTGGCACGGGGGCTGGGGAGAGCAAGCACAAGCAGGGAGAACAGCAGGTAGAGGGAGAAGCAGGCTCCCCGCTAAGCAAGAAGCCTGATGTGGGGTTCGATCCCAGGACCTTGGGATCATGACCCGAGCTGAAGGTAGATGCTTAATCGACTGAGCCACCCAGGTGCCCGAGTTTTAGTTTAGAAGACACCCTAAGTAGTTAGTTATATTTATTTATTGAGAAACTTGTAGTGACCTAAGTTGGTACAGTAATGGAATTATCTGTTGGAGCAGTAATAAAAGATAATCAGTGTAAAAGAGTAAGGCTGGGGTGGTGCCTGGGTGGCTCAGTCGGTTCAGTGTCTGCCTTTAGCTCAGGTCATGATCCCCAGGTCCTGGGATCAGGCCCCACATTGGGTTCCCTGCTCAGTGGGAAACCTGCTTCTCCCTCTCCCTCTGCCTGCCGCTCCCCCTGCTTGTGCATTCTCTCTCTTTCTCTCTGTCAAATAAATGAATAAAATCTTAAAAAAAAAAAAAAAGATGGGAAAAAAAAAATAAGGCGGGTATGTATGTCCATCTAGAAAGGGAACTTTGTAACAATTGATATTTGCCAGACCACATCTTGGATATTTTTATTACTGTTTTGTTGAATTGTTCTTATAAAATTAAGATTATGATAGATAACTTTTGAGTGGAAATAGTCATATGCAAGTAACTACTTTAATGAACAGAGTGTTAATTTTATACCTTGAGTAGGGTAAATTAAGTCTTTAAATTTCTAGAAAGTTTAATAAGCCCATAACGATTTGGTTTGAGAGGGTTGGAGGGTGGGGGAGGGGGTAACAGGGCGATGGGTGTTAAGGAGGGCATGTGTTGTGATGAGCACCGGGTGTTACATGCACCTAATGAATCATTGAACACTACATCCAAAACTAATGATGTACTCTACAGAGATTAACTGAACATATTAAAATAAATTAATTAATTAAAAAAAGAATTTTTATAGTTTGGTCCCAATTTATATTTCCCTTAAACTATATATGATGGCTGTTTTCTCTGTTGTTCTCTTTAGATTTGCAGAACCATTTTTTCCTGCTGCTGGCCAGTCAGTAGAGATCTCGTACCTCCAGTGGATAGAGGATAAAGGGAATATGGAGAAATGTTAGATAAAATATTGCCTTTGAAGCACAGACTTGAGCAGGCAGAGCATGAACTAAGTTCTGTGAACTTAGATACCAAAGAGTAGTAGAACTTTATTTTGGCTTTCTCAGAGGGACTGATTTAATTTTACACACAGTAAATGATCATATACCCTACTGGAAAATGATGAAGGCTTCATCTCATGTGAACGTGATGTTGGGAGACACTGTGTTTCCAGCTGAGAACTACAAATAATACCTCACATAAAATTCATTCTTGGTTTTTTTTTTTTTCCCCAGATCAATCCTTTCTAAGGATGGAGTTCTGTATGTTAAGCTCAGAGCAGGTCAGCTCTCCTACAAGGAAGATCCAATGGGGTGGCAAAGTTTGTTGGCCCAGACAGTGGCCAACAGGAACTCTGAGGCTCGGGCTTTCAAGGTAGTATTGACTGGTTAAAAACTGAAGGATGAGATGGAATAATTACAAATCCCACTAGCCCACTCAAAGCATGTACTTCTGTGGTAACATTTATGGTACCATTTAGGTGAATCTGCTCTCTCATCACTGTAGATTATAAAGACTGAATGACCTTGGATCTGTTTCTTGTTTTATGTAGCAGCTACAGTAAAATATGGGCCATCTGCCAGGACTCTAAGGATGACTTACATTTAGCAGTAGGGACAGTATATCTTCTTTAATTTATTTTTTAGTTAACATGTAATGTATTATTTGCCCCAGGGGTACAGGTCTGCGTATCGTCAGGCTTACACACTTCACAGCACTCACCATAGCACATACCCTCCCCAATGTCCATAACCCAGCGCCCAGGTCTGTATATCTTAACACTATAAAAATGTTTAGTGTAGTAATTTTACTTATTAATCTTCAAATCTGTTAAGATTTGTTTAATTCATGGCAGAAATAGATAAAGATTTTTACAAGGTAGTGCTAATTAGTTTTTCTTTAAACCCCCCATTTGTTGGTTAAATCTTGGTGAAGATAAAAGGATGACAGGTTTATTTGATCAGTTTGCTTTATTATTCTCATAGTACTTGACCGCTAATTTAAGAGTATTTCAAATGAAAAAGCAGTTAAATTAAGAGTGTTTGAAACAGTCTCATCCCTATCGTGGTCAGTACGTATTTTACTCTATACTTCAGAAGTTAAATATGTTCCCCACACTAGAAGTGTGTTCCACAGGGATGCCTGGGTGGCTCAGTCAGTTAAGCGTATGCCGGGGTCATGATCCCAGAGTCCTGGGTTTGAGTCCTGCATCGGGCTCCCTGCTCAGCAGGGAGTCTGCTTCTCCCTCCCTCTGCCTGCTCGCCCTGCTTGTGAGTTTTCTCTCTCTCTCTCTCTCTCACAAATACATAAATAAGATCTTAAAAAGAAAAAAAGGAAATGTGTTCCATAAACTAACATTAAAATTTCTCAGTTTAAGTACAGTTTTCAGGAATTTCATGAGCAAATGTGCTCCTGCTGAAGATACATCAAGTCGCAGTATAAAGTGATCAGAGCCCCTAGAGGGTGGTGGTAGAGGCAGAAATGTGGCCAATGGACTGGCTAAGTGGTAGCCAGGGGACTAAATTAGCCACCTTTGTTTTTCCACATAAGGAAGTAGCATTTATTGTAACTCATATTTCGTTTTAGACCGGTTACTTACGACTGAGCCTTTATAATAGTTCCCAGGGTTTAAGTAGATGTAGTTGACATTAATGAATTTTGTTGGGCAGTATTTGATAGGATGTCTATGAAATAGTTCTGAAGGACTTTTGGATATGGTTTAACTTAAGCTCTCTTGCTTGTATAAATTAAAGCCCATCTCAAAGACCCTAATCTAATTTGTAAAGAAAATAGAAAAGTTTATACTTGATTTTGAATTGGGAAATTCCGTAAAGATTAAAAGACATCTCAATTCCCTGCTTCAAGGGAATTCAGAAGCAAAACATAAACCTCAGTGGAAAATTGTAATACCTTTGTATTCCATATATTCCATATTCCCCTTTCTTGAACCTTGAGTGTTAATCTCTTTTTTTTCCAATTTTTTTTTATTGTAGTAAAATATAAGCAAAGTTTGTTGTTGTAACCCCTAAGTGTATAGTTCAGTGATGTTAAGTCCATTCATACTGTTGCGCAGTCATTAGCCACCATCCATCTGTAGGGCTCTTTCATCTTGTAAAACTGAACCTCTGCACCCATTCAACAGCAACTTCTGCTCCTGCTCGCAGCCCCAGGTGCCCACCATTCTGCTTTCTGTCTCTGAATTTGATTATTCTAGCATCCTCATACCAGTGGAATCCATACAGTATTTAGCTTTTAGTGAGTGGATTGAGTGGTAGTCTTTTTGCCTTACCTTTTCAGTTTCAGTTCTAGTTTCTTATTTGTTTTTCAGTCAGTGAGGGAGAGGGGAAAGCCTTTTGGGGGCAAGTTGTATAAGAAAGACCTATTTATTATTGGCCTTTTGAGAAGTCAGTAGCTTATGTTTGGCTTATGTGAAAAAGCGTCTTGTAACTTCTCAGCGGAACAGGTTGGTGAAGCTCTAGCAAATTTGTACAACCTTGGGCTTTATGGGAACGTTGTGTGAAAACAGTGAGGTAGTTTTCTTACAACTGCATATACTACAATTTGAGCAATAAGGAAAATAACCTCTGGTATTTCACATTTGTTGCTGTTTATTTTTTTAGCCAGAAACAATTTCAGCATTTACTTCTGATCCAGCACTTCTGTCATTTGCCGAATATTTCTGCAAACCAACTGTGAACATGGGTCAGGTATGTATCATCTTTGACTCAGCTGCCAGGCTACAACTTATTATTTATCTGTGAACACCACCAAAAAACTCGGGTACATTGGATGGTTTTTGCTTGGCAAATACAGATTTTTCATAATCTTTTTTTTTTTTTTTAAAAGATCTTATTTATTTGACAAAGAGAAAGCAGGAGTGCATAAACAGGAGGAGCAGGCTTCCCGCTGAGCAGGGAGCCTGACGCAGGGCTAGATCCCAGGTCCCTGGGATCATGACTCGAGCTGAAGTCAGTTGCTCAACCAACTGAGTCACCTAGGTGCCCCAGATTTTTTGTAGTTTAAAATTATTAAATTTGTTAACTCCCTACCTTGATAGAAGAAACAACTTAAGATTTCTAAGACGTTAATTTCAATAGGCGATATTTTCTTATGTGCCTCCTTGTACTGATTGATATTTTCATTGTTTACTGTGTCTTATTTTTTACATAATTTTATTATTTGTTTCCTCGCATTTTATAGCTTTTTTCTCTTGGTCATAAAACTTATTCTCTTCAGGATTCAAAGGGTGCCCAGTAGATCTTTTATTTAATCCAAAGTTTGGATGTAGGAATTTGATATCTGGGATTGAGGGCCTGTTGCCTATAAGTGTGTGTAGCTCCGGGAAAATTTTTTAGCCTCTCCAAAATGCAGTTTCCTTGTTTCTAAAAGTGGGATTATGATAGAACCTACCTTACATTGTTGTTTTGATGGCTAAGTGAGATAATTGTAACCCCTTTAACTTACTGAATCTTAACTATTTATTAGACACTTTGCTCAGTATTTTATGTAATTTTCTTATGGATTCTGACTCTGAGGGTAGGTACTTTATCATTCCAGGTTTGCAGATGAGGAAACTGCCACTCAGCTAGCACATGCCTAAGATCACATAGCTAGTAAGGGCTGGGCAAGTATTCAAGGCTGCAGGTCTCTGATGAAAGTCCATGCCTGTCCTTTAGCCCAGCTGGGTTTGGTTGTGCTGCCTCCTCCATACCTGTTCTGCTCGGTGTTTTTAGTGCATCTTTGTTGGATGTTGGGTTTTCTTTCTGGATCTTGCTCTTGCCAGCCTAATCCAAGGCACGTCTCTGTAGTGTCTTGTCAGCTCATTTTACTGCAGCCAATACTTCCTCTTCTCACAGCACTTATAGCCCTAACTGTCCCTTCAGACTTAATTTTACTACATTTTTTTTTTTTAAAGATTTTATTTATTTATTTGACAGAGAGAAATCACAAGTAGGCAGAGCGGCAGGCAGAGAGAGAGGAGGAAGCAGGCTCCCTGCTGAGCAGAGAGCCCGATGTGGGGCTCGAACCCAGGACCTGGGATCATGACCTGAGCCGAAGGCAGCGGCTTAACCCACTGAGCCACCCAGGCGCCCAATTTTACTACATTTGATTGATGTTTAGTATTGCATTCACTATGCTTTTATAAAGAGATAGCTGTTTTACCTTATGTATTATTGACTGTTGAGCTTAAGAATGGGCCATGTAGTTGCTCTACAACGTTGAATTGATTTTGGAATATACATTGATGTGCTACAAAAAGTTTCTAATTTTCCACAGAAACAGGAAATTCTGGATCTGTTTTCTTCAGTACTGTATGAATGTGTTACTCAGGAGACCCCAGAGATGCTGCCTGCATACATAGCAATGGATCAGGTATGGTTCAAAAACCAGTTCAATTCTGATGACATTTATACTGTATTTTAATTAACATACTGAACAGTGAGGTAAGGTTCCCTGTGTGTACATCTTTTTTGGTTTCTCATTGCTTTTAGCAATTCAAAAAAGGAAACTCTATAAAACTTAAAAGCTTTACTTATGACCAAAAAAAAAGCTTAGAATTTATGATGCCAGGAACTCTAGGGTTCCCAGTCTCCCCTTTTTTCTCTTCCTTTGACTATCAGGGGAAGACCACGTTCCCTGCCTTTCTTCCCTAGCATCCTTCTCTTGTCTCCTTCCTGCAAAGCCTCTTCATGGAAAAGAAATGCAAATGAGCAGTAAGTGAACAAACGGTACTCTAGTGATGACAGTAATGTGAAATTATGCTTGTGTGATTAAGTGTGCAAGAGGTTATAGTATTAGTATGTAGGGATTTAGGAAGCTGGAGTTCATTTTTAAATTTCTTTTATTTTATTGCTGTTTTAAAAGTAAAGGGGTAATGCAGAAAGTGATGCCTAACTGCTTCCCTAAAGGATCAGGCCAATTTATTCACTTTGGGTTATTAGTAATACACAAGACTTTTTAATAGTATCACACCTTTCAGACCCAAAATTGCAGTTAAGCTTAGCCAGTAGTTTTCTAACTGGGCTTAAATTTATAGAGTAATCTTCAGAATACAGATCTTTAAGTCCTGTTCTGTATCATCTACTGAAACAGAATTTTCTGGGATGAGGTCCAGATCTGTGATTTTTAAAGAATTCTTTAAGTGAATGTGACATGGTGAGTTCATAGATAAGCATGTGGGACTCAGTGTCTAAATCCAAAGGAAGTAATCTCTAATGGCAAAATAATCTTTATTGAAAAGTGGGAAATGACACTTAGGAAGGAGAGAATTTCCCCAAACCTGAAAATCACATTCTGTCAAGTTATATTCTTAATTAAAAGGCAAGTTCTAATATAACCAGATAGGCCCAGAATGGCATTATTGTCTGGTATCCATCCACATCTTTTAATCAGAAAGTATGATTTTATGATGTCCACACTAACACTGTCACAGGGCCTCTCTATATAGCAGTTAAATAATGAGTTTTGTTTTTCCTTTGTTGGCCGAAAGTGTTCCCTTTTTATGCTCTGAACCTTTACCCCTTCACAGTCATGGGCAGGTGTCTACAGAAGAACATCCCTGCTGGTTGCAGCCATGGTGATTTTGCGGATGGGTCCCAAGAACAGTATTATTAGTAGTATTGTTTTGCCTTCTGACCCCTGGGTTCCCTGGCCAAGTCATTGTACTCAGGTTTCCCAGAGGTGATGGCAGTAGACCTAGCGGGTCTTCATTTTTCAGAGCCATTGAGCCAAGAATGAGGTCATTTGCCTTTGTTGCTTTTATCTAAAAGCTATTTATGTGGGGACCACACTGAAGAGGGTGGACATGTATCTGCACCCTCTCCTCTGGGGCTAACTGCATCAAAACATGGAATGGATTCCCCTCTGCCCTTTATTGATCTATGAGCCATATTTAAAAAATACTCTATTATGCAACTCTAAGGAAGAGACGATTAGAGCAATTTCACTCTTTCTTTCATTAAGTGGACTGCTGTTACTTTTATCTCCTCAAGGCTATGAGAAGACTAGGAAGAAGAGAAATGTGTGAAACATCTGAACTTTGGCAGATAAAGCTGGTGTTAGAGTTTTTCAGCTCCAGGAGCCATCAGGAGCGGCTTCAGAATCACCCTAAGCGGGGGCTCTTTATGAATTCTGAGTTCCTCCCTGTTGTAAAATGCACTATTGATAATACTCTGGACCAGTGGCTACAAGGTAATAATCGCATTATGCCCAGTGCTTTTTTATTTTTTAAAATTCCTTATTTAAATTCAATTTAATTAACGTATAGTATATTATTAGCTTGAGGCGTAGAATTTAGTGATTCATCAGTTGCATAGAACACCCAGTGTTCATTACATCAAGTGCTGCCTTAATGCCCATCACCCAAATACCCCATCCCCCTCCACCTCCCCTCCAGCAACCCTCAGTTTGTTTCCTAGAGTTAAGTGTCTCTTATGGTTCGTCTCATTATTTTCATCTTATTTTATTTTTCCTTTCCTTCCCATATGTTCTTCTGTTTCTTAAATTCTGCATATGAATGAAATCATGTGGTACTTGTCTTTCTCTGATTCATTTCACTTAGATTAATACCCTCTAGTTTTACTACGTCATTGCAGATGGCAAGATTTCATTCTTTTTGATGGCCAAGTAATATTGTGTGTGTGTGTGTGTGTGTGACATCTTCTTTATCCATTCTTCTGTTGATGGATGTCTGGGCTCTTTATATTTGGCTATTGTGGCTATTGTGGACATTGCTGCTATAAACACTGGGGTGCAGGTGCCCCTTCAAATCAATATATTTGTATCCTTTGGTTAAATACCAAGTAGTGCAATTCCTGGGTTGTAGGGCAGTTCTATTTTTGACCTTTTGAGGAACCCCCCCATACTGTTTCCAGAGTTCCTGGTGCTTTTAAGATATTGGGACTCAGGCTTTTTAGTTTTAACATTTTCTTTCATTGTTAACCAAGATAAACCTGAATATAAGCTAGAATGGCTTTAGATGTAATGTTTTCAGTTAGGTGAATTGGACTCTGCTTATTTACTTCATCTTCTTTAAAAAATATATTTAACTCTGCTTAATACACTACGAGAATGTATATACGTACATATATATATATATATGTATGTATATTTATACATTTTATTTTATTTTTAAAATTTATTTATTTATTTGACAGACAGAGATCACAAGTAGGCAGAGAGGCAGGCAGAGAGAGAGAGAGGGAAGGAGGCTCCCTGCTGAGCAGAGAGCCCGATGTGGGGCTCGATCCCACAACCCTGAGATCATGATCTGAGCTGAAGGCAGAGGCTTTAACCCACTGAGCCACCCAGGCACCCCTATTTATACATTTTAAATGCCACATGACACTTAAGAACTTGTTTTATCTTTTCTAGCATCAGATCCTGTTTCCTTTCCCGTGTCTCTCTCTGCTGTTTCTTAGGGGTATGGCCTGTCACCTAGCTATGAAGTCAACAGGCTGTTTTCTTCCCTTGCCTTCCCTTCTGCCCTGTGTACACTGAAAACTCGATGTGTGCTTAGAATGAAGGTTTGTTTTACCAGCTCTTTGAGTCAGTCAGTGGGAACCTGGGACATCATGTGACTGTGGCTTAGAAGTATAGACTTACGATTGCAGGGGAATAGTGTAGAAGTACTTATGCCTCACGTGAGGCAAATGAGGGGCCTTTTGATTTTTGGAAACCTGTCTAATGTGTGATATATGTTTGAAATTGATTTTTAGTCAACGTCTTGATCTTTTTATTCTCTTCAGTTCCTTCAAATAACTTCTGATACATACCTGACAGCAACCTGTTTGGGGTAAATACTAACCTTAGTAATAGCAGTAGTAATAATTCTTGATGTTTTAAAGCTGTTAGTAGCCAGTAGAACCTGCATTTGAATATAATTTAGGTAAAAACTATCTACTGTAATATAGGGAATAAATTTCTGGAAAAAAAAAAAAAGAGTAAACCAGATTATGAAGAGTATACATGGAAAACAGCAATTTCAAACTCCTCGTGTTTGATTAACAACTACATTGTTCTGTCATTTTCTCTTAGAATTTAAAAGATTATGTAGTTTTAAAATGTTTTTTAAAAAAATCTCATTTTTTGGGAAATATACAAGTTACTACATGGGTTTTGATATTCTGTTTGTATTCAGTTCAGCATGATCATCTATGGCAGACCTTTGCTGTTGATAAGAAGTGTGTTCTTAACCTTTGCAGAGTCTCTGATTTGCACATTTAAGTAATGAAGTAATGAACTTCGGCAGTGAGTGGAGCAGTCTCTAAAACAGTGCTCTGAGTTACTGTTTTTCTTACTGCTCGTTAGGGCATTTGGTAGTTTACAACATTGCTCTTTACCAAATCTGACTTGCCATTGCAATTACCAAAATTTGCATTTATTTTTCAGTGAAGAACCATCACTTTTAAATTGAGGTAAAATTGATTGCATTGGTTTCGATATAATGCATTTATATTAGTTTCAGGTGTGTAACATAATTTGCTACTTGTATATACACAAAGTGATCATGATTGTAAGTCTAGTTAGTTACCATCCTTCACCATACATCTGACTCCCTTCACTCTTTATCTACCTCTAGCCCTCTTCCCTTGTGACAACCATCACTCTCTTCTTTGTATCTATGAGTTTTGTTTTTTAGGTTCCACATATACACAAAATCATATGGTATTTGTCTTTCTCTGTCTAACTTACGTCAGTTAGCATAATACCCTCAAGGCCTATCCATGTTATTGCAAGTGGCAAGATTTCATTCATTTATATGGCAGAGTAGTATTCCATCCTGTACATATAACCACATCTTTATCCATTCATCCATTGATGGACACTTAGGTTGTTCCAGATTTTGGCTATGGTAAATGATGCTGCAACTAAGTAAATATCTTTTTGGTTTAGTGTTTTTTTTCTTTCTACCATATATGATCCAGCAATTCCACTGCTGATAAATACCCAGCAGTGGAATTGCTGGATCATATATGGTAGATCTATTTTCAAGTTTTTGAGGAACCTCCATACTGTTTTTCATAGCAGCTGTACCAGTTTGCATTCCCACCAACAGTGTAAGGCAGTTCCCTTTTCTCCACATTCTTTCCAATACTTATTTCCTGCCTTTTGATCATAGCCATTCCAACAACTATGAGGTGATAGCTCATTGTGGTTTTGATTTGCATTTCTCTGATAATTAGTGATGTTGAACATCTTTCATGAGTCTGTTGGCCATCTTTATGTTTTCTTTGAAAAAAAAAGAGTCTATTTGGATTCCCTGCACATTTTTTTTAAAGATTTTTTTAATCATTTGACAGGGAGAGAGAGAGAGCACACGAGGGAGAAGAGCAGGCAGAAGGAGAAGCAACCTGCCTGCAGAGCAGGGAGCCCGATGCGGGGCTCGATCCCAGGACCCAGAGATCATGACCTGAGCCAAAGGCAGATGCTTAGCCAACCAGCAACCCAGGCGCCCCTCCCCACACATTTTTAAAAAAGATTTATTTGTTTATTTTAGAGAGAGAGTGCACATGTGAGGAGGGGGAGGGTCAGAGGAAGAGAGAGAATCTCAAACAGACTTCCTGCTGAGTGTGGAGCCCCAAATGGGGCTCAGTCTCATGACCCTGAGGTCATGACCTGAGCTGAAGTCAAGAGTCGGATGCTTAACCAGCTGAGCTACCCAGGCGCCTCTCCCTGCACATGTTTTAATTCAATCTTTTTTTTCTCTGTTGAGTTGTTTGAGTTTTTTAAAATATATTTTGGGTATTAACCCCTTATTGGATATGTGATTTGCAGATTTTTTTTTTTTTATTTACCAGGTTGCCTTTTCATTTTGTTGATGGTTTCCTTTGCTGTGCAGAAGTTTTTAATGTAGTCCCACTTGTTTAATTCTGCTTTTGTTGCCTTTGTTTTTGGAGTCAGTTCCAAAATTCAGCACCAAAGAATGATGTCAGGGATCTTACTGCCTCTGTTTCCTTCTCAGAGTTTTATGGCTTCAGGTCTCACAGTCAGGTCGTTAATTTTGAGTTATTTTTTGTGTATAGTGTAAGATGCATATGGCTGTCCAATTTTCCCATCCCCATTTATTGAAGAGACTATCCTTTCCCCACTGTATAGTCTTGACTCCTTTGTTGTAAATTAATTAACCTTATATATGTGTGTTTATTTCTGGGCTCTCTGTCTGTTCCATGGAGGTCGTGCATTTATGCCGATACCAACTGTTTGGTTCCTATAGCTTAGTAGTATAGTTTGAAATCTTCCTTTCCATTTGGGATGCCTTTTGTTTCTTTATCTTGCCTAATTACTGTGGCTAGGATTTCCACTACTATGTTGAATAAAAGTGACAAGAGTGGGCATCCTTGTCTTGTTCTTTGTCTTAGAAGAAAAACTGTTAGCTTTTCATAGTTGAATATGATGTTAACTACAGCTTTGTCATATATGGCCTTTATATGTTGAGGTGCATTTCTTCTATATCCACTTTGTTGAGTGTTTTTTATCATAAATAGATGTTGAGTTTTATTAAATGCCCTTTCTGTATCTATTGAGATGATCATGTGATTTTTATCCTTTTTTTTATTAGAAGTAGTTTACTATCTGGGGTGCCTGGGTAGCTCAGTGGGTTAAAGCCTCTGCCTTCAGCTCAGGTCATGATCCCAGGGTCCTGGGATCGAGCCCCACATCGGGCTCTCTGCTCACTGGGGAGCCTGCTTCCCCCCCTCTCTTTGCCTGCCTCTCTGCCTACTTGTGATCTCTCTCTGTCAAATAAATAAAATCTTAAAAAAAGGGGGGCGTCTGGGTGGCTCAGTGGGTTGAAGCCTCTGCCTTCGGCTCGGGTCGTGATCCCGGGGTCCTGGGATCAGGCCCCACATTGGGCTCTCTGCTCAGTGGGGAGCCTGCTTCCCCTTCTCTCTCTGCTTGCCTCTCTTCCTACTTGTGATCTCTGTCAAAAAAAAAAAAAAAAGAAGTAGTTTATTATCTTTAGATGTAATAATGTTTAAAATGTTTTAAAAATGAACAGTTTTAAAGTTACAGAAAATCGGAATAAATGAGAATATTCTACATTTGTAATAAGGAAATAATGATTTCCTCTTTATTTATTTTTTTAATTTTTTCTAATTTTTTAAAAGATTTTTATTTATTTATTTGACAGAGATCACAAGTAGGCAGAGAGAGAGAGGAGGAAGCAGGCTCCCTGCTTGAGCAGAGAGCCCGATGTGGGGCTCTATCCCAGGACTCTGAGATCCGACCTGAGCCGAAAGCAGAGGCTTTAACCCACTGAGCCAGGCTCCCCTCCTCTTAATTTATTAATAATTTGTTTTGTTATTGTGCTATATCACTTTGATTTGCAGATGTTGAACCATCTTTGCATTCCTGGAATAAGTCCCACTTGGTAGTGGTGTGTGTGATCCTTTTAAAGTAGTTTTTTGTTGTTATTGTTATTGTTTTGAGGAATTAAAAAAGATTTATTGAGGACAAGAGGATGCACGCAATATAAAAATCTAAAGTTTATCTAGCTTTCACTGACTTTTCTTTCTCTGCTTGTCAAATGGTTGGATTTTACTTGTACATTTTCAGAGGATCCTGGCCTGTTCATGCAATCCTTTATACAGGGGGAAGCTATGGGGCAGATTCCTTAAGGGACTACTTAAGAGTCCCTTTGGGAGAACTCTCATCGGGCAGGAGTGTTCCTGAATGATTCCTACTTCTTTCTCTTCCATGTCATGTATACTACAAAATACTCATTGCATGCGGTGGTGAGCCCAGCAGTTAGCGAAAAGAAGTTCTGAAAGTCCACTTTGCCATCTCGGCACTGGTCTAGGTCCAGGTCTAGGTTCAGGTCCTTCATTATTTTGTCCACAGCCAGAGGGCCTTTTTGATTTTCAAAAAATCCAGGGAACTGCTTTTCCGTGAGTACTCTTAGGTCCTCCTTTGTTAAGTAGCCTTTATCCCCAGCAAACCTGGGGAACATGCACATCATGGTTTCCATGGTACGTTCCATTTGAGATAGGATTTTGGTGAGGTCTTTTGAAACCGTGGCCAGAGGTATGGTGGGGACCCCTTTTGATGTATTTTTTAATTCAGTTTGCTAATATTTTGTTGAGTTTTACATCTATGTTCATCAGGGATATTGGTGTGTAATTTTCTGTGTGTGTGTCCTTGTCTAGTTTTGGTGTTAGACTAATGCTGGCCTTGTAAATGAGTTTGAAAGCATTCCCTTCCGATTTTTGGGAAGAATTTGAGAAAGATCGATATGTGTTGAATTTTCTTTGAATGTTTGCTAGAATTCACCAGTGAAGCCATCTGGTCCTGGAGTTTGCTTATTGGAAGGTTTTAGATTACCAGTTCAGTCTTGTTACTAGTAATCAGTCTATTCAGATTTTCTATTTCTTCATGTTTTGTCTCAGACATATGTTTCTAGGACTTTGACTTTATCTGTTTCTTCTAGGTGGTCTCATTTGTTGGTGTGTAGTTGTCCATAGTAGTCTCTTATGATTGTAGTTTTTTTTTTTTTTTTAATCAGTTGTAATTTCTCTTTTTCCTTCTTTCTTGGGACTGTTAAATATGCTGCTTTCCCTCTCTACAACCTTTTTCTTTCATTCTCTGCCTACTCATATTTATTCTTATAGCCTCAGTTTAAGTGCCCCCTTTCTCATAGGCCTTCTAAGACAACACTACTTCAGGCAACTTTCCTGCCATTTTTATTTCTTTTTCCCCGCCCCCTTTCTCCTTCCCCTCTCCCAACTTTTATGTATCAAAATGCCTTTGTATACAAGTACTAGAGGGCCTAACTGAACTTGGCTTAAACAATAAGGACACATATAAGCTTACATTGTTGGAATAGGTAAGGTGGTCTAAGGATCATCTTATTTTAGTGCCTTCAGCTCCATTTCTCTGAGGTTCCATTATTTATACTCTGTGCCATGGCTTTATCCTCAGAATTCTTTTTCTTGTGGTAATAAAATGGCTGTTCCTTTCCTCAAGCTCAGAATTTTGCAGAGAAGAATAGAGTTGCTTCTAGGAGCTTTGTCATAACAATGAAATTTCTTTCTCAGAGGCTTCTAGCAAATGTGTTATCAAACATCTCATGTCTCTGGCTTGAATTGGAACCCATACACATTCTTCAGTCAGTCCCTGTGGCAGAGATTGCCTCTTACTGAATAGCTTAGGTCTTCCAGTTCCTGAACCAGTCATTGGGTTGAGAATGGGATTGCCTTGATTGTCCTGGACCAGTGGTTTTCAAAGTGTGATTTCTGGAGCAACAGTAGCATCACCTGAGAACTTGTTTGAAATGTAATTTTTCTGACCCCATCTTAAAAACTTTGGGGATGTGGGCCCACTCATCTGTTTTAATCAGCTTAGGTGATTCTAATGTGCCTTAAAGTTTGAGAAAGTCTGGCTAATAATAATCAGGATCCAGTTCTGGACCTGAAGTCAGTCCCCTCAAATGTTGTATACTGCAGGGAAGAAGGGGCTTAAAGTGGGTGTCTGGAGAGGAAACCTCAGTGACCACCACTCCTTTATAGCACTCATCACAATTTCTATTTATGCATGTTTGTGTCGTTATTTGTATAATGTCTCTGTCCCTTACAACACTTCACAGTCTGTGGAGATAGGCACTCTGTCTCACTTACCGCTATAGCCCTAGTTCCCAGCATAGTACCTATCTGGTGTATGGTCAGTGCTTAATGAGTTCTAGATGAGAAAACAAGTTGCTTCAGTTCCATTTGTGTTTCTCTCACAGCTGGGGGTGATGTGTGTGTGCACGCCTACCTCAGTGGGCAGCCCTTTGAGGAATCTCAGCTGAGCATGCTGGCGTGTTTCCTCGTCTACCACTCAGTACCAGCTCCATGGCACCTGCCGTCTATAGGACTAGAAGGTAATTGCAGATCTAAATCCTCTTCAGTACCTGTATTATTGACTCACTTATTTTTTAAGTTTCTTGGTAGGAGTCCTTTCTAGTGAGTTATTTTATCTAGTTAGGTTTTGGTCTTCATTCATGTTTGGGTGTTACTGTTGAGAACTTTTTCTAAAAAGACAATCTGAACTTTATACATGCATAAACTTTTATTTACATTCAGAAAAGGATGGGTTCTTCTTCAGAGAGCCCCAAACACCAGTGTATACTAATAAATTAAATGGTTATGTTATTTTTCTTTCATAATTTTTATTAAAGTTATTTTTAATTTTCTTCATTTTTTCGGTTTTTAGTTTGGATTTTTTTTTTTTTTAAGATTTTATTTATTTGGCAGAGATCACAAGTAGGCAGAGAAGGGAGGGGAGGCAGGCTCCCTGCTGAGCAGAAAGCCCGAGGTGGGGCTAGGCTTTATTTTAACCCACTGAGCCACCCAGGCGCCCCTGGATGTTTCTTTTTAATCACATAATCTTAATTTCTAATATTATAAAGCTTTAAAATGACCAGGTACCTGGATTTTATATGAATTTGAATGTTTCTTATGATACAGAGTTTAAAATACTAACACCTCACTGTATTTTTCAGAATATGTAATTAGATATGGAGCTTGCCCAGTGACCTGAATCCTAAAATAGAATTAATTCTAAGCACCCTTATTATTATCACTTTCAAATTTGTGCTTACTAGTTGAGGGTTCAAAAATTGTTTTTAAGAAGAGCATAGATTGCTCCATTTAATCATTTAAAATTTAATAACATTACTAGTTTATTGCTGTTTTGAAAACCTTGGATAAGAATGTACTTTCTAGAGACTTCCAGTTATAGCCATGATGGAATTGCTTATATTGGAGTGACCTTCCCTCAAAAACAAATAAAAAAGTTTGACAAATCACATAAAACAGCTATTTAAAGGAATTGGTAGCAACCATGCTGGCCAGACTTGACTGAGGAGCCACAGTCCCCATGAGAAGGGAAGCATAATGAGGAAACTCCATATTTACTCAAGCTTTCTTCCAAAGGAATTTGCCAGTTCGTAGCACAAATAGAGTCCCAGCAAAAGGCAGTGGTGCTACTGGGCAGAGTAGCCAGAGGTTAGGTTAACAATTGCCTGAGAATCTAGAACTTGAGCTAAATCCCTGGTAGGAGGGAATAATAGGAATAATAACTCAAAAACCTGGATGTACTCTTTCCTTGAGACCCATACCAAATCTTAAGCATGCACAGGATAAGACTTCAAGAAATCTAGCAAAAGCCAGGAGACTAAAGATGTGAGCAAAGATTTCAGCAACAGCATAGTGCCAGGGAGACAAAGGGTAGTGTTCCAGGGCTGCTCAGGTGTGAAGTGGCTCTGATAAGCATCCCAGCCATTACCACAGCAGGACCAAGCCCCAAGAGTAAAGGTAAAAAGTGAAACTGAGAAGACCTAAAGTTAGCTTCAAGTAGAACAGAAATCTGTTTGCATTCTGCCTGCCTTACAGAAGAAACCATAACCGTCTTAGGAGGAACAAAATATATCCTGAACCTTTATACTTTTTAATACACAGTATCCACTTTTCAATCAAAAATTACAAGACATAACAAGAAAAGAAGGTAACAGAAGCTGACTTATATGTGACCTAGATAAAAGTTACTGGATTGGTCTTAAAATAACTACAACTGATATTACCAAGAAAATAGATGAAAAGATAGAGCATGCCACCAGAAATCTGGAACCAATAAGAAAGAGTTAAATGGAAATTCTAGGACTGAAAAATATAACTGAAATTAAGAATTCAGTGTATGGATTAAGTGGTGTATCAGACACAGCAGATAAATGAACCAGAAGGCAGGTGTGTAGAAAGTAAGCAAATTAAACACAGACGTTGGGTTGAAAATACAGAAAAGGAGCATGGTAGAATATGGTAAAAAAGTCAAACATGCACATAGTTGAGATCCCAGAATAAGAGGAGAGAGAAAATGAGATAGAAGCAATGTTTGAAGAGACTGGGGCTAAAAATTTTTAAAAATGGAGAATGGACATCCACTTAGAGTGAACACTAAGCAGGATAAATATGAAGAAAACCACACGTAGTCACAGAATAGTCAAACTACTAAAAATAAAAGAGGAAACAGTTTTCAAGCATAGACTTCCATTTCCAGCCAGGATGGTGTAACTGGGATTTGATTTGCTATCCTTTGTGGAACCAAAAAGACTAGACAGTGCATATGAAGCAGTGGCTTTTGACACATTGTATATTAGGTGATGAAGAACAGTGATCCCGGAGGATGAAGAACGATGTGATATGCCCTATGATTGCCCCAGATTATAACCTCGAGAGGTCCCAGATGTGGGGAGGGATCGAGAACCTAGGTGGAGCCTGGGAGACTCCGTGAGTTGAGGTCATGTTGCTGAGAGTACAGGGAGACCAGAGGAGCTAGAGTTTACAAGATGAAATCCCAGAGAGGAGAGAGCTACACAAAGAGAAAATGTCAGACATCTGCAGAGGGTCTCCCTCAACTATCAGAAGAGTACTTACTGGTCAGCACATGAATGTGAAGAAACTATGTGAGGGTTGGGGGAGAACTGTCTACATGGATTAGAGGACACACATTACCAGTTGCTTATATAGGTTCAGGAATAATGCCTGTTCCCACAACTTCATAATTAAAGGGGCCATAGATATGCAGAATGGTCTTGCTCTAGTAGTGGGAAATATTTAGCTATAGACTAAATAGACCTGAGTGTATTCTGGTCCCACCTAGCAAATCTTAAAAGCATGGCACAAAAGGATTAAACTTTTTTTCAAGAAATGTAATTCCAGAACAAAGCTCAAAAACATAGAAATACAGAAATACCCAGCACCCAACAAGGTGAAATTCTCAATATCTGGTATACAAAGAAACAGGAAAATAGGACCTATAATGAGATGAAAAACAATTACAGCTGACCTGGAATTGACACAGATGTTCGAATTAGCAGACAAGGACATTAAGACAGTTATTGTAACTCTATTCTGTATTTCAGAACATTAAGAAACATACAAGATATAAAAAGACTGTAATTGAACTTTTTGAGATGTAGAATGCGATGTTTGAGATGAAGAGTACACCGAATGGGATTAATGGGCAGATTAGACATGCCATAATAAGAAATTAGCAAGCTTGATGACATAGCAATAGGAACTGTCCAAAATTAGATGCAAAAGTAAAAGAAGGAAAAAGAGGAACAGAGCATAAATGAAGTGAGCTGTGGAACTTAAAACACCTAATTCACATGTGATTGGAGTCCCTGAAGAAGAGAGAAATTGAGGGAGGAAGAGGTGCAGCAGAAAAAAATATTTGAAGAAATAACACCTGGAAATTTTCCAGATTTGGTGAAAACTGTAAATCCACAGATTCAAGAAATTCAGTGAATCCCAAGCATGAGAAATATGAATAAAGTTATATTAAGGCAATCATAACCAGATTGCCCAAAACTGATGGTAAAAAAGTCTTAAAAGCAGCTAGAGGAAAAGGACATGTTACAGAGATAAAAATAAGAGTGACTGTGTATTTCTCATAGGAAGCAATTTAAGTGATAGATCAGTGGAGTAAAGGACCCAGAGGAAAATAAAATGTCTTGTTAGAGTTTTATACCCAGCAAAAATATCTTTCAAAACAAGTGACCATGAAATAATGCCAGAAACACAGAAGCTGACAGAATTCGTCACCAGCAGACCCACGTTACTAGAAATGTTGTCAATTAAGTCCTTTGGGCAGAGGGAAAATAATATGAGATGGAGATGGGGGGTTACACAAAGGATTGCAGAACACTGGAAATGGTAATGGCATGGGTTTATTTATGCAAGGTTTATTTCTCTTAAAAATACTTTTTTAAAGACCACTGACAGAATAAAAATACCAGCAGTGTGCTATGGAGTTGATAAAACATGCAGAGTGAAAAATAGGACAATAGTAGCTTAAAGACTGGGAAGGGAGAAATGGAAGTACTATGGGAAGGCCTTTATGCTAGTATGTGAAGTAGAATAATCTCACTTTGGTGACACCTTGGGTGAGATCAAAGGTAATCTTTGATCATTTAAATGTGTATGTTGGAAGTCATAAAGCAATTACTAAAGTAAGAAAACAGAATCAGAACTTACTTCAACAAAGAGGCTACAGTGGAATCATAAAAAGTCATGAAAAGTAATCCTTTTAAAAGAGGACAGTGAGGAATAGAGCACGGATGGAACAAATAGAAAGCGAAGAGCAAGACGATGTGTTTAAACCTAACCATTTCAGTATCGCATTGAATGTAAATGGTCTATTACATTCCACAGTGTATTAGTATGTTGGAGTTGTTTCATATCTTCCTGGATGTTTTTATTCTCTGTGCTTGGGTTTTAGTAAGGTCTGGGGAACACCATAGAATAACAATTAAATAAGAAATTTGTCTAAATTTCCGTTGAGGTTTTTTGAATATTTAATTCAGCTGGCTGGCAGACGCCAGTCAATGAAAGGAAACAGGAGTAGTAGTTGCCTCCCTTATATTCTATGTAGCAGATCTCTCTCTTGTGTTAGTCGTGCCTTAATCAGAGAGCCACATGATCACATTGTGAAACTTTTCTGTTCATCTTCATGAGGTCCCATGATCATGAACATGCCTCTGGTGTCTGCATGTCTGCTAGGATGCTTCCTGTGGCCTAGAGTCACAGGGACCATATTCACATATATATTGGAGCTAGGAGAGAGGGAATGGTTTACCATTATATGTGGTCGGATGGAGGCAAAAAGGAAGATGATGCTTAATAGGATTTCAGGTTATATACTTGCTACTTCCTTTAGAGCGGTGTTTCTTGACTTTGGCTGCTCATCAGAATCACCGGGGCAGCCTTCAGGCCTCCAGATGCCCAGGCTCCACTCCATGTGAATTATGTTGGAATCTGTAGGACCACAGTTGAGAACCTTTGCTTCTTGGAGATTGAGGCATTAGATTAACTTCTGTGTTACTCATTTTAAGCCTTTATTCTTTTTTTTAGATACATATTGGAGTGTATAGATTATGGTAGTTGAAAGTAGACAGGCACATTTATTAATTATATTTAAGTAATATGTAAATAGTAACAGTTTCAGATGTAGTTACAGGTCACTTTTTGAAGTACAGAGTAGGATACATTTGACATTTTTATATCAAATTATATTTTACAGTGTATTCGGGAAATTCATAATTTAAATATTACCTTTGGGGAATTGTTTTCAAAGGGAAGAATGTAGCTTTAAATGTGATTATGTTTCTGAAGCTTCCTTGAAAGGGGTGTGTACAGCTGAATTTATATAGAAGTTTGACTTCCCCCCCATTTCCATTTCTTTAGGGAGCACAAGCTTTGCTGAACTCCTCTTCAAATTTAAACAGCTGAAAATGCCAGTGCGAGCTTTGCTAAGATTGGCTCCTTTGCTTCTTGGAAATCCACAGCCAATGGTTATGTGATCATGTCTGGTGGCAAACCTACCCTGAAGCGTGACTTCTGCACAAAAACATGACCAAACAACAAAGCTAAAGAAACATTTATAAGTTTTATAATATAACTAGTGGGGAATGAGCTGCACAAACCTCAATGTATTTTAAAATCCAGGTGTTTTAAATATTCCAGAGGCTCTGTTGCTGTCAGCATTAACATTATATGATATATAAAAGTGAGTTAAAATTTACTTTTGTAAATAAAGTTTTTTGGTTTGTTTTCAAAACTCTTGATTATTTTAGTTTGGGATCTCAGAGAGTAGAGCAGTGGGGGCTGGGGTGGATATTCATTTTTTAAGTCTTCCAGCTAGGGTGATTCAGATGAAGTGACTATGTTTAAATTTGCAAGGTTTTTAAAGAAGCTGTGTCATCAAGTTTTATTCTCTGCAGCAAGAAAATGGCTTTTTAGCATCTCCTAAGATGTCACAGTGTTTGGGTCTAAACTTGGTGTGTACTTTCTGTGACAGTGCTAGGCATCCTCATAGTATGAGCAGTCACCTTCAACAGGAGGACGTTTATACCCTAATGAGGAATGGGTCAACGTGAAGCCTGTTCTAAATAAAGAAAATGTGCAATTTCTACTGAGAGGTCTTCAGAAATTGCATTTAAAAATAAATGATGGTCCATTCCCATCCAAGATTTAGAGAATGTACATCTGTATGGAGAGTTTGTAGAGTAGGTAATGATGAAAGATATTCCGAAAGAGAGGCCTGCAGCTTCAGGTTTCCCGAAGAGGAAGAAGAAAACGCCCTGCTGTCCAGTGCCTGACGTGTGCCCTGCACTTCCCGAATGGCCAGCTGGATTAGTAGAAATGGCAAGATCCATTCAGTGATTTCACATTTCCACATCCTGAATTTTGCTGTTTAGCTCTCAGTGTAAAAATCAAAGCAAACAGAAACGTTTCCATTGAGATTCTGGCAAAAACCCATGTGGCATTTGCTTCTGCAGGTTGGGGGGGGCACACCTATAGTGGTGATGGGTTCTCTCTAGACTCAGTACTCCATCTGCACGCTTGCTCCAGGGACTTGCTCCGGCATTACTGCATAGGTAAGACATGGCTGCCTGGGAGGACGAAATGTGCTTCCCTTTCACACTTAGCTAGTTTTTTATGTAATTGAAAAAAAACCAGGTTACAGAAATTCCATTTGAATCAAGATTTTAAGAACTCAGTATCCGGGCAACTTTTGCTATTTTCAGTCTCAGTTGTTTATGATTTGTATTCCTTTCTCTGAATGATGACTTGAGAGACTGTTACTTGCACATCATGTATTCTCAGATATGAGGGAGAACAGTCATTAGAGTGTTGTCAACAAAAGCAATAATCAGGCTTTCTAAAAGAAAGAGCAGAATACAAGATTGCAGATGGTCTGGACACAGCATTTTCTTTGTAGTTTAGACCCAGTGTTTAGGTAACAGGGAGCAAAGAGGGTATTCTGGGCAGTCTTTTGAGCAGACATGCTAGGATCATCAAAGAAATGAATTCTCGCTATTTATGGGTTCTCAAAAAATTTGGAAAGTAGTTCTCACCATCTATAATATTTTGGCCCCTCACAGTTAAGACAAGGGAAGAGCTGGAGAAGTGTGTCTGACTCCTAAGGGTTTTGGCCCAGAAGTGGCACATGTCACTTCCAGTCACAGCCTGTTGGCAGGAAGTAGATCAATCCACATCGTGTGACTCCTCCTCCATGTGTCCATGAAGGGGAGGAGAACAGCCGCTGGTGAGTACTGGTTACTTAATGTCACAATATGGTTCCTAACTTACCCCACATTCATCTTTTCTACTTACACAGCTACACATGCTTCCATAGATGGGCATAATTAAATAATAGTTGCAAACACCCCCCAAGGGAGGGCCGATATCGGTGTCCCTCGAGTACGATGTCCTACAAAGAGGTGAAGGCCTGAACTTGTAGGTAGCTCTGACATATGGACGCCAGACCCTAGCAGGAGCGTCTGTTGGGTTAAGCCTTACAGAGCTCCCCTCAGTGCTGCCTGATCTTCAGTAAGGCCACTTTTTTACCCTTTGTCTAAGAACCAGCCAACTTAGCTTATGGTGATCCCAGCTCAGAGATCTTTTGACAGCCCAGTGGAAGCAAGGAGCAGGAGGCGGCCTCTCATCTCTCAGCTTGATTGGTGTACAGACCCATTTGGTGGGAGGCCACTGTGCCTGCTGGGCACAGGCCAGAGTTTGGGAGCCACGATTCCGAGTAGAAGCCAGAGCATGTGGATCCAGGCAGGAATTGCCGGAGGAGTGGATTTGTGGACTGTGTGTGTGGCATGTATTCTGAGGAAAGCTATGTCAAAGCCCAATCTGAAGACAGGAGTAGGCCGAAGTCAGGAGAGGATGCTGGTAGCTGAGCGAAGCTGGAAGGCCATGCAGCAATTTGAGATCTAAACCAGGAAGACTTAGTTGGTAGCACATAGATTAACTAATATTTCTTTTGCATATAGGGCTGGGGCCTTGTCTTCTGGGTTCCTCCATCCTCATACCACATTTTGTAGAAAATGCCAAGTTGTATAAAGATCTCTCCAATTCAGCTATGTGGGAGGGGATGGGATTTGGTCACCTTTGTACCCCCAGTATCTGTAGTGTTCAACCAGCAATAGAAGGGAGCAGAGGGGAGGTTGGAGGGGCAGCTCCTAAGAGGGTACCCCCAGGCTGGAGGCCTCTGTCAGCACATAGCAGTCACCCTGCATATAACCATGTAACTGGCTTTTCCTGCTTCCCAGGGCCAGCCAGGTTTCCCTGATTCTGAAATACGTTGCTTGCTTCTCATCAGTCACAAACTGTGGGAAAGTCTTTTTTGCTAAATTGAAAGAAAAGCCCTTAAAACCGTATCCTTAATTCTGGCTTGTGGGTAAGGATGAACTTGCCTGTGGGCCATCCTCTTGCTTTGCTCCATGTTCTGTCCTTCAATGAAAGGGAGGCTGGGATGGGAGTAAGGGCTGCCCAGATGGCAGGACTGTCTGTCTTCAGGCAGCTGCATAAAAGGTCAGCAGTGGAAGATCTCTCTGCCCCTCTTTCTATAGCTGAGACTTCTGAGGCTCAGGGAGGAAAGTGGTGGGTTGGCCCAAGGCCACACTGCTCCTGTCACAACCCCTAACAGGCCTGGGCTTTCAGACCATACTGTTTCAAACCCCCAAATCTGGTTCAGTATTCCCTCTCTTAGTGCAGTAGATGCTGAGAAAGAGGCAGATTAACGTAAATTAGGAGGATGTTGCACCAGAGTTTGGGACCCTTCCCTTCTCTGCGCATCTTTAGAAAAACAAAGACCTTTGTGTACTTTCTTGGAATTAAATTAGTCCTGTGAGCTGCTTTCTGGGTCATATAACAACCATCTTAATTTAAAACGTCTCTTTTAGCTGAAAATATTTCTTCCTATTCTGTGGCACATTATAACATGAAATAGGAAATTTAGAAAAAAATTTATACCAGGTTCAATAAAATCAGTGAAAATCTATTAAAAAATGCACATTCATAATTTCCACTGCTTTTACTCCAATACTTAGGTGTGAAATCTGTTTCCTTGTCTCTGTGGTTAATGGATCCATCTCTGGTCTTACATTCAGGTACGCTGCCTTGGGAAGCTGTAGTCCATGGGCTTCCAGAACCCAGACGTGCTAGATCATGATCTGGGTAATCATGTCAGTGGGGGGACTTATCACAGGGACAGTGTGTGGAAGCTAGTGAGTGCTGCCGATGTTCTTTCATTTGTCTTGTGTTCATATTCGTGCGTATTTTTCATTCAGTCAAGGCTTGTGTTTGCTTACTGTGCACCATTCCAGAGATTAAGAAGATAATCTCATCAACTGAAGTGTGGGTAAATGTATATAGCTCTTCAACAATTGAAGAATCATTAGCAAATCGTTGTAATTAGCATCCCTAGCTGCAATCTCTCTCCCTGGTAAGATCTAGATGAGATGAGCACCAACCCCTACTTGAAATTTCTGCAAAACCCCAGAGGGCTGTGTGGGTGCTATCTTGTCATCTCGGTGTCATCTTGCTCCAAACTCCCTCTCTCCTCTAGTTAATTTTCATTCGGGTCATCTCACTGGATCCGTGCCCTCTGCCTGGACTGGATGTCAACTCAGTATCTTCACCACCTCCTCCCCTTGCTGCTCAGCCTCCAGCTATTTCCTGTGTGGGGCCAGGTTAAGCGTGTGCCACTGGGAGGAGCCAGTGAGAGATGCCCACATGAGGCCTGGAGGTGGAAGAGGTAGCCAAGGCTTCACGGGTCACGGGTGGGCAGGAGGGCAGACGGTGCAAACCTGGCTGCAGCCACCACCAGCTGTGACAGGTGTCCCCCTGCCCCCGGATGAGTTTTGCCAGGGCTTCTCAGGCTTCTGCTCCCTAAACATTTCCATCTACTTCCCTTCATCAACACCCTTTCTGCTTGGGTCCCTGAGCAAACCCTGTGCTGTTAGGTGGGACAAAATGACCCAGGTGTGAAATCAGCCCCATCCCCAAGTCGCATAAAAGCCACTCACACCACTTGGTATCCCCTGGTTTTGCTCATGGAATTTCTAGCCCCTTGGCTATCTCTTGAGCCCCCGGTGCTGTTCACTTTCCTCTCCCATGATCACACCCTCAGGTGTGCTCTAACACCAACATTTTATGACAGTCCTGCAACTCGTACACTAACTCATCTGGTTGGGACCAAACTCAGGCCACAGTGGCAGTGACCCCCCTTGAGTGGCCTTGGGTTTCTCCCTAACACCGAGAAGACTCCCTGACTAAAGGAAGAATGCATGGTCTTTCATCAGCTGAGTAACCCAAATGGTGTGGGTTGGCCCCGTTTTGTGCCAGATTTCCCAAGACTGAGTCACTAGATGCATGAGTGAGGAGAGAAACCACCTCTTAGCCTGTTTCTCCCTTGGCCTTCTGGGGCTGCAAGGACTAGGTGTCACAGATAGTAAGAACTATGATTATTTGCAATTGCAAAGTTCCAGAGGACTCAGGAAGAAAATGCTAAGCCCTCATGGGATAGTCGGGGTTGAACAGCAACTGTATTGCTTCCTGAAGGGAGTCAACTTTTTACAAGACTGGATATTCTGTCTCTGCTTGACTGTGAGGTTCCTGGACATCTTGTAGTCTAAGCAGTTTCATGGCAAATCCGGCATTTCTATGGGAAAAAAGTGATGAAGAGCTAGACAGTGTCTGGTAACTGCAATTATTGCCCAGTAATTAGAATTCCTATCTAGAATAGTTATACATATCTATACATCTGTATATCCATCCACCCATCTATCCATCCGTCTGTCAAGAGTGCTGTAAACTCTAGGAGCATCACTGAGCACATGGAGAGGCGGTGGGCCAGCCCAGGCTTGTGGAATTGCCTGGAATACTGGGCACCTGCCCCCAGATCCTGCCCCCCAACCCCATCCCAAGTGTTCTTCCACGTCTCTGAAGGGTTTTGCATCTGAATGTTCCTTTCCTTGGTATCAAGATCACAATCCCTACTCTTATTGGAGGGTGTTTGCATGGTACACCCCACGCCCTCATCTCATTTTTAGCACCTCAGCATGATCTAAGGATAATCTGACAGAGCTGGTTTTTGCTTTGTGAATCAACCTGAAAGTCTTTTAGTTGTGAGTTCAGATTTATTCATACAAGTAATATGATTGATCTCAGTTGAATCTCATTTTTTAATTGTTTCTGTATTTCTACTATATTTCTTATATTTACCATGTAACTTTGATTTTTTTTCCTCTTAAAATTTGTCATATTCATTTATTTGGCATTCAGGATGATTGTATTCTTGTGCATACATTTAACATTAATATCCGTATAGGATTCTTCCAGTCACCCCCCCTTTTTTTTTAACCTCAGCTTCCACTGCCTTTTTCTGGCCTCAGTAGCACCCTGGGACCTCCCCACCTGTCCCCCAGGCATCCATCCGTTCATGACATCCTCCTTTCTTCTCTCCCTTCTCCTCTCATTTTGAAACTTGGGTTATTTCAATGATGTCAGAGCCTATGATGGCATAGGATTCCCCACTTTACTCCCATTCTTGTTTCAGCATTAGATCCACACATCAGTGAGCTCCATGTCTCCCTCTAGTCTCCTGGCTGGAATTCCCCACCAGTGTCAGGAAAGCCTCCAAGGACAACTGTCCCCAAGATGCTGATTGCCTAGAATAGGCTGGCCACATCCTATATCCTCTCTCCTCATGTGTTTCTCCCCCCTTCCTGTCTCCTTCTCTTCACCTCACCATCTTCTAGCTATTTCTTTGGCCTCTTCCTTCAGGGGCCTCCTCCTCAGTGATCCAGGCCTCTTCCCAGACTTTCTGTCCTCTCTCCCAGATTCTCAAGTTTCCACAGAGGCTCCTGCTCTGGTCTCTTGGCTCCTTTGGTCCCCCCTCCACGTTACTACTACACTCTTCCAGATTACCAGGGGTCAGGGCCTTTGCAGGCTGACACTCACTGGAAGGTTGGGGAGCCATTGTGCTATTCAGGCTGTCATGGTTCTGACGGTCCCCACACCCTCCTTCCTGTAGGTCTGAGGAAAACTGAAGGCCCAGTGCTGTCCCTCTGTGCCTCCCGGAGCCTGCCAAGGAGGCAGCAGCTTGGTGTTGGGGCAGGAGAGGCAGGGGATGGGTGGGAGCTACAAGAAAAGAAAGCGAGATCAGAGCAGAAGGCAGACTCCCGGGTGAGGAAGTTCTCAGTGCACCACCACAGGTGCGTGTTGGAAAGGGGCTCAGGCAAAATCAGCTGCCCCCCCTCAGTGCTTGTGTAAGTGACCAGATCCAAGAGTGGCCCCTGTAGCCACTATTTGTCTCTCTTTCTTTTATTATGGCAATAATGCCATTTTCTCTGGAATTTGAGATTCTGACATATATAGTAGTTGTTGGTCCTCAAATAAGAAGCCTGTGGATGAATTAAACTTTATCCCAAACTTGGTTTATCACAGAGCACACTTGACCTTCTTTTTCCTAGGGTCAGAATGGGCTCCATCACACCCTGCAAAGAGGTGGGGGGGTGGCTCAGTTCACAAGATTATTCTGGTATAACCATCTCCCCAGGCAAAGGGTGCCTTCTGTGTTTCACCAAAGGTCTCCCCCTCCAACTTCAAGTAAACCCAAAAATAAAAACCAAATTTAAACAAAAGAAAACATGTTCTAAAGAGCATGGTGCTGGCCAAGCGTCCACTTTCATAAATGTGGCATCTACGGTGTGCTTTCTCACAGTTCTCCAGGTGCTTGGTGCCATTTTTTCCCCAGCGATCTGATCTTTGCAGAGACCAGGAGCCCTAGAAGTTCCTTTTGCCTGTGACAAGACAAAACTGACACATCCTTCAGGGACCTAGCTACTAAGCTTGCTTCATGTGGGAGGTAAACATACCACTTTTGATGACATGTTGAAATTAATCTCTCTCTTTCCTCCAAAGAGCCACCAGGGGAACAACCCCCCTTTCCAGAAAGGGTGACTTCAGTGTATTCCATTTATTTGTTTAAAATTTTCAACTCCGATCAAAACCCCACAGAGGTTTTCATTATTTAGATCAGCATTTCCAGGAGTTTTCCCAAAAAGTTTTTTTGATATGCAAATCGGGATCTGGTGTTGCATACTTGATTCCATAGTCAAATGCATTTGGAGAGTTTTGATATAAACACAGGTAATTACTTTCTGTATCACGGGAGTTCTCAGAGCCCTTAGATGCTAATATGCTCAAAGGGATGCTGTACTGCTTCCCCTTCATGCCCACCAACCCAGGAGGTGACTGCAGGGGCACAGAAGGAGGAGACCTCCTGTCCGCGGAGCCCCAGAGCACTCACCTGCACCACCTGCAGCCCCCGCTCTGTTCCCCGGGGACCTAGGGGGCGCACTGGCGCTCCCGACTCCAGACCCAGTGATGCGGGTTCTGGGCCTGGATCTGAAAGGGAAACAGCAGCCTGAGCACCTGGAGCAAGGGCACAGCCCCACCACTGGGGTGCGCCTCCCGCCCAGGTCCCCAACAGACCTCCTCACACAATTCCGGGGTGACCCAGGCACGGTGCCCCATTGCATGGAAGAACTCCACCTTCAACTTCAGGAACTCCTTGTAGAGCTCTGGCCAGTGCTCCCTGCCCAGCAGGAACTGGAAGATGCTCCGTTTGGATGTGGGGTTGTCCTCCTCCATGTCAGAGGCAATGTAGCTGCCGTGGGGAAAGGGGGGACGCTTGTCAGGCCCAAATGAGGGCTGGCCTCAGGCAGCATGGCCAGGTGAAACTGCAGAGGTCACACCGGAGAACCCAGTGCCCAGGGCGGTCTGTCCAGGAAGGAGGGTCCGGGAAGCCCTATCTGCGGGGAGTCTGGCTCCAGAGGGACAGCAGGACCGTTCTCGGGACCCAGCCTGTGGGGCCCACACTGTCCCTGGCCTAGGCCAAGGTTCTCGCCATTTCCCTGGGGCTTCTCCCTCTGGTCACTCAGTCTCTGAGCAACAAGTGATGTTTCTTGGCTACTTTTGCAGACTTCCCCTCCCCCATGACCTTACTCATTGCCTTCCCCTCCCCCCCACAGAGCCTTGTGTGCTCTGTGGCCAAGAGGAACCACCACTTGAGACCCTCAGGTGCATAGGCATGGCCAAGCCCATCCTGATGGGGTGGTGAGGCTGTGGGATGGGCGGCTGGAGGGCAGAACTGAGAGCATCCCCGAGGCAGCACTCACAGGGCCAGGAAGAAGTGGATCCTGTTGTAGAGGTGGCCGGGCAGCCCGACACGGCCGAAGTACTCCACCACCATGGAAAGCAGGTACTGTGTGGACATGGGAGGCAGGCAAACGGTCAGTAGAGGTGGGGAGAGTGTCCCACAAATGGCCGCAGGTCCTGCCCCATCCAACGGCCATGGCGGGAACCCCTCAGGGTGGGCTGTGCTGAGGCCCTGTGGCATGTGGAGAGGAACCCATGGGGAAGCCAGGAGAAGATGCCCATAGGCAGGCCAGGCCTCAGGGCCTGACATGGATCGCGGGTCCCCCCCGGGCTTCTCCCACCCGACCAGAAATCTGGTTCTCTGTTCCTGCCCCCATGGGTGGTGACTGTGTGGACCCCATGGCCCCTCCTCATTTTGGTGCTGCAGATACCTTATCAGATACTTTGAGGAAAATGTCAGCTTCCAAGAAGCTCTGGATCACGGGGTCCTCTGTAAAGGAAGGGAGAAGTGAGGGGGGCCTTGGAGCAGCCCTTCTGGGAGAACTGAGCGGAGGGCTATGGGACATTCCAGAGGGAAGGAGGAAAACCAGAGCCTCCCCCAAGTCCCTTTGTCTCTCTGAAGTGGAGGCAGCCTCCCTTCTGCCAGGAGGGTTGTGAGTCTTAATATTTGTGACAGTGGCTTTTCCTTCCAGTGATGCCTGTCGTGAGTTTCAGCTGTGTGTCTTGGATTTTGCTATTATCAACTTCCACGTGATGGGCAGGGGTACATCCACTGATCACAGAGATGTGACCTGACTCTCAATGCTTAACACATTTGCCCCAAGCCAGAGCTTGGCTGCAGCCACGGTCGCTGTGACAGCGCATCTATCCTTGTCACTTTATCATGCTGCAGCCGAGTGAAGCTTTCTGCCGCCTCCCGTTAACCGAGTGCCCTGAGCTTATGGTGTTCGGTCCACAGCCCCTGGGGGTGCTGGGCGTCCTGCCCTCCTCCTCCTGGATCCCCTCATTTCCTGCAGATAATGACCTGACCTCTCAGCCTCCCCTGCCCCCTGCTCCCAGCAGCCTTGTCTGGGATTAGAGTTGTCCCCTGGAGGTCCCATTTTCCAGGGGAGCCCTGAGAGAATGCTGGGCACTGTCTCTCCCTCGCTCCTTGCCTAGGACAATGACACTTGCGCAGCAGCGTGACCCTTCTCCAGTGAGTCTGGCTCTCTGCAATAGAACTTTCTGTGATGATGAAAGCATTCTAGATCTGTACCATTCAATACGGTAGCCATTAATCATGATGTGGCTGCTGCACACTTGAAATATGGCTCATGAGACTGAGAAACTGAATTTTTAAATTTAATTTTAAATGAGTTAAGTAAGCTTTTCATAGCTACCTGTGGCTAACGAATGCTGCATTGGGCAATATGATCACAGTGTCCCCAGGGCTATCACACTTAATCCTGCCTCTGCTCCTGATGGCACCTTCTCAGACACACGTCCCCTGAGGACACTGTTTCACAGAGCTCCCCTCTCCTTGCTCACACTCCGTCTCCAGGCATTGTTGCCTTTGGAAAAAAACATTACTTCTCTGCATTTGTCACTGGCTGAGAGCAACTTATTTCTGTATAGCTTTGTTTTGTCTCCTCCCACCTTGAACGTAAAAGCAGAGAGATCTAGGTTGTCTTTTCATCGCTGATCTCCAAAATCTTAATGGGAGGGAATCTGTGAATGTATCTGAGTGGGCAGAGGTTGCAGCCCTTGATTTGTTCTGAGATGTCTTGACCGTTGAGCACTCTCCTCTGTAGCCTCCCCCACTCCCGCTAAGAACTTGTCTCAGAGAGGAGAAACCTGTCGGCCTCTCCAGCAGAATCAAGGTCCCTCTGTGTCGGGTACCACCAAGACCCCTGACAGCTCAGAGCCCAAAGCAGGGAGATTTGAGTACGATCCCAGAGCCACTGCCTCCAATGTGACTCTCCGCAGGGCCCTGACCGCTCCATCCGCTCAGAGCACACACCCAGAAGTCGGTAGAACGCTTCTTGGTCTTCAGGACGGTAACTGGGTCTTCTCCTCTTGTTCATCCTGAGTTTCATTCCCTCAACATGATTGACCGTCCAGATGTTCCTCTTCTGGCCCCTCTTCTTCCAGGACCTCAGCTCAGAGACAGCTTCCAAGGTGGCAGAGTTGGAGGCCGGGACGCTGCTGTCCTGGGCCGCTGCAGAAACAGAAGATTCTGAGTTAGCGTGGATGTGACCCACCTGGGAACTGGAGTCCTTGTCTTGCCGCTCACTCTGATAACTGGACCTGGACTCAGCCTCGTGAAGATAAGATGGTAAGTGGTCGCTCAGCAGCAGGTGACGCTTCATGCAGGGACGCTGAGGCACACCCGGGGACACATACCTGCCGTGACATCCATCGATCTCCTCCTCTTCCGGCCTCTCATTCTCCTGGCTCTCCACTCAGGGACAGCCTCTGAAGAGGCAGAACCGGAGGCCAGAGGGCTCCTGTTCCATGGAGCTGCAGGGAGAGAGGAAGGATCCCGTGTAAACATGGCGGGAGGACCCACCTGGAAATGCTATGCTCTTCCTTTCCCGCTGCCCTTGAGAATTTTGCATGTGACATCTGGAGGGATAAGAGAGTGACCATCACCCCTTTGCGCCTGTCTGTAGATGAGCGTAGGGATTGAGTTACCATTTCCCGTTCTTTGCCAGGAGAAGCTGCTCTCCTGTGCCTCTTTCCATGGATTGTTCTGCCTGGAAGATACCTTTACAGAGACAGATGTAAAATTCTCTCGTCATGATGTCTTTAATCGCCACAAACGTGCACAGGCTAGTGACATCCCTGTCTCACCCCGAAAGCCCTTTCCCCTGCCCATGCAGACCCAAACACATGAGAGCAGAGAGGAGGAATGGGAAGTACTATTGGAGCCATGGTGTTCTGGCAACTTCAGTCATTCAGACTGGGCAGAAGCCAGACGACCGCGCACACCTGCTTTCCCTTCCATGCATACCCTTTTCTTCTGACTCTTCTTTGCTGGGTCCTGTTGGCTCAGAGCAGTCTCTGAGGCAGCTCATGTGGAGCCCAGAGGGATCCTGTCTTCTCTGCATATGGAAAAAAACAGAGGGCACTCAACCTGATTCTGACCGGGCCATTTCTATTTGCTTAACCTGCTCCTGGTGAAACCTAATAATAATTAAAATGACAATAATAGGGGCGCCTGCATGGCTCAGTGGGTTAAGCTTCTGTCTTTGGCTCAGGTCATGATCCCAGGGTCCTGGGATCGAGCCCCGTAATTGGGCTCTCTGCTCAGCAGGGAGTCTGCTTCCCTTTCTCTCTCTCTGCCTGCCTCTCTGCCTACTTGTGATCGCTCTCTCTGTGTGTAAGAAAAAAAAAAAAAGAAAGAAAAGAAAAAAAGAAAGGCAATACAACAATATAAAATAGCTAACAGTTATTGGTTGCTTATTGAACTTCCAATATTGATCAATGCATAAATAATGACCTCATTCAATCCTTATAATGATCTGTGAGGTAAGGTGTATGACTTACATGATTTACAGATGAGGAAATGGAGACTTGAGTTGAGTAAGACTTGTTCCTTGACTGAGGTTAGAGCACTTTGGAGTTGGGATTAGGACTCGTGTCTGACCAGTGCTCAAGGGAGGAATGGCCAGGGGCAGCTGGAGTTGAGCCTCAGTCACCCTTCTAGGAAGGCCGAGCTGGGTGGCCTTACATACTCAGTCTAGTACAGGAATGAGTGACACTCACCCAGATCGGACCTCTTGGCTCTCTCAGGATCTAGGCCCCTTACCCTTACCCGGAGCACAGCCTCAGAACAGTGTGAGAAGAACACTCACTGTAGCCAGGTCTTTGGAACCAAATGGCTCCCAAGATTCCAGAGCCCTTGACACGAATGACTGATGACATCACATCATTCCACCAGGAACTGCTTTTTGGTCTATAAAAGGAGGTCAAGAAAAAGAAGATGCACCTCAAAGAAAGGCAGTTAGTGTCCCGGCCTGAGTACTGGGCTCACCTCCTTTTATCCCAAAGTTGTCTCCGCTTTGAAACTCATCCTGTGTATAACCAAATCAATTAATGATTCCAGATGAAAGCAATGCACCCACATATCAAAAACACAAACTTAAAAGTTGACAAAGTGCTCCTCCATAATAAAAGCAACTCAGGTAGTTTATTTTTATTATCTTCTCATTTCTGTTTAGCTATGATCACAGTAAGATTAAACATTTTTAACTTTTATATTTTGAGATAATTGTAGATTTATATGCACTTGTAAGAACTCTTTACCTAGGAGCACCTGGGTGGCTCAGTGGGTTAAAGCCTCTGCCTTCGGCTCAGGTCATGATCTCAGGGTCCTGGGATCGAGCCCCACGTCGGGCTCTCTGCTCATCGGGGAGCCTGCTTCCCCCTCTATCTCTGCCTCTCTGCCTACATGTGATCTCTCTCTGTCGAATAAATAAATAAAATCTTTAAAAAAAAAAAAAAAGAACTCTTTACCTAAATGTTAGGTGTGGCTCTAAACAGGACACTGCTAATTTTTTTTTTTTTAAATGAACACATTGGGACACACACTTTCATGAATGTCATCTTGTTTGAAGTGGTCACTCTTGGAGATTTTACATATGGACGGTGTTCCTATTATCGCTCCAAATTCTTTGTGAAGGGTCTTCAGAACATGAATATCCTCAGTGGGGCACGTTTCCATTATTTAAAATTAGTTTTTTGGCATCAAGAGTGTCCCTACCCTAAGGCAGGTGATGGAGTCACTTTTACCAGCTACTCTGCTGGGCCCCAGAAGGTGGTCAATTCATATTTGTTGAAATGAACCAAGAAACCACGGAGGGGGTGGAAAGCTGGGGATGCTCATTTGCTTGGGGGAACTTTTAAATAGGATCTACCAAACTGTTAAGACAACACTTGGATATCTTTACGTTGGTGTGTTTGCCTTGGAAAACAGACCAAAAAGGAACTATTATGTTATAGTTCCACGTCGCAGCAGGTACCCTGACCTTTCCCTCTGCATGTTTGAAAAATATTGAACCCAGTGATTGAACCTCTTGGTTTTCTCATCTCTAAAATAAGAATATGAGAACACACCTCATATCAACTGTTCCGAGGGTCAAAGGACCAAAACCTATTTGTCAAATGTTACCTGGCAAATGCTATAGTTGTAAGCCATAGGGAGGTCTCTGTCCCTCATCTTTAAGTCTGAACCCATGTGTAGAATAATTCTGTGATGTAAGGTCCCCTTGTCCTGAAGTACCCTCTCGTGGGAGCAAGAGACTCAATGGTGGCCTCAGATAATAGCCCAGGTGACCAGAGCCCTTTGTTAGGGAGCACAGGTCTGGAGCTGGGTTCCAGGGTAGGACCGTTGATTGGTGGCATTTCCTAGTCACCTCCCGCCCTGCAGGGTGGGCGGGGCAGTGCTTCTGATAAGTTCATTGGTAGGTGGCAAAGCCCGGTCCACCCCTTCGGCTTTTGCTGTGTGATGCCCACAGTGGCCAGTAGGTGGCGCGAGTCGCACACCATTGCCACTGCCGCTGGCTGCGCTCTTTTGAGCCATTCTCAGAAGGGAAAGGTCTATTTCTAATCCAGCCTGGGCTTTATGGCAATGCTTAATCACATGGAAAGGAACATGCAATAACTACTGGTATTTCTGTAAACACACATGCTAAGTGCAGCTGCCAGTTGGGGATGAGGACAGAAGGAACACTCAGGGAGAGTTCTCCTGAGGACAGTCTATAAAAGGAAAACCCTGCGGCTTTTTAATTCAAGAGCCTCCCAGTTAACCTTTCTGACTCATAGAAAGAAACATTTAGAACCCGGAAGGACAATGATAACACATTTTGTGGATTGTAACCTGGTCCTCTGTCTACGCTGCCACCTCCCCTTTTCCCCAAATGGCCAGTTTCAGAAGGAAAGACCAGTTCCCGGGCCCAGGGCGGGCATGCCCACCTCCCAGCCCCTGGCAAGGCCTGGCTGAGGGGCAGAGCCAGCGCCTCCTGAACTGACCGTGACTTATTTCTCTCTCCTTTGGTCCTGGCAAATTGCCTGTGTCTTGTGTTCCTTCTTTCTCTGTCCTTTCCTCCTTTCTCATCCTACCATTAATAAGACCGGCGTTGGATTGCGAAGCTGAAGGAGGAGACATGTCACAACAAAACAAAGAGTGAAACCTGGTCATTGATGGAGCAATAAGGTCCGGGGGGCTCTTAATTTTAACGTGTGGACACTTAAAGCACTGTCATACGGTATACATAACATAAAATTAGCCTTCCTAGCCATTTTACGTGTACTTAACACATTCGTGTGGTGCAACTGTCACCCCCATGCACCTCCTAAGTTCTCCTGTTGTAAAACTGAAACGCTGTCCCTGTGAAACACCAACTCCCCATTCATTGTCCCCTCCCCATGACCCCTGGCCACCGCCGTTGGACTTTCTCTATGAGGGTGACTATTCTAAGCGCCCCATCTAAGTGGAGTTGTACATCCTGGTAGTTTTGTGACTGGCTTATTTCACGGAACAGAACATCCTCAAGGTTCATCCGTGGAGCATGCGCCAGACTTTCCTTCCGCTTTAAGGGCGAATGCTATTCCCTGACGTGTGCACACCAGATTTTCTTTGTCATCCATCCATCCATTGATGCTGGGATTGCCTGTATGTTTCAGTTATCACCAATATGTGGCTGTTAATGTGGGCGTACAAAGATTACTTTGAGATGAGCTTTCTGTTCTTTTGCGTAGGTACCCAGAAGCAGAATGGCCAGATCACGTGGTGATTCGATTTTCTAGTGTCTGAGGAGCTGCTCAGTTGCTTTCCATAGAAGCTTTTACATCTCATCCATAGGCCTCACGGGTCCTAATTTCTCCACATCCTTGTCAGCACTTGTTTCTGTTTTGTTTTGCTTTTGGATAGTAGCCGTCCTAATGGGTATGAGATGGTGTGTGGACACTGAGTTTGTTTTCTCTAGGGCTTTCTCTTGAGTGGACTGGGTCACCTGATATCGTCTTATGACAGTGGTCTTATGATAAAGAAGATGTCTTCCCGCCCCCATCCTCTCCTCAGAACCTCTGCCCCCAGAGCCCTCCAAGTGTGGGTACATCTAGGGCCGGCCCCTCTACCAGGGGACCCACTTGAGAGCAGCTTCATTTGGACCAGTCTTGGGTCACCAGAATTTCCTGAGGTGTTACCGGGTCACAGCTTGAGCTCCTCTGAGGACGGGAGCAAGGCAGGCTGATTAGCTAACTGCACTGTGGTGCTCTCCCGCTCCATGGGGGAAGGTCCCAGGGGTCTCTCCCTCAGAAGGCTCTCCCTGGAAGGAGTCTAGGGAGCCTGGGAAGCTTGAAGTCCTCAGCCTGCCTTTGAAATATCTCACAGCATCTCCAGGGACATGGCATGGGCACATTTACCCAAAGGGTGACAGGAGTTACCGGGAGTGTCTGCACACCCAGCCTTCAGTCACCCCTAATGTTCTCTTGGGGCCAACTGCTATATATTGCTGTGGGGCAGCCTCCTAATTACAGATGCATTTCTTTTAAAAAACTTTCCAGAAACAGAGTGAAACTTTCTCACGCATCTTGTGAGAGAAACGTTTCGTGGCAGATAGTAGTCAGTAAAGGGCCATCTGCCCCCACAGAGCAGAGACTCGGGAGGAGGCCCAGCCGTGACTCAGGGTGAGTGACCAAGTGCTGGGGTCTTTGGGGATGTGGGTGCGATGGCCTCAGGTAGGCTTTTGCCTGAGTCCCAGGTTGGCACTTAATTTGTTCTGTGTCCTTGACAAAAATGAGCTTAATGAGAGCTACCGTTGGAGTTGCCCGGAGGTTTAAAATGAGCTAAGGATACTCTTGCTTAGAAGCTTCTGGAATAGGGAAGTGCTGTCCATGGTTTCCCTCTTTTCCCTCTTGTCATCTGCTCAGCACAAGATGGGAGTGTTGTTGAGTCCAAGTCCAGGCAGAGAGACGAGGAAGATCAGGGAATAAAAGCCGGAGTCTTTTGGTGGACAGCTGCCCCGGCAGATGGACAGACGGATGTGCTCCCTGCAGTGGGGAGAGGAAGGTGCAGGGGATGGAACTCCAGCTCGGGGATTCCTGACTCACTCTGGCCAGGGATGAGGTCCCACACAGCACCCACCACTTTCTGGTTAAGCTGGGCTTTGGCCTTTGGAAGGGCTCAGCTTCCCAAGTGAGGGCTCTGCCCTGATTTCTGCTTCGTTGCTGCTACCAGGGGCCCAGCTGCCCAGAGGCAGGTACAACTTACGGAACTGCAGGAGAATTTCTAGTTTTATTGTTTTAGAAAAATCACATCATTCATCGAGCATTGAGCTTACATTTTGAGATGTTTGTTGGCTGGTAATTAAAGGGCTATTCATGATAGGGGCTTTTTATTAAACGGAAGGTAATAACTTCTATGAGGTGGGTCTGCAAATCCTCTTGGTTAACAGTTCACAGTTTGCCTTTCACTGATTTCGTCTCATTCTTTCCTTTGACGCTCCCATGTGGCAACAAGGTCCCCCTTTTATAGATGGGGAAACGGAGGCTGAGACGGAGGGCCCCTGCAGGCTGTGAGGGGTGCCTGGGGCGTCTCGAGGGCACACTCGTCTTAGTGCTGGCTTCCCCAGTCCCCATCGGTTAATGTGTGTCTTCGGCTGTGGTTCGGGGACACACTTGCGGGCACTAGAAGCTCCCTTTCCAAGAGGGAAGCTTAGTTCATATCTCAGTTTTAGGCAGGGGATGCAAAACACTACCTAGTTATGTCTGGGGTGTGGACAGAGGGAGAAGGCGGATTCAATGCCGATCCTGCTTTGCTACTCAGGAGGAACCCAAACCTTAGCATTTCACTCTGTCGTTTCTATCTTTCCCCTTCTCAGGGCTCTTCGGTTAACTAACCAGGGGCAGGAAATGCCCAGCCCTTTCTTCTCCTGGAGAGGCTAGAGAACACGGAGAATGGTGAGGAGCACAGTTGTTGGGGGGAAAGGGGACGGGCAGAGAGCGGGGCCAGCTCATTTGACAAGGAGCCCTGAGAAATGTGAACATTGGAAGTTCTTTGCTGAGTCAGAGCATCAGCTGGCCTCCTCTTTTTTTTTTGCAGATTCCCCGAAATTTGGTTGCAAAGGGCCCGGCACCTTCCCGGGGCTTTTGCAATCTGGAAGGTAGGCAGCGTTCACCAGAGACCAACGTCCATGGCTGGGGAGGCTCCCACAGTCCTTCCATGCCTGGCGGCTGCACTCTTTAATTTGGGGACTATTGTGGTATTGTTGGCATTATTCAGGGTTTTGGTTTCAATAGGCTCTGTGATGATTTCTTTGTTATTTCACAGAAATTGGTACCCATGGTCAGCATGTAATGGGGTAGCCTTGGTTCTCTTGCTTTTGCCTAACATCTTTCCAGAAGAGCAAGGCAGTGGGAAAGGGAGTGCGGTGAGTTTGTTGACCTGCAGGCATCAACCGTGGGACCTCATACTCTTGCTCAAGAATTTGCCCAGGCTTGGGGCATTTGTAAGTTTGCAAAAATAATATAGTTGGTCTTCACTGTTTGCCCCCTCAATATGAAGAAGCTTCTTGTTTTTTGTTTTGTTTTGTTTTCCATAGTGAGGAAGAAAGAATTCTGCTTTTCTAGAATCTGGCCAGATCTCACAGGGGTGACATGTTTTAGTACTTACATTTGCTGTGTTCCTGTCCCTCTGACTTTTTTTTTTAAAGATTTTTATTTATTTATTTGACAGATCGAGATCACAAGTAGGCAGAGCAGCAGGCGGGGTGGGGGGGGTGGGGAGCCGGCTCCCCGTTGAGCAGAGAGCCCGATGCGGGGCTCGATCCCACGACCCTGAGATCATGACCTGAGCTGAAGGCAGAGGCTTAACCCACTGAGCCACCCAGGTGCCCCCTGTCCCTCTGACTTTTACAGACTTGTCTTATTCCTTTGAATTACAGATGCTCATGGCACATACTCCTTGGGATCCTTCACGTTGTTTATGGTGAATTCCTAAAGGTCACACCAGTTTTTCTCTCATGGTCTAGGAACTCACAGAGTTGATCCTTGAGGCCAGGGTTCCTCTCTGGACACCTGGAGCACCCAGCCCTGACTTTACCTGTTCTCCAGATGTTGCTGCATGAGTAATCACCTTGGACACACCCTCTCCTGTGTTGGGACCCCTCTTTTGCGAGGTGATGGAATGCGATATCTCTGCGGTGGAAAGTTTATGTCCGCTTTTCCTGGGATGCTTGGTGACCAGGCTGTGGACCCCATTCTGGCTTTCTGAAGGTGTGTCATGGTCCTGATATAGACCACCCTGTTTTAGAAGGGAGAGGACCCCAAGGATCCCTCCCAGCCTCTTGTTTCCTATAACCACCTATAACTTTCTGTAGGAACAGAGGCTCAGACGGCAAGTAAAGTAAAGAAGGACAGAAACAGAATCTGTAGACTGATTTTTTGGAGTGGGTAGGTAGGATCTTTTAAAAATATTGAGATATCATTTACATTACAAAATCAACATATTTTGATTAATTAACCTATTGCACCCTTAATGAATTTTGATAATTATATAGAGTCATGTAACCACTGCCACAATTGAGATATGGAACATTCTAGCACCCAGAGATGTTCCTTTGAACTTCTTTGAAATAACCCCCTCCCTTTGGCCCCAGCAACCAGAGACCTGTTTTCTATCACTATAATTTTGCCTTTTCTAGAATTTCATAGAAACACAACCAAACAGTATGTAGTGTTTGCATCTGGCTTCTTTCACTGAGCATAACCAATTTGAGACGGGTCTGTGTCCCCATGTGCAACAGTGGTCAGACCCTTTCTACTGTGGAGTGGTTTTACCAGGCATGGATGGGCCACATTCAAATTCCCATTCACCAGCTGATGGGCAGTCAAGTCATGTCTTGTTTCTGGTGATTATGAAGAAAGCTGCTACAGGTCTTCATGTGCATGTCTGTTTTCATTTCTCCTGGGTAAGTATCCAGAAGCTGGTTTGCTGGGTCGTGGGATGGATTTATGATTTGTAAGATACTGCCTGTTTCCCAAGGTGGCCACACCAGTCTGTTGCCTAAAGGGGCACTTTTAGCCCAGGATGCATGACTGCCCTTCCTGATGTCTGTGGGTATCTTTCCATGCAATGATTTTTCAAGAAGTTTGTCGGACACGTAAGGAGGGTACATGACTTTTAGGCAAAAGACGATTGCCTCTCTGTGGATGAGATGAACCTGGTTTTGAACTCCGGATGCTGTAGAAAGGTTTGCATTGTCCTGCTGAAGAAAGCAGGTACACCCTGACACAACACAGGTGGGAGTCACGTCTCCCCCGTGTCCTTCTAACTCTATCCGTCAGTTTTGCTTGTGGGCCTCACATGGCAGTTCCAAGTTCATCCTGAGTTGAGATAACGCCTGGAGGCCAGAGGGAAACTATCTGGGGCTGTCAAATCTGGCGGGAAGTGATTAATCACAGAGACTTGCCTGGCACACTGAACTGACCTTTCTCCCACGTGCAGCAGGGGCAGGCAGGGTCAAGTTTAAATCCGAGATGACAAGTGTCTGGATTAAGGAAGGTTGCTGCTGCATACTTGGCTTGGGGTCAGTGGCTTTGTGTCTCACACCTGGCGAAAACTGACTCCCAATTGAAGAAAGAGTTACGGGGGCTGAAGCATGTGTTGACTCAGCTTTGGTCTAGAGCTCCCTGCAAGGTTTTTGGGACCCACACGCCCTTTGCACGTGTTGGGGGCATCCTGGCTTCTGGCAGCTCCTGAATGACTGTGTTTTACCGTGGAAGCCCCTTGCTCATGGTGCCTCTGAACCTTCAGAGTGCAAAAGGGTTGCTCCTCTTGGAGTCCTTTGGCCGTCTCCTGGGGAGTGGGTTTTGTTGGTCTGAGCTCGCAGACACCTGCTGCTGTCTGTGGGCTCCATAGTCGCTCCAGGTCATGTAATTTGTGGCACTTAGACAGTGTCATTTATTTATTAGCAGGTAAAATTTGGCCTCTGGGAAAAAAAAGGTGCCCTCTCTTGCGTTGTCTGAGGCTGTGGTTCCTTTGGAACCCCTAGTTTATTTATGGTTCAGTGGTGGGAGTCCACGCATCAGTTGGGGGACACACAACGAGGTTAAGGCCCAGGGTCAGACTTGGGTGAGGTTAACTCCATCTAAAACCTTGGTTAAGAAGGGTGTGTGTCCCGATTTTCTCATCGAGAGCAGTGATTGCACACTAGAAAATGTCCCACCGCGAACTTCCTGGCTATAGCTTGTCCTTTTCAAAGGTAAGGAGGTCCTGTTCCAATGTTGGAAGACCCTGGGAGACCTGCCCCGCCAGCCCAGTTGGAAGTGAGAGGCTGTCCCTGGCACGCAGCCCTGTGACGTCCAGGCGCCGAGTTTTTCTTGGGGGTCTGCTTCTCCTTGGGGCTTATCTCAGCAACAAGATCCCTGCCAGCCTCCATGTGTGCTCTGGTGTTCCCTTGCCTCGCTTAAGACCAGGCTTTCAAAATCTCTCTGAAAGAGAGCAGCAGGCAGTATTACCTAATTTGTCTCTAATCCGATAGTCCTAGGATAATCCTGGAGGGGAACGTGGTCTGCTGAGCACACCCTTGCTTACTCAATAAAAAACACATTGGGAAACAGTGGTATTTTTCTGTTTTAAAATAGGTAGGTTTGGAAGGAGCTGGGAAACTCTGGGGGTGGAGTTACAAAATGACTATAATTGGGGGAGAAGCATTTTCTTTCAATTTTGAAACACATTAAACAGGATATACAATTTAGAAATAATTTACAGTTGGAGGAGGGCTCTCGCATCTGAGGGGGGCACTTCTGTTGGAGAGGGTGGTCAGAGGGGCTATGGGGAGGAGCCCCAGGGGACCCCCGTCCTGTTCTCTTCCAGCTTCAATGTGGCCAAACAGAGCAAAAAGTCATAGTGTCGGAGGAAAAAGCCCCTGTTTTTCTCTCTCACAGGAAGCAGGAGGATGCTGGGCTGAGTGTGATTATCAGCAGGAGAAAGCTCACCCTGTTGGCACAGATGAAAGGCTGTCGTGGGCCTTGCTGGGAGCCCGTGAGAGGCACCGGTCACGTGGGGTGCCACGATGGTGGCACTTCTCTTTGCCTGCACAGCTCTCAACGGTGTGAGGAACCAACATCTGCTGGATGCCTCTCTGTGCTGGGTACTGTGCCCTGCGTTGGGACGTCAGGACACTGACAGGGACGCGTCACCCTGTCACCAGGAGAGAGAAAGCACCCTGGTGCAGGACAACGGTGGTTAGTGCTGGGTTAACGGTAAAGGTCAGGAGCCTAGGCCTGGCCAGGGGAGGGGATGTCATGGGGGGCTCTGTGGGGCAGGGCTTCCAGCAGCGTTTGTGGGGAGGATGGCACAGCAGGAACGGGTCAGAGAGAAGGCAGGGGCCGGAAGACCCTCCTATAAAGGCCAATGGTATGAACTCGGGTGCTCAGGAAGTGGGCATGCGGTGTGAGTAGGCAGACTCGGGGGAAGGAGCGGCCGGCAGTGGGCTTGGACTGCCCTTGGGTCCTTGGAGCCCAGCTCTGGGCTCTGAGGACATCCGCCCAAAGTGTTTGGGTAATGGGCATCTTGGATGGCTCAGGCTGGTGACCGTGGGATATCGTTTTTCAGACAAACCTGCTAGAGGGCCCCAGACCCATTTGCAAGGCCTTTCCCTCTTTTCCTCCTCACTCTCTCAGTTGCTGGGTCTGGCTTTGGATTCCTTCAAAATTCGTCAGTCTTCACGTAGCTGCTACTGCACACGTATGTTCTGTTAGCCGTCTGCTGTCGAACACATGTGCTACCACCTGTAGCATGCATGCACGTGTGCACAAGTGTGCCTGCAAACATGTCACATACCGCCGATGACGCTCATCTCTCCCCACCCCTCAGTGCAAGTCTCACGGGTCTCCATTCTCCTTGAACGGCAGACGCATACAGCCAACTGCCAGCTTCCTGTCTCCTGTCTTCCTGTCTCCTCCACCTGGATCTCTCTCAGGTGTCTTGAACTCTACATCTCCTGAACCGAACCCTTTATCCACGTTTCCTTCCCAGCCTGTCCTTCCTCCAGGTCCCCCCTCCCCCCACAGTCTGCTGAAGTCCCCGCCTTTCTCCCAGCTACTCAGGTGAAAACCCTGGAGTTGTCCTTGACTTCTTTTTTCCTCTCACACCTGGTGCTTCATTTGTCAGGGATCCTGTCAGTTCTTCCTCCGAAATACAACCAGAATCCGTCAACATCTCCTGACGCCTGCGCTCGCAGCTGCCATCATGCCCCATCTGACACTTGGGGGTGCAGCCCCCACTGGACTCCTTTCTCCCCTTGCCTCTCAGCAGCCTATAAAAACAAGTCAGATCATCCCGCTTTCCTGCTCAATACCATTTCCCTCAGAATAACATTCCAAGTACTTCTCTTGGTCCACAAAGCTCTCCATGGTCTGGTCTATGGTACCTCTGTATCTTTACTTGTTACTCAGTTCACTCTACTTCATCTTCTCTTGACCAGATTCTTTGAAGTCCTTTGATATGTAAGCACGCACCTGCCCAGGACCTTTGCTCTAGCTGCTTTCTCCTCCCGGAAAATTTTCCTTCTGCAGGCTCTTCCTTTCCTTTCAGGTCCCTTACCATAGAGGCTTTCCTGGGCCACCTTGTATAAAACAGCAGCTTCCCCTCCATCAGTCTTTTTTTTAATAACTAAGAAACAAGCCTATATTGTGTGGTCTTTATTAAAATACCAAAACACAGGAAAACTTTTAACGAAACATTTCTATTCCAGGGATTTGCTTGAGCATTAAAAATATTTTTCCTAGTTCACTTGAGTTTACAGAAGGATTTCATCTGTTTCTGTAGATTCACTTCTTGGGACGAGGCTGTTAAGAGACCAGGTGTAAGTCAAGAAGTTTCATGAGCATTTGCAATAAAATAACCCTCCATCATTCTTCTATCCCTTAATTAGCCCTGCTTCTTTTGGTTTTACTTACCACTGCTTGGCTTTAATTTTGTAAATGGTCTCCTTGCTCTTAAGGAACTCCATGAGAGCAAAGAACTTTGCCTTATTTTCTGATCATCAGCAGAACCCAGAACAGTTTTGGCATTTGTTCTGTAAGCTGTTCATAAGCTGTTGCTGAATGAGTTGAATGAACTCCTCTTTTAGTGGGTTTAGAAGGGCTGGTTTGGGAAGACATTGGATACTAAGACATTGGATACTATCTAGGCATGGCGTGATTAAGACCTAGACTAGAAGGGCGGCCTCAGGGATGCGAAGGAAGGAGTGAATGAGGGAAGAGTCTTTAGACTGGATACTGCAGGAGAGGGATGCTCACTTGGTCACACTTCGGATGACTCTATTTTATGAGGGTTTTGTTTCAGACTCAAGAGTTAACCGTAGGTGCTTAGATGCTTCCTGCTGTCTGGCCCACCCCCCTGCCAGTCCCTTGTTCTGTGATCCTGGGCCCTACCCCAGTTCCTCAGCTCTCACCCCATAACCCTAACCCAAGCAGCTAAGCCTGAGGTTGTAGACTGACATTTAGAGGAAAGCTTAAAGTGTCTCTTCCAAGCTAAGTAGAAAAGAACAAAATAAGTTGATCTGTGATGTGAGAAAATGTAAGGGTATATAAAGGTACTAGGTTCTACCCGAGTGCTTGAATTTCTTTAAATTTTGTAGATGGTTATTTGAAATTCATAATTTAACATTATGCTTTGTTTTTAGCATATAGTTCATTTTCATAGAGTTGTGGAGTTGGCCGATAATCATGGCTTTGGTTGTGAGGCTGTAACTCAGCCTCATCATTGACTTGCTAGAAGCTGCCCATGTGGCCAGCAAGGGGCCTAGAACATGTAAAGAAAAATTAACCCAAACTTGGAAATGAGGAAAAAGGATACCTCCATGTCCTTTTAATATCATACCTGAGCATTGTCTCATACGTCCACTAAAGGGTTATTAAATCTCTAGGGGGACGTATCTTTGTTTCATGGACTTCTGCTAGCTGTTAGGACTCAGAATCTGTAAAGGTACATGCTGACTTACAGAGGTAAGTCAGCATGTACCTTTTGCTTAGTAAAAATGCAAACCATTTCTGTCTAGTTGAAAAAATAACCACAGATGTTATAGTTTTATTGTATCATAGAATATTAACTAGATTTATACGTAACTTAGTGCAATGAAATGAATGTTTGTGCTTCTCCCCCCAACGCCCCGCCCTTGGCCCCAAATTCATGTTGAAATCCTAATGCCCAAGGTGATGGTATTAAGAGGTGGGGGCCCTTGGGAGATGACTAGGTCATGAATGGAATTGGTGCTTTTTAATTTTTTTAATATTTTATTTATTTATTTGAGAGAGAGAGAGAGAGTGCACATGAGCAGGGGGAGGGGCAGAGAGAGAAGCAGACTCACTGCTGAGTAGGGAGCCCAACTTGGGGCTTCATCTCAGGACCCTAGGATCATGACCTGAGCTGAAGGCAGATGCTTAACTGACAGAACCACCCAGGAGCCCCGGGTGGATTAATGCTCTTATGGAAGAGAGCCCGGAGAAATCCCCTGCCCCTTTTGCCATGTGAGGTCACAGTGAGAAGATGCCTGTCTATGAGCCTGGGAACCGGTCCTCACCAGACACCTGATCTGCTGGCGCCTTGATCTTGGCCTTTCTGGCCTCTAGAACTGTGAGAAATGAATTTTTTGTGACTTATAGGCTGCTCAGTTTATTGGGTTCTGTTCCAGCAGCCCCAATGGACTAAAACACTATTTATTATAGTGTTCTTCCCCCTAACTGTCCATCTCTGTTTCTCTAATACTGAGAACCAACTTTGCCATCTTCCTGGCTCCCTCACTGATGAGTTGAATAAATGTGGTTAGTATATATTTGACCGTATGAGGCCACATTTCATCATTTTGAAAATGGTGCTTTGACAGAGGAGATAAAATATCTCACGTGCTAGCTGTGTAAACCCAAACCTACAAAATGATGTCAGTGTCTCAGACTACATATGTAAAGGTCTTAAGCTACTTCCCCCCCATCTTATTTCTATAAAAAAAAAAAAAAGTTTTTTTAAGTAGGCCCCATGCTGGGTGTGGAGGCCTTGCAGGGCTTGAACTTACGACCCTGAGATCAGGACCTGAGCTGAGATCAAGAATCAGACACCCAACTGATAAAGCCACCTAAATGCCCCCATCTTATATCTATTTTTGAGTGTGCATTTCTCAGGGACCCCTGGTCCAAAGGTGGGGACAGAATGTTACTCTGTCAGTTCAAGCTAGACCCACCATTTTACTCTGCTCATTCCCCTTCCTATTTCCTTTTTAATCAATTGTTCTTAAAAACATAAAGAACATGATCCAGCAAGGAATCCTGACCAAATCTATAACTGAGATCGGGGGTAGGCTCTGCCAAGCACCTTCTCCACTGTCGTCTGAGGGGCTCTAAACGGGATGTCGCAGTTTGCTTATGGAGCAGGGGGTTGGGCTGGGACTTAGACATGTGATCTCGCATCTCATGTGCTTTAGGAGACAGAAGGCCTCAGCAGAGCTGCTGTGTGGGGCGGTGCAGAGCCTGGGTGGACCCATTGTGCATGGCCTTGTATTGCTCTGGCATTAGTGCCCCCTGGAGGCGGCCCAGTTCTGCCCCGGCTCTCACTGTGCATGTAATTCACCAAGGTTGCCAATATCCCGGTGGGGCTTAATTATTCCCTGAGGGCCAGTATGGAAGCTCATCTCCCTACCCACCTCCTGGAGGTGTGGAGACAAATGAGAGAAGGACACCCTCCCCGCCAGATGGAAAAGTGTTATCTGAGAGTTGGAAATATGGGTAAAAGATGACTCCCTATCCTTTCAATGTCGCCCCAGAAAACACTGCTTTGTGCAGGGTCATTATTCTGCAGATGAGAGAAATTGTGGTTGCTTCATTCATGGGGTCCATGTCACTTAAGACCACCTTTTCATCTTTAAGGTGGGTGGGAGTGGGGGGGGCCCTGGGGGGCTACAGTGTTCCAGAAATGGCCTCATTTTATATTTCCTCAGGTCAACAATTGAAACAGTTTCTGTTCTAAGAACCTTTGAAAGTGGTTCTTGTTTTTCTAAGACTGCTAACCAAAAATTTAAAAAAAAAAAAAATCACGGGTAAGAAAACTCAAGAAGGTCTCCGGCTATTCTCTAGGTCAGTGAGCCCAAGTTTCTGTGGCTCCAGAGTAAGCAGCCACACCCAACGGTGGAAGGGGGTGGAGGCGGTTGGGGCTCCAAGTGGAGCTTGTTCCAGGAGGAATGGGTAGATTTTCCCGGTGGGGAAGGCCGCAGCTGCATGCTAACAGAGCTGGACCAGGGAGTGGGTCACGGTTGCCCTGTGAGCTCACAGACAGATTCTGACCTGAGACCAGGCCTGCCCTGAAATTAGGGGAATTGTGGACCATGCGGGATGTGTAGAAGACTTCTTTTTGTCAAGATTGTGACTCGCAAAGGTATTTGCCTCCTTGGTCTCATTTAAAATGCTTATGTTTACAAGTTGCCTTTACTAGGAGCGATGTCCATGGATGTTGTATTTCTAACCTGCTGTGTTATTGAACTCAAGGTAAAATGGGTTTGTCTTACATTATTGACTCAGCTTGTTGGAAAACATTACCGTGGTAGAGATGGAGATGGGGCTGCCATTTTGAAATACCCTCAAGCTTCACCTGCTCAGGTAGGATGCATCTTCTCCTTTTATGCACAAATGGATTTTGGAAATTTTCTCATGGTTTGATACACGCAGTGGGACTGGCTTTGCTCCCATTCTCCACTCTTTCCTGGGCTTACATGTATGCACCCATAATACACACATATACACACACACACACACACGCATGCACACATGAGGATTTTTTGAAGTACAACTCAACACTACAAAGAGGCCCCTTTAGGCTAAGAGCACACAGGAACTCTGCTATGGTGAGTTCAGTTTTGGCAGTCTGATTGTCTTGTGGTTATTCTACCCTGAGGCCAGACCACAGTGAGGGCCTCCCCTGTCCCCACCCAACCACACCAAAGTGGGGGAAGGGGCCATGGGGAACAACAAGAAGAACTTGGCCCCATCACCTGTGAGAAGGTGACCACAGGAGCCTAGCTTGAAGGTCTTGGGATGGGGGTGACTGCTTCCCAGCTCCTGTCCCTGTGGATTCTGTGAGGGTTGGAATATATGGCCTGATGTAAAGTAAATGAAGGTCTTACTCATCCATCTGACTCTGTCTGTGTCTGACCAGGTATCAGTAAACCGTTGGAAATGCACTGTTACTTACCCTCACCTGCTGAAGGTGGTGTGCTTGGTGAGTTTGCTAGCCAGCTGGATACATTTCTACCAAATAGCATTGTGGACAGGGAACATTTCTTTGACTCTTCTCTAGCACACTTCTCCTTCCCCACCTTCTTTCCTGTCTGCCACCATCTATCAGCCATCTGGCATTAAATTAAATTAAATATTTTACAAGTGAGTCCCATGAGGCTTTGTTTTGGAACCTGGATTCAGAGAATAAGGCACATCCCTGTGTTTTGGTGGTCTTTCTCATTATTCAGAGGGATGAAATCATACTATGATGGGAGCTAGCAGGACTAGTATCTTCCACGGTCAAAGTGGTAGATTTTAGGGAGGCCTCACCCCCATGTAGCTGAGTGCCCACATGGACCTCAGAGGGGCGTGGCCTGGAACAGTGGCCATGCGTGTGGCCCTCAGTTGCTTCCTATGGAAATTGGAAATGATTGTATCTGCTCCACAAGACCATTGCAAGGATCATGTGGAGAGCACTGAGCCCTGTGTGTGGCTCCTGGGAAGGGAGGGCTAGTAACTGAGGGTCACTGTTGTCCTTGCATTGGGGAATACGCTATTGCAGGTAGGCTGAGATGGCACAGCACGCCCGTGGAGGAGGACCTAGATGCAGCCTTCATAGAGAAAAGAATGTTCCCAATCTTGGCTTCTACACAACAGTGGGAATGAGCCCCCCAACTGACTAAAGCAGGAAGACTGTGGGCTTGGGGCCCCCGGCTGCACCTGGGGCTCTCTGGGAGTTCTGCCTCCTTGTTCCAGATTGGTTACCTACCCCAGATTGAGTGGGAACTCCATGACAGGTGATGACTGGGAGAGTGGCCCGAGGTAGATACAATTCGCCAGTGCGGCTGGGAATAACAAGAAGGGGCAGGAGGGGAACACAGACCCTCAAGCAAAGGGGTGGGTTTTGAATTCCGTGGGTGAGCTACTTCTTGTTTTGTCATTTGTTTTGTTTTGTCATTTGTCTCTGTGTCTTAGAAAACCAGCCTTGCCTCTCTCGCGTCAGCTGACTCTTGGATTTTGTGAGTGACCCTCTCACAGTCTTCCAGCAAAACACTTCTGAGGTAAACTCTTTACAAAGCCTCGTGCAGTATTCAGAGCAGGGCGAGAGGCAAGGGGCAAGGCATTTGGGTTCTGGAAGAGCTCTGGCCCCCAGCAAGGCACTCAGGCTAGCCCATTCTTGTGTCCCCATGGGAGACCAAAGCTGAGACCTGCTGGGGCTGTTACTGGAAGCATCTGCCTGTAACTGGGCCCTGAAGGGAGTTACAGAGAATCTGGCAGGAAAAGGGGTCACTGGGTGATCTGGCTTCCTCTCAACTGCCCCTGGTCATTTCTGAACTAAAATCTGGCCCCAGCCCTCAGGCGTGACCCCTGATCCCAGACACCTGCAAATGGTGATTTCCTCCCACGGTTCTGGGTAAGTAGTACAGTGCAGCTAGCCGGCATTTAAATGACGCCACTAACATGGCTGAATTTATGGTATCCTCCTGAAAAAGAAGATGCAAAGACCTTTGGACAAACTGTTAAAGTATGCAAGTTGTGGGGATGATGCATGTAGCAAATTTTTATTACATATGAGTGTACCTATATAAAGTTCTGGAAGGTTGTGCACTAAACCACTGGCAAAGATTGAGAGAAAAGAACTTTAGCTTTGTACATTATGGACTTTTTTTCCTCCAGAAATTTCAGATAGTCTTGAAAGCATGGCTTATCATATAATACCTATATTCTGTACTTTCCCTGCCACCTGACAACCTCGGAAAACACAAAACCAGTTGTAGCCTCAAAACTTCCATTGACTCTGCACACATCTGCACCTTCCAGTCCTCTCCATACGCTTCCGGTCCCAGAGACCCCGGGTCTGATCTCTCAGCTCCGAGGCCTTGCTGCTACTGTCATCTGCTAATTTCCTTTGTGATCATGGGCTTTATTACTGACAATTTTTCCTCATCAAGATTCAAGTTCACAAAACCATCCTTTGCCTTATAGGGAGCCAATTTGGGGAGAGATTTTTCATAGGGCAGAGGGGAGAGGGGAAAAATCTGGATTAATACAAATGCAGAAACGGATCGAAGAGCCCCACAATGCTTTTGATTTCTTCTTCCCTTTCTTCCCTGATGTTTTTGCAGGATAAGCTTCCTTTGTTTTCCATTGTGCCTTGCCTTATTCCCCTCTACTTTGATTTCTTTCTTTTTTTTTTTTTTAAGATTTTATTTATTTATTTGACAGAAAGAGACATAGCGAGAGAGGGGAACACAGCAGGGGGAGTGGGAGAGGGAGAAGCAGGCTTCCCGCTGAGCAGAGAGCCCGATGTGGGGCTTGATCCCAGGACCCCGGGATCATGACCTGAGCCAAAGGCAGATGCTTAATGACTGAGTCACCCAGGCACCCCTCTACTTTGATTTCTTTAAGAAATCAAACTCCTAGGTTGATGGAAGGCTGTCCGGAATGCTGAGTTTGCCTTGAAGTAGTTTCCTCTCTTAACTGTGCTCTGTTGATAAGCTTATCACAACCACATTTTCTTCGATCAGAGGGTTGGTAAGGTGCCATCCGAGCTCTAGGAAATGTGAACATATCACCCTCCGTCCTCTGAGGATTCCGTGGATATTCGACATCAAACGTGGCATATCCCCCCCGCCACGCCCCCAACTCTGCAGGCTCCACAGATCGCCTGCGGCCACCTTCAAGCTGCTGGCTTCTGCCTGGAGCAATCGGGTAATTAATTCCTGAGACGCTAAGTGGGTGATGGAGGCTGGGATCCGCAAGCAGCCAGGCCTGGGTGGTTCAGGGACACCCTCCTCCTCTGGCCATCCGGCCTTCCCTGTCCCCGCCGTGGGCCTCCACAGGCTGCCCCGTGCAGGCTCCCGCCTCCCTGAAGCTCCCTGTGCCTGCTGGCCATCACAGTCTGCAAGCAGCGTGGACCTTGGGGTGCACTCAGCCTGTCCCAGATTCATGGGAGTCAGAGGGCGGCGTGAATGGAGGCGTGCATGTGCCTTAGCACAACCCTTCAGACTTGGGGAGGGTGTGTGTGAGGAAGGACTTGGGTATGACTCCAATAGTTATCAAACAAATACAAAAAAAATAATCGCACAAGAATAAAGAGAGAGCTTGCCTGTGGCAGTGCCACTGGAGGGTTGTATGGCCCTGGTCGAGTCCCCTTCCCCAGCCTGGCCTCACCTCCAGGGAGGCCACTCTGCCTTCCTCCCTGCTGGAGACCCTGGGCTCGCAGCTGCTGAGGCCCTGCTCACTTTCTGCTGGGCTGGCTGCTGTCTCGGATTTCTCAGAGCCTGGCTGAGGAGCCAGAGGAAGGCTGCTCCTTAAGGCACTTCTCCCTCAGCCTAATGGGGATGACCCCCTCTGAGAATCCCAGGGAAGCTGGGACCTGCCATCGGTGACAACACACAGCTTGGGTGGCATCTTAGGACCTGCAGCCTGGGTTAAGAGCTGGTGTCTTAGGGAAGGGCCTGCTCCTTGAGCTGCGGGGTCTGCCCTCTGCCCTCCTTTATGTAGGGACCCGGAGCTGTGAACCTCCAGCCAAAGGCGGGGGGAGTGGTGATGCTCAGGATGAAGGCGGGGTGGTCATGGGCCCCAGGAGAGGCTTGGGCTGCAGTGGGGGTGGCTGCTGGCAGGGCTCGAGGAGACTGCGGAGTCCTGGGGGGACCTCCCCCACATGCCCAGTGGAGACGGATGACTGACCCAAGGCATTTCTTAACCATACACTAGTCACTTCTGCCAAACCTCCTAATCCTGCCTATGGCAACTAGTGAGATTGTGGAGAACACAGGACGGTTGGGACAGGACTCTGGGGAATGGTCTGCCCCAGCACGACCACTCTCCCTCCTCTTCTCCCTTCTCTCCCTCCCATCTGGGCTGCTCTGGCCTCACAGGGGTTGTTGGAACCATGGGGTTTGCACTTAACAAAGTCCCCCAGGGTCACTGTTAATGTTTTGGCAGAAAGGGCCTGCACTGTACCTTGCACGGCCGACCTCCACTCCCAGCCCTGTGCCTGGCATTTGGGAGAGACAAAACCCTTTGGGGAGCTGCCATTCCAGCTCCATTCACTCCCTTCCTTGCATTTTCCTTTAAGACTTTGCAGCGTGTTTTGTGCTGGTGGGAATTCAGTCCGACGAATCAACGGCTTCGTTACTCAGCATAGTGATGAGAGTTACGCGTCCTGGCTGTCCACCCACTCACCGGTCACCTCTCTGGCGACTGCCTGCTGCTGGCTGGCCCTCCGTTTCCACACGTGGCTGGAGGCAGCCCAGGCCTTCCGAAGAGTTGTCCATGCAGCAGGCCCGAGGCCGATGCTCCTTCCAGGGGAGAGGTGTGATTGACCTTGTTCGCCCTGGGCAGGGGTGGGGATTAGGGGGGTGGGAGGTTGGCCCCTGAGAACTGTGTTCAGACTCCTGGGATCTGAACCTCCTGCCATCACACTTGCTGGGGGCGGGGGTGAGATTTTCCCTTCCCTGGAAAGTTCAAGTCTTAGAAGGGGAAAGAGGACTTTGTTGACATGTTTTCCCTCTTAGCTGAGTCACCCGTGGTTTTTGTTCCCAGAACCCATTCTGCTGCATTTGGGTTTAGGGGGGAGCCGTGTATGTGTGTTGCTTCTCCCACAACTGAGCCGAGCCTTGCCTCACCCCTTCCCACACCCCGACCTTCCAGGGAAAGCTTCTGGGCGTGCGGTGAGCAGCTTTCTAGTGGTTGAGAGGAGAAACAGAGAGTAACATGTCTGTTTGCCTCATTTTGCACATTTTTAGTTTGGCAAAAACAACCCACCCAGACCAGCCTTGCACTGAAGTCACCTTTTAGAAACACTACGTGGCCTCTTGAACCCAGTGGTCATGGTCCTGGCTCTGGCCTCTGCTGGTGCTCCGTTCTCAGCCAGGTCTGGCCTGCTCCCTGTGTCCTCCCCAGCCTGCCCGGCCGCAGAGCTTCCTTTCCCACTGCTCAGCACCGGTCCCTCTTTATTGGTTTGCAGCAGATGGCCCCAACTCGATGGTGAACCCCAGAGCGGTGGGAACATTCCTGGAAAAGCAAATCAGAGTCACTGTAAATGAAAACAGTTCAAACACGGCAAAGCTCAGGGAAGAAAGTGAATTTCAGTTAAGATCCAGCGTCCCGCACCCAAGCAAGCACTGGCCACGTTTGCAGTGATGTCTGCCCGCTGAGTTCTCTGGGTGGGGCACCAGGTGACGTTCTCGGGATCTTACCCAGACGCTGTCCCGCCGGCCATCACTGTGGTGGGAACCAGCCAGCGCAGCACTGCCTTGTCATTTCTTTTCCACTTCTTCCCCTTCCTGGCCTGGAATCTACTATAATATTTTGTAGAATGTTGGTTTTGAAAGGGTCTTCACTGATGGCCTTGGCTGATTATTCAACACACTTTTTTAAGATTTTATTTATTTATCAGACACACAGAGAGAGAGAGAGCACAAGCAAGGGGAACAGCAGGCAGAGGGAGAGGGAGAAGTAGGGTCCCCTCTAAGCAGGGAGACCAATGAGGAACTTGATCCCAGGACCCTGGGATCATGACCTGAACCTAAAGCTTAACCAACTGCGCCACCCAGATGCCCCCAACATGCTTTTCTTGAGGGGCAGAATGACGAGTGATTAGGAACACAGCTAGACTGCCAGGTTTGGAGTCTTGAGTGCACCTGTCTGACCCAGGACAGGTCACATAAACTCTCTGTGCCTCGGTTTCCTCATCTCCACAATGGGGATGAATAATAGTGCCTACCTCACACATTTGTGCTGGAGCTTGATTAATGTTTATTATTATTATTATTGTTATTTTTAATTGATATATAACTGACATAGGACATTATATGAGTTCCAGGAGTACATGATTTGATATTTGTGATATACTGTGAAATGATCATTGCCGTAAGTCCAGTTATCATTTTTCATCATACAAAGTTACACATTTTTCCTTGAGATGAGAATATTTAAGATTTATTCTCTTAGCAACTTCCAAATATGCACTACAGTACCACGGACCGTAGTCACCATGCTGTACATTACATCCTCAGGCACATTTATTTTATTACTAGAAGTTTGTACCTCTTGACCCCCTTCACCCATTTTGCCTGCCCCCCAACTTCCCCTTCTGGCAACCACCAATTTGTTCTCTGTGTGTATTAGTTTTGCGCCTTTTAAAAAAAAATTCCAGTGTAATTAACTTGCAGTGTTATATTAGATTCAGGTGTACAACATAGCGATTCAATAGTTCTATACGTTTCTCAGTGCTCATCACCATAAGTGCACTCTTCGTCCCCTCATCTGTTTCACCCATCCCACCCCCCACCTCCCGCCTGGTAACCACCTGTTTGTCCTCTGTATTTGAGAGTCTGTTTTTTTTGTTTATCTCTTATTTTTTCTTTGTTTTATTAAATTCCACATATGAATAAAATCAGGTGATATTTATCTTTCTCTGACTTATTTTACTTATGCTAAGTAAAATAGCATTGACCCTCAAGGTCTGTTCATGCTGTCCCAAATGGCAAGATCTCATTCTCTTATTCTTTTTTATGGTTGAGTAGTAGTATATCTATCTATCTATCTATCTATTTGTCTATCTATCTGTCTATCTGTCTATCTATCACATGTTCTTGATCCATTTATCCATAAGGATATTTCCATATCTTGGGTCTTGGCTCTTATAAATAATGTTACAATAACATAGGTGTGCATTCCTCTTTATGAATTAGTGTTTTTGTTTTCTTTGGGTATATACCCAGTAGTGGAATTACTGGATCATGCGGTATTTCTATTTTTAATTTTTTGGAGAAAACTCCATACTGTCTTCTGCAGTAGCTGCACCAATTTGCATGCCCACCAATAGTGTAGAAGGGTTTCCTTTTCTCCATATCCTTGTCCACATTTGTTGTTTCTTATCTTTTTGATAACAACCATTCCAGCAGGTGTGAGGTGATATCTCCTCGAGGTTTTGATTTGTGTTTCCCTGATGATTAGTGATGCTGAACATCTTTTCATGTGCTTGCTGGCCATCTGGATGTCTTCTTTGGAAAAATGTGTATTCAGTCAGGTCCTTTGCCCATATTTTGATCAAATTGTTTTTGTTTTGTCATTGTTGTTGTTATTGAGTTTTTTGAGTTCTTTATATATTTTGGATACTAACTCCTAATCATATATGATTTGCAAATATCTTCTGTCACTCAGTAGACTGCCTTTTCACTGTATTGATAGTTTCCTTTACTGTGCAGAAGCTTTTTGCATTGATGTAATCCTACTTGTTTATTTTTACTTTCGTTGCCCTTGCCTTTAGAATTGGATCCAAAGAAATCATTGCCAAGGCTGATGTCAAGAAGCTTGCTCCCTATGTTTTCTCCTAGGAGTTTTACTTACCTCTGTTTCATCAAGGTTTTTTTTTTCCTGGAGTTTTATCTTATTCTTTCATTTCAATTATATTCATCCGCTTTTTCATTTTCTTGGCTCTCTGCATTTGTATGCGTATTCTGTGAACGGAGCTACCTCTCCCAGTCTTACAAGGATCGGCTTTGTATAGGAGTTGAAACTTATTGTACGACATTGCCCTAGCTCTTGGCTCTCTCTTGAACCTTTGTGGTTGTCTAAGCAGGCTGATTTATCCTTGAGGGGTCCCAGTTGTTGGGGGTTTGCCAAGATGTGCTGATGTTCTGAAATGAGGGATCTCCATCAGCTCCTAGTTTCAGGCTGATTGAAAGCCAGACCTTCAGGCAACAGCTTTTTTTTTTTTTTTTTTCATTCACTTCATTCGTTCATTCATTTTTGAGAGAAAAAGTGAGAGAGCACGCGGACCAGTGGGGAGTAAGGGTAGGGGCAGAGGAAGAATGAAAAAGAGAATCTTGAGCAGGCTCCATGGCCAGCCCAGCACGGAGCCCAGCTTGATCTCACCACGTTGAGATCATGATCTGAGCCAAAATCAAGAGTTGGGCGCTTAACCACTTGAACTACACAGGCGCTCTAAAGCAACAGTTTTTAAAGTCTACAAACATATGGGGTCTTCTGGGACCACAGAACCCTGCTAGCCTCCAACCAGGTGCTATGGAGTTATCCTCTGGGTAACAGTTGCAAAACTCAGAGCTCCAGATGAACGGATAAGCTCCTTTCTGGAAGGTACCAGTGAGCTGTCGTGAGGCCAGCTGGAGTGCAAAGAAACCAGCCTACATTCCTTGGGAGGCTCTGCAGACTCTTGATGTGTGGTGAACCTGACATGTGCCCCTTAGACTAAAGATCCAGACAAGGAAATAGACCTTTTCTTCACAGGAAGAGTGGCTATGTTTCAGTCTGCTGTCTGCGCTGTGCCCTGGGAGGTAGCCTGCCAAGAACCGTCTCTCTGATAGTTTTAGTCCTGAGGGACTCAGAAACGCAGTTACCCCAGCCACCAGAGCCTGGTGTTCAAGGGTGTCCCCTCCATGAACTGTGTGCCTCCTGGCTTTAATGGAGCTGTGGGAGAGCATGGGGAGGAGGGAGTGCACCCACTGGCATTAGTGGGTGGTGGGGGAGCATGGGGGCTGTGTGGTGCCCACTGGCACTAGCAAGGTAGGGTACCTGCTGTGCCCCTCCATCCCTGACAGAGTCCCAAAGGCTCTGTACCTCTGGCAGACGCCGAGAGATTAGCCGATGAATCTCTCCTTTGCGTGAGGTCTAGCTTTTCCTAAACTGCGGCCTTTGTGCTGGGTGAGTGAGTCTGTTCATAAGCCTTTTAAGAGCAGAGTCTCAGTTCCCTGTGGCACTTCGCATCTCCTGGAAGTCAGCGCTGTTGTTTTCAAAGCCAGATGTTTGGGGGGCTGTCTCCCTAGTGCAGGTCCTGAGGTGGGGGAGCCTGAGGTGCTATCAAACTCCTCACTCCTGGGGGAGACACTCTGTTGTGAGATCGCCTCCAATCGTGGGTCGCAGAGCCAACGGTGGGGCTCTGGGGGAGACCGCCTCTCTTCTTCTTGTACCTGTCTCTAGTGACCCTTTTCTCCTTTGTTGTGTGTGTGGGGGGCTGTTCTTCTGTCTTTTAGGTCTTTTTTAGATTTGATGGGTCTGTGGGAGGAGCTGAGTTCAGGATATTCTTATGCTGCCATCTCGAACTGCCACCACAACTGTGTTTTCAACAGGGCCTGGCATGTGGCCAACTCTGAGCCGGAGTCATATTGACTGTTAAGGCGTAAGCCTGGGTAGCATGGAGAGTCAAGGCTACGGCAGCTCTTACTCATGCGTACGTACACAGCAGCACGGGAAGGGCTGTTGGATAGAAGTCAGCTCAAGATTTCTACCCATGGTGATCCCAAGGAAGGCCACTTAACCCAGTATGGGAGGGGACGGAGAGCGTTGCTCCTGCAAGGGTGCATCAAACTTCAGCACTTCTCATCCACAGAGAGAATAACATTTGTCTCACAGCCTGGGGCATTTATGGGAGAGGCTATTCATGGCTGCAGGTGGCCAGCAGGATGGCCTCCTCCGGGCATCCTAGTCTCACCCTTCACTGCCTTCATTGGGGTGGTATGGGGTGGGCATGCTGGGTGAGGGGCACTGGTAGCATCTGTCCTACCTGAGCCCCTTGGGTGCGAGCTCCCCTTGGCCCTGTCCTTTCTCTGGTCCCTTCTTGCCTTCAGTGCAGCAATCCTATGAGCCCTTTCCTTTCTCCTCGTTGTGCTCTGCATCTCAGGGGTTGGTGATCCTGACTCCAAGGGTCACCGTGGAGGCAACAAAGGAGCTCAGCAGTTTCTTTCTGCCCAAAAAGAAAAGAGATGATTCCTTTTGTTTTCTGGTCCAGGTTAGAGAAAGGGGAGATGGGGAAAGGGCAGACTCCATGCTATTTTAATTATATACCCAGATAAATTTTTAAAAAGTGTTCTCAGGGGCACCTCAGTGGCTCAGTATGTTAAAGCCTCTGCCTTCAGCTCAGGTGCCTGGAATCGAGCCCCACATCGGGTTCTCTGCTCAGCAAGGAGCCTGCTTCCCCTCCTTCTCTCTTTGCCTGCCTCTCTGCCTACTTGTGATCTCTGTCTGTCAAATAAATAAATAAATAAATAACCTTTAAAAAAAAAAAAAGTGTTCTCAGCCACCAGCCTTCTGTGAGGATGATAAGAAAACACTCTTTTCCAGGGCTCACCCTTGGTCCTGAGCCACAGTGGGGAGCGCTTCTCTGCCCTACCCTTCCCATGAGCCCTTGAGGGTAAGCGACACAGTTTCCCGAAGGGGCAGTGAGCAGGGATTCCACGGTGGTTTTAAAACTCTGCTGTTTTGGTTAGATTCTCTTGTTCTGTTGGCTCCTAATGGATGGAAATCTATGTATGTCAAAGCTGAAATGAGCAGCAATGTAATTCCAACCAATATATGACCCACATGTGTATGCAGCATTGGGACGCGTGGTTTAAGGTTTGATCACCAAATTTACTTCACAACATTGCATTTTGGGGTAATGGGAAAGGGGGTCGCACAAGGAGAACATGGGGCATGTTGGGAAGTCTCCTGGATGGGCATGAGTCCCAGGCCAGGCGCCCCTGGGGGGAGCAGACAGGGGGTCTGGGGCTGCTTCTGACTTCATGGTGAGTCAGTCACGTGACCTTGGGCAAGTCCTTCACCCTTCTCATTCCTGTTTCTTCTTCTTTCAAAGGAGAACAGTAAACCAATGTCCAGATGCGTGTAGGGGTCTCACTGGGAAGGTTCCTTGGTCAAGCATGTCTGGAAAAAACACCCCCTCTGCCTCCCTTCCATTGTAAGACTCATTAGCGCCTTACAGATCTGCAAATACCTACAGGAAGAAAACTGGCAGGATGTTCAGCAAGCACTTCCCTCACTTTTTGACCACAAAACCCCCTTTCTGTGGTGATGGTACTGGTGGTGAGGGTACAGTTTGGGAAGCATGGGTTTGGGTGTCCTTCCTGTTCTCGAACCTGTGATGTGCAGATCATTGCCTGCACAGGGCACACTGGTGACGGGGGCCTGAGGGTGGCTCTGTTTGCAGCTCGGCCTCTCTACCAGCTTCCCTGAGCACAGTGCCCACTGTAGCCCCAGCCCTGAAGTCAGTGCCAGAAATCCTCACGGCTCCTTACAGGAGGGTAGGAGAGCACCTACCACTATCTCCTCTGTTGCTGAGCCTTGCACACAGCAGCACCCTGGGGCCTCTCCGTTCTGCTCCCTGCCCTGCACACCCCGTATGCTCTCTCTGCCAGGCTCTCCAGAGTCACCCTTGCCGGTCCCGGCCTTCCTCAGCTCTCCCCCGGACCACTGTCATTAGCTGACCCAGCCTCTCCCCTCCCTCAGCTCTGCCCCAGCCCCCACCACCCTGGGTCTGCCCTGAGGAGAGTGGGGCTCAGCTCATTCCTGGGGTTCCTTCCTCCTCCCCCATGATTCCTCTGCTTGAAGCAGAAACCATCTACCTGTTACCTGCCGTCATGAGTGACTATGTCCCTAGCTTATTACTTTGTATGGCTTGAAAATTCTTTGTTTGTTTGTTTGTTAAATCCAGATAATTTGCATGTGTGTGCCTTTTTTTTTTTTTTTAACTCTTAAAGCTCTCATTCATGATCTCATATCATGGTCTCTGATCCCCGAGTGGGGAAGGGCGGTGATCACAGAGGTCTTGTAGGTCCCACAGCCCACAGAACAGAAGAGGCCAGGGCAGTTGTCACCTTGTCCTGGCAATGGCAGGAATCCCATGTGGCCTTCCTTCAGGAACCCCTGCACCTTGGTGGCCTGGCCAACGGGGTAGACAGGAGCATCCCCGCCAGCTGGAACACTGCCCCTTCTTGTGGACATGGCAATGTGTGTCTGGGCCTCCCAGGAGGGCCACACAAAGCCACGTTCTTCTGCTTCCAGAGGCTCAGGAGCGGGGTGCAGAACGTCCTTCCCCGGGAGGCTTGGCTTCTGCATCAGGAGCCGGGCTTCCTTGCACTGGTGTTTGTCAGGATGGTTTGGTGTGTGCAAGAGTCTGAAGCCAGATTTTTTGGCCTCTATTGGAGAAGCAGGTTTTATTATGTAAACATTTGAAGAGGGAGTGGAGGAAGCCAGCATGGAGAGCCCTGGGGGGAAGGGGGGTGGTTACGCAGAGTCTCCTGTAGCGCTGCCTGCGATGGGTCTTCAGTGCTGCGTGGGTCCTGACCTGGGGAGACACACCCACCCCTCCTTCGGGCTGTCTCTGTGGGACACCGGCTCGTCTGTCTGTCTGTCCGTCTGTCCATCTGTCCAGACTCCTCTCTTTTGCAACCAGCGCAGCTCCAGAACCCTCCAGCAGCGCTCCAGGTGGATGTGCCCACTGATCAGAGTTGTGGGACAGGGACGCTGTGGACATTGTCATTTTCCACACGGGGGTCCTTGAGCACCTTCAGCACCTTCACATACCTCATGGCTTACACCTGACATCCTTTTTTCAAAAACAAAGAAACAAAAAAAACTCCTAATGTACAGAGTAATTATGGAACCTTGTCTTGCAGCCCAATACAGCATTGAAAAAATCCTAAAAAACAAAACACAAAAAGCAACCGGATGCTCTAAGTCAGCTGTATGGAGACATTTTGTTGTGAGTTTCAAACATGACTGTTATCCTTCCCTGCCTGGCCTTAGCTCCGGCCCCACTTCCTGTTGCAAACAGGGGCCAGGAGCTGGCACAGCACACCAAGCCCAGCTCAGCAAGGGCAAAGCTAGAGCAGGACTGGATTCCACTGAATTCCACAGACAAAATTTTGCTATTAGTCCATACTTGCACTGTTAACTATGAGAAACTTTTTCTTGTTATTTTTGGTGGAAATTGCTCTTCAATAGCCTTTTATTTTTTATTTATTTATTTTTTTGTTTAAGATTTTATTTATTTATTTGAGAGACAGAGATCACAAGTAGGCAGAGAGGCAGGCAGAGAGAGAGGGGGAAGCAGGGTCCCTGCTGAGCAGAGAACCCGATGTGGGGCTCGATCCCAGGATTCTGGGATCATGACCTGAGCTGAAAGCAGAAGCTTTAACCCACTGAGCCATCCAGGTGCCCCTTCAATAGACTTTTAATTAATTTGTTTAAATTTTAAGTAAGATTTTATCTATTTGAGAGAGAGAGAGAGATTATGAGCAGGGGGGAGGGGCAGAGGGAGAGGAAGAAGCAGGTTCCCTGCTAAGCATCGAGCCCAATGTGGGACTCAATCCCAGGACCCTAGGATCATGACCTGAGCTGAAAGCAGCTGCTTAACTGACTGAGTCACCCACGCGTCCTTAAAATGACAAAGACAATACATAGAAAACATAAAGGGAAAAAGGAGAAAGTAAAAAACGAACCTTACCATTCAGGTGAATCTTACCATTCAGAGATGTCGTTTGACATTTTATAGTATTTCTTTCCAGTTTATTGCAGTCTTGGAATTGTGTATATAATTTGTGTAGCTATAGCTTTCCACTTAACATTACAGCACATCGCTGGTTCTCTCATTAAATGTTCTTGAAATCCCCTTCTTGAAATCACGGCTGTTTCTTCCATCGTATGGGCGTACCATCACCATTCCCGCATTACGAGGCAAACTTTTTCCAACTATATAGGACGCTTCAATGAACATCTTTGCAAATAAATCCAAGTTTCTGACTTGTTCCTAGCAGTGGCTCACCAGAAGGTCTGTGAGTGGTGGAACTCGGACGGCGACATTGCTTTCCAGAACGGCGATTCCAAACATGGATGGGTGGGGCTTTTGGGGCAAGTCAGCAGCCTCAGCTGGGGACGGTGGAGGTGTCAGAATTGTCTATCTTGATTTTTGCTTTCTTCCTGTCACTCCTGAGGTGACATGAGAGGTCAAGATTTGACTCGTTACTTTAAGAGGCCCAGGCCAAGAAAGAGTAAGAAAATGAACGTTTATTGAGAATTTACCTCGTGTGGCACCCCGTGGAAACAAGAATAATAACGTGATGTCTGGGAAGGAGCACTTTTCTGGAACATTCCACACACTTTCTTGGCTTCATGAAGTTTTTACTAACATCTTTATTATTTTCACTTTAAGGGTATCCAGGTTTTAAAGACTTTGTATATGAGGTGAAGTCATATAAATCATCTGAATTGTGGTAAGCAGTAATGTCCAGAGGGTGTATGGACGCCTGGACACCGGCCCTTCTTACTTCTGGTTTCTCTGTTCCTGGTCAACAGCCAGTCAGTCCTGGGCGCACTTAGGCCCAGGCTGGACGCTACCCCTGAGCAATGTCAAAATTGTCACTTGACACATCATTCAAAGTACGTAGACACCGAAGAAGGCAGTGTTGGGGGTGGGGGGAGTCTAGAGAAGGGGAGTTGGCTTTCTGAGATAATTTTTCTCTTTCCTTCAGGTTCAGATTTTTTTTCTTTCCCTGCTAACTGCTAAGTTCAGAGTCTCAGAGGGTGAAGTAGATTCTGAGAACCCAGAGAAGTGGAACACTATGATTCTCAAATTCAGATTTATTTCTTTTAAATACCCAGAAAAAAATGTGTAGAAATCTCTTTGCTAAAACCATGACACTTGCAGCCAGAGGTACACTCAGCCCGCTTTCGAGGTGCTGAAGTGATGTGACAAATGTTGCTTGGGGACATGACCCAAAGAATATTCTCCAGGAGACAAGCCCCTGGTCTGAGGGTTAGACCACCTGCCACCGTCTTCTTCCTCAGACACCCGGGGGCCGGAGATCACCCTGGGGCAGAGGGTCTAGCATTAGACCCTCCAAGCTCCTTTCTCTCCGGGATGTTGGCCTCTGCCCAGTGTCAGCAGGAAAGTGAGAAATGGCCCGTTGTGCTACACGCCAGTATGGGACATCCCAAAACAACACGGTAACATCTGATGTTCACAGGATTGATCAGGGGCTCCAACTGTGGCTCGTGTGGGCCTGTAAACATCACACAATCTCACTCAGCCTCAGCTTCCTCATCTGTAAAATGGGCTCATAGAACCACCTCCCCCCTAAGTTGGTTGTGATCCTGTATTCAAAGATCATAGATTGGAAATATACCGTAAAAGCTTAGAAGGTGCTGGGTGAATATCACCGTTTTTGTGTCTCATCCCACAGAATGATCGACAGAGGAGCGGAGGCAACAACGTAGGAGCACTTGGGGGTTGCTCCTAATGGCGGGCTTCCAGAATGCGGAGAGACCTGGGAGGGAGATATTGCCCCCCCTCCCCAGCACAGAGATATTCTTGTGTCCTCCGACGGTGCCCACACCACAGGCACAAGTCAGGGCAGTTCCACCTCATGGGGCTTGGAGTCCCCCGCTCCTCCTTATCCTGGTGCCCCAGGGAGTCCCTTTGGATTCCTGTCCTCTGTGTCTTCCTGAGTCCCCACAGGCTGCCTTGGCTGAGAGACCCCCAACCCCTGTGCTCATCGGGCAGCTCTCAGGCAGAGGTGCTCCCTGGGAGCCGAAGTTGTGCAGGGAATTGCACGGAGCCCAGCCTGGTGCAGGGTACGGGATGGCAGGTGCATGGAGCACCTGGAGGCCCATGGGTAGAGCCAGGCCACAGGCAGACGGAGGTGAGGCTGTCCCCTCTTCTGCTGTGACCTCCATATGATCATCAGAACAAAAGCAGGAAGTTCTGATGCGGACAGAGGGTCCCAGTGCCCCTAGGTCTGTGCTCAGGAACAAGCAACTTCATAGCCCACGGTTGCCCATAGTCGAGCCCCAGGTGGACAGCCTTTGGCTTGTGGCCCAGGCCAAGTTCCTGCCAGGTGTGACCACACCTCCTGAGCTACAAGACACAGCGTGGTGACTGTCATGCCGCCTGCCTCTTGCAGGATGGCCCTGGGCCTTGGCTGGCCCTGGTGCGATCTTGGACAGCTGGGCTTCTGGCAGTTAGCCCTACAGACAAGGAAAAGGGCCTTGACCAGTGCCTGCTGTGTGGCAGCCAGTCCCCTAAGAGGAGGTTATTCCCTAAGAGGAGTCCCCTAAGAGGAGCCCAGGACTGATTTGGAGCTTACTAACCCTAGTTTCCAGAACCGGGCTTATGTTGTGCCTATCCTGGAGGCTGTATTTTTGTTTGTTTGTTTGTTTTTTTAAGATTAAGATTAAAAAAAGAATAAGAATAAGAATATGTTACTCAGGGTGTAAGTAACTCTTCGCAGCTAATCCCTGTGCAGAGAAGAGTGAATGTTCTTGGTGTTTTCTCGAGGTTTCTTAAAGGAAATCTCTCACCGTTCTCTTGGGCGTGGCACTTGGCTGCTGGGAACAGACACAGTTTATCTTGCAGAGGAAACTGTTTTGCAAGAGGTTTCCCACAATTATGGTCTGAGGGAGGGTCCCTGCCAGCTTTTCTTAGTCATTTGGGCTTAGGGGGAAGGTGGGTTTTTGTTGTTGTTGTTCGCCTTTTTAAAAAATTTTTTATCTGAAGGCAAGAGCCATCTGGGAGTAGGCACACATGGGTAATTACCCCGAGTTAGGGAGACAAAAGGATTGCTGATCAGCAGCTCTCAGGGCTGCTGCAGGTGGCTGATGGCTTTTGGTGGAATGTCACAAAGTACTCAGGCTACGGGGTGAGTCAGAAATCCTTAGGTCACTTGCGGTTTTCTTTCATGGTTTTGCTGTGACTATTAACTTGTTTTTACTTAACAAGAAAAACAGGTGTTTGGGTGTCTGTTTGAACTAGTGCTGCCCTCTCTTAGCAGCTTACTGTAGTCACATGGCTGCCCCAGTTTGGTCCACACTAAACAGATAACCAAAAATGGGGAGAACCAGCAAACCCTTCAGACAGGGCCTCCCGGGACACTCAGATCTTCATAAGGAAGGAAAGAAAGTGAGCTTGGAGCCATCTATCCTTTGGTGAGTTTGAATTGCCAGCTCAGTGAGACAGCCCTTGGGGCCCTCACAGACCCTTCTGGAGCTTAGTCCTCCTTTGGAAAGTGAGCGTGTGTATGCTCTGCCCCTGGTTTTGATTTTTCTATATCTTGCCCAGATGAGTTGACAGCTCTCTCCTTGAGTTCTGGTGCTTTTTGGATGGAAATAAAAGCAGTGCGTTTATCCAAACATGTTGCTGGGTTTTCTTTCCACCTGGCCATGCGGCCAGACTCTGCAGCTTTTCCATTCCTGCTAACATCAGTGCACATACCCGGAATTCCCAGTACTGGAGAGAACGGCTATCTCCCCGACTGCGGGCGCTTGCTGCTTCCCTCCGGTCCTCAGGCCTGAAAGGATGAGTATCAGGCTTCACTGCAAAGACCTTCAGAAATGGAACTCTTTGTTTCCAATCAAATCTGCTCCATTCACAGGAGTGAAACTGATGGAGGTGCTGGGCCCTCAGCCTTGGGACTGGAAGTTGCTAGAATCTGCCAGACAAACACAGAGCAGGAAACTTTTTTTTTTTAACCAGGAGTTAAAGTGGCCCCAAATGTCCTCCTTTAACCCCATTTCCACTGGACCTGCATTATACCTTGTCTATGACTTTAAGACATGGAGTTCTTCAGGGTCGTGCTTTTCTTTTTCTTTCTTTCTTTCTTTCTTTCTTTCTTTCTTTCTTTCTTTTTAAATTCTTTCTTTTTTTTTTAATTTATTTATTTGACAGAGGGAGAGAGATCACAGGTAGGCAGAGAGGCAGGAAGAAGCAGGCTCCCTGCTGAGCAGAGAGCCCGATGCGGGGCTCGATCCCAGGACCCTGGGACCATGACCGGAGCCGAAGGCAGAGGCTTAATCCACTGAGCCACCCAGGTGGCCTGGGTCGTGCTTTTCATTCACAGCTTGGAGCACAGGCGGCTGGGCTGGCGACCAAATAGGGACTACCAAGGTCATGCCTTCCTGGTCCTCTGCCACGGAGCCAGACCCCAAGGCTGCCAGGCCCTGGAAATCTGGGGTGCCCGGACTTTCCCTTCTATAGCGGGGAGCTCCAGAGGTTTTCTGTCTCACCCCATCACCGCAGCAGGCAGTAAGAATCAGCATGCTGGGGTGAGTCAGACATTGGGGTCATTAGAAATAAAGGTTGCAGGAGTCGCTTTCAAGGGAGGGAGATGGTGATTGCGGCCGGCCATGTCCCCAGTCCTCTACTGTGCACTCATCGGTTGGAGGGATTATTCTCTTCTCTTTGGAATGTGAGAACTGGAGCAAGGTGGGACAGCTGTCAGTGTATCACGGGGTCGCTTTCAGGGCCATCTTTTATCTTCCTCTTCCCCTTTGTAGTTCTTGGAGGAACATGTCAGCAGGATGGCAAGTAGACACCGGGGCTGCTGTGAATGAATGAACTCATTGGACGGCGGCTCCAAGGTCCTTGGCTATCCTTGCCGAAGGGTGGGCTGCCCGTGGGAAACAGAGCTGGAGCCCGGCCTACCTGAACCCTGGTCAGTGAGAGGGCAGCCAGCCAATGCAAATGGGGGAGGCAAGTGGCTTGTGGATAGAAGAATGTTCTCTCTGGCACATCCTTGCCAGGAATGGGGAACTTCATCAGAGCGAGGCCCAGCATGCACTGGGAGCTGCCGTTGCAGCAGATGAATTTCCTCTAGTCTCTATAATCCCCATGTTTGGGGAGCAACTGTGTCCATGCTGCATCCCTTCCCCACCAGCAGGCCTATGGTCAAGCAGTGAAGGGTGGCTTCTCACCCCGCTAATGAAGCCATAACCAGCCACTGTGCAAAGGGCTCAGGTCTGCTGGCACAGAAGCCCCCCCCACCCCTGACTCCTGAGGGTGTGGGTGCAGCTGGCTGGTCAGGCACCAGCCAGCTGCCTGCATTCATCAGGGGCAGAGGCGGCCCTGGTCAGGCTGGTGTCCTCAAAGGAGACACCTGTCATGCTGGCGGGCACCAGAAAACCCTAAGAGCTAGCGACTCAGCGTCAGACGTGGGCAAGGGTCTTATAATCCATACAAGCCATTCCTAAGGTTTCCATTCCTAAGGTTGATTTGACCAGCACTGATTGGGCACCTTTTGTATATGGGGAACTGTATCAGAATCGAAAGGAGGTAGCCGTCGCTGGTAACAGATGAGCCAAGATACCCAAACAGGAGTTGCTGTCCTGCTCCCCGGAGACTGGAGGATTTCTTAGCAAAATGGGGTGGCTGGGGGCGGGGGGCAATGGTCCTCGAAAACTGTCCACAGAAGAGAAGTGTTAATACTTTTGCTGTAAAGAACGGATCCCTAGTTTTTGCCTATCTGGCAGTAGCTCTAGGAACAGAATCTTGCCAAATACCTGCTTCCTGCTTACCTCCCTGGTCTGATCTTCCCATCTAAGATCAGGTGTGGACACAAAGCATGGAGGACTCATGCCCAGAAGAGGGACCAGGAAGAGGGAGACCCCCTTCCCCAAGCCCTTGATGCCTCCTCCTACTCTGTCTTACTGGCTTCCAAAAATCCAAGGCATGTCTGGGGTGAGCTTTGCTCTATGTGTTCCCTCCTCTCTCTCCTCCCTGTGCTGGGCAGTGCATGGCCTTTCCTCTCCCAGCACGCCAAATGGCTACAATCTCTACCCCCTCTAGAGGCAACACTCCCCCGGAACAGCTTCTCATTTTGTGCCAAGCAGCGTGCGGCCAGGGGAGAGACAGCCAGGCTGGGCCTGTTCCCAGAGAACAGTTCCATCAGGAGAGAGAAAGGACACAGTGAGCCCAGTGCAGACCCTCCCAGCACAGGCTGGGCACCCAATTTCCGAGCAGCTGAGAGCTGCAAACATGTGGGAGGTGTTGTCACTTGGGCCTTCCTTCCCGAGGCCGGGCCAGCTCACTCTCTGAGCTCACATTCCAGCATGGTATCTTGGAGAAAATGGTGGACTGAACCCACACTCCTGCAGCATTGGGATAAAGACTTTGTTTATCTCCACCCAGTCTGCTGACCTGCCTCCAGGGAGGAGCTGCGTCACATCTGACTGGGGGTGGGGGGTTACTGGTGAGAACCTGAACACGCTGGATCACATTTACAAGGGAATATGGCCACCACGTTGTTTCATTAATGTTCTCTCTTTTTTGCATCCCATCACCATGAATCTCACCCATTGGGAGGAAGGATCAAGGCTCTTCTCTGGTTTCTGTCCAGATGGGAAGCACGTCTGGGGTAGAACTAGTCTTTTTGACAGCCTGTTTCTGTCCTACCATCTGTTGGACCTATGGGTTTGGCATAATCTTCCAAACAGTACTTAGCAGACCCAGACTTCCCCTGGAAGTTCCAAGACCTAGATTTGAATGTGATGCTAGGAGCTCCCAGCTTGCCTTCTGACCAACCAAGTTCTCCAATCCAGCTTTTTCACAGAACTCTGAATTTTGCAAATTTTAGGGCATGTCGTCCTTATTTTCATCAAGTTTTTTTTTTAAATTTTTTTTTTCCATTCACAGGCTGCAAGATTTTAGGGAAATTCTAGTTTTCTTGAGCATTGATTAGTCATGATTAGGAGAGACAAGTTTGCCTCCATGTCTTTGTTGTAGTAACACCTTACAATTTCCATTGGCCTCATGGGCCAGTCTCTGCTCCCTGGTTGTCTGGGGCCTCAGCTGGGGAGACACAAAATCTGGTGGTGATGGGGGCTGAGGCCTGGAATCATCGGAAGGCTTGTTTGTAATTTTGGTGGTTGATGCCAGCTACCAGTGGGGACCTTATCTCTGGCACTGTTACCTGGAATACCTAGGTATGACCTGACCTTACAGCATGGTGGCCTCAGAGGGACCAGACTTCTTACCCAGGCTTCTGGCTGCTGGGTGGAAACTGCATCACATTTTATGTCTTATCTTTGGAAATAAAATGTGACCGTTTTGCTCCATAGTTTTGGTTGAAAGCAAGTCCTAAGCCTGCCCAGATCGAGAAGAAAGGAATTAGATCCTAATCCTAATCTCATAATCTTTAATAAGGGGCCCAACAGGAGTGATATGTCCTTTCTCTTCTTTAGAGGGAAGATGGAATCCATGAAGGTTTCTTTCTTCCTTCCTTTCTTTCTTTCTTAAATTTTCTTTTTAAGATTTTATTTATTTATTTGTCAGAGAGAGAGAGAGAGATTGAGAATGAGCCAGAGGGAGAGGGAGAAGCAGTCTCCTCACTGAGCAGTGAACCCGACTTGGGGTTGGATCCCAGGACCCTGGGATCATGACCTGAGCTGAAGGCAGACACTGAACCGACACAGGTGTCCATCTGTGAAGGCTTCTGTCTGATTACTTCTGTAAGGATTTAAAAAAGTTGACCCTAACTCTTATGAGCAATTCCTAAGAGGCAAGGAATTTTGTGATAATAATTTTAATATTAATCAGTTGAATAGCTATTCAAATGGATAGAAAACTGCCTTATTCTAAATACTTTATATTTTAATGACTTATTTTATTATGTTGTTTTGGGCCTCTGGACATAGATACATCTTATGTGCGTGCGGTAAACGTAGTAATTTTTTAAAAAATCTAGATCCAAGGATCCTTTTACTACCATCTTCTTGGGCCTGCATGCTAGCTGTCTGTCCCCGGTCATGTAGGAAAGAAAGTTCATTCTTCCATCGTCTGAACTGAAGTGAATGGAAATATCTCAGGGACAAGGAAATTTAGGTGAAAGGCAAGATGGATTATTGTAGGTCTTAAAAAAAATTTTTTGTGTGGCCATCATGTTTTGATATTTAAATGCCTAGATTCAAGGGCGCCTGGGTGGCTCAGTGGGTTAAGCCGCTGCCTTCAGCTCAGGTCATGATCTCAGGGTCCTGGGATCGAGTCCCACATCGGGCTCTCTGCTCAGCAAGAAGCCTGCTTCCCTCTCTCTCTCTCTGCCTGCCTCTCCGTCTACTTGTGATCTCTCTCTGTCAAATAAATAAATAAAATCTTAAAAAAAAAAAATGCCTAGATTCAAAACAGTAGCTTTGTGTGTGTGTGGGCGGGGGGGATAGTGTGCAATATGGAAAGCCGGGAAATGGCCACACGTGGGTGTATGTTCTCTGCTGGATGGATCCAAGACCACGGGGACGCTCACTGAGGTCTGCCAGCTTTGATGCCAACATCAAGCAAGCAGATGGTGCTGGCAATGTTAGCAGCCATTAAAAATCATGTTTTTCAAGAATATTTAATGACACAGGGAAATATGATCCAATGTGAAGTGAATTGCATCAGTACTCCAAGCTGTGTACCAACTGTATCTGGTGAATCAGCTGAAATAACATGGGCAGGAGGCAGAGCCAGCCAAACCCTGCTTATTCATTTCCCAGGACGGGGGGTGGGGAAGAAGCCCCAACAGTAGGGACAGAGCCCTGGAAGGTCAGTTAAAGCCTGATAGCATCAGAGTGTTGGGAGGGTCTTGATGGGCAAGAAGGAGGCAAGGCTGGTGGGAAAGAGATTAGGGGAACACAGTAGGAAAAAATTCATCACTGTAGACAAAGCTTACCACCATAGACAAGGTTCACCACTGTAGACAATGTTCATTTCTGTAGACAACTGTGGACCAAGTTCATCACTGTAGACAAAGTTCATGACTGTAGATAGACACAGTTCATCACTGTAGGCAAGCTTCACGACTGTGGGCTGTTTCTCCATGAGCCTGCCCTGTTGTGTTATCTCACATCTGTCCTACCCCTTTGACTGAGGCCATCAGTTGCTACCCTCTTTTTTGGCAGTTCCTTTAGGTGTTCCTAAAGTCCTCTCTGCATGGTCTTCTTTCCTTCCTTCCTTCCTGCCTGCCTGCCTGCCTGCCTTTTTTCTTTCTTTTAGAGAGAGAGAGAGCACACACATGAGTAGGGGAGAGGGGCAGAGGGACAGCAAGAGAGAGAATCTTAAGAAGGCTCCATGCATAGCACAGAGCCCAAACTGGGGGTTGATCTCACGACCCTGACCTGAGATCATGACCTAAGCTGAAATCAAGAGTCAGATGTTTGCATGACAGAGCCACCCAGGTGCCCCTATATGATTCTTATTTTTATTTTAGACTATTCCTTGAAAGGCAGCTTGAAAACAGTCTAGTCCCATGATGGGAGTGTCCATTTAAACAAATCTACAAGCTTCAAAAGTAAGTTGCATCCCTAATTTTCAATTGTCCACTCTGATAGCTATAAATAACTTGCTTTAGGAAGGGCTTGTCATTTTCATGGGCTTAATATATTCATATGAATGGAATCTATTAACAGATTTGTGTGGCCTTTGTAGACAGTGGTGTTTATTTCTTTTCAGCTGTTGGTTTGGATAGATACAAGGAAATTGGTTTTTCTTAAGAAGGTGAGGAGGTGGAAAGGAACAGATTCTGGTGCCCAAGTTGTTGTTTCCTTGTGCCATGGGCCCACCACTGCCACCCCTTCAATTCCTGGATTACCCAAGGAGAGAATGAGAAGGCAGGTGCAGGGTTCAAGTTTTCCGTCGGGGGTCTGGCAAGTCTGACAACCCAGGGTTTCAACCACCTCAGTGGCATCCAGGCAGAGGGCCTCCTCATGCTTGCTTCTCAGGCAAGTTCCCTCGGCTTCTTCCTCTAATGGTTATTAACAGGCATCAGTGCATTAATTGATATTGGTTTAATTCCTTCTGAGGGATAAGTTTTGGACATTCTTATAAAAAAAAAAGAAAAAGAAGAAAAGCGTGCATTATTTTAGAAAAATGTGTTCATTGTTGAAGATTCCCTTATTGACTCTTTGCTAAAAATCCTTGTTGTTCTTTTATTTCTTTAAATTTTTATTCTGGAATCTTTATAGATCACAAAAAGTTGCAAAGACAGCACCAAAGCTTCCTGTGTAACCTTCTTCTAGTCACCCCCTGGTTACATCTTGCATAATTATAGTCTGCTACTAAAACCCGGGAAACTGGCCTGGGTACTATGTGTGTGTGTGGTTTATGCCATTTTATTACACGTATAGATTCCTGAAAGTGCCAACTCAGCCAAAATACAGACCTGCTCCATCACCAAAAGGTCCCCCTTGTTCTTCCCCTTAAAGTCATGCTACCCTCCCTCCCCACCGTCCCTAACCCCCAACAACCACTTATCTGTTTTCCATGTCTGTATGTTTGTTATTTTGAAAAGTTATATAAATGGAATCACAGAGGATGTGACCATTTGAGACTGCAACATTTTACTCAGCAGAATTCCCCTTAGACCTCTCCCAGTTGTTGTGTGTGCCCATAGCCCATTCCTTTTTATTGCCAAATAGTACCTCATTGGGATAGTTCATTTTATGTGTTAAGTTGGCTAGGTCAAGATATTGACCCAGATAGCTGGTCAAATTGTATTCTAGATGCTTCTGTGAAGGGCTTTTGTTTTGCTTAGTTTCTTTTGTTGTTGTTTTTTGATTTTCATTTTTGTTTTGTTTTGGTGAGATTAACACTTAAATCAGCAGACTTTGAGTAAAGCAGATTATCTTCCATAATGTCCATGGGCCTGGTCCAATCAGTTGAAGATCTTAAGAGAAAAAAGACTGACTTCTCCCAAGAAAGAGGGAATTCGGTCTGCAGATTCCCTTCGGGTTTGAGCTACAACATCTACTCTTCCCTGGGTTTCCAGTCTGCCAGCCTGCTCTGCAGATTTAGGGCTGGCTGGCTTGATAATTACTTGAGCCACTTCCTTAAACCCTCTCTCTATCTCTCTCCATATATCTGAATCTGTAGACCCCTGGCTGATCCATCCATACTATGGTTGAACCCTTTGTTTAGCCATTCACCCACGGCAGGACCTCTTGATCACTTTGTTTTGGGGTATTATATATAAAAAAGCAAAAATAAAAACTTGTGTGTAAATTTTCATGTGAACATATATTCTTGTGATTTGTCTTCTTACACTTGTTGATGGTGGACTACATTGATTGATTTGTAAGTATTGAACCAACTTCGTATCTCTGAAATAAACCCTGCTTGGTCATGTGGCATTCCTTTCATAGACTGCTAAGTCTTATTTGTTAATATTTTGTTAAGAATTTTAGCATCTATACCCATGAGTTATACTGGTCTGGAATTTTCTTTTTTTGTACTGTCTTTGTCTGATTTGGTATCAGGTAATACTAGGTTCATAAAATAAATCAGGAAGAGTTTTCTGTTTTCTGAAAGAAATTGTGTAAAATTTGTGTTAACATTTTTAAAAACATTTGTTAAAATTCCCTTCAATGATGTCTTCTGGGCCTGGAGGTTTCTTTTTGGGGAGTTTTTATTTTATATTTATTTTATTTTTATTTTTTTTAAAGATTTTATTTATTTATTTGCCAGACAGAGTTCACAAGTAGACAGAGAGGCAGGCAGAGAGAGAGAGAGGAGGAAGCAGGCTCCCCGCGGAGCAGAGAGCCCGATGGGGGGCTCAATCCCAGGACCCTGGGATCATGACCTGAGCTGAAGGCAGAGGCTTTAACCCACTGAGCCACCCAGGCACCCCTTTTTGGGGAGTTTTTAAATCAAGAGTTAAATTTATTTAGGGGCGCCTGGGTGGCTCAGTGGGTTAAAGCCTCTTCCTTGGGCTCAGGTCATGCATGATCCCAGGGTCCTGGGATGGAGCCCCACATCGGGCTCTCTGCTCAACGGGGAGCCTGCTTCCCCCTCTTTCTCTGCCTGCCTCTCTGCCTACTTGTGATCTCTGTCAAATAAATAAATAAAATCTTTTAAAAAAGAGTTAAATTTATCGGTTATAGGGCTATTCATAGTATCTGTTTCATCTTGCATGACTTGTGGTAGTTTAATTTTCAAGGAACTGGTTTATTTCACCTAAGCTGTCAAATTTATGGAGCTAATGTTTTTCATAGTATTTCCTGATTACTCAAGTAATTCACTATATCTGTAGTTTTGTCCCATTTCATGGATGATACTGGTAACTTATGTTTTCTGTCTCTTTTTTATTCCTTTGTCAGTCTTGCTAGAGGCTTGTGAATTTTATTGATTTTTTTTTTTTTTTTTTGCCCCAAAGAACCCTTTTTTTTTGTTTCATTCATTGTCTCCATTGATTTTTCTGTTTTAATTTTAGTGATTTTTGGTTTTCTGATTTCTGGTGCTCCCCCTCCTCCCAACCAGGAGAGGCTTGAACTGGGCCATGAAGGTGAAAGAGGAGAAGTGAGTAGGGGTGAAAAAGCTATCCCCATCTTTATATTTGGAGGGTTGCTGATGGGGGGGGTGGATAAGTGGTGGGAAGAGGGGGACTCCAGCAAGTCTCGCAGACTTCAGGCTGCACTGTGAAGTGAGATGTAGGTGGGGAGGGAGGCAGCCCCACCAGACCCTTCCTGGCCTCTCTCTCTCTCTCTCTCTTTTTTTTTTAAGATTTTATTTATTTATTTGACAGAGGGAGATCACAAGTAGGCAGAGAGGCAAGTGGGGCGGGGGGGGGGGGTGCGGAAACAGGCTCCCTGCTGAGCAGAGAGCCCTATGCAGGAGTCCATCCCAGGACTCTGAGATCATGACCCGAGCCAAAGGCAGAGGCTTTAACCCACTGAGCCACCTAGGCGTCCCCTTGGTCTCTCTTGAAGGGGATCCTGGATCTAGCAGGGCTCCGGACAATGAGGAAACTATCCCATTGAAACCCCAGCCAGTCAGGAAGAAATGGCAGAGGAAGATGAGACTCTTAGCTTTGAAGGCTCAGAATGTATCCCTCCCTCTCCCAGCTTCAATCCGGAGAACTCCGGGAGACTTTTCATTTGCATTTAAGGAATGCTCTCTGGGGAGGAAACTTCCCTAAAATGTTTGCATTTGGGAACTCAGATCTCCTGCTGGTGTCCAGCATTTCTCTCCTGTTTGTGGAGGTGAGCTGCCCGGGATGGAACCCAGCCTCACCTCCTGCCCTGAAATGGCCTGGGGTTGTTCTGCGTCTAATAAGCCTGCCCAGGCAGCCCCAGGTGGGGGTGGGGGGCAGTTGGGAGCAGCACAGCAGGGTATGCCAGCTTAACAGAAAGACCCAGCTTGCTTCTCACATATAAATAAACCAGGGGCAAGTTTCCCAGACCTTTCAGAGGTTAAACAGCTTTTATAAAATGGCATTTTGATGAACTGAGCATAAATAAATTGGAAACATTCAGATAACATTTCCCTGGGGTCTGAAAAACTGAGCAGAAAAGTACTTGGCAGAGGGTCTAAGGGGCTGGATCAAGAGACTGAAAAATGATTTGAGATGTTGTGATGAACCCAAATTACCAGCAGCTTCTCCTGTCTCCCAACAGAGCTGTGGTAGAGAGCCCAGGAGAGGGAGGCCTCAGACAGGAGGGGAAAGCCCCTTTCTCTCCCCGGGAGTGGAAGGAGGCCCTTCCATGGTCATCTGCATGGGCTTCCTACCTGAGCTGTTTGCTGTCAGATCTGTCTGTCCATCTGGCCATCTGAAAACAGTGGTGTCTGTACCCTGAGAGTCCAAGCTGGAGACTGGACCTTGCAAAAGCTTCAGAACAAATCAAAGTACTCCCTTCTCTCGATGTATGCAGTGGCTGATTCCTGGGAGATTCAGTGTTATTGGAAACCGTGTAAAAAAGTACGCAATGTTATTCGATTCACGCTCAGGGAAAAATGAACAGATTTTCACCTACACGGATGTCAAGGAAGATGTTTGAAAATCATGTGGGATGTGGTGTGAGTCTCTTGTTAGGAGGAAGTCTCTTGGAATTCCTGATTTGTATCTGATGAATGCTGTCAGTGTCCACCCCATCATGGTGACAACAGAAAAGGCCCCACTGACTTCCCCAGTGTCCCCAAGGAGGACTTGCTCGCCTCGATAAAACCCACTTTCATGAATGAGACATTTGGGAAAGCATGACAAAGTGGGCTCGAGATGCCACAGCCTCTGTTGGGTGAAGGGAAGCTTCTCTCTTTCCCTCTGAGAACACACGGCCGTTCTAGAACTCTAGAAACTTCTGAGGCCCCTCCAAAATTAGCTCCTTTGAAACACAACATCTTACAATGGTTTTCCTGGACAGGTGATGTTTTTCTTCTTACATTGCTCAAAATAAGAAAATGACTGTTGTATTCCAAAACAACAACTCATGAAAATACCCTTTGAAAAAATTGGTGCTTTCGAAGGCCAGCTGCTCTCAGCCCCAGCACCTACATAAATGATGCCAATTTTTAAGCACAGGGGTGGGAAATATCATATATTTTACGAGCCCCAGTCACCACGTGGATAAAGGCAAATTTCTGTCTTGGGCCCCTTTGCCTCGGTCTGTGTTGTCAGCAAGCTCCTGGAGAGGCATCCAGGCCTGCAGACGGCGTGGTGTGAGAAAGGGCTCCATCTCCTTCACAGGCCAGCAGTTCTGGGAATCTTGAGACACCTTGAGAGCCATAGGTGGGATCTGAGTGCGAGGGGCTTGGGCGACCCCATCCTCGGCCAGGCTGGAATATCCACCCATCCCTAGTGTCCCCAGCAGGGACTGGGGCTAAAGCTGGGAGACATTCAGCACGCAGCTTCCCAAACTCCTTTCCATCCAGTCTAGACACCAGCCCCCTCTGGGAGCTGACTCTTTCCTACCAGGAAATTAGTTTGCATAATAGAAGTTAAGAGCTCGTGCTTAAGGGCTGGGCCTGGTGATATCTGGAGAGGAGACTAAGTGACAAGTGGAAATTTGGCTCCTCTCATGAAAAGAACTCAAAGGGACCGAATTCTCCCTGAGTGTCCATCGGGTTTGAAAGCATACCTAATTGTGATGGCTCAGGGGGCTGAGAGTTCTGGGCCCTTTGTGTGCTCAGGCCGCCCCTGAAGCAGGGCCATTCAGTTCCTGATTTCACAGGGCAGGTCATGAGGTTTGGAGAGAGAGGGATGCCAGCTGTATGTCAAAACCAGACCGACAGAAAGAGTCTGTGGGAGGAGTGTTTGGGGAGCGGGCGTCACACCTTTAGACCCTAAACTCTTCATCCGCTGACTCTTTTCCCCTTTCTCCCTCATCCCTCACTATAGTCCTGTGAGGGAGACGCTCTTAAGGTCCTTGCTGGAAGTCACCTTGCTGGTCAAAGTAAAAGCACCAAGGACAGAAATGCTGGCCACCAGCTACGAAGGTTGCAGGAGAGCTGCACTTTCTGGAAATTGCCGGAGCCGGTGTTGTCCTGAAGAAGATACCCCTGAAGGCCCAGGTTCTGGGATCTCTTGTCCCAGGGGAAGGCCCTCACCCAGCCACAGGGCTTCCCTCACACTGCAGAGCTACGTTCTGTCAGGGAAGCCTCATCTTCCCGCTGGGAAGCCTCATCTTCCCTCTGGAAACCCGAGGGCCAACGCAAGCCCCTTCATGAAGCAGGCCGTGGGGCGCCAAGCCCAGCAAGTAGGAAGAACCCCTCAGCACTCAGGCTGAGGGCTGAGCTGCGTGGCCGTCCATCCTCACTGTCTGTCAGAAAACCTGCCAGTGGAGAAGGGGCTCTGGAGCTCCTGAATTGTGTGCTGTCCTCTCAGAATGCGTGGAAGACAGAGGCGGCCCAAAGGGCACTTGGGCGGGGGGCTTTAGACCATCCCCAGACTCTCTGGCCATGGATAAGTGTGGGGCATCTGACAGGGAAAGCCAAACCAGCAGGAGTGGCTGCTGCAGGAAACCCCAGAGAGATGAAGCACCCCGCCCAAACCGTGACGTGGTGAGAGAGTCGGGAGTCGGGCTTGGAGCCCCGGTGTTGCCAGACTACAGGGTTCCTGTCTCCCAGCTGCTGACCTGTGGCCCCCTAGATGGACAGCTATGAAGTCATGATTAGGAAAGGGCCCAGGGGTGGGTGGCAGAAGCCTGCTTTCAGGAGTGCCCGGCTTTCTGGACACATAGCAGGTCTGTACTGACTTGGGACAGGAGACTCAGAAGCTGTTGTCAGTAATGTAGTAGTAGACCGGCCTGTCTTGCTCTCTCACTACCTCCCCGCCCATCACCAATTCCACATTTTGCCTCGACCCTGTGAAGGCAGCACTCGCTACCCTGTGCCCCAGAGAAGGCCTGCAGGTCGGAGAGCAGCTCAGACTGGGCCAATCCACATCCCCTCCCCTCACTCACCAGCTTCAGCCCCGCACCCCAGGAAATGGGAGCGACTTCAGGCTCCTTGCCCGAGTTAGGAGATTCCTCCCCCATGGCGAGCTGTGACATGGATCTAATCCATTAACAGGGCTCAGCCTGGGCAGGGAGCCGGTGCGGCTGTGTGGGGGAGGGGTGGCCTGTTCCGTGCTTTCGTTGGAGCAGAATGAGTGGCTTTGGGTGAGCAGTTTCCACCACGCTTCTCAGTTCTGACATGCACATGAATTATCTAGAATCCTGTTGAAAGGCAGAGTCTGATTCAGAAGCCTGGGCTGGGGCCTGAGATTCTGCATTTCCTCCAAGCTCTTGGGTGGTGCCGATGCTGGAGTCAGGGTCACTTTTTGGGGGTGCCCAGGCGCCCCACCAGAGCTCCTTCTAAGAGCAGTGAGTGCTGGTGAGTGGACAGCCGGGTCCCCCGTGCAGCCCCCGACTTGTCCCCGGAGAGCCCTATGGTGGCTTGCTGTGCCTGAGCTGTCCCCTTGTCCTGGTTATAGTAATAGCTGGTAAGAGGCTTTCAGGCTGGGCCCTGCTGCACAAACAGGTTTCAGAATAGGCTGGTTTTTATTTTTGGTCTTTGAAATTTCTCCAACTTGGCCACAGAATAGATTGTCAGCTCCAAAATGAGTTTCATTTTCTGGCATATTGAAATAATTAGAATAAGGGACCTTTTCCTGCTCTTTCTGGATAAAGAAGAGAATGAAGCCAATGAGCCAAGGCCAAGCCATTGCGGTAGGTGGAATTCCAAGATGGCTCCCGAGATCCCTGCTCCGTGCACACGCCCTGTCCCACTCATTCAATCCAACACTGATCTAGGTGCTGCTGTGAAAGGATTTTACAGATGTAATTAAGGTCCCCAGCAGTTGACTTTAAGGAGGAGAGCTTATTGTGGGTGAGCCTGGACTAATCAGGGAGAGATTTGAAGTGCAGGAGGGACTCATTGGGAGGGAGATTCTCCTTTGCTGGTTTTGAAGGTGGAGGGGGCTGTGTGGCAGGGAAGGCAGGTGGCATGTGGGAGGTGAAAGTATCCCTTGGCTGACAGCCAGCAAAGAAACATGGACATTAGTCCCATAACTCATTCATCCAACATCCTGATCAACAACCTGAATGAGCTTGCTGACAGAATCTTTCCTAGAGCCTCCGGAGAGAGATGCTGCCAACGGATACTTTGATTTCAGTCTTGCAACCCACACTCCGGGCAGAGGATTGAGCCACGAAAGCCACGGACTTCTCACCTGCTAAACTGTAAGCTGACCAGTCGGTGTTGCTTTAAGTCTTAATGTTTGGGATAATTCGATATACTGAACTAGAAAACTAACACAGCCACCACCAGAGGAGATGTTTAGGACCTTCAGCACACGGGCTAGTGTTTCACCTCTTGACACTAACTTTATGGGTCAGAAGGTCACAAATCAGGAGCTTAAAATCTGAAAGGCATCGTTTTTCCTACCTTCAAGCTGATTGTGTATGTAAAATTTGCTCTGTCTCTTCCTCCACTCTCATGACCTCACATGAATTTGTTTACCTCCCAAAGACCCCCCCACCACCGCCGCAAATACCATCACTCTGGGAGTTGGGGGCTTCAATATATGAATTCGGAGGGAACACATTAGGTAAGAGGGGTACAATAGTGCTGTTGCCCAGACATGTTGGAGGTAGCATTTTTGTACAACGGTTCTCAAGAAAGGCCCCTCAGAGGGATGTCCTATTCCCCTGTGCTCCCCAGGGCAGTCAGCAGGGAGCTCTGACCTGCTCAACAGCAGCCTTTTGAGACTCCAAAGACGTTTCAGTGTTGGGATTTGCAGGGATCAACTTCTAAACCTACGGGCTGAACCCAGTTTCCAAACAGCCCAATATCATTTTTTATTATTACTCTTTCACTATTACCACAATGATACCTGGTGTTTTTTGTTTTTTGTTTTTTTGATACCTGTTTTTTTTTTTTTTTTGAGAGGGTTTTGTTTTATTTGGTTTTCTTTCTTTCTTTCTTTTTTTTAAATTTCTTTTCAGTGTAACAGAATTCATTGTTTTTGCACCACACCCAGTGCTCCATGCAATCCGTGCTCTCTCCAATACCCACCACCTGGTTCCCCCAACCACCCACCCCCCGCCCCTTCAAAACCCTCAGATTGTTTTTCAGAGTCCATAGTCTCTCATGGTTCACCTCCCCTTCCAATTTCCCTCAACTCCTTCTCCTCTCCATCTCCCCTTGTCCTCCATGCTATTTGTTATGCTCCACAAATAAGCGAAACCATATGATAAGTGACTCTCTCTGCTTGACTTATTTCACTCAGCATAATCTCTTCCAGTCCCGTCCATGTTGCTACAAAAGTTGGGTATTCATCCTTTCTGATGGAGGCATAATGGTGTTTTAATGGGGGACCTGATGGCTGATTTGGGGGAGAGTCCGTGTTTCATCTCTAAGTCCAAGTTGAAGAACTAGCTCACTTTGGGGGAATCCTTCAGCCCCCTCTTTGCCACCTGCAAGTTCATCTTCCCTCAGTCCTGGTTCTTCTGCCTATCAGAGGAGGTTAATAACCGGGCCTAAATTTAGGGGGGTCATAAGGGATAGTTTCAGACATCCTTGTCAAGAACTTGATTGTACTGGAGGGATCTATCTAGACTCGTCTTTTTGGCAGAAGGTGGGAGTGGGGAAGTTGGGGAAGGAGTGAGCAGAGAGGTTGCCTCAGCTGGGAGTGATGGGACCCGACCTGAGTTATACCAAGTTCCATCTGCAGGGAGGCACAGGAGCACTGCAGGGAGAAAGGAGAGCAGGGGGCCCGTTTCAGAGCAGGGAGTCTGGGAGGCAGGAGTGAGGGACTGGGAGGTGGATTGGATGCCTGAGTACAGAAGGACGGAGGGGTGGGCCTGACGGCAGAGCTTGCAGCCAGGGCCCGTGTACGAGGGAGAAGATAAAGAAAGCCCAGCAGAACAGGGTGCCTGGTGGACTCATCCCTTCGGCTTCAGACCTGCTGTATTTGATGCGTCAGGGACAACCAGCTGGAGAGAGTTAGTCTGTTGCAAAAATGTGCAGAACTAAGGAGAGAGGTGGGGATGGGCTATGGGGGAACCATGGATGACTATACTTTCTAACACTCATCTTATTAACCTTCCCCTCTGACCATCTCCTCCTGTATCTGTTCCTGGGTTGGCTGTAACCACTTCCCACAAACTGGGGGGCTTATAATCTCAGAAGGTGATTCTTCCCCAGTTGGGGAGGCCACAGAGCCGTCCTCTCTCTGAAGGCTTTAGGGAAGGATCCTTCATTTCCTCTTCCAGCCGCTGGCGGTTGCCAATAGTCCTCCCTGTTCCTTGGCTCCCAGATGCACCACTCCGATCTCTGCCTCCCTCTTCACATGGTGTTCCGTGTGTGTCTTCTTGTAAGGACACTGGGCCTGTTGGATTTGGGGCTCAGCCTAACCCAGCATGACCCCATCTGAATTACTACACCTACAAGAGCCCTCCTTCCAAAAGGACGTATTCTGAGCCTTCATGTGGCCAAGAATTCATTGGGGGATGCTATTCAACCAGTATACCTTCCTTACAACTTCCATTTCAGACTCCACATGAGCAAAACGTGGATACTAATTTTGGGACCACGATTGCAAAACTATACGATAGTATTAAAGTTTGCATGCATGATGCCAGGCTATCCTGAAGTCAGGATTGCCCATTTATGTGATATAAGAGTAGCGTAGATTGGCCGTCGTACTTTCTCTCCACCTAAGACCAGATGCAGAACTCAGTGCCTTTCAGCTCCCCTAAAAGGAGCCAGTTGTACAAAAACATTATGCACTCCCAAAATTCCACCAAAGATTTTCTGGGGAAGGTATGATCCACAGGCGCCTGCTGGCCCCACCACGCTGGGCCCTGCAGCCTGGCTCTGTTTCTGACCCCAGCCCAGCCCAGCCCAGCCTGGCCTCGTGGCTGCCCTCATCCCCCAACACTTCCTTCCCTCCCTGGGGAGATTCTTGCTCCTTTTCCACTGAGTGGAGTTGTGGTGGCCAGCAGCTGCCCCGCCAGGGGTCATGTCCCTGGTCCCCCCTGCATCCAGACAGGGCCCCTTGACCAGTTCTCACCAGTGAGATGGGAGTGGACGAGGCATGGGTTCCTTCTTGATGCAAGTGGTCGGCTGCGGGCAGAAGGATTCCAGATCCCTGACAGGCCGCGTGGAAGGTGGCCTGCTGAATGCTTATTTGAACGGCCTGTGAGCATGACAGTCTCTGGTGAGAAGCCTCTGGGCTGCGGGGCTCACTGGCCACAGAGCTGCTCTTCCTCTCTAATGCCTCCCCCAGGGCAGCTGCCCGATTAATGGGAGTGAGCCCGGCGCTGCTGTGGTTCTCAGAGGGACACCCATGGAGCCGGCCTCTTCTCAGAGGGTAGCAGGGATGTGGACAACTCAGCCCTCTTCTGGAGAAAGTTAAACTGAGGTAGATAGGATGCTTCAGGGTACCCGGGGTTGGAGGGGAAAGGGGAACATCCTGCAGCCTCAAGGGCCTGAAGAAGGCCCTGCCTTACCCAGTCCTGCTCTCCTCTGAAGCTTCCCGTGTCCCACCCTGTTACTTAGAACATGCCCACATCACTGTTGCCCCTGATGTGACGAGTTCCATTCTCTGAGGGCAGAGCATGTGCTGCAGTGTCTTTTTTTTTTTAAATTTATTTTTAAATTAAAAAATTTTATTTATTTATTTTACAGATTTTATTTATTTATTTGTGAGAGAGAGGGAGAGCACAAGCAGGGGGAGCAAGCAGAGGGAGAAGCTGGCTCCCCGCTGAGCAAGGAGCCTGATGTGGGACTCCATTCTAGGATGCTAGGATCCTGACCGGAACCTGAGGCAGATGCTTCACTGACTGAGCCACCCACATCTCCCTCACTCTCTCTTTTTTATTTTTTTTTTAAAAGATTTTATTTATTTATTTGACAGAGAGAGATCACAAGTAGACAGAGAGGCAGGCAGAGAGAGAGAGAGAGAGGGAAGCAGGTTCCCTGCTGAGCAGAGAGCCCGATGCGGGACTCGATCCCAGGACCCTGAGATCATGACCTGAGCCAAAGGCAGCGGCTTAACCCACTGAGCCACCCAGGCGCCCACTCTCTCTTTTTTAAAAAGGAATACTTCCTGTTTTTCCCCCTGCTCACCTGAAAAATTCAGTCCCAGGCGCAAGACCCTGGTGTGTGAGCAAGGCTTTCCACCCTATCTCATCTGGATACAGGATGCGTCCCAGGGGGCGCTATCACCAAGAAGCCTCTTGTCAGCATCCAGCGTCACTACTGGACGCCCAGATTGGGGTGGGCGGGCGGCTCATTCCAACACATTGTTATGATTTATTTTTATTTTTTATTTTTTACAAGGTTTTATTTATGTGACAGAGAGATAGAGATATGCACAAGTAGACTGAGCAGCAGGCAGACAGAGGGAGAAGCAGGCTCTCCACTGAGCAGGGACCCCGATGTGGGACTTGATGCCAGGACCCTGGGACCATGATCGAAGCCAAAGGCAGATGCTTAACCAACTGAGCCACCCAGAAGCCCCGTCATCGCTGTGATTTTTAAAATAAAGATGCGGGCCTGTGGTTTTTGATCCCTTCCATTTAGCTGGATGTCCTAACTGTGGCCACTTATCCTTTTAACTGCATGGTGCTTTAATATAATTTATAAGGCATCAATTATTTCACTATTTTATTCAGTGAGTCATTTATTCACCAAATATTTATTGAGCAGATGTTTTGTACCAGGAACTGTGAGAGGCCTGGAGATATAGCAGAAAATAAAACAGGCAGCCCAAAGGTGGTTTTCTCTTCCCCTACTTTGTAATTAAGTTGCCATTAGGTTTACAGTATTTCTTCTTGCCTTCCTGTTTGTATTCTGCCGCTGCATTTGACACTCAGGTGACTGCTTCAGAGCCTGGCAGACGGGGCTTGGAATTGCCCCTCTGCCCCTGGGTTTCCCCTGGATGCCACGGGGTGGATGCCTGCCTATCTGCATGCGCCATGTGCCTCATCAGTGAGAACCAGTCAGTGAATTACTTATTTGTATGAATAACACATGAGCATTTTGCATTTCACAAATCAGCCTGCGTTAGTGCAAATTAATCACACCGTGTTTGGCTTATCAGATACTTAAACGAGATGGCTCTATTTCCAAGGCAACAGTGTCCTGGTCCCTCTACCCTGCCGAGGCTGCTGTTTCCTGTCCCTTCCCTGTCCACTCCCTGACTCAGCATCATCAGGTAAAAGGAAAACACACACTTTGGGGCATTGCCCAATGAGCCCTGACTGCTTAGGAGAAGGGAAGTGAAGGACTAGATTTGGGGGTAAAAGGGGCACTGTGGGAGCAGCAGATAAGCCACCCACTGAGGCCCAAGGCCAAGTTTCTGTTTGTCTCCATTTCAGAACTACCACCATGAATTTTCCTAAGGCCTGTCCTCAGTCTTGAAGGGCTGACATTCAGACAGGCTGGCATTCTCACATAAGCATTTGCTGATTTAGAATCAAAAAAGACGTATATATATATATTTTTTAAAAAAGAACAGAATGTGGTTGTTCTCACTGTGATTACACAGCCAAAACCATTTTCCCCCATTTGGCTGGAGCTCTGTCACTGGGCACCCCCAGTAGATGGAAAATGTTTTTGTGAACTTGAACTGGTGTGGCTTAATTTGCTACACCAATGCAATTTTGCAAGCACCTGGTTCTATGTAGGTAATGAGGGCTCCAGTTCCTATTTTAGACCAAATTGTCAGGAATGAAAAAATAGGTGAAATCTTGCTGCCAAAAATATTACTTTACTCACTTTGAATTGATAGGTCTTTATTATAATTTTTTTTAGGTTTCATGTTCTGATGATACAAGCCATATCTACCTACTTTTCAAACTATGAAAATCAGCAAAGCACCAAGAAAAAGGTAAAAATCTCATATAATCTTACCCAGGATTTGCATTCTAACCAGTTTTATTTGGGGCTTTCTTAAGCTACTTCATCTTCTCCTCTATCTCTTTAGAATGCAAATTCTAAAGAAGTCTTGGAAGTCTCCTGAGTGTGTCTGTCATCTGTCTTAGGATGTTCCTGCTGTTGATGTTCTTGGGTAGGATGTTCCTGCTGTTGATGTTCTTGGGTGAGGTCGGGGCCTTTCCTGCAGAGGGCAGCTTTAAGCTAAGGCTATGTGGAACCCTTCCCAGACTCCCAGGAAAGGCAGCCCTTAGTAAAAAGAACATTCAGGGCAGCTCCCAAGGGTGGAAGGACTGAAGGCAGGGACAAGGATCTGGTAGGACACACCCATAATAACAGCTGGGGTCTACTGGAGGCAAGCCCTGGTCTGAGTGCTGGATGAGAATGAACAGGATCGCCTGACAGGTGCTGTGATTGCCCCACTGCAGGAACCATGGGGGAAGGGTGTGAAGATGGCTGAGCACCCAGGGGGACCTCCTGTTATAGGCCATGGCTGGCCAGAATGATGCCTGGCTTGTGTGTGCTGGTATCAGCCACTCTTGTATGGTACCTGAGTGAGTGGCAAATGGTGAGGGACTAATAGTCATATAATGGCTGAATGTATGTTGCTATTAAATATCACCAATAATTATTGGTATTGTAGGAAATGTTGCTAAAGGGAAACATCCGAAAGCCACCTTGGCCTAGGACGCATAGTACTATGGGAAAGGGCAGTCTCGCCTTAGAGTTCAATTCTCTGTGTTCTCGGTTTCCTGACTTAACCTCCCCACTGCTGTGAGAGTCCATCCAATTTTACCCCAGATGTGTAAGGTTAGGACTTTCCACTTGTTTGTCCCTAGAGGGCCCCAGCCTGTGCCTGACACCCAGTAGGTGTCTAATAAAAAGTGGTGAAAAGAATACAGGAATGAATGCTATTTTATATTTGATGGTTTGAGAAAATGCTTGTGATTTAATTTTAAGTTAAAAGAAAGAGGGGTGCCTGGGTGGCTCAGATGGTTGAGCACCTGCCTTTAGCCCAGGTCATGATCTCTAGGTCCTGGGATCAGGTCCTATGTCGGGCTCCCTGCTCAGTAAGGAGTCTGCTTCTTCCTCTCCCTCTGCTGCTCCCCTCTGCTTGTGATCTCACTCTCTCTCAAATGAATAAATAAAATCTTTATAAAAATAAAATTACATTAAAAAAAAGATACAAAATGGATTCTGTTAAAAGGCAAAAATTTCCCTCCCCCCGTGTTTGCACACATATCCCTACAGTAGCTGGAACACCAGAATGTTCACTGTGCTTGTCTACTGATGGTCAGTACGCCCAGACGTGATTTAGACATTTTTTAAAAAAACAATTTTTAATATTTTTCCAAAATATCAGAGTATGTATTGCCTTTATTACATGATAAATCAACTTAAAGTAAACAGAAAAACGAATATTGGATATTTTCTTTTCTGTATAAAATAGTCACAAAAATCAAATAGTGGAGGAGAGCTGGACCCTCAAGGGTCGGGAGTTCTGTGCTTTAATATAATTGTGTGTGCCCAGAATGCATACACACACGACTTGGTTGGAGGTGCTGTAGGGGAAGATTCAAGATATTTGGATTTTGGCACCATTGAAAACAGGTCTGGGTGACTCACCCTGCACAGCCTGGTCACGTGCTCTGCACACACAGGTCCTGCAAGTTTGGTTCTTTATCATGTGGTACCAGGTTCTCAGGGCGACATGACTTACTACAGGTTGGGCGTCTTAGCCACGATCCAGTCAGACTGAAAACATAAGGCAGAAGTCAAGCTGGGCTACGAAGTCTCTAAACACTGAGGAAAAACAACCCTTGTCAGCCATATTCATGCAAGGCAGCAACAGTGCCATACCTGAGACTGGCCTCTGCGTGTAATATGGCTCAGAAAGGACCATAAAATGGAATTCTTTGACTCCTTTGGATAATTTCAAACCTTGTGGCGAGAGCCAGACTGGTTGGAGTCTGCCTCAGGCCTGTGGGTTGCAGTACCCCAGCTCCAGAACCTTGGTGTGGGGGCCTCATTTCTTTGTGGCAAGGCCAGTCACCATGCTGTGCAAGGTTGCTGAGTTGGTGAAGGCTCCACACACAATGGCTTTCTTATTTCCTGTTTATTCCTGGATAGAGCTGATATCTAATTTTAAGGGGTTTCTGCATACTTTACTCCCTTGCTCTTTTTCATATTGAAAGACTTTATCCATTTTTTTTTTTTTTTGGTAGAAATTATTCCTTTCTCCCAATATGTGTCTTTTTGGGCTTAAGGATAGCCAAACAGAATTTTCTGGATCAGCTAATTCCTTTAAGAGATAAAAAATCTCAAGCTAAGTTACATTTATTAAATACTTACTTACTATGTGCCTTTGTCTACATGTATACCACTGAGAAATCCAAAAGAATTGGAAGATGATGCTTTTCAAAAAGGAAATTACCTTCTTATTTTCCCTACCATAGGGCCTGAAATTAATATCATTTCAATAAATCCTTTGTTTCAGTACAACCTTGTCTTTAACTATTGCTACCATCACCACCATGACCACCACCACCACCAGTCATCTCCACCACCACCATCATCATCACCACCACCACCATCACCATTATCACCACCATCATCTCCATCACTACCACTATTACCATCATCACCACCATCACCATCATCACCATCATCACCACCACCACCACCATCACCATTATCACCATCATCACTGTTACCACTATCACCACTATCATCTCTGTCACTACCACCATCACCATCACCACCAATATCTCCACCACCATCATCACCACCATCATTACCACCATCATCTCCACCATCACCACCATCATCAGCATTATTACCCCCACTCCAGCCACCATCACCGTCACCACCTCCACCACCACCACCATTTGTTATAGCTGCCACTACTGCCATCATTGTTACCACCATCACCTCCATCACAACTGCCATCACCACCACCCATCAATGGCACCACCATCACTAACAATCTGTCACCACCCTCACCCCCCACTTGGATAAGACTTCATAGCCAAGGTTTCCAGATTGCACGTGCAAAATCCTCAGACTCTGATGAACCCCTAAGGGTGGAGCATAAATGGGAATATGAAGGGCACTAAGCACATGGGGCTGTGGGCCCATCCTCTTCCACTCGTGTGTCCATTTCAGGAACCCTCATTATTTGCTTTGCAAATTAGGGTTCCTCACAAAATCCCACCTGAAGAATCCTGGACTTCAAAAACAAATTTAAATTATGGCACACAGAAACACAGCAGATTTATCATTAGAGAGCAGGGTCACATTGGGTGATGGTGGGAAGAGGACAGGACTTAGCTCCAGCTAGTCTTTGCCACAGGAAAATGAGAGTCTATTGTTGCCAGATTCTCTGCAAAAGTTAGAATCAGAATTTATAAAGTACAAAAACATCTTATTTTAAGATGTTGACCATCTACAGCTTTAAAAAAATATATATAGTATTGTGCAGGTCAAATGAGCACATTTGGGAATAGTATCTGACCTCCTAGTTGCATCCAATGAAGGATTTCTCATCTCCAAGTGAAGGTATGGAACACATGTTAGATAACCTCTGTCTAGAGAGGATTTGGTTGGTGGAGATTTGTTTTTCCAACCAGCAAACAGTTAAGAATCTGTTGAGGAGGAATCCTGGTCCGAGAAGGTTTTTGAAGGGTGGATGTTCAAGGCCCTTTTCCCAAGGGCAGAAAGCAATTAGTGTTCAGACCACTGGCGGTTAGCTGGGAGCACAGGTATTTTAACCGTCACCAATGCCAATCGCCCCTGCCCCAGTCACCTATTTACTACATGTAAAATTAGAGAAATGGGTTGGATGGGTATTTCAGCATTTGTGTGTATCCGTGTGTGTTTAATACTCATACTCAAAATTCAAAGGCCAGGGGCACCTGGGTGGCTCCACTGGTTAAGCCTCTGCCTTCAGCTCAGGTCATGATCTCAGGGTCCTGGGATGGAGCCCCGCATCGGGCTCTCTGCTCAGCGGGGAGCCTGCTTCCTCCTCTCTCTCTGCCTGCCTCTCTGCCTACTTGTGATCTCTGTCTGTCAAATAAATAAATATTAAAAAACAAACAACAACAACAACAACAACAACAAAACAAAACTCGAAGGCCAGAGAATGAAGCAAATGAGTGGAAAGCTTCTACAGTTGGGACTGGGGAGGAACCGGGAGGGTCTGCAGCCTCAAACTGCCTTTCCCTGTCAAAAGCCATGGACAGGTTTGTCAACCTCCGGCCTGTCTCTTCCAAAATCTTCACTCTATTTTTTCTCGTGCTCTTCCAAGAGCCAAGCTTTTGGGGACACAAATTTGGGCAGATGCCTTTAAAAAGGAGGACTTGGCCATAGCGGGTTCTCACTTAAAAATCATAGTGGAAAATCCAGACCTCAAGGCAAATCATCTTTAAAGGTAAATTATATATTTCTGGGTGAGTTCCCACTTCCTGTAAGCAGAGAAATACAGCCTAAGGAAATAGGCAAGAATGGGAGGCATGGTCTTGAAAGGGGCACATGGGTCTGGGTACTGTTTGGCCATCGTTCCTTAGGGAAGATCGCAAGTTCAGTCCTTAGGACGTTGATGGAAAGAACGAGATGGATTATGTCCTGCCTGCAAATCGGGGCCTGGGGAGTGGCGGTTGTGTTCCGTCTGGTCCCTCCTGCTGAGCACTTGGCTTTCACAACCACAGACGTTGATGGGAAGCGTGAGGACATACTTGCGAGGCCCTGCGGAGGGGGACAGCGTTGGGAGTGCGCTCAGTGTGCGCATGCGCCCAGCTTGTTATTCATGAGCATGCGCACATGCGGCGTTACAAATGGCAACTGTGCTCTGCTCTCTCTTCGTCCTCTGAACTGTCGTAATAGTGAGGATGAGAGCTGCTGTGTGCCACGCTGTAGGTGGATTCCTTCACCGAATCTTCATAATGACTCTTGGAGCAAGTCTTTTGGGGACAGCCCGCCCCCCTCCGCCCACTCCCTAAGATGACGCAGCCGTAGAGGCAGGTGGAGGAAATTGGAGTCTCCAGCCCTGCCTGTTGCCCGGGCTGTGCTCAAAGGCACCGATGCTCCTGAGAAGCCAGTTCCTGCTTACCCTACAGGTGAGTAGTATTTGTGGAAGTGTGCCTTTGGTGTCCTTGTCCTTAGTACCGCCTACAGAATCCTTGCTTTTTAGCGGATAAATCCAGACCTGAGATGTGGCAGGGGTGACCTTCTGGGGTTGCTGCGGGCATGCAGTTCTTTGACGCCTCCCTGGCCTCATCGCCAGTCTGGGGAGGGTCTGTGGTTCGCTCCCATCAGGGCTGAGGCCCGAAGAAGTTCCTGGTTTGTCCTGTCCATTCCACCTTCTCTGGCAGATTTTGGGTTGACTCAGAAGCTGAGTGTCAGGGCTGTAGACACTAACGATTACCTGATTGCCCCTCGCTGTGGACTGGATGTTTGTGTCCTCTCCAAATGCTTGCGGTGAAGGCCTAAACTCACAATGTCGTGGTATGAAGGGGTGGGGCCTGTGGAAGATGATTAGGTCATGAGGGTGGAGCCCTCATGAATGGAGTTAGTGCCCTTTTTAGAAGAGACACCGAAACACGATTTTGCTCCCTTTCTATCATGTGAGGCTATAGCAAGGATACAGCCATCTGCAAACCAGGGAGAATATTCTCACCAGATACCAGATCTGTTCCCAAACTGTGAGAAATACATTTTTGTTGCTTAAACCACCCAGTCTGTGGTATTCTGTTATAGCAGCTTCAACGGGCTTAGGATACTCTGGTCTCCATTCTGCTGGAGAGAAATGCAAACCTAGGTCCACCTTTTGCCTTCCATGGGCTCTTTGGGACCACATCACTCTCAGAGCTGCAGGAGGCAGATGTGGCTTCTCTAGCACCAAAACCTAGGGGAAAGAGAAGCAGGTGCTAGGTGAGAGGGTCTGGGGTGCTCCCCATGCCTCCTGGGAACCACGGGCTGGCTGGGAAGTCAGGGAAAGAAGAAGCTTTAGGCAGGGCAGGAGGAGCTCCAGAAAGGATGCCAGAGGCCAACAGGGTTCGTGGTTCAAGGCCTCAGCCAGGCCTGGAGTTGGGGCCCAGTTGGGAAACTATGGGTACCTTCCAGCTGCTGTATCTGTGGTTCAAAGCTGGTCTCTTGCTCTCAGATGGTTTCTCTGGCCAAAACCACATACTGGTTTTCACAATCGAAGTGAAGCAAGGCTTAGAAATGATTATCCCCAAGGAAAGAAGTTTGTTCTTTCCTCTTCCATTCCTTCAGCCACCCTGCCCTCCCACCAAATGAACACCATCTCCCGCTCTTTGATTTTCTTTGGGAGAATGCATGTCCCCACTAGACCCTCAGCACTTTTGAGTTGCAAAGAGTTTGGAGCTTACTTTTTTCAATTCCCTTCTTTCATAGAGGGGACCTTGAGGACTGGTAGTGCAGAGGCACTGACCAAGGTCACACTGAGTTACTGGAGAGAGGAGCCATGGGGTTGGAGTCAGACCCTAGCTGGAGTCATGGCTGTACTATTTACTAGTTATGACATCTCGCGAAAACCACCTGACCTCTCTAAATCTTGCTTCTCTCAATCGCAAAATGGGAATAATCATGGCATCTACTTGAGTATTTTGGTGAGGACTGAATAGATAAAATCATGTTCAGTGCTTAACACCTGCTTGGAATAGTGACAGTTCTTATTTGGCTATTAGTGGTTTTAGTGCCTTACTCAATTAAACCACTGGTTACTCCTGTTTATGGGTTTCTGACTCAAACAAATATTTATTGGGTTCATGTTATGAATCCAGTGATTTGGCCAAACACATGACAAATTGAAGGCCTTAGCCTGACCCCTGGAGACTTGCAGTTTCCACCTGGAGATGGTGGTTGAAGAGATGACAGTGCTATAGCTTGAGTGGAGAGGGGCAAGAAGGAGCTGGACCTTAGGGATGGGGAGGTGCCAGGGAAGGAGTGATCCTCACATCCGGAGAGTCAGGGAAAGGAATAGAGCAAGAAGGCCGAGAGAGATTTGAGATACAGGAGGAGAAGTTCAGGAGTCTGAGGAGTGAGTAAAATAATGGGCTTGCTGCCCATTGACCTTGACTCTGTCGACCTCATAAGGAGGAATATTAGTAGGAAGGTGCCAGGGGAAAGAAGAAGCTGCTACAGATGTGTAGGTGACCTCACATCACTGGGTCAAGATCTGTTGTGTTATCTCAAGGGAACCAGGCAGGGTGGGGCTTGCCCTCTGAACTTACACCCTAGATGGATGCCCAAGAATGCATGGAGGTGGCTTTGTGCTCTTGGGGGTAAGAAGCCTGGCTCAGCTGCTCACTCGCTGTGTAGTCCCAGGGAATCTCTTTGGCTCCTTTGAACCTCAGTTTCCTCATCTGTAAATTGGGTCACTGATAGCACTGGTTTCCTAGGCTGTCGAAAGGAGCAAGTGGGGAAATGCATGGAAATGACCGCGGCCCAAGCAGAGTAAGGGCTTGCTGTAACTTCTGAGGTTTCAGTGTTCTCACAATTAAGAAGAGAGATCACAATAGCTTTTCTGCTCTGGAAGGAAAACAGAAAGGACTACATGTGTGAAAGTCATTTGGAAATGTAAACTTGCAGTGCCGTATTTTTGTTGGAGGAACCTTCAGTTAGTTTGTTGGGGAGATGGAGGGAGCATAAGGGACATGGGGAATATTTTGTCTTGAGTTGGGAGAACAAGATAGAGAATCTCATGCTGGGTTTCAAAAGTAAAAAAAAAGGTCTTAAATAAAGCTGTGTGTTTTCCTAACAGATTTGTGGGAAGAACATGAAATCCCCCACCACTGGCCTCTAGTTTTAGGAGAGAAAGGGAACTTGATTTAAGGGGCCTGCTGGCTGCATCAGCAACGTGTGGGTAACACCAGTGAGAGCGGAAGGGAAGTGTCCAGGGCACACTAAGCTTTCAAAATGGGAGCAGGCTTCCTGTGTCCCTAATCCATTACTGGTGTGTGCTCATCTTGAAGGTAGTCCAGTAAACATTTGTGAATAATGATGCTAGCAGTGATGGTCAGCGCACATGCTGCTGAACAGAGATTCTCGTGTGTTCTGCCCATCACGTTATTGATGATGAGTCTTTCAAAGTTGTGTTAGTCTGCCCCTCAGCACAAACCTTAGCCACTTAACACCCCTCTCTTAACCATGTGCTACCGTGTCGAACACAGCCAGTAAGTATCAGCTGGAGACGGTGTGAAGGTGTGTGGTGGCGATTATTGCATCAAAAGACAGGTGTATGATCAGAGAAGCTCTTGAAATAGATGCTCAGGCACAGGATGGGGGCACTTTACCCAGGGGTCAGGAAGGCTGGAGGGCATGTCCAGAATTAATGCAGACCCTACAAGTTCAAGGGCTCAGTTCCATGGGACTGCCCACCATTTCAGACACCAGTGTTGGTCCTAGCTCACCAGGCTGTTCACAGTTCTGTCCAGCTTGGATACGGTTTGGGGGTTTCCACGGTTCCGTAATTTGCTAGAATGACTCACATTGCATTGCTCAGCAAAGTGCTATACTTAGACACCATTTTATTGTAAAGGATACAGGTGATCAGCCAGATGATGAGATGCATAAGGCAGCAAGTTCGGGGAGGGGGTGGTGGGTGTGGGGAGGTAGAAGGCAGCAATGGCAGGGGTAGAGGTGTCTGTCCTAGGGGAATCAGAGTGTGCCATCCTCCCATGGCGTCCTGTGCTCAACAACCAGGAAGCTCCTTGAGACCCATTGTCGTATCAGGTTCGGTCTAGAATTTCGTTATATAGGCACACCTGATTAAATCATTGGCATGAGACTGGACTCAATCTCCAGCCCCTCCCTGGGGATGGCAGATGGGGCCAAGAGTTCTAGCTCTAATGACGCGCCAGGCAAGGCACTGGGCTTTCTGAATCTGGCCGTCTTGTCTTATCTTTTCATTTTAAAAACATTTTGTATATTTATTTGGTAGACTGAGGGAGAGTGAGGGAGAGTGAGAGAGCACAAGCAGGGGGAGTGGCAAAGGGAGGGGGAAAACCAGGTTCCCTGCTGAGTAGGGAGCCCTGACAAGGGGTTCGATCCCAGGACCCTGGATTGATGACCTGAGCTTAAGGCAGACGCTTAACCACCTGAGCCATCCAGGTGCCCCCAGGATCTGGCAGTCTTTATTGGTAAGGTGAGGATGGTAACAGGACCTGCCTGTGAGGGTTGTTATCCATATTTGATAGAGAAGACCGGTGAAGGCTTTATGTATCGCCCCACACTGCAGGAGCTCCAGAAATGGCAGGATTCAGGTGGTGGCGGTGAGGCCTGGGGTACAGACAACGCCAACACCACCTTGTTGATGTTTCTCCACCATAGTCTTGAAAGGTCTAAAAAAGTATAGTTAGGACAAATAGCTTGGTCAATATTTGGAATTTGTTGTCTTGAGAGAGGGTCTTGGTTAAAAATCTAAATAAAAAAAATATCTAAATCATTTGAGGTCAATGAAGATGATCACCAGCACTAAGATAGCCCTCACTGCCGATTAGGGAGCAAGGGCACTTAAGGACCCGTTTCCATGAGCTTTTGGTCCTTCTGTAAACATCTCACGTCCAGCACTGTGAGTGACTTGTCTCGATAGCCTTGTCTCAATAACCTACGGGCTTGACCTTGATGGCCTTTCTTAAGTTATTATAATTGTCTGATTACACTCACTGTTTCTCAGTAAGAGACATGAGCTCTGAAAATACTTTGCCACATTTCGTTCTTAGGAAGTTGAATTGTAATTGTGATGAGAAGCATCTCTTGGACAAAAAGTATGTGTCAGGTCACACCAGGTTTTCTCTCACTTCATCCTTACCCAGGCAGTGTCACTGCTGAGACTTTTGGCAAAGGAGCCTTCACACAGCCTGGTCAACAGAGAGGGTAGTGGTGTAAGGAGGTACGGCCCCAACCCCTGCCACACCTGGGCATACCCAATACCCTTGGGAAACAAATGTCTGATTTCTGGGCTCTGGTTCCTCATTGTAAGCTAAGCGGGTTCAACCAGATGGCATTTATTCTTTTGTTTTCTGGTTTTCTCCTCTATGAAATGAATGATTCCCCCCCACCCCGCCCAACCAGTGACACTGTTTCATGAGCATTTACTACATGCCAGGCCTGTGTCAGCACTTTTCACACCCAGTCTCATTTCTCCCTGGCAACAACTCAAAAGAATTAACACCTTTATTATCCTTGTTTGCCAGATGAGGAAACTGAGCCTCAGAGACTGAGAGACTTTTCCAGGGTCTCTCTTCTGGTCACTGGGGAGCTGGGTTGTGCCTGAGTCCACTGAACAAGAGAGAGCAAGCTAAGGAAGAGTTCAAGGGGAGTCAGCTCCATTAACAACTGAAGACTCAAGTAAGGATGCCCCAACGGAAAGACCAGGCTTGGTATGGTATAAGACATAAGGAAAGCTTTAAAAAAAAAAAAAAAAAAAAAGAGGGAGCGTGAGAGAGAGACCCCCAGTCTTTAGGATAAGAGGCAAACTGCCTCCCCTGCCTGGCTCAGGGCTGGCCTTGGGTGTCCTGGTCATTGTCTGCCCAGGAATAAGGGGTGGTCCCATAGTAACTTGGGAGCCATAGTGACAGCTCTTCGAGAAGAAACCATTTAGACATTTGCCCTGAGCTGATAATAAAATAAAGAAACATTCAGAGAAGGTGACACAGAACAGAAGTGAGAACCACGGCAAGGTTATCCCGAGAAAAACAGAGCAGGTTTGTCTGTTGGCCGTGGGAGGACCGAGCACTAAAGATTGTTAACCTGCTCTCTGCATGGCTTGGCTGCCAGGATTATCTTGAAGGCAGGAGGGAGGAGAAGGAGCAGGGAATTGAAACCATTTGGTCTCGGGGCTGAGATTGCATTTTGCAGATTTGGCAGAGGAATTTTTAGTCATTACTGTTATTAACCCTTACTCAGAAGACAGAGGGCAAACTGCTTGTATGTGTTGTTGTCCTTTGCTGTGGAGACCGAGGCGGCAGGCAAGGAGCAGGGACCCACACATAGCGCGTGTCTCCTTGCCTGTTAGGTGGGCGGCAGTCTTGTGTCACCTCGACGGCTGACGGGAAGGCAGGCTAAACGCACAGAGGGTTGCAAAAATAAGATCGTGTCTTTCCTAATTTTGCCTCTTGAGTGGCTTGATTCTCCATCTCGTGTTTGCCCAACATGGTACCCCGACCCTGTCCCTTGACATCATCCACCTGCTTGCCAACATTAAACACGAATCCAGCCAGAAATGGTAGTCCTTGCCGGCTCTCTGTGAAGATCTGGGCCGAAGCTGGCTGACACCATGTGGAAATCTGAGTGCCCTCCTGGAGGTGGCAGGCCCTAACGTCTCTGCACTGGGGCGGGCCCGAGCCCAGTGCCGGTGCGGTGGTAACCCTAGCAGCACACGCTGTGGCAGTCGGTAGCAGCTTAAAAACCTAATAATAAAGTCCCAGAGCAACTCTGGGGAGAGGGATTTATCCATGGCACTGTAGGTAAGCAGTTATAGAAAGGGGGAAAGCTCAGTGTCTTCTTCTTCTTCTTCTTTTTTGAAGAAATTTCGTCTTCAGTAATACTTGTAAACCTCTTCATCAATTGAAGACCCAAGGCAGGAGAGGGGCTTGAAACACTCCTTTAAGAATTATGTGAGTTGCGTCCTTAGATTCCCCCCCCCCTCTTCTGGTAGAAAACTCTAACGACTTTATATATTTTGTGTCATATATTGATCAGATTTTGGGAAAAACCCCAAAACTGTTCTCTTAGGTTGACTAACTTCTCTTTCCTTTCTTAAAAAAGAAAAAGAAAAAGAAAAATGGAACTTTTCTTCTCCAAAAGGTGGGGCAAAGTAGGATCAAAAGGTTGATGGCAGTGTAAAGAGACGGCCAGTGACAAAAGGGAGGTCTGTGGCTGACAGTCAGTGTCTACTTAGGAAGAAACAGCAGATGCCATGCAGTGGCACCCTAGGACACTGGGTGCTCCCAGATTAAAGCAGATCGGCCTGGGGCTGCTGCCAGGGGTCAGCAGAGAGCACATCTGTGCGTGTTTGGGGCCTCGTGTTCTTTTTCTGAAGCTTAAGAGTTAGCTGCATCTTAATTGACAAAGAATCACTGAAACATCATTTTTGAACAGAAGTAAATACCAGAACTGTGGTTTCCCGTTTTGGAGACTCTGGGAGCGCAGGTGGGAGTGCAGGGTAAGGGTTGGACCAGTGCAGGGCTGTTAACAGATGCATCCCCAGGCAGGTTCTGGCCATATCTCCCCAGCAGGTAAGAGTGGTGTCTGTGCTCATTACTAAATGAGGCTCATTATGCTAATTTATTTAAATCACACAACAACCCAGTCAGTTGATCTAACTAGCCAGGTTTATAGAGAGAAAAGGGAGGTTCACAGAGGCTGAGCCACCTCTTTGAGGTCACCCAGCTGTGATCAGTGATGCTGGAAATAGGCTCAGGAGGTCTCTCTACTCCCTGGGCTGCTGGGCAGAGGCAGAGTACACAGAGCCCCCACTGCCCTGCTTCTAGGGCAGGGCCTTCAGGGACGCTGTCTGAGGGCAGGCAGTCCAAGCAGATACCTAACTCTCTGGGTTATGTTTCCACAGTTGCCCCGAGAACTGGATGTGTGTCTTGGTCTCCAACACCAGAGCAAGGGGTTTGGGCAGCAACTTGCAAAGACGAGAATGTGATTTGCCTTCCCTTTCATGGCTCAGGAGTCAGGGTAGCTAGAACACTCCCAGTGCGGGATGCAGGCATCAGGCTCTAACTAGATTAGGGGCTTGGAAAGCCCGTAGCAGTATGTGTATGTCAGGATGGAGTATCATGGTCCGTTGAACCATGTATTAGAAATGGGAACACTTGCTTTACGTCTTGCATTGTTTTGGACAGTGATTGTCACTTACACAGAGCTTTGTATCGCGGTGGTTGAGATGTGGAGTTTTGTAGACACGATCTGGAGAGGACTATGAATGTGCACCGACAGTGGAGACCCATGTTCCCTTCCCTGGGAAGGTGATCTGGAGACAGTAGTGTCCTCCACAGCAGGTGTAGCATCACCAGCCCCACACACTCGGCAACCATTTTATCCCCTTTTATATCCCGGTTGCCCCAGTGCCATTGAGGACTTGCAGCGTAGCATTAAAAAGTAGCCATTCCCTTTGCGGCCCTGCATTTTGAGGAAGTTGTTTCCATTAGTTGCAAATTAAGGGTGACTGTGGTGACTTGGGAGTGGCATTAATAGAGGGTGCGCTAGAAACTAATAGGATTACCAACCACAGCGCAGCCGATGTCGAACCAATGCCAAACTATGCTTTCATTTCTTTACCACTGTTGAAAGCTGGTCTCTTGGAAATCCCCATAAACGGTAAAACTGAGGTCTCTTTTGGAAAAGAAGCAGCTATCCCCGAATGCAGACTCTCCCAGCTTGGAACAGTTTCAGGGCTGGTGATTGAGGTGGGGATCCCCGGGCCACTTTACATGTGTGTTCCCACATACCAGCGCTTAGAAGCTGGGAGGAATGCTCACGTGACCCCCACCCCCCATCCCCAGCCAAGGTCGGTTCTAGAATGCTCCAGAGAAGGAGGAGGGAGGAGGGCTTCCTGACAGGATGTTAGGGGACAGTTCTATGTTCTGTGAGCTGCTTCAAGTGGCTGTGGCCTCACTGACCAGTGAACCACCATCCCATGGGTCCCCCCTGGAGTAGTGGTGAGAAACCCAACACAAACGATTCTTCTTACCTGCTGACCACAGTCTGAGGATGTTCTCCCTGAAAACCCTCTCCTAAGGCTGGTGGCAGTTCAGTTGTATATGTGGCTGGGACCGTGGCTGGGACTGAATAAAACTTTCCAAAGCCAATGTGCACCTCTTGAAAACAGCATCACTTATAGGTGGTGAAATTTTGTGTTTGTGGTCACTTCCTTAAGAAGTGTGACATTAGGCCTTTTATTAGCAATATGACACCCCCAGGAGGAATCAGAGAGAGCTGCAACATCTTCCTCTGGACCATACGTTTTGTCCTCTGGGCTTGGGTTAAATGCACTGGCTTGGAATCCCTGAGGAACATTTCTCCAGAAATGAGCCCTGTGGTGCAGAAGCTGAGCTTGGGCATCTGTAGGGGTGGGGTGGACCTGTATTATCAGGAGGTGGCAGAGTATAGTGATGAAGCAGGTGGGTCAGACCCCAGGTCCACTAGTAGTTGGTGGTGGAAGCTTGGCATGGTGCGTACATTTTTGTACCTCAATGTTCTCCTCTGTAAACCGGGGATAGTTATGGTAACCATGCATCCTAAGCTTACTGGGGGGGATTACACAAGTTAATAACACACAGAAAGTGTGGAGAACACCGCTTGACACATGGGCCACACTCAGCTGTGCCCCTTAGTGCTGTTGAATAGGTTGCGGTCGCAAGCAGCCACAGAATCGGGGGCTGGTTTTGGTGTGGCTCACATGCCTTCTGAAAGCTGTCTAGTATTTCCCCCGGTCATCCTCGGAGACACTTGGAGTCAGTTCTGTGTGTGCACATTCCTTCCTTTTGTGCTATCAGAAAGAAAGGAGTTGGATATGGTTCAAAACCACAGGGAGGAGGCAAGTGAGATAAAGTTTTCCGTGTAGATGGAGTCAGGCCTTCTAAATGGTCTGTCTCTGATCCTTGGGGAAGCAGCTGTCCCATCTCAGTGGGTCTGGCCTGAAGTCCCTGCAGGCACAGCTGATGAGAGGTGAATCTCGGTCTTGCCTTCTGACTTCGCTCGCAGGTTCTGCTCAGCCTCACTCTCACCTGCGCTGCCTTCTGCTCACCCTCCTCCCAGCAGTGTCTGGATGGCCTCTCCAGCGCTTTTCTGGCGAGTCTTACAGCTTAAGGAGAACTTGTGGGGGAACCATGAGTGCAGTGTGCAAAACTGCTGCAGGGGCCACAGCCCTCCACCTGGAGAGAGATGTTGAGCCTTACTGGCACCCAATATGCTCCCTTCGTGTCTCCTCCCAAACATTATCTCCTCCCAGCTTCCCTTACAACAGATTCGTGTTGCCTGTTTCATTACCTTCTGGAGAACTGGAACTGTGCAGTATGTGGTCTTTTGAGCTTAGTTTCTTTTGCTTAATGCTCAGTGAGATTCCTCTGTGTTGTCAACAGTGGCAGTTCTGTCTTTCCTGTTGCTGCCTGGAGTGCCACTGTATACACATCCATTCATTCTCCTTCAAAGGTTACCTGTGTTCTTTTCTGTTTTGGGCTATCATGAATAATGGTGCCATGAGCATATCTTTTGGTGAATATATGGAGGCATCTCTGTTGGGTACGTGTCGAAGACTGGAACTGATGGGCCACAAGTTGTGCTTTACTTTCAGTGTCAGTGAATATTGCCTAATGGTTGTTCAGACGGTTGAGCAAATTATATCCCCACTAGCAGTATATGAGCTTTCCTTTGGAGAACGTCCTCACCAACACTTGGTACTACTAGTTTACTTTTGGACTGGGTGTTGAGGTATCTCATTGTGGCTTCAGTTTGCATTTCTCTGATGATTAAAACTTTGATTTTGTGCCTTTTTACGTGTATATTGGCCATTTGGATACCACCTTTTGTGAAGTATCTGTTTATATATTTGCTTAATTTTTAAGTTGGGTTGTTAGTCTTTATCTGATTGTAAGATTTTCTTCATATGTCCTTGATAGGAGTCCTTTGCCAGATATATTTGCTATAGCTACTTTCTCCTGCTGTGTGGTTTGCTTTTTCATTTTTTGTGCAATCTTATAGAAACTTTATTGTTTTACCTTTCTCATTTGGGTTTACAATGCTATTGGAATTGTTGAGTTTATTTCTGGAATCTCAGTTCTAGTCCATTGATCTTTCTGTGTGTATGCCTGTTCCTGTACCACATTATCTTGATTACTGCATCTTTTTGCAGGATTATGTAGATTTTGAAATTTGGAAGTGTGAGCCTTCCAAACTTGTCCTTCTTTTTAAGATTGTGTTGGCTACTTAGGGTCTTTTTGTAATTCCCGATGAATTTGAGGATCTGTTTGTCTATTTCTGGAAAAAAGCAGTTGGAATTTCAATAGGAATCACATTGAATCTGTAAATGAACTTGGGGAGTATTGCCGTGTTAGCAACATTAGGTCTTACTATCCATGAATGTGGGATATCTTTCTATAATTTAGATCTTTAATTTTGTCCAAGAAAGTATTATGGTTTTCCAGGTTCAAGTTTTATGCTTTTTTTTTCTTTTTAATACTATTGTAAATGGGATTATTTTCTTAATTTCATTTTTGAATTGTTCATTGCTAGTATATAAAAATACAGATGATTTTTGAGTATCAACTGTGTATCCTATAACTTTGCTGAACTTGTTCATTAGCTTTAATAGATTTTGTTGATTCTTTAAGATTTATATAAGATCATGTCACCTGCAGATAGAGATAGTTTTCCTTATTTTCCAGTAGGATACCTTTTATTTCTTTTCTTCATAAGATTTAGTTGATTTTCTTAACCAAAAGCTTCCTGGATTATTGTAAGCCTTTGGTTAATTTTCAGAGTTCTGAAAAAGTTAATTTTGAGAAATTTTGCCAGTTTTTGGTTGCTTTTATGGAGGGGCAGACTTTCAGGTTTCTTACTTAACCATTTTTGTGGATGTCACCTCAGGCATTTGTTTACATTTACCGACATGGATGCCTTCTTCCTTGCTCTTTTTTGTTTCTGTGTTGTTGTTGTTGTTGTTGTTTTCTTTTTGTGGGGGAAGCATTTTCCTTCCACTGAAGAATTTCCTTCAGTATTTCATTCATTGTGGGTTTTTTTTTTTTTTTTTAAGATTTTTTTTTTTTAATTTATTATTTATTTGACAGAGAGAGATCACAAGTAGACAGAGAGGCAGGCAGGCAGAGAGAGAGAGAGAGAGAGAAAGAGAGAGAGAGGGAAGCAGGCTCCCTGTCGAGCAGAGAGCCCAATGCGGGACTCGATCCCAGGACCCTGAGATCATGACCTGAGCCGAAGGCAGCGGCTTAACCCACTGAGCCACCCAGGCGCCCCTGTGGGTTTTGTTTTGATGAACACTCTCAGGTTTCTGTTTTAGGGACTTGGGGTCTGAAAGTGTATTTATTGTGTTTAGAGCTCTGAAAAATATTTCACTGGGTATAGAATTCTTAGTTGTAAGCTATTTCATTCCTAGCACTTAAAAAATCATTCCCTTGTTTCCATTAGAAAAGTCACCATTGGCCTCTTTGTTGTGCCTTTGAAAATCCTATGTCTTCTCCGCTCTGGCTGCTTTCAGGATATTTTTGTCTTTGGTTTTCTGTAATTTTACTGTGGTAGACCATGGAAGATGCTGTCAGGGCTCCACATGTTCTCCCTTGGATCCTGTCACTGGGATGTGATCACACTGAGGTCAAAGTAGAGATATACACCGAATAACAAAAGCACCGCAACACTTCTAACGACTAGTAAGTTTGAAATAGCACCAATGAAGTTTATTTCCATGGGAACATTATATCCTGTAGTTCTAGAGATGTAAGGAGTCAAGTCCAGTTCTTGTATGTAATTAGTGCTCTGTAAGTGTTTCTCTAAATGTTTCAGTGAACGAATGAATGGTTGGATGGATGGAAGAATTAGACCTAATTGAGTATCAGGCCAAGTTGCAGATAGGTGGGCTTTGGCTTTCGAGCTGGTGGTCATCCTGTTTTCCTGAGCAAGTCCCTGAAGTGTGGGCCCTTTTCTTTCCTTGTACAGGAGGGCATTGGTGTGGGGCCAGTAGCTCTCTGCATGGAGCTCAGCAGTCAACCATCTTGGTGGCTTCTCAGCTCATCCAAGGGCTTGCCTCATCTATAATGTTTTCTCCACGATCTGGGAGTAAGGAGATGGTGCTGGGTGACTGCTTCGGCCCCGGTCAGACATTTCCTGTGCCCCCACAGCTCGCATTCAGCACCTGTGCTGTGTCACAACAGCTGCATGGCCCTCTCCATGTGCTGCCTGCTTGCTCTCCCCAGTGCCTGGCCTGGTTTGTGCTGAGCACTCAGTGGGTCAGGAAGGGAGGAATGATGATATAGTGTTTCTTCTGTGACAGCAGGAGCTCCACCATCCTGAGCCACACAGGCACCCCAACTTCTTTCCTCTTCCAAAGAGGGAGTTGATAAGTGATGGTGGGAGAGAGATTACTTTTTTTTTTTTTTTAAGATTTTATTTATTTATTTGTGGAAGAGATAGAACACAAGCAGGAGGAGCAGCAGGCAGAGGGAGAAGCAGGGATAGGGAGAAGCAGCTCCCTGCTCGACGTTGGGACTTGATCCCTGGATCCTGGGATCATGACCTGAGCCCAAGGCAGATGCTTAACAGACTGAGCCACCAGAAAGAGATTGCTTTTAAAAGAAAGGAGCCCAGGGGTGCCCGGGTGGCTCAGTGGGTTAAAGCCTCTGCCTTCGGCTCAGGTCATGATCCCAGGGTCCTGGAATCGAGCCCTGCGTCGGGCTCTCTGCTCCGCGGGGAGATTGCTTCCTCCCCTCTCTCTCTCTGCCTGCCTCTCTGCCTATTTGTGATTTCTCTCTCTCTGTCCAATAAATCAAATCTTTGGAAAAAAAAAAAAAAAAAGAAAAAGAAAGGAGCCCAAACTGCTCACTGGCTCTTCCTTGCTTGCGAGTTGCTAACTTAGGGGGTAAGGGAGGAACGTGCTTGGCTCAGCTCCCCTCTTCTGCTTATACTCCTCCTCCTTCCCTCTGTGCCCTGCTTTCCTGCTCTGGATACCAGGCCCCTCGTACTCAGAAGGCAAATAAGATCCTGCGCCAGAGGAAGGCCTACTTGTTTGGGAGAGGGCTGTGTGCAGGTGTGGCCCTTGTCTGCTCACCCAGCAGAGCTCACCCACCCCCTTGTTAGAAGCCCTCAGCAGCACCAGTTCCTCTTTCGGCTTCTCATATTTTCCTTCTTCTGGTCCCTGGACGGCCTATGAGACCCTGTCTGCCCCATCTGCTCAACCTACCTGGGGTGAACCAGTGGCTGGCTGTCACTTACTTCTCAAGTAGGAAGCCCTCTCAGTGGCAGCTGTTCCCCACATCTACCTTCCTCAAACTCGTTTCCTTTGGGGCAATGACAGTATGGTTTTCAGCCTTGTGTCTACCCTGTCCGTGTGAGTGACCCTTGGTAATCAGTGACAAGGATCCTAACAGCACCTACATGTGATTGTATCTGGCTCTTGGCTTCAAATCTAGACCTCAGGGTCCACTAACTCTGTCTGGGCCTCTCTTTCTCCATCTGCATATTGGGGGCTTACAGCACTGCTGTGAATAAGTAAGAGGGTACGTGTGATAGGCAGAGCAGAGCGACAAATTCTGGTGATGGCTGGTCTTTCTACAGCCTCTGAGACATGGGACATATTTCATATGTACTTTCTCCTTTCTTCCTGGCCTGGAGGTGTATGATCACAAGTCAGACTGATTTCTCTCTTTACTTCAGGAATCCCAAGAAGCACATAAGTGCAAAAGTCATTTCTTCTGATGCTCCCACAGTTCCCTGCTGACGTTGCAGCAGGGGTGTCATGGAAAAACCGTAACACTCTTTCAGGAACTTTTTCCTAATTTGTTATTTGCTGGACTCCAGTTTCCTCGTTCCCAGGATTGCCCACATTTCACAAAATAGGCAGATTTACTTCTTTAAATAAAGAGATGTTTCCTTTGGAGACCAATGACAGCGATCTGGTGGGGCCAAAGTATGAGTCTTCATAGGAAACGAAGGTCCCTCCCAGGGTCATGGTTGCTGTGTCATGACTGCTCTCTGCAAAAGGAGGAAATGACACCAAATATGAAAAACAAAAAGTCATTGAGGAATTAACATAGGGTGAAACCCCTTTTGCAAGTCAGTAGGTAACACTCTGAAAAACCCTGGTTTATTATAATAATTGCTAATCCACTTCAGAATTCTGAGAATTAGTGGCAAAGAAATGTTAGAGATTGTGCCTCCTTTGTGTCAGGTCATGATTTTTGTGATGTTTGTCATCTCGATCTTCCTCAGATAGTAAAAGAAACCACACCACCCATTAAAGACTTATTTCCCCCTTCATTAAGCAAAGATTTTTATTTTAGATTTATGCATGGTTTGCTTGGCTTCTTAAAGAAGGGATTTTTAAGAAGACCTGTGGAAGCCAGTGGCTGAGCTCTCCCATGGGAGGGGGGGCCAGGGAAGTGGATTTTGGTTTAACCCTTTTTTAAGGGGCACGGCCACCTCTGTTGTGGTGCTGGTTCCTGTTGGAGCTGCTAGTTTATGTCAAGTTTGCCAGAACCTAAAACCAAAAAGTTCTGAACGATCACGTAACCAGACCACATAGCAAGACATTCCTATACAAAAGGTACTTGGGGCCAGTCAGCACAACCATGGAGAAGCAAAGGATGGCCAGGATGTCTCTACTCTGTGTGTGCGTGCGTGCGTGTGTGTGTGTGTGTGTGTGTGTGTGTGTTTATGTATGTACGCGTGTGCTTTAGGGAACCGACAACTTTTTTGTGGCTCTGTATGGACCTGGTCCGTGGGGAGGCACAATTACACGGTGGCTTGCGGACAGCTTCTGAAGTCTGATCAGTTTAGAATCCAGTCCCTACTCCCCACTCAGGGGATGTGTGACCTTGGGAAAGGGACAGAGCTTCTCTCCTCCCATTCTGTAAGATGGAGCTGATGACAGGAGCTGTTACTACCAGGGCTGTCGTGGAGATTAAACATGATCGTGCATAGGGGGCAGTGTGCACAGGCCTGCACGATGAGTCAGGACCAGCTGTATTCATTTCGGTTGCTAATGTAACACACCACCACAGGCTCGGGACCTAAAGCGATACACGTTTATTTTCTTACAGTTGGAATCAGAAGTGTGACATGGGTCTTACCAAGTGAAAATCAAAGTGTGGGCAGGACTGTGCTCCTTTCTGGAGGCTCTAGGGGAAAATATGCTTCCTTGTTCTTTTGGGTTGTTGACAGAACCCAGTTCCTTATGGCTGTAGGACTGAGCCCCCTGTTTTATTGTTGGCTGTAAACTGAGGGCCATTTTCAGCTTCCAAAGGCTGCTAGTTCCTTGGCTTGTGACACTGTCCTCCATCTCAAGGCCAGCAGTGGTGGGTTGAGTCCTTACATCACATCTCTAGCAACTCTTTGGGTCCCTCTCTTGTTTTTAAGAGCTCGTGTGACTGTATCGGGTCCAACTGGATAATCCAGGATGATCTCCCTTATCATCTGATTAACAACCTTAAATCCTTCTGCATTCTTTGATTTTGTCACATCTAAGGTTCTGGGAATTAAGAGGCGAATACCTTTGTGGGGACCATGATTCTCCTACCGTGCATCATAGTCCTCATCTTCAGTCGGGGCATTTAAAGGAAGTAGCTGCCCACAGGACTCAGCGTGCTAAGGAGCACAGACACCCTGTGATCGGGGGCTTCTGAAATCATCAGAATAGATCATGTTGGGGCATGTGTTGGGGTGTGGAATGCAGGGACGGGGATCAGGGATAGTGGTCTGGAGCAGAAGTGGGCACTGAGTAAAGCTGGTCTCAGGCCTCCACCCTCTCTGTTGCCCGACCCTTCAGCTTGGCCATTCTGCATCTCTCACCATGCTCCCGCCACTCCGGCTGCCCTTCTGACCTGCGTCTGATGAGTCAGGGAGCATGGTTCTTCTTTATGGTGGTTCTGCTTAGGGCCAACCTTGTGTTGGGTGCATTGTCTACTCCACTTCACAGCCTGTCTACACTGACACAAGCTAATATGCTTGGCCCAAGATCACACAGTACGTCAGTTAAGGCTGTGATAGCTCTGGCAATCAACAGGGTTTACGGAGGACTGTGGGGCTCATTTCTAGATTCCTGGGAAAATCTGAAACAAGCAGCCCTCGGCAGGAGCAGGTGTCGAGAGTCCCGGGGACCCTAGTGGCACCGTGACAGGCCTTCTGGCTTGAACGGTGCCGGGAGCAGGACTGAGGTCCAGCAGGCCCCTGTCTGGGAGCTCTGTCAGTCACTGTGTGTTCTAGGAGTGGGACTGGTGGTCAAGTGCTTAACAGGTATATGTGAAGTGTTTAGACATTTCTGAATCTGGATTCAGGAGCAGATAAAGCTTGGGCTTGTACTGGAATCCCCAGTTCAAAACAAGAACAGTACATACAGTGAAAAAGAGGGTTTGCCACTGGTTGGCTGTTAGTCTGTGAAGGGGATTGGCCAGCTGTTTCTCCCCAGGTTCTGTCAGCTATGGCCAGGGTCATCGAGCCCTTAGTCCCTGGCGGAGGTGGTGTGACTGGGCAGCCACTCAGGGATGACCATCCTACCGCTAGTAAGGGGAGGAGCTAAAATTTGAACCCAGGTTTGTTTGCCCCCATGCCCAGGTCAGTCTCTCCCATGATTTCATTCTCCAGAACAAAATCAGTTTGATAGCACATGTCCCCTTACTAAGAAAGCTTCTGGTACTTCCCACTAGTATTTCCATCTTGCAAATGACTGTAGGGAGAGACTTCTGAAGCAGGTAGGGTTCCTGACACTGAGGCTGCTGGCAGGGGAGGTCCTGTGCCCCTTGCTTATGACAGTAGGGGAACCGCCATCAGCGTTCCCTACAGGAAGGCCCTAGACGAGGAGGTAAGATCCTGGCTGTGAGGCAAGAGAGGCCACTGATGGACATGAGCCTGCATCTGCCCCCAGCACAGGGCTGGCACATCGGGGCACCAACTGCAAGACTAGATTGAACACAGAAACAGATTTGCCAGAGATGGGATTGTGCAGGCTATTCTGGGCTGAGAAGAGATTGCATTTTTTGTTTCTTGACTGTAAAAAGGAACAAACACAGCCAGAAGTAGGAGTAGTTGAGGAGAGGGCTGTCTGCAGGAACCTGAAAAAATCTGAGGTTAGCTGAAATGATCTGGGTTCAGGGGCCACCTCAGCATGTGGAAAACCTTGTCCTCAAGGGAAGTCTGTATGGGGAGCTGGCTTAGGGCCTTCACTTTGGCACCAGCCAAGAGCGTGTTTCTGGATGTTTAGGTGGTGAGAGGCAAAGAGTGTGGGTCTAGAACCTAGCCCCAGGTGGCTGCAGGGATGCATCCCTAAGCTGCTTCTCGTGGCATGGCCTCCAGTGCTCAGCCCTGAGCCATCTGGAAGGATGTGCAGGTTGCTCAGCTGGCATCTCCGTGTGTGAAAGTTGACTCATTGGACACACAGACACACACACAGGACTTGGTTAGGAAATATGAGTCATCTAGAGGAGTTTGAGATTGAGTACAGAAGATGGACAAATCGTAAATCTACAGAGCAGGCTGATTTCAAAGTGCGGCCAGCACTGTACTCTTGCTAAGCGTCAGGCTCAGGGCCAGCGCACTGCACATGCTGCACGCCTTGCACAGATTCCCCCCTCGGCCCGTGAGAAAACCAAGGTGTAGCAGGATGAAGGGTGTTGTGAGAAGTCCTCCAGCTTGTGGGAGGGGGGCAAGGCAGAACCTTCACTGAGCACAAGGAAGAGATGACATTAAGATACAGCACAAAGGATTTAGGTTAGACATGAGGCTAATTTTGGGAAAATAAGGCTCACTGCAGGACTTTGCAGTGCCTCACTGTGGAATCTTCTAGATGCCTTTAGAAAAGGCCTAGGATGATGTTTGTAATAAGCAAATGGTAGAAGCAACCTAAAGGTCTATCCACAGATGAATGAATAACCAAAATGTTTTATATACATAGAATGGAATATTATTCAGCCTTAAAAAGGAAAGAAATTCTGACACATGCTACAATGTAGATGAATCTTGAGGTGATCAGTAAGACAGTCAGAAAAAGAGAGAGCTCCTATATAATTCTGTTTGAGAAGTGCTTGCTGCCTGGAACAGTCAGATTCTTAAAGACAGAAGTGGACCCATGTTGCCAGGGGCTGAGGGTGGGGACACAGGGAGTGAGTGTTTAATGGGTACAGAGTTTCAGTTGGGACGATGGAACGAGTTCTCTGGGCGGACGGAGGGGGGATGTCGCACAACAACGTGAATGTGCTTCATGCTGTAGAATAGAACCCACAGAAATGGTTAAGATGGCAAATGTTTTGTGTATTTTAACCTCAGTTAAAACCAAATTGGATGGTTAAGTGCAGGACTTGCTAAAGGTGAGGACTGGTCTCTAGGACAGGCTGTCATGCCCCTACATGCCTTGTGGCTGGTGCTGAGTACTTTTTAACTGTCCGTTGTCCCCTGGGCTGGCCCATGTCCACTGATGTTCTCTTCATTGTGAGCTATTAGTTTGGCCGCTCCTATTTAGTTCTTAATGTCTTGTGTGGTTGAACGCACTCCACCAGGGCTCAGTGGGCTTGGGCCCCTGGGAGTGGTGCTTACGTGGGCAAGCCTGGGTCTGTGGTTTCTAAGACGTTGACTAGGTTTCATGTTGCAACTCTGGGAAGAAGGACTGGGTGCTTTTTGCATGAAAACATTGTGGCCTGATTTACACGTGGGGAGGTTTTTAAGAATAATTACACATAAGACTCTTTGCTGAAAGTGTGATCCCAAGAGGAAAACAAAGTGTGATTGTATTTGTGATGCAGACGGCCACATGAAAGAGTTTGTGCTGCTGTCAAAGTTCCAGAAATTTGGAGGCCTAACTTGCATCGGATCAAAGGGGCCCTTTAAGTCACAATGCAGATTTTTGGGGAAAGATCCTTGGATAATGTCTCCTTTTAGCACACCGAAGTTCTTTTTCTCTATGGCTACTTTGTAGACATCCTAAAAAGGTACAAGTAAAGAGTGTGCTTTTCTTTGCCTTCTCTCTTCCCCACCGCCAGGTGGAGGTGATAGGTCTTGGTGCAGAGACTAGTGAGGCTGACGTCCTTTTTTATACTCAGTGCCTGCTTGTATTTCTGCTTTTGTAGGTTGCCTATCTACCTCCTCCTGTTGAAAAAAAAAGGGGGGGGGGGTTTGTTACCTTGCTGTAACACATATACAAAAGTTAAGAGAGTAGATTTCAGGAGTTCTTATCATAAGGGAAAAAAATCTGTCCTTCTTTTGAGTTTTTGTTTTGTTTTGTTTTTTGGGGGTAAATATCTAAATATCTATCTTCCCATTTTTAACTGGATTATTTGTTTCTTGGTTCTTGATATTGAGTTATATCAGTTCTTAATATATTTTGGATACTAATGCAAACTAACTATAACAAATTATATAAAACTTTTTTAGCTCTCATAATGACAAGAGCCTGTCAATATCAGCTTGCATTATGTAGAAATCAGAACGGCTTCTCATATGGGACATTAATTTCATCTAGCTATACAGTAAAGGAATCTGCAGAGACTGTGTTCTAAACAAGCAGGAAACACTTGGAACACAAAACAAAATCATTTTAGGAGAAGTTATGTGTGGTGAGATCTATGTCTCTCTCTGGACGACTGTTCCTCTAACTCTCCATGACCATTCATTTTCTATCAACATATTGGAGTCAGGTGACTTACGCTGTGGGTTGTGGAAGGTGTATTTCCAGTAGTACATACCAAGTCTGTGCAGAAAGCTAGGAGAAAGAATGATGAAATCATGGAGCTGTTTATGATACTCCTAGTGTAGAAAAAAAAAGAAGGGTTGTTACTTTTGTTAAATTTTTTATAATTCTGGAAGCTAATTCTCTGTTAGGCATATTGCAAATATGTCAATCTCTTCTGTTGTTTTTAAACTATATTTTTCTGGGCACTGTAAATGATTGAGAAATATATACAGTCTTTTTCTTTGTAGCCTTCGTTTTTTATTTCTACTGTACCCTAAATTTAAAAAATGTTATATTTTTTGTAATGCTTGTATTATATTTGTTTTATGTTTTTATCTTTGATTCATTTGGAATTTATTTTTGTGTGTAGGGTGTGAGTCAAGTATCGAAACTTAATTTTGTTTCAATAACTTTTATTGATCGACCCAATAGCGTTTGATTTCCCCCTAATTTGAGATTCCCATATTTACTCACCTACGGAACACCCTCACTCACACACACCTAAATTCTAAATTCTTGACTCCTTTATTTATCTAGCTATTGTAGCTTTCAAGAAACGAAACTTTTCTTCCTTGGGCAAACGTTTATCTATGCTTTTGTATTTATTAATTCTGCATTTCTTCCTTGGCTACTTTGATTTTCTTTGTTTGTTTGTTTTTGTTTCGCTTCTTGGGTTGAATGCTCAGTGGATCCATTTCGTTAAAATTTTTTTCCTGATATTTGCCTTAAAGACTATAAAACTTTTTCAGAATACCTCTCAGACTGCAGTTTATAGGTTTTGATATGCACTGCCTTGTGCTTGTTTTAAGGTACTTCACAGTTCTGTTTGAAATTTGTTTTTTAATATTTATTTACTTGTATCATATACATGTTTTGAACTAATATATTACTACCAGAAACATTCTTTTTTTTTTGAGTTACATTCTGATCTTGAAAACCACAGCAAACAGCTTGATGAAGGAAGAGTACAATAAGTCCTACATATATATTTTTATTTTTTAGTGACCATATCTCCCTGTTGTAGGTGTAAAATTAGAAAATTTATTGTACCTTTACCATATGTGGCCTACTGCAGGATATCCTAAGTTCTGATGAGCACACTCTCTCCTCAAAGGTCTCATATTCAACAGCATTTTAGATCTAAGGAGAGAGAGGATACAGGTTTTAAAATAAATTATGTTTGTTGTTTACAGGTTGAGTGTGAGAGGAAAGATGCACATTCAAGGCACATTTTTCCTCTACCTGTAATACATGTTTTTTACTTACTTGAAGACCCTTTCAGAAAAAGTAGCTTGGGGTTTCGTACGTAGCAGAGCAGCTCCCTCGCTGTGATCTATTGAAAGTCAGCCCTCGACACAAGGGTTTGTGAAAAACAAAGAAAAAAAAAAAGGAGAAGAAAAAAGTAAAAAAAAAAAAAAGAAGAAAAAAGTAAAAAAAAAAAAGAAAAAAAAAGTAGCAAAAGCAGCAGTCTTATTTAGTGAAATATTTTTGAATGTACATAAAAGGGTCATATAGAAAGCATAATGTAAAAAGATACTGATTTTAAGAGCAAAAGAATATGAAAAGCTTCTCTTAGGTCCTGCACAGCCAGTTACTTCCATAAAATTTCAGTACTATGAAGATAAGCAAAGAATACTCCTATCCACATTGCCTCTGACCACAATTCTCAATTAAGAACCAGCATACTGGATGACAAGCAGGGTTGTTGCCTAAAAACATTCATACACAGTCATCTAAGCAAATCCCAAGAGACAGACATGCTCAGAGGGAAAAAGAGCCATGCATGCAGAGAAAGAGCACTCAGCAGTGGGAGACGTCGCGAGTAGCAGTCTAGGCGGAGAGGGAGAATGATTTGCTGTGTCTGTTTTTCTCAGCTGGTTTTAAAGTTCTCAGATGAATTGGGTTTTTGGCTGTTCTTTTGCCATTCATTTATATTTTTAGGAATTGTGTTCAGTGAAGGGGCCCTATGAGATTTCTGCTTTGAGAACCTGTTGAGATTATCTTTGAAGCCGGTAGTGGCCAGTTTTTGTGAGGGTTTCGTGTGTTTGAAATGAATGTGTATTTTCTGCTTGTGGGATACAGAGCTCTCTATTAAATCCGTCCCATTTATTACATTATTTGTATCTTCTAGATCCTCCCTTTTTGGGGTCAACTTCATCTGTTAAGTTTTGGAAGAGGCGTGTATTCATTGTGAGGGGGATGTGTCCATTTCTTGCCTTTCTCTCAGTCTCTGTATCCAGTATTTTGGAATTAGTGTTCAGGTCCATCAAAGTTGATGACTGTTATATAGATTCCACTTTTTATTCAATATATTTTTTCTTTGTCTTCTTTAGTGCTTTCATCTTGGAATTCTACCGTCTGGAAATGATATTGATTCAGTATCTATTAGTGTTTGCCTGCTATGTTTTTTTTTTTTTTTTCTTTTTGTCCTTTCTGCATTATTATGTTTTAGGAGTGTCCCTTAATTTTTAGAATTTCTGCTTTTATGGAAGAATTTAACCTTGACTTTTTACTGATTACTGATGTATTTGAATTCATTCCTGCCATATTATCCTGTGTCTTATCTGCAAAATGTTGCCTGTTGTCTTTTTTTTTTTTTTTAAGATTTTATTTATTTATTTGACAAAAAGAGAGATCACAAGTAGGCAGAGAGGCAGGCAGAGAGAGAGGGAGAAGCAGACTCCCCGCTGAGCAGAGAACCTGATGCGGGGCTTGATCCCAGGACCCTGAGATCATGACCTGAGCCAAAGCCAGAGGCTTAATCCACTGAGCCACCCAGGCGCCCCTGCCTGTTGTCTTTTTTAATTAAAAAAAAAAAAACAACTCTTGCCTTTTGTTGGATTATTGTCTTCATTTTTCTTGCTTTTTATTCTAATAGATTGAAAGTAATACATCCCAATTCTACATTTCTCCAGTAGTTACCCTTAAAACTTTAATATACACATTGACAGTTATTCTTCCCCAATCATTGTTGATTTGAGTGCATCCACATTCCTCATGCTCTCTGATACCATTTAAACAAGCTGAGAACCTTAATTTCCTTCCCTGCCATCACCACTGCTCAATTGGAAATCATCTGGAACGGTCATCAAGATTATTATTAATTTTGGGGGCACCTGGGTAGCTCAGTTGGTTGAGTGTCCAGCTTTTGATTTTGGCTCAGGTCGTGATCTTAGTGTTGAGGGATCAAGCCCCAAGTCTGGCCTCATGCTCAGTGGGGCATCTGCTTAGAATTCTCTCCCCTTCTTCCTCGGCCCCTCCTCCTGCTTATGCTCTCTATTAAAATGAATAAATAAATTTTAATAAGATTATTGTTAATTTTTTCTTATAACCAGTATCTATATAATTAATTATATATTTTCTTCTTAACTTTTTAAAAAAAGTATTTATTTATTAGAGAGAGAGAGAGAGAGAGAGAGAGCACATGCATGCACATGCATGTGAGCACAAGCCAGGGGGCAGGACAGAAGGAGAAGAAAAAGCATGCCCCCTGCTGAGCAGAGAGCCCGATGTGGGGCTCCATCCCAGGACTCTGAGATCATGATCTGAGCCAAAGGCAGAGGCTTAACCCACTGAGCCACCCAGGCACCCCTATTTTATTCTTTTCTTACTACTTTTTGTTGTTGTTGTTGTTCCTTGCCTCTTGAATTGTACTGTAATTTGCTAAAGGATATCCTCTGGTAATTCTTTCAGAAAAGGGGCCTCAATAATTCAGTAAACTTTCTGTATTTTTCTATTAATTACATGTTGCTGCATTAATGCTCCATAACAATTTACCCATGGTCTTGTGACTTACAGTGACAAACATATATTTTGCTTGCTTGTGGGTCTGTGGCTTAGCTGGGTTTGGCTCCTTTTGGTTAGGCTTGGCTGGGCTTGGCCCCAGCTGTGAGTTGGATTTGGATCTGCTCCATGTATTTTATTCTGGGAGAAGCAGCTCCCTGGAGCGTACTGTTTCCATGGCAAACTGGAGGAGCTTGAGAGGCTGTGCTGCATCATGCAAACACAGCCCAAGTTTTTGCTTACCTGCCATTGGTCAAAGCAAGTCACATGGCTAAGCCCAACCCAAAGCCAATGGGGTGGGAGCTATTCCTTCCTCTTTCTGTGCTGGGAGGTACTTCAAGGCACCAGAGCCAAGAAAGGGAGTGAAGAACTGGGAACAGCAATCCAGTTTGCCATGATGTAACTGGAATTATTCCCCCCTTCACATCTGAAAGATAGTTTGGTTGGGTACAAAATTTTCTGTCCTGTTGCCCCTTTAATAAAGCTCATTTGTCTTGTATCTGAAAGATTTCACTTGTGCTCTTTTTGGTAGTTTTTACTTAAAATTAAAAAAATTTCTATCTGTGGAAGAATGTGTACATACAATTGCCATAAAATTAATTACATTTCCTTTTGGGTCTTCTTCTGCTTCGTCTGAATTCTTTTTCTGGAGAATTTATTCTTCCACTCATGAGTTCAGAGCTTTTTCTGGATGATCATTCTCTTTAAATACTCATTCCTTTGTGGATGTGTTTTTGCGTTTTGTCTTGAATGCTGTATCTTCAGTGCTATAATCTAGTGATGGGGGTGTGTGGGGTGAGCAGGCCCACTCTCCATGTGGTCTCTGATCTCATTTCTTAGCACCCCTGCCCCTTCTGGTTATCTAGCACAGATGGGAATTGTTTTCTTTTATAAAGCATACCTTATTTTCATCTCTAGAGATCTGGGATGAGACAGAAGGCGGTACGCATGCTCTGGCTAGTTTATTGTCAGACACTTTTCTGAGAGTAAGTGTTATAAGAGTGCAAGAGCCTGAGGACCAAGGAGAGAGGGTCAGGAAAGAAGCGAGATGAGAAAATGCTCTCCATGTGTCCCTTCCTGCAGTATGGCCCTGGCTCAGGCTTTGGGGACCATCACTGGGCCAGGGTACAAGCAAGATCTACTCTTGCCCTCCTCTTCCTTCTGCCTCTCCTAGCGTCCCACTCCCCCATGCTAGGGCAGGTTGAAAGGAGAAGCTGGCCATGGCTCTGGGCCTTTCTCTTCTGGTTTTTGCTGGCCATGAGCACCCTCTCTCTGTATGGTTGGTAGTCACATGGTGGGAAGGCACATCTCTCTGCTCTTTGGAAGTCCCAGCTGGCAATTCCCTGATGTGGCAGGTCTCCTTGGGCTCAAGCACTTTTCTTTTGAATGTATCTTTCATTCCAGAAAGGATTTGGAATTCTTTGCCAGCTGAAAGATGCATTCATTATCTTGTCAAACATTTGGTGAATGTTATGTGCCAGGTATTTGGGTGAAAGGCTGGGCATACAAAGATACTTTTCAGGATCGTATTTTCTCTATTTCATTCACTAGTGAAAGACCTGCATGTAAGGCTATAATAATTACAAAAATATATGGTGTGTCATTTCTGCTTGCTGAGGTGGGGAGGTGGATGGACAGGTTGGGGAAAGTTTTATAGAGGATAGGAGACTTAACTGAGTCTTGAAAGGTAATGGGTGTTTTCTGAGTATTGTAAAGGGAGAGAGGAGGGTGGCCGTGAGGGTAGATGGTGGGTTCAGACCCCTCATTCTAGACAGGGAGGCAGTGAGTCCCCAGACTCTTCTGATGAGGGGACATGCAGCCCTCCTTGGTTTGGGGGTTTCAGAAGAACCCATCTGGTTGGCACGAGGAGGAGGAACTGGATGGATCAGATCAGATGTTGGGGCACTTTTAAGAGACTGTTTAGAGTCCTGAGAGCTGGTCAGGAAAAAAGTGCCTGCAAAGGTATTCCCGTTTGGCAACAATCTATGTGCACTCACACACACACAAACTCACACGTATGCACACTCACACGCTGCCAGACACCAAAGCTGTTGGACCACAGTCACTGCTCAGGCTGGTGCCAGGCCACATATACCATGGAAGTACAGAGTCCATGGAACTGACAGTGCCTGAGAGCCCATTTCCTTAAGAAGCGTCCTTTTTGGAGCCCTGGGGACAGAGACCGGGATGACAGTTGTCATGGGGCCTCAGGATGATGTAGTTGCCCATCTCATTTGGGGGCAGGGTGGGAAAGGGGTCAGATGATCATCTGGACAGCTCAGGCTTCGTTCATTAGTGTGTTTGGAAGGGGCTGCTGACTCATCTAAGGAACACTTTTTTTTTTCGTGCATCAGAGGGAGACAAACAGGAGGTTTGTCCAGTCCCGATCTGTGTGCCATTAATGAAGATTTCATAACCTCAGCCAAAGGGCTCTAGGAAATCGGTACGTGATTATTTCAGGGACCCACGTTGGGTCCAAACAAGTGAGTTTACAAGTATTTGGTGGTCTGTTATTTTTGCCCTGTTAAGTCACACATGTCCGTTTACCAGTTATGCCTACTTCGAGGGCCTGCGGTGTAGCCTTCCAGGTTTCTTCTGGGTGATGGAAGGCCCCTGGCACAGAGCCTCGTCATTAAAATCTGGGTCCAGGATAGGAGTGCTCTACATGTTGGAAATGGTGTTATCCAGTCCATAGTTAATGCTCGTTATAATTGGATTTAATTTCCAACCAAACTCAACTGAAAACCCCCTTTTGCCTTCAAACAGTTTTCTTGTAGATGAGCTATAATTAAGGTACCCGTGGCAATGTCAGATGTTATTTTGGGTTGAACTGTCTCATGTTTGAGTTTGGCACAGAAACGATTTCTTTTGGAGAGTGTAGTAAAATATCCTTTCAGCTGTTTTCTTGTAATAGAAAAGTAGAAAAAAATATATCTTCACTTTTGTGTATATTACCCAAAAAAGACTTACGGGGCCTTAGTCATGAGCTTGAAACTGTTAGGTATTATATGGGGTGAGGGGTGTTTACCAAACAAATGCAAAAATGCTTCATTTATTTAGAGACCCCTTTTCGAGCAGCCTGGATCATCTGGAACACACCCAACAAGAAGGATGTGGTGAAAACAGCCACAGAGCTGCCACAATATTATCAAAACCAAGTACCCAAGCTCTGGCTGGTAACACACACGTTTGTTAAGTGCTCCTCAGAGTTAATTTTCTCTTAATTTAGATACAATACAAGTGATCTCGGCTGCATAATTTCCCTGACCCTCAGCAAATCCTCAGTAAGGATTGAAAGGAAGAGCCTTCCAAAAGTAGGTCCCCCAAAGTCAGAGGGACAAGTAGCAGGCTGACAGCAAGGCAGGAGGGAGGAGGGCTGTAAAAGTGGGCTTACTGAGCTGGAAGGACAGGAGACAGAAGTAAAGCAAGGAATGGAGGGCAGTGCCAAGCGGGGAGCCTCCCAATTTTGATCCCTTTAGTGACTGGGTAATACAGAGAAAACTTCATCCTGTGATGAAAACAAAGGCCACCTTGGAACTGTGGATTAAAGGAGTATTCACTTTTGGGGTTCCACTGATCCTTGATCTTTCTCAAGGGTTCCACTGAGAAACACAGACAGCCTTATAGTAGAAGCAACCCATCTGCATGGTCTAGGCATTCAGAAATTACATGGGGATCTGCTTCTGTCTGGTTAGCTGTGGAAGCAGAGGCAGTGCCTTGCACAGAGTGAGCATCAAAATAGATGCTAGCTCTTCAGTTCCAGAACAAGATGGCGGCGTATACTCACTCTCCCCTGTTCTTCACCTCTAAATATAATGAGACACACTGGAAATTCTTCAACAGACAATGATACAAGGACTCTGAGAGCTGGAATGATGTCATAGGTGCTAGGGGAGGCCCTGGCCTCATTACTGCCAGGCTCTGGTGGAAGTCCTGACACCACTCTCTGGGACTACTGAAGCAGGGAGGGAATTCAGCCTTCTCAGGTGGCCTCCACTGATACCTGGTCTCCAGGAGGTGGTAGGGGTGCTGCTCAGTGAAGATGAGCATCCCTGCTCTCTACTCACTCTGCTCTGACACCATGCTAACAGGGTGTTGGGGCGCCTCCTTCTAGCCTAGGGAGGGTAGAAGTCTAGTCTCTTCATTAGGGTAGGGGTGGGGCCACCTTTTTTTCTATAGTATTTGGTTAGAGTTGGGTAGTTATTGTCTTAACGGTATTCTGTCTTGCTAGACTGATTCTTCCTGTCCTTTGGCTAGACAGAGCAGGCTCTTGTTGGGGTTGCTTTTGTGTGTGTCCATTGGTGTTTCCAGTTGGCTGGCTTCTTTAACGCCAAGCATGGGTGGGGTCAGGGTCAACTCCAAGGACTCATCGTTTTGTTACTCGGGTTGTGAGTTCCCTAGCTTACCACCTCCTCTCCACCTTTCAGAGTTTCTCATTCTGTCTCTTAATGTTACACTTAATGTCCAGGTTTTTTGTTGGATTCAGCAGGAAGAACAGGGAAGAGTATGTGTAATTCATCTTCCTGTGAGCTGGGATTTTGGCATCATGTTTTTAATGTTAAGAAACTTGCCTATTTTATCTAACATGTACTAGATTCCATTGCTGGAGTCTTAATTTTATTAATGTGATCAAACTCCAAACACAACAAAAGCACCCCCCGGTGGGGCTGTGTTCCATAGACCATGCACCAATTATACTGATGTTTACAACTGTGACTGGCTTCTGTTAGCAGATCTTATAATCTGAACCTTCACTGTAGCTTTCTTCTTAGAAATCCATGTTGAGAAATGCTCTACTCTACTGGGTTTAGGTAAGATTAGCATCTGCACATGTTGATTAACAAGGCTGCTATTTCTACACAAACCACTTTATGTCAGCAAATCTACTGGGCATTTCTTAAAGGAACGCAACCAGCAAGTTCACAGCCAGCACATACCTGGCACACTTGAATTAGCAGAGACAGAAACAAGTCATTCAATAAAAATAGTGGGCTTGCCCTATGCAAGAAGGACGGTAGATGCTGGAAGATGGAAAAGGAGATGTGGTCCCTGATCCAACACTTCACTGTCAGTGGGAGAGAGAGATGCAAAGAAGCATGGGTGGCATCAGGGTCCAGTTCAGTGGGACAGGTTCTGGGAGAGACTGTAGAGGGAGCCACCCTCTGACAGAGGAGGATGACGGGGCACAGATGTTGGAAAGGTGTAATGGAGAGGTGAGAAGCAAGGTCTGAGCTGGGATTGTGGGAGGGTGAGGGTGGGATGGAGGAAGCTGCATTTGCCTGCTCATGGAGGAGAACAGTTTCTGCTGAAGGAGATGGGATTTGGGGCGGTGTTAGAGGATGTGGCTGGACGTGCCAGCAGGGAGAGGTTACAGAACATCTGAACACCCTAGACTGGGTGAAATTCCTCTTTAAAAAGAATTTTTAAAAGAAAAAGTGGCATGGAAGAAATAACACTCTTTAGGTTTTGATCTGTAACTTTGTAGTAGTTAAAAATAGGGAAGCAAGGGGCGCCTGGGTGGCTCAGTGGGTTAAAGCCTCTGCCTTCGGCTCAGGTCATGATCCCAGGGTCCTGGGATCGAGCCCGGCATCAGGATCTCTGCTTGGCGGGGAGCCTGCTTCCCTCTCTTTCTGCCTGCCTCTCTGCCTACTTGTGATCTTTGTCTGTGAAATAAATAAAGAAAACCTTCAAAAAAAATAGGGAAGCAAGATCAAGAAGATGAAAAAATGAGAAACCTTGTTATTTGGGAAAAAATGGAGGTGACATTCTCTAAAGACATCATTGAACCAAACAAATATGAGAGTAAGGCGGGGCCTGCACCCATGTAGGGAGACACCCAGCGGGAGGGGGATTGCTCTCCTGTTGTTGGGAGGCCTTGAGGCGTAGAGCCAAACTCCGTGTGGACCAGAGTCAGGCCAGTTATTTCTCTTCAGTGATGTTTGCACAGAGCAGTGTGCAGAGGCACAGAAAGCCTCCTGACGTGGTGAGTTCCCTGTCATTAGAAGTATGCAAATGTCAGAAACGTTGGCTGGCTACCCACCAAATTGTTGGAAAATTTAGGTAACCAGTGGGTGATTGGATGAGGTAATCTTCAGGGTCCCTTTTTACTTCTGAGAATCTTTGCTTCTCTTTGAACCTTGAGTAGAGTCTCATGTAGAACATAGTGGATTATTGGTAAATATTTATTGATAGCCCAAGGGAAAATCATGTTGGGATCAAAACATGAAACATGCAAGCCTGTCACCATCCATTCTGAGGGAAATGAAAATTTTATAATTTTTATTTATGTTTTCTCTATCTTTTTTTTTAAAGCCCTTTCCAGAATTTTTAGTCCTTCCACACTGGGTATGATTCCTTTAGAGCTACTTTGGGAACCTGCCATGGGTTTAACTGGGTGAATTCTTCTACTAAATCTAGATTGGACCATGTGCCTGGCATGCCCCAGAATCAGAGTTGGTCCATGCTAGTATTATTTCGACTCTGGGCCATTCTATTCTGTTGCAGACTCAGTATTTTCAGTTAGGAAGGAGCTTAGCCAGTCATGGTAGGGGCGGTGGGGAGGACTGGGCGGCAGAGGCAAAACACACACTTTGCAGGAAATGCTGTGCTTTTCCTTCTCTGACTGTTTTCTCACACATTCATTTTCTCTCCTCTTTTCTTTTCCTTGTCTCCTACCCAAACCTTCTTATTAATAATAAGGCAAAAATAAATAATAGCCAACATATTGTATGTTTGTAGTGTTTGAGGCAACGTGATACATATTCAGTCTCCTTAACACCCCAGATGTAGGTTTTTTGTTTGTTTGTTTGTTTTTTGTAATTATTTCCATTTACTATATGGGGAAACTGAGGCCCAGCATGACTGAGGAACTTGCCTGAGCTTGCAGAGTAGAGCTTCTGACTCCTGAGCTGGAGTCTTAGAGTCTCACTTGTGAAGGCTCATTTGATCTCTCTTAAAGGTTCAAGGAGAGTTCTCTTTGCTTCGGCCAAATAGTGCCTGACTACCTCTTCCCTGCCAAGATGTTTGGGGATGTTAAGAGGCTGTGTCTGTGAAAAAGTCTCCATCACAAGTGCATTTTCACAGGCTGAGCCTGCTCAGCTAACCACCACCAAGATCAAGACGCAGAGCAGCAGCCTGCCTGATGCTCCCGCCACGCCTCAGACGGACCTCCACCCTGACCTCCATCCCTGTAGGAGGCTGCGTCTGTTCTTGAACTCCTTAGAAGTGGGGTCAGCGCGTCCTCTTTTATGTCTGGTTACTTCGGCTCTGCGTCTCTAAGATCCATCCAGCAGTGTGCTGGTAAGTTGGCTCTCAAAAAAAGAAAAAAAAAAGGCTCTGTTTGGAGTGTTTGCCAATTTCTGTGGTATAAACACTCCCACCATGGCTGATTTCGAGCCACTAATGATTTAAGAATCAGCTTGGAAAATTCCAAAATATTTCATAATCAGCTCTTAGGAGCTGGTACGAGCCAGCCTCATCATGCCACAGGATTCATTCATATTATGACATGTAGTTGTATATCGTTGTTTAGCATTTCTTGTGTGAACATATGTGGATTCTTTTAATTGTAGCTTTTTGGCAAAAGTCATCAGTTTTCAGAACGAGCCTCTTTGGGGAATTCCATTTATGTTGCTGCTGGAGGGCAAAGGCATGAGGTCTGGGGCCAGAAACCAGCAGTTCGAGCCCCATCTCCACCAGTACCTCTCTTGACCCATGTTCTCAGCCTTAGCTCTGCGGACAGGAAGCACCAGGCCAGCCTCATAGGCTGTGAGCACACTTGGCATTCAGTAAGTGCTCAGTAAATGTTTCCTCCATCCCTTTACTACTTTTATTCATCCTAGGGAGGGTGACTGTACTTGGGGTGAAATCTTGTGGAGAAGGTGGGATCTGTGTTCCCGCATGGATCTCTGGAGGTTTTGCCCTAGTGCCCAGAGCACCTGCAGGAACCTTCAGCTTTATTTCCATTTAGTCTCTTTGAAGAAGAAGAGGAGAATGAGAAGGGAAAGAAAGAAGGAAGGATGAAGGGAAGGTGAAGGAGAGAGGAGGGAAGGCAGGCAGGCAGGAAGGAAAGAAGGACGGATGTAGGCCCGTTAGTTTTGTCTCTGTGGGTCTGGCCTGGAACAAGAGTTTTGTGTTTACAAGTTGACCACCTGATTTGGCTGGCTGTGATGGGCCCAAGAAATCTGTTCACATGGAACAGATTTGGAAATGACATTCGCTTTGTTCCAGAGCTGTCTTCTCGCTTCTAAACCAATCACCACAGTCCAGATGTCCTCTGGAGAGAGACACCATCTCCAGTGGATCATGAAAGGAAACCCAAGGAAAGAATGAGAAATGAATGACACAAGTGCAAAAAAAAGAGTGTTACAGACGGACGGTCAGTGTACCTGCAAACTTTTTGGGGAGAAGGGGAGTGGAGACCAAACCATGGAGAGGCCCCTGTGGCCTCAGGGCAGGGGGACCTGGCTGACATGGAGCTTGTGGCCCACTGAGGCCAGCGTCCCCAACTGTGAGCTGCTTCCGAGTGTCTTTTGTGGAGCTGGTACCATGAGCTTTCTATCTGTAGCAGGCAGGAAAGTCCTCTCTTGCCTCCCTCATGGATTGTGACAATACACAGATTGTGGCCCAAGGAAATAAAATGCCCCTCCCTGCTGGCGAGTTCATGCTGTGTCTCCCTCATGTCTCCATCATGCTGTGGCATGATGGACCACAGTGTCGGCTGCCAAACCTGTTTGCTTTGGATCCCCCTCCTGCACCCCAGTCCCAGGGCTTGGGGCCTTGCTGGGAAAACTTCTGGTTTTTGTGACCTTTTGAATCAACTTCTTGTGTCCCAAGGGCAAAGGCCACATTCAGATCCCCAGCTGGAGCCCCACATCTCAGCCACCTGTCTGTGGTTCCTACTGCTGCTGTTTCCCCTTTCTTCTGGGAGGAGAATCTAGAACAGACTGCATCATATAAGGAACAGAAAGAGTAATGATCTTGGAACTGGCCGGATGTCATCCTAAGTCCTGGCTCCACAGCATGCTGGTTGGGTGACCCTGGGCGGATGCTTGCTTCCACGTAGGTCCTTTGAGAGGACCCAGCTGGCTGAGGACCTCGACCCACTTTGCATGGGTGGACGTGGAAATGCTGCCAGGGCCGCCTGGCCATGGCAGGATTGAGCAGGATTTGAACCTGTGTTGGTCTGGCTGCAGAGCTGCCTTCTGTTTCCTGCCCCACACTCTTCATGCTGTGGGCTTGGAAATGCCCCTGGGCCCTTCACTGTCTTTACAGGGGAGGTGAAGGGCGCCCAAGGACCTTCTGTTCACAGTGTGGCATGTTTAGTTACTCATTCTTTCACCGTTAGATATCAGCGTTGCTTCCAACTTTTTATTATCACGAACAAATTTACCAGGCATGGTGACACCAGGAATTGATGCAGGATGGAAATCCAGGAACAGCTGGCCAGTGGTGAGCCCCCTAGCTTTGGCCTGCACTCTCCAGCTAACATGTGGTTGATGCACAAATGACTTTCACGGTCCTATTTTTTCTTTAAAGTCAATTTTAAAGTAATGTTTACTGGGAAAAAAGTCGAATAGGCAAACTGAAAAAATACAAAAAAAAAATGTAAAAATTTTAAACTCTTCAAGTACTAACATCTGTTATGGGCCGAATTGTGTCCCCTCAAAATTCATATGTTGAAGTCCTCCCTCTCATTACCTCAGAATGAACTGTATTGGACATAAGGCCTTTAGGAGGGGATTAAGTTAACATGAGGCCATCAGGTGGCCCTAATCTGATCTCACTGGCATCCTTGTAAGAAGAGAAAATTTGAGCACCAGGGGTGCACATAGAGGGATGACCGTGAGGACATGGCAAGAAGATGGTCCTCTGCAAGCCAAAGAGAGAAGACTCAGAAGAAACAAGACACCTCCTCCCCCCAACTCTAATCTTGGCCTTCCAGGCTCAGGATCTATAAACTCCCTAGTGTGTGGTATGTTGTGATGGCAGCCCAAGCTGAGACAGCACCCCTCTGTCCTCTCACTGTGAGTCACATTGGAGGCATTCTGCACAGACACCTTTATCCCATCCTTTCTTCACTCGCCTTTGCACTCTGAGCACTTTTCTGTGTCCCTGGCTCCCTGCTGACCAGGAGAATAAGGTTCCATCTCTGTATTTGGGCATTCGAGATCATCCGAAGATGGCCCTCTACCAGCCACACCGATTTGCTGGCTCTTTGCCAGACTTGCTCTCTCTCTTCTGCTTCTGCCACCTGCCTCCCCTAAATGTGCTTTCCCCTGCCCTCCTTCCCGGCCTGGTCTGACCCGCAGCTCCGTCACCACGCAGCCCTCCGGTAGTGTGTTTATAAATACACCTGTGTCCACAGCCCCTCCATGGTCCCTCTAATGTATTCTGTTTTCAACCAGCCTTAGATGACAGTGACATTTGAAAAAGTAAGGATTGAGGATTTGGGACAGAATTAAATTCTTCCTGGGCCCCTATCTCCTGTTTCCACGGGTATTAGAGAAATGATAAAAAATGATGAACAGGTTGGGTTCATCCCAGGAATGCAAGCCTCATGACGTATTAGAAACAAAATCAGTGTAACTCACTGTTAGCAGAATAAAGGATTAAAATAAGGTCATTTCAATGGATGGGAAAAGGATTTGACGAAGTTTGCTATCCATTCATGGTAAAAACAAAACAAAACAGAACTATCAGTAAGTTTTAGGAACAGTAGGGGATTTCCTCAAACAGTAAAAGGCATTTATAAAACTCTTATAGGCCGGATCACACTTAGAGAGCCTGAATTGTTTCCTGAGCGCATTCATTCCTCCCCAGGAAAGCTTTCCTGACCCCTTGGCCAGGTCAAAGGCCCATTATATGTTCCCCCAGGACCACCCTCTCCTCCAGAGCAACGCTCACGGCTGCAACTGAAACTGTGTTTGTGCCGGTCTTCGGTCAGTGTTCGTTGGCAGTGAGCTCCATGACGATGGCATTCTGCCCAGTGCCACTGCGCTCTGTCCACACCAGACTGAGGGAGCAACTGAGTGAGTGGCGGGCACGGTCCTGCTTGCACAGATCTTGAGGGCTGGGGCTGGGGAAGAGCTATCAAATGAGCACATTTGTACACCCATGATCTCGGCAGCAAAGATGATGCTTGTGGTTCAGTCTGGGCCACTGTCCCACGGAGAATGGAAGCTGGTGCTCTGTCTTCCAGCTTGAGGCTAGTGGGGGTCCTTCAGGCCTCTCACTGCCCACCCGAAATAAGTAGATGAGGTCACTAGGGCCCAGGATGTGAAGCTGTACACAGAAAGAACCAGAAACCCTAGTTCGGAGTGAGTAGTTGTGGTAACTGCAGAGGGCGTCTGCGTGCAGCAAGTTCAGGGTGGTGTATCCTGATCAATGCCCCAGACAGACATCTGCAGTGAGAAGCAGCTGGCGGGATGCTGTGACTCGTAGGGTCCCGCCCGGGGCAGAGCCCCTGCCACTTAGGCGGCTCACCCACCTGCCTTTGCTCTGGTCATCAGCAATCTGGCTTCTCTGTCCACAGTCACCAGACAGGACACAGGATCCCACTCCTTCTCCCGCCTGGAAGCGGACTTTCCCTTTCTTTTCAAAGACGAGTAGACAGCTCCTCACGGATAAAGGAGAGCAGGGCCTCCTCCAGGATTTCTCCATCCAGTGGTTGTTGAGGGGAGGAGCAGGGCTGGGAGCTGTGCTGGCACAGACTGTATGAGTCTGAGAAGCTGGCTGCTGTCCACCCCGCCGCCAGAGCTGGGAGGGGCCGGGAGAAGCCAAGGCTCCGTGGAGGGGCCCCTGGAGGAGTGTGTCAGGAGAGGCCCCTGGGTTAGAGGTGAGGGCAGGCCGGCACCCTAGCTGTCTGGGGCGTGTCCTGGCAGACTTGTGCCTCTGCTCACCGGCCTGGGCAGGTTTCCGTTCTGTTCCTTCTGGGATATGCCTTGTCCAGCTGCTCCATACGGTAAAGGGAAAGGAAGAGAGAAAGTACAGGCTTTCCTCTCTCAAGCCATCAGCTATCGAAGCCACCCGTCAGCTATACATTCTCCAGATGACGACGCATAGCCCCCGTCTGCCGCAGCGGCCTCTCCTGAGATCTCAACAGGATGATTGTTTGTTTGATTGTTTTTTTAAAGAAAAATCGGACACACATCAACTACTTTATTTAATTCATTTATTCCTGAGGGAACCAGTTAGACGTTACAAAGCAGTCCAAAGGAGAATGAGAAATACTGCACAGACAGAGGCAGGTGGGAACGCTGCACGAATGTGCAAGCGGATGGAGAGTGGACCGTGGCTGCTGGACAGAGTGCACCTGCATGTCTGTGGACAGGCCCGGTGTGCAGTCCTGCAGGTACAGCTCCTAGTCGGGAGGGGCAGGGAGAGCCCGGAAGAGTCTTCCAGAGGGAAGTCTTCCAGTGGTCATCGTTCTTGTCCATTTTAAATCTGTCACAGACCCAGGGAGAGGTGAGAGCAGAAGGAAATCTGGGCATTTCTGTCACCAAAACCAGAGAGCTGAGACAGGAGACATACCCGTGCCCCAGCCACCCTCACATGTGTGTGTGTGTGTGAGAAGTGGGGACTGGGGAGAGAGAGGGGAGGGGATCCATAGTGTGAGTATGTATGTAAATAAGATTTTATAAAGGGAAAAAAATCAAGGAAAGATAAACGAGGAAAAGGGAATCAATACATAAATAGGTAAGAGGGAAAGGGAAGAGACCAGCAAATGAGAAGCAAGAGGAGGCCTCGGGAAGGCGAAGGAAGAACTGTTTTGCTCCTTCACTCCTCAGCTCATTTCCTTGTTCATTCACTGAACAGCATTATTGGGCAGTGTGTTCCCCGCTGGAGGACAGGCTCAAGCAGCTGTCCGTGACCCTTACCATTCACATCCTACAGGGAGGGACACTGGACAGTAGGTGGGGCAGTAGCCCCTAGAGTGGTCCACTCCTGATCCCTGGAATCTGAATATTACTGTACAGGGCAGCAAGGATTTTGCAGATGGGATTAAGTTCAGGACGTTGAGATGGAGAGATAATTCTCTATCATCTGAATGGGCCTGATGTACTCACGGGGGTCCCGATAAGAGGGAGGGAGGTGATCAGGGGAGGAGAAGGTGATGTTATGGTGAAGCAGAGACTGGAGTGATATGGCCACAAGCCACAGAGTGCTGGCGGCCTCTGGAAGCTGGTGGAGACAAGGAATAAGTTCTTTTCTGGAACCTCTCACTGGAAGCCCTCCAGCACCTTGTCTGTAGCCCTGTACGAGCTGGGTTTCTGACTTTCAGAACTGGAAGAGAATAAATTGGTGTTGTTTCAGCCATTAAGTTTACAGTGCTCTGTTACAGCAGCAGCAAGAAGTGAGTACACACTCTGGACAGGTGCACTATGGCTCGATTGCAAGGCGGAGCCCTCTGATGGGGAAACTGAGTCAGGCAGGAGCGCCACTGCCTGTTGTCCTGGGGGAGAAGGACTCCTGCTGACACCTGAGGGTTTTGGAGGACACGGCTGGCAGAGCATTGGGCTCATTTTGGGTGGGGGAGAGGGATGCCATCCCAAAGTATATCAGAGGATGGAATAATGTTGCAGAGGCCCCGAAGCACTGTTTTCTTACATATCGGGGCAGAGGGAGGCTGGAGGCAGGAACCATGAACATGTGGTTGTGGTGGTTTGTGTAGGATATACAGGGCTGAACCCTGTCATGGGGTGAAAATGCAAAGGAAAAGAATTCTCAAGACTTTTAGGAGACTTTTGCAGGAAGGTGGGTGCTATATGAATTCAGCATGGTGGTTTTAGACAAAGGGCTTAAAACCATTAACCAGTCATCTGAAGTACGTATTAGCTTGGGTAGGCGGCCCCATGGAGCTAGCTGCCGGCCTTCCTGGGAAAGCAGCCTCAAACTCCCTTCTTGGTGTCCTTAGAAAATGTGAACTTAGAGGTACCCACATTGCCTGAGTCTGTTAATAACTGGGTAAAAAAGAAAGATCATATTTACCATGGCCTTGATTCTGAGACTAGCCTAAAATTCACTTTAGAAATCTAGAAGGTGTTTTGTTCATCTGTCTATTCCTAAAGGCCACACAGGCAGAAGCCTCAGCAGCTGTGGCCCAACAGCACACTGCCTGTGGGATCTCCGAGAGGCTCATTGCGGAGGTCGTGATTGGCCAGGGATGTCGGTGGCCCGCACGCCTGTTTGCTACATAGCGAGCATGTCTTTTGGCCCGCCACTTGAGGTACTTGGTTGTGATTGTTTATTTGCTCTTTGAGCCTCAGAGCTTCTCCCATGATGAATGCTTGTGAGCCAAATGATTTGGTAGTAGACTTCGGTGTTGTGGCCAAATGGGGAGCAGCAGGATCAGTGTCTTTTCAAAACTCCTCCTGCAGGCCCTCTCCTCTTTCTGCTTGTATACATGTCCCTTTCACAATCCCAGTGGCTGTTGAACACACCAGAACAGCTTGTCCCACAGCACAGATTCTCCTGCTACCTCACTCCTCTCTGGGCCTGATGTTGCATTGGCTCATGCTTTTTCCCTGGATGGTATGTGATGGACCCTTTCTCTTGATTTCCCATATTTTTCACCTAAATTTCCATTTCTTATTAATTTATCATTTGTGGTGTTGGTTCTGTTTGGGAGATAACTTGAAAGCAGCATGGGGTCTCACAGTGAGAAAGGGATCTATGCTGGGGTCCCCATGCAGGTGAATTTTGGGTGTTTTATTTTTAAAGATTTTATTTATTTATTTGACAGACAGAGATCACAAGTAGGCAGAGAGGCAGGCAGAAAGAGAGAGGGGGAAGCAGGCCCCCCACTGAGCAGAGAGCCCGATGTGGGGCTTGATCCTAGGACCCTGAGATCATAACCTGAACTGAAGGCAGAGGCCTCAAACCACTGAGCCACCCAGGCGCCCCTTTTGGGTGATTTATAACTAGAACAGTGGAAACAATCCAGAATTGAAGGATGTAGGCCAGTATGAAAGACCTATAGATTCGGGGGCCCTCTGCCTGCAGGGTCGTATGCCTGGGCAGGAGCTCCCCTTAGCAGTGCTTTTCAAAGCTAGCTCTAATCATTCTGACAGACATTTAACTTTGGTCTCTTTTAGGGTCAGTAGCATGTCCTGAAGAATTTAGCGAGGGCCAGCAGGCATTCTCTCTCTCTGACCTGCTCACACAAGGAGCTAAAGCTGAGTGTGTTCCAGGCACAGCCTGTGTTCTCAGCCTTCCTTGGTCATGTTGGGCCAAGCGTGTTGCAGATCACTCAGGGATCAGCCCTTATACGGATACTGACGTTACTTAGAAATGTGGCAACAAAAGCGATTTCCTAAAATTGGTAAACACAGTATTTCTTCGTTCTGCTTACTAGGCCGTGCTCTCATCCAGGGAATTATTTTTTCCTCTTCTAGAATAGATTAGATTAGAATAGAATAGTTTTTCCACCTTCTATTTCCTCCTCCTAGGGAATGATGATAGGCATCAGGAGGAGGGGTTCTGAATTTTCGTGGGTGTCTGTTGTTGCTGATGTTGATCCTGGCGCCCCATTCTTATTGAGGCTTATTGGAAACAGGCCACCCCATGTAACCTGGGTTTGTTGGAACTTCAATTTGGGAACAGTTTCTTGGCATCACTAGTTCTCTTGATCATACATGTTATAATTAAGAAGGTACGGGAATCTTTGAGCCAAGATCTTCCATGGAACCAGTGTGCATATTGTCTCCTAAATAAGGAACATTCATGGGGGTCCGTTAAACTGGGGCACATGATAAGTAGATGACTTGAATCAAGAGTGTGAGTCAGGAAATGGAATTCAGGAGGAGTGGACTGACCGTGTCAGTCTGTGGCCTCACACACAGGCCTTTCCCACCCCTCCTCCTCTGACAGGAGGTCCACGTGGCTCTGGTTTCATAATGCTGGGTACCCTCTATATTGTCACATGAAGAACCTTTGTGCTGGGAGCTGGGGGCTGGAGAGGAGGGGAGCTGGTCTCCAAAGTCCTGTCCATATACCCCATCTGCAGACCAGAGTACTAAGGGCTTGGGTAGGCTGCAAATAAAGGAAAATCCAAAAGGAAGAGGTTTATAAGAAATGGGATTTGTTTTTTTCTGCCTCCAAGAAGTCTGAGTTGGAAGTACAGGGCTGGGTTGGGGTTTAGGGAGGCTGAGGCTTTGATGGCTTCTTTGGCCTTCTCCTCAAAGTCATCTAGAAGGTGGCTGATACAGGTGGGTAGGCCTGGAGGGAGCAGTGGGCTGTGCGGCTTGCACTCTCTCTGGCTGGTGTGGGGAGGGCTGTCAGCTTCCTCTCCACCTGGTCACTCTGATATGGAGGCAGCCCTTTTGAGAAAGGATAACGTGTACTCATGCCAAAGGGCCAGACAGGATTCCCAGAGGTGAAAGGGCGGCCCCAAGGCATGTGGGAGCTTTGGCGGGGCTCATACTTCTTGTGCTCCTGGGAGCTCCTCACTCACCCCACTCAACAAGGCCTGTATTGGCCTTTCCAACACGGCACTGCCTGGAACTCTGTCAAAAACCTAGATGCACGTCGGCCCTTGGCCTTACGGTATTCACTTTGCTCATAGACTACAAAAGGTTGAGGTGAAGGCGGAAGCAGTAGTTACCTAGGGAGGCCCAGCATTGTGACCCTTGCGAGTTGTCATGGGACAAGACAGTGGGACAGCTCCCACAACAGTCTTTGCTTACTGCTTTTATCTGCTTTGCCTTCAAAACTTGCCTCTCCTTCTTCCCTTCCACCTCTTCCTTGACTGTTCAGTTAAAGGCAGGCCAAGTTACCTAGCATGCCTCGCTGCACCTCTCCCCTTCCCTTTTCCTGGATGACAAAGGAGAAGCTGCCACAACTCAGCAAGGCCCATGTCCTGGGGGTGGGCATCAGTCTCAGGCCCAGGAGTCAATGTGCAAGAAATACACACTGGTTTTTCTTTAACATAATTTCTCAGGCTCTCATTCTGTGCTGGCAGAGGAAGCTTATTCTCGGTCAGCTGGCATCCTCTGCCTTTCCTGAGGATGTGCTCAGTGCTAGGGGCTGGGCTGGCTGTCTGGCCATAGTGCCAGCATCTCTCCACTTGAGTTTATCAGGTGTTTTTCTGGCCATATCATGGTCATTGGGCCCTGACAGTCACTGCTGTTGTCTCTTTTTCTTAACTTGAACCTGACTTTGCTTCCAGCCTGTTCTCTCTGGGCCTGGGAAAGCTCTCAGGAGCTCCCACCCATCCTTAGGAAGAAGTCAGATGAAGTTGGATCTGGCTTGCTAACTCTGAACCATTAAAAAGGTATTTATTCTGCCTCCCTCTCCTGGGGAATTTAGGGTTTTGCCCCCCCCCCCATGGGGTTTAGCTTGGTGTTTGAGATTATCCTTCTGCTTATTAATCACCAAAAGGGCAAAGTGAGGCTGGCACACACTTTGGGGCATAGGCTCTTCCCAAGACCCTCCACTCTACTCAGGAGAGCACTGTGTGGCTAAAGACAGAGACATCCTTTGTAAGGTCACATATTCCTCCTGAACTCTGGTCTTATCCCAGGACCTGAGCTTTGCACTCAAATGTGAAGGTGAAGATTCCATTTCCTCTGCCAAGTCATGTCTGGATGAAGTAGGAAACATGGAATGACCCTATTATATGACCCCGGAGAAGACCTTGGGAGCAGAAGAGCCCCGCTGACCACTCAAGAAATCCCACCAAATCTATGTAAGAGGAAGAGAGAAAGGATGAAGAGAGGTTTTTCCCTTTTAATACCACACAGATTAAATTTTAGACTGTGTATGTGTGTGTGTGTGTTTTAAATTTTGGTTCTCTAGATGGCAGAGAATTTCAGAATATCTGAGTAAAAATAAACTTATTTTTCAGTGCTCTTGGAGTCTCTTTGAGATGATCAGAAGTTAAGAAACTCTTTTACTTAAAATTCTTTTTAACTTGTAAAGTGATCTGATAGGCCATCAGACTTTTTAGGTGCACCCAAAATAACACCCGCTTTCTGAAACCACCGTATTTTACACTTTCACTTCCCACATATAACAGCTCGGTGACAAGAAACCATCTGAATGATGTGCGGAATTGAGGTTCTCGGAAACACACTCAGGACTGTTGTTCACAGTGCATCTTCTTAGCCGCTCCTTCTGCCCGGCGTGTCCCCATCCCGTCCCTCTGGCACACTCCTGCCTCTTCTTCAGGAACCCACTCCAGCACGGTCTCGTCAGCTTTACCCGGCGGTCTCGTCAGCTTTACCCGGCGGTCTCGTCAGCTTTACCCGGCGGTCTCGTCAGCTTTACCCGGCAGTCTCGTCAGCTTTACCCGGCAGTCCGCGCCGCCGCCGGCAGGGGAAGCAGTTCTCTCCCTGGGTTCCTTCCTCTGTTCGAGCTCTCCCTTGCTGTATTAGAGAGATGAGGTCCCCCAACGGCGTCCTCCGTGCCGTTGTAATCTATGATTTACACACCTCTTAGATACACTACCTAAAATTTTAGACCCTCAGAATCTGCAAATCTCCCTTAACTCTACCCGTCTGCCTGTAAAAAAGGTGTTATCCCGGTGTGTGTTGGTAGATCCCTGGGCATCTAGACCTGCGCTGGCCGAACGTGTATTTTGATGGGGTCACAGCTGTGAGAACAGAGGGGCACATGGCTACTGGTTTCCCGATGGGTGAGCTGTTTCTTTCCTAGAGCCAGCTCTTACTGATTTCTCAATCTCTGGGGGGTAATATGGTGCCAGACACATAGTGTTATGGGTTGAATTATGTCCCCCCAAAATCTTTACATTGATATCCTAAGTCCTAATACACCAGAATGTGATCTTATTTAGAAATAAGATGGTTGCGGATATAATTAGTTAAGATAGAGATCATACTGGAAGTAGGGTGGGACTGTAACCCAGGGTTACTGGTCCTTCTGAAGAGGGGAAATCTGGATACAGACATGTACATCAGCAGAACATCATGTGAAAATGAAGGCCACAGATGGCAAGCAGATCACTGGAAGCTGTGGTGGAGGCATGGAAAACAGATTCTCCCTCGTGGCCCTCAGAAGAAACCAGCCCTGCCAACAGAACTTGATTTTGGGCTCTTGGCCTCCAGAACTGTGAGGCAATAAATTTCTGTTGTTAAAGTCCCCCAGGCCGTAGTACTTTGTTAAAACAGTCCTATAAAGGAATACACCTCGTATATCTCCTGGATAAATACTAATCAAGTGAATGAATGAACAAATGAATGAACTTTCCAGTGGCAAAGGCCCACTGAAGAGCATCTCATGACAACTCATGGGCCAGTCCACGTTGTCCGATGACCTTAACATTGGGAGAACCTCACCCCTTGGCAGCGGGTTGAATTTTGTGATGTCCATATGAAATATCTGGTTTCCCACAGGCTTAATGACAACTAGTGGGATGACTTCAAGGGGGTGGGATAGCTGCATGAACATCTGTGCTTCTAAGGGGGTCTTGGAGTTTTTAAAAATGGAGGAAAGAACAAATGAGAAACCATGCAGTCTGGCGTGTCTTAATATGAAGCTATTTTGAACCTTTTATTCTTTTAGGAATATACTTGCTTCTTTAGGGCAGATTAGTTAAGGAGCATACACATTGGGGGCTGAGTATGATAGGAGATCTCCCCCTGCTTCAGCACTCTGGCTTCGTTCGGAGCCTCCAAGCTGCTGTTTGAGCACTTGGGCCGGGTGGGGAGGGTGGGGTATTTACATGGTTGAAGATCAAGGTGGGGTCTCACACCCCAGTCCTCACTCATCAGTGCCTTTCAGCTGTTGCTCTCACCCTTTTCTCCCTTGTGCCCAGATATGAGGAGCCCTCACCATCCGTCTTTATCTATCTGTGCCTCTCATCCAGTTCACTGATGCTCTATCCATGTAAGTGTTTTATATTTGAGCAATGTCATGGGTTCCATTGGAGAGGTGTTGTGGGTTAAACCCAAAGATGTTGATGTCCTTAATCCCTCATCCCTAATACCCGGGAATGTCATCTCATGTGGAAATAAGGACTTTGCAGACAATGAAGTTAGATGAGCTCATCAGGATTGAGTACTAATCCAGTATGACTGGTGTCCTTATAAAAAGGGAGAACGTGGAGACACACACACACACACACACACACGGAGAAATTGCCATGTGGACACAAAGAGGGGATCAGATCTGTCTACAGTCAAGGAATGCCATAGATTGCCAGCGAAGGCCCTGAGTGAGGAGAGGGGCCCGGACAGATTCCACCTCAAGACCCTCCGAAGGAGCCCGAGCTCCCAGCCCCCAGACCTGGGAGATGATACACATCTTTGTACTTCGTTACAGCGGCCCTCACTCACTAACGCAGGGGGTGATCTGGAAGTTTGCTCTCGGGAACAGCGGCTCATTTGGAGGATGGACGTCAGTTGGCCTTTTTCCTTATCCAAGCATCTCACATTTAAAGAAGTGGTTCTGGGCTGAGGATACCTGGCAAGTGGTCATCTCAGTCACAAACTTCTGAAAGTAGCATTGTGAAGAATTTGATTTTAATAGCCGTCTTTTCTTTCATGGCTTTCTTCCTCCTCTGTTTCCTTGCTGGCCCCTCGTTCTTCCTGGCACACGGACTGCCTGCTCTTTACGCTGAGGAGTGCTTTGGTTTGGGTGCCTGGTGCCCAGTTGCCAGGAGCCTCTGCTGGCCGCAGGTGGGAGGCTGTGGGGTGTGTTCTCAGGCTTGCTGTCCCCTCACAGACCAAAGTGGGGACCTCCTTTGGCTCTTCAGCTTGCTCTATGGCATGTGTCACTGCTGTATGGCCTTGCTGGTAGATGAAGGAGAAGCACAGAGTCAGAAAAGGCTGTTGCAGTCTGAATGTGTGCATCCCTGCAAAATCCTTCTGTGGAAGCCCAGCCCGCCATGTGATGATACTTGGAAATAGGGCCACTGGGAAGTGATTAGGTTCAGATGAGGTCATGTGGGTAGGGCCTCTTATAAGAAGAGGAAGAGACCAGAGCCCTCTCTCAGCCATGCGAGGACCCAATGAGAAAACCAGCCCTCTGCGAGCCAGGAAGAGGGCTCTCACCAGACACCGCATCTGCCGGCACCTTGATCTTGGACTTCCAGCCTCCAAAACCGTGAGAAATAAATGTCTGTGCTTTAAGCCACTTGGTCTGTGGTGTTTTGTGACAGCAGCCCAAGCAGACTAAGACAGAGGCTTTACTTCTCTGCTCCCCAAGAGCTGGGCCTCCCAGGATGGAGCAGAAGCTGTGAAGGCTGGGGTTTGAGTCTGGCCACTAATGACTGGCTGTCAAGTCAGAGCAGGGACAAACCAGCTGTGCCTCGAAGAGACAGGGTGTTTTCCAGCCTCTATTCAGTGGGGTTAGAAACCCAAACATGTGTCAATTCTCCTAAGTGCACAGAATTCAGCTAGCTTCCCTCTGGTTGGAGAAAGCCAGCCCCCTGCGTGCCTTCCTCAAGCGTATCCTCGTTTGATGTGCTGGAGGGTCCTGGGACCTCAGACATGTCACTGTTGCTGAGGTCCTGCACACAGGAAGCCCACCGCCTCTTACACAGGCACATGTTAAGGGAAGGGGAGATGCAAGCGGTATCAGAGGCAGAAGGGAGGGGGCGGTCACTTCTAGACACGTGACACCTCTTCCACAGATGTTGCCCAGTACTTCCTCCTTGGCCGCCCAAGTGAAGGCGAACACTATGGTGACTCTAAAACACATCAACGTTAATAAACCCTCCACAGAGTCCTTCGAGTAGATCAGTTTGCCTCATGCTTCTCCCTAACTTAGAGCCTGAATAGTTTACTTTTGTGGGCAAATTTGGTTCGGTTCAAAACCAGTCTGTTTGGTTCTCACCCTTTGTAAGCACGGAAGTAGCTCTTACTGAGGGTAATTCTGTCTGGGACCCTCAAGTGTGCAGCCTGTGAGGGGGGACGCTGCACAGAACAGTGACATACACGTGAGGCTTGAGTGTCCTGCACAACTTACGGAGGATGGAGCAGGGAGAGGTTGGCTCCCCGTGGCGCTGCGGCGCTGCCTTGGACCACACCTCCGGCGTGGTCGAGAGGAGCAAGGGCCAGCTCTTCCAGTGAGGGCTGGGGGTTCCTCCACACTTGACGGGTGGGGAGATTTTAGCAAGGACTGGGAGGCATTCTGGTTGTGGGGCTGTCACAAGCAAAGTCTGGCTTCACTGGATGCTGGGAGCAGAGATCTCATGATGGGGTGGAAGACTGGAGATATTCATAGAAGAGATGGTTTCTGCCTTTGTAGCCGGGCGGGATTACACTTTGTGTTCTGGGTCCTGGCTGTGAGTAGCTTACAAGGAGGTCATTTGGGTGGCAGAGTATGCTGAGCCACGAGATGGCAGAGAGGAAGGAGAAGCTCACAAAGCACAACCCAGGGCTTGGGTTGGCTGGCCACGCATGTCTAAAGGAACAGAGGGCAAAGGGTTACCCCATTGAGCCTCTGCATCCTTAACCAACTTTGACAGGATCGGGGACCCCTGGGTGGCTCTGTTGGTTGAGCATCTGCCTTCAGTTCAAGTCATGATCCCAGCGTCCGGGATCGAGTCCTGCATCAGGCTCCCTGCTCAGCAGGGCATCTGCTTCTCCCTCTGCCTGCAGCTCCCCCTCCTGTGCTCTCTCTTTCTGTCATATAAATAAATAGAATCCTTAAAAAATTTTTTTTGGCATGGATCACTTTAGAACCTACTGAGTTTGTCACCTGTAGGTTCTTATTCTTTTTCCATAAGTGTTGGTATTTAAAAACTCACTTCTTTCTTTTGTAATGAATAGGTGCTGAATTCTATGCACAGAGATGACTGTTTTATTTATACTCACTTGATGGTAAATAGCACTAAGGACATTTTTAAGGACAGCAAAACTTCCTTTTCCATTTTGTCAATAAGAACTTTCACTTTGGCGAATGGAGGACAATGAATGCTATTGTCCTGAAGCTCTTCGCTGTGGAGGAGAGCTGCCTGCTGGGGGGGCACGGGAATCATCTTGGTGGAGGGCGCCCCTCCCTTTATTCTCATATGGAAAGAGACATCAATCTGGGGAGCGCCTGCCCCTTCCCTAGGTATCTGTGGCCCATGTTAACAATCTTCTCCAGTGAATTTCAAACACTCTTTCCAATGAGCTGCAAAAGTACTTAAACTCTTTATTTGTTCTGGTCCTGAAATCAGAGTTACTCAGTAAACTCCCAAAGTGCCTGAACCACGAGAAGTAAAAGGTAAAATGACATGCTTTAAAGCTGCCGTAAATGCTGGCAACTGGACGTGATGATAAATCTGAGCCATTTCACATGGTCAGTTGGGTCAGTCATAAAAGATATGAACAAAAAATATATTTCTTCTTGCCTCTCATGGCCATAAAGATCAATAAATTTTGTAAAATTTAAAGATAAAATGAGAGACATTTTGAATTTTATGTGAATGGCTTGCATGGTGACAGTAACCATATCGTGGACCTTGAAACAGAGGTAATTTACAGTTGATGGTTTCTTGGCAACATATGTATGTATTTTGGAGGTAATATTTAAAAATCGTTCTGCACATGGTTTCTGATAAAATGCATAACTCAGGTACTTGGAGTTGTTTTATAGGAAAAAGATGAAGGCACATTGTGTAGGTAGGATCCGGGCACGTTGCTCTTCCCTTGGGAATTAATGAGCATGGGAACCTGGCTCCCGCCAGGGAATGATAAAGTGTGCCTGTGGAAAATGAGTCCTGGACTTGAGCTAAGTGCCAGAGTGCTCCAAAATTCAGGGCTCTCCCAGGACTGTCTGCATTGTTGTTGTCTCGACTGTGACCACTTGAAGCTGTGGGGGCAAGTGGGACAAGGGAGGGAGGATTCCCTGCCTGAAAGGGGGGTGCTGGGCTGTGTGCTGTCACTAGGTCAGTGGGTGCACTGGATCTCCAACCTCCACCCAGACTTGAAGTCTTGCTCTCTTGACACTTAGTTTGAGAGGGCTGGGTAGAGGGATGGAGATAGGCCTTCACAGCCAAGTTCTGCTTAATGTGGAGGCCTGTCTTCTGCTCTCTTTGTACAGGAACTTCTGCGTGTGCGTGTGCATGTGCATGTGTGCGTGTGTGTGTGTTGGAGGTCTAATGTACTCTCACGCTAGTTGTCATAGCACTCTGCCCGTACTTGGAACAACCTCTTTCCAGGTGTAGGGGCTGGATGAGCCTGGAAACTGTAAGCTATCCAATCAGCTATTCAGTTTTATTTAGTATTTAATTATTAACGACTAAGATGGGTCTAGGGAGCTTTGAGAGTTGACAACAACTATCTAGTTGTTATCTAGTTAGATGGGGTTAGGGGTGACAGGGAGAGCTTTTTTGAGATAATGGTACTTGATGTCTGAAGGATACTGTGGGATATATAGGGAGGAGAGGGAGTCTCAGGCAAAGCCAACAGTGCCTGTGATGGTTGTGGGGGATGAAGGGGCTTAGTACCGTAGGAGAAACTGAGGTGGGTCGGTGGGGAAATTAGAGGGGTGTATTTCAAGGCTGCTGAGAAAGGCAGGGGGCAGGCCCAAGGACATTGGGTATCCAAAAAAGGATTTCAGCAGTAAAGTGATATGAACAGGTTTGTGGTTTAATAATGTTGCTCTGGCTTTTGTGTGGGGAAGAGAGTTGGGGAGGGGAAGAGGGAGTGACAGAAGTTGTGAGACCAATCAGGGCTCCAGCAATAGACCAGATAGGAGATCAGGGGGCCTGGACTCAGAAGGTGGCCATGGACACAGAGAGGAGTGGACAAATTCAAGGTGTCTTTGGTGATAGAACTGACAGTTGTGGTTAGTTCTCCACTGAACATTGTCTCTATTCATTGCCTCCTTGCATCTTCCTTGCCCACTGACAGTCACTTCTAATCTGTTCAGCTTTTGATTGTAACAGGGGAAATGGTCACACATCCCCAAAGGTGTGGGCGCTTTTACTCCCTCACATACACCTGCATAATCTCCAACAGCATATACTTGGGAGCCCTGAAATTGCTGATGAAGGTTTATTCCTTCTTGGGTTCCAGTATTAGTCAGGATAGACTCAGTTTTGCTGTAGTAACAAATTTTCTTATAATCTCAATAGCTTAACAGAACAAAGGTTGGCTGATTGTGAATGCTGTCAGTCCAGCAAGAGGGAGGCTCTGCTCCACACAGTCACTCGGGGACCAAGGCTGGTAGGAGCACCTCGTTCTTCAGGCTGAACATTCTGGAACATGAGGCCCCCTTCACCTCTGCATTGAAGAGAGGGACGGAGACTCTTGAGCTGCTCCTGTGTGTGTCACTGCCACTCATGGTTCTGCTTGAACTCGTCGCCATGACCCTGTCTTACTACAAGGAAGCTGGGAAATGCAGATGAACTCACTGAAATACTGGATAAGCAAGCGAGAGGGCCTGGCTGGCTCAGTCGGTAAAGCATGTGACTCTTGATATCAGGGCTGTGAGTTCAAGCCCCATGTTGGACATAGAGATTACTGGATAAGCAAGGGAAACACTCGGTGAGTATTTCTGTTTCTGCCACAAGCCCAGGTTCAAGGCAGAGGAGACCCAACTCGTGAAAATCCAGACAGCTGGTGAAAAGGATTTATAGCTTTATACAGTGCAGGGAAGGAAGATGATTCTAGTACAGAGGGGCTAGTTTCCCACCTGGAGAAAAATGCCATAATGATGATGATGATGATGATGATTTTCCTTCTTCTTCTTCTGTTACCTCACAATATTTGGTAGTAGCTTTATCTGCTTAAGACAGCATATAATTTTCCTCATGCCAAAGCCATAGTCTGGTGGGGTCACCGCAGGTCCTGTGGCCCAGGGTCTCCCCTGGATCCCCATCAATGCTTTCCCAAGCATAGCATAGCATAACGCAATATAGCCCTCTGCTTTGCCCTTCACCTTGATGATAGCCAGCCTCCAGATGGCCCCCAGTGATTCCTAACTCCGTTATTCCCTCCTGCAGCCTGGCCTGCATAACCGCTATTGTGGAAAAGACACATGACTTCTGAGGCCCGGACATGCAAGACATCCCCCTGCTGCCATGCTGTCTGGATGGTGTGGATTATTCACTCTGGGGGAAGCTGGCCACAGCCTTGTGGGGACACTCCAGCAGCCCCTTCTGGAGAGGGCTACCTGTGAAGGACTGAGGCCTCCTGCTGACAGCCAGCATTCGCTTGCCTGTGGTATGCATGAATTGTGTCGGAAGTGGATCCTCCTGTGGCATTTGGGTTTTCAGATGACTGCAGCCCCGGCTGACAGCAGCCTATAGTTTAGGGAGATGCCCTGCACCAGAAACATCCAGCGAAGTCTCTCCCGAGTTCCTGACCCACCTAAATTTTATGAGATCCTCAGTGTTCGTCATTGCTGAGTCTCTGAGTTTTGGATTAAATTTTTTTTTAAAGATTTTATTTATTTATTTGACAGACAGAGATCACAAGTAGGCAGAGAGGCAGGCAGAGAGAGAGGTGAAGGCAGGCTCCCTGCGGAGCAGAGAGCCCGATGCGGGGCTCGATCCCAGGACCCTGGGATCATGACCTGAACTGAAGGCAGCGGCTTAACCCACTGAGCCACCCAGGTGCCCCCTGGATTAAATTTTTAAGCAGCAGTTGATAACTAACACATCCCAACTTCAACAGACTTCTCCTTATGCCCTTGTGCTATGCCCCCATGGGACATTCCCAGCTTCTCCTGTAGACGTGATTGCTCCGCCTTTGTGTTCCCACAGCACATGGCTTTTCACTGACTTCCTCCCTATTTTTTAAATTGCATTAAAGTTGTATCTTTCCTTGTCAGCCTCTTTCACTTGAGGATGGGCTGCTTGTGGACAACGGTCTGGTCTGGTTCCCCCTTGTAACCTCATATTCAGTGGTATAGTTTGACGATAGTAGCAAACACTTCCATAGCTCTCTTAGTTCATACTTTATGGTTCTAAGACCTTTACATATATTGACACATTAAAACATCCCATAACCTCTGATTGTGGTACTGTTATGAGCCTCAATTTTAAATGTGAGGAAACTGAGGCACTGAGAACTTGACTAACACACCCAATGTTACACAACAAATAAGTAACAGAATCAGAATTATGAACCCAGCTGTCAGGCTCCAGGAACCCGTTCTTGTCTTGCTTTCTATACATTTGGATTGTGTTTCTTGGGAAGGGAATGAAAAACTATCAAGCAGGCCAAGTGCTCAAGGGTCTCAGAAAAAAAGGTTTATGAGAAGAAAGGAAGTAGTGAGCATAGTCAGGGAATGACAGGAAAGGACAAATGGGCAATGTTAGAATCTCAGAGAAATAAGGACACTTCTTTTTCCTGGCAAGATAGTTTTCTAATTTCTAGATTAGAAGCATCTAGATTAGATGGCAGTTGGGATTAAATCTATAGGAAATGCAGAGAAGGGCTCAATCATGTGTTTTGTGAAGTTAGAGGAGTCTGAAATAAAATAGAAATAGCCCAGAGGAAATCTGTAGTCTTTCTGTTTGTTTCCGTATCTGTCTCGCTGTGGTCACCTTTGGGTGGGTCAGCCTAGCTCACTCCTTTCTTTAGGGCCCGTTCAAACTCCTCGTGTCTGGGTAAGCATGAGGGACAGATGCAGAGGCTATGGGACCTCTGTGTGACGGTGTGTGCCTGCAGCACCAGGCAGGAGGGGCGGCGCCAAGTACACAGTGGGGGGACATCTGGGACTGCACAGCCAGCAGAGGACAGAAAATACATGTCAGAAAAGCAATCAAGGGCGAAATAAGGTCCAAGACAGCCAAACTATATGCAGAGCGCAAGTTCTTCCTAGGTTTGGTCTAGACCGTTCAAGGTCCAGGCTATTCAAGTAGAGAATACTTAAGAGGAATCCTAATTATCAATACAGCCTGTTAAGTGTGCTCTGGGGGAGGGGAGGAGACCATCTTCAGGGCACGACTGTGCAGGGGGAGGAGTCTGGTCACCTGCAGTCGGCCCCAGCTCCCGTGAAGCCTGGCCCACAGCAACACTCAGGTCTCACTCTCCGAACCATCAATAACAGTGAACGTCGGCTTTGTTAAGACTTGTGCCACTCGACGGTCAAGTGAGGGAGGGTGGGCATTCACCTTACCAGCAACAGTGGGCAGAGGGAAGAGAAGGCTGACAGGGGAGACTTCTGTCAAAGGCTGCGCTGAACTTGGGGGCTTGCTTTCGCAGTGGCCTGGGGGGCCATCCCAAGTTTTGCACTGCCTCTGAGCCATCCTGCTCTCCTCTTCCATTTCTGATACTCTCCAGCCATGTGTCATTAGCAGCGTCATGCTCTGATCCCCGAGTTTAGCAAAGGGCATTTTACACTCTGAGAGTACAAGATACACAGAGAAACTCACAGATGCACAGAGCACGCTGTGGACCTCACTGCACTGCTGCCCCTAGAACGGCTTGCCTGGCCCTGGGCTGGGAGGCAGCGTGTGCTGGCCTTGAAGCCACTTGGAAGGAAGAGCTATCCAAAGGCCTTTCTGGTGCCTTCCTCAGGGATGCTGTTCATGACCCATCCATCGTGGGAGTGATGCTAACGGAGGACCAGGTGGAGATTCTGCCATGGGTCATCACTACTAAGAGCTGCTTCTTCCAAACAGCACCTTCTTCGCGTCCCGTGGACAGTCTGAATCGTGATGCGGCCTGGGCTTTCTTCACGATGGCTGCTGGGGCATGTGAAGCCAGAGTATGGTCTGGCTTACAAGACAGTGTACATGTACAACAGTGTACATGTTGTCACCTAAGTGACTCTGTCTTACTTTTCTTATCATCTCTTCCCTTCCTGTTCATTCTGTTTTATTTTCTGTATTTTGACAGCTGACTAAATTCCTTTTGGGGCAAGGTGGGGTATTAACTGAGAAATAGATAAATGTTTGTAATTTAGACAGTGGTGAATATGGAGCCCATCCTGGGAATAGTGATTCTACTGTTAGGGATGCCTATCCAGTTAGAGGGGAATGATTCCATCCCTTCTCTCCTTGGCTAAAAGTGTATCATTTTTTTTTAAAGATTTTATTTATTTATTTGACAGAGAGAGATCATAAGTAGGCAGAGAGGCAGGCAGAGAGAGAGAGGAGGAAGCAGGCTCCCTGCCGAGCAGAGAGCCCGATGTGGGGCTCGATCCCAGGACCCTGAGATCATGACCTGAGCCGAAAGCAGAGGCTTAACCCACTGAGCCACCCAGGTGCCCCAAAAAGTGTATCATTTTTGATGGATTTTTTTATTCTGTTGCTACTTATTCTATGCCAGGCCCCATGGTATGCCTGGGGCAGGTGATGCTGACCGCAGAGCTACATTCCAGTGGCAGGAAACAGCCAGAGACTCTGCAAATGGGCAGTGACAGTAATTATAAATGGGGCCTTCCTTCCTTGAAGGAAGTAAACATGGAGGAGAATGAGAATGGGGCATCTTAGTCCTATTGTGCTGCCATAACAAAATACCACTAACCAGGTGGCTTCAGCAATAGACATTTATTTCTTACAGCTCTGGAGGCTGGAAGGCCAAGGCCAAGGTACGGGGCAAGGTAGCTTCATTCTGAGGCTTCAAACCTCATGCTTCGAGGGAGACTTTCACCTGGCTGTGAGGTCACATGGCCTCCACTGTATTCATGCATGGTGGGGTGGGGCATCTATCTCTTCTTATAAGAACATTAATCCTACTGTGTTAGGGTTCTACCCTTAGGACCTCATTTAATCTTAAAAACCTCCCTAAGGCCCGTGTCTCCAAATACAGTCACCTTGTGGTTGGGGCTTCAACATATTTGGGGGACACAAATACTCAGTTCCTAAGAGGGAGAGGGTAAATCTACTTTCTAGAGAGTGATGAGGGAAGCTCCCTGTGAAGAGGGCAACACATAGGTTGAAAGCTATAGGTTGAGAGTGAATGGGCTGTGGGAGATGCAGGTGGGGAAGAATGGGAGGGCACAGACAGAGAACAGCCAGAGCAAAGGCCCTGAGGCACCACTGAAGCCGAGAGTAGCTGGAGTTGCTGAGCAGGTAGAGCTAGCACAAGTGGTGTGGAGAGATGGGCAGGGCCTTGTCACGCAGCCAAAGTAAGAAGTTCAGGTTTAATGTTGCATCTAGTGGGGCATCATAGGAGGATTTTAAGCAGAGCAATGTCACAATCTGGGTCAGACTTCAGAAGCTGTGTGAGAGGGGGATGGATTGGAGGGATTCGGAATGGAGATGGGGAGCTGAGTGAGGAGACTGTTGCATCATTTGGGTAAGAGGGAGAGTGGCTGGGACCCAGATCGTGGCTGAGGTCTAGAGAAGTGAGTGGAACCTGTTGATGGAGAAAACGTAGAGAGGTGGGGGTGAGGGGGCACTCAAGGGCAACTCTTAGGTTCTCACCAGAGCAGTCAGGTGCATGGTGATGCTCTTGACTGAGATGGGGGAGCGCAAGGCACACCATCAGGGTTAGCTATCCTTGCATTCATGCCTTCCTTCTAGGACTGATACAGCCTAGATGCATCTTCTAGGGAAAGCCTATCTTCTGTGGGCCCCCTCCAAATGGAAGTCTCCCAGACCTCTCAGACTTAACTTGCCCAAAGTGAGACTCTTCCCAACTGGGAATCCGTGTCTTCATGATAATGCCTGGCACCTATTCCTGCAGACCTGCCGCAATTGTCCTAAACATTTCCTATATATGATCTCATCCCAGAAAGGACCCTGGGGGGGCAGAAGTGCCTCTCAAGGAACCTGGATTCACCTAGAGAGCACGTATGGGATGAGAAATTTAGAGGGTCTGGCCTGAGTCAGTAACTGTTCTCCCCCTGGCAGGAGGTGACTACAGAGGATGATAGCAAGGACGAGGGACAGCAGGAGAAAGACGAGTGTAGAAGGAAGGACAGGGTTGTGTGTTGAAAGCCCTCCGGAAAGGTGATGGAAGTGGCCAGGCCCTGGACCTGGCGACCTTGGGAAGGACATGTTGTTTCGTCCCCGATCCATGCTGTTTGAGTCCGTGGGGCGGGACAGGGGGTTCTGAATGCAGAGTTTGCAGGTAAGGGCCGCGGGACTCACAGCAAGATGTGCTGCTGGCCCCTGACTGCTGAGCACTTCAGTTGGGGGCACCCCTCCGAGTGGGAAGGATGTGTTGTAGAGACTGGAGGGTGGGGCCGGGCTGCCTTTGGGACCTGGGGAAGAGAATGGTCCTCTCACAAGCCTTTCTTCCGTTTCCCTGGCTTCTTAGTAAGCAGGTTTAACATCCCCAGACTAAGGAGGCAAGGGGGTGGCTATGAGAAAGTAGGGGATCATACAAAATTTATAAATGGGAGTCTGTGCTACAAAAAAGCAATTCTTGTGTCAATATTTTGTGAGCCAACACTCGAGGGACCTAATTTCCTTAATACAGTAATAATAGACATTTCCCTTCTGTTCATGACTTCATATAAATTTTTGTTTTCACATTTAAGCAACTGGATTGACAGTGAAACAAAAAATAAAAGCGCTTAGATATCTACTTTAATTTGAAGAACTGGCTGGCTTCAGGAGAAAGACACATGGTCATCATGGGTCCCTATGTTTGTCACGGACTAGCTAAATTGTCACGTGGGTGTTTGCGATGCTGCTAGGCAATGGCTCCAAGCAGTAAGATGCTATTTAAGATTCTTGCAGCGGCTTTAAAATTCTTGGTTTTATCAACCTACGTGAAAGAATAAATTCCCATCAGTGACTGTGATAGAATTTATTTTAACCTCCAATTGTAGGATAGGTCTTGGAGTCAGGATGGTCCTTATATTTTAATCCCAAACCCACCAGTGTGACTTTGGGCAGGCTTGCTTCTGTCTTGGAGCTTCTGGTGTCCTGTATGCAAAATGGATATGATTACTTCTCTCTCAGATCTGTCTTGAGGAGTTAAAAAGAAAAAATGGCATATGTAGGAGCACTCAGATCAGTAAGTATCTCTTCTTCCTCTTCTAGTTTCTTTGTTCATTCCCATCTAATCTGATTACCCAGGGCAGGAGTTTGCCTGGCTCATGCAAAGAGGAGACCCAACTTTTCCAAGTGGGACAGCTTCTCTAACTGTGTTTTGTATGCTGGATCTCCTCCACATTCTTTGGCCAGGGTCCACGTGGGCACCGAAAAGTGGGGTGGGGGGGGATACATGAATGCACGAGGGAAATGGAGAAAGCCTAGCGCTTGTCAGGGGCCCAGGCAGGGATGGTGTCCTGTGACTCTGGCCATGTGTCTTCTTAAAGACTACACTTCCCAGCTGCCTTTGCAGCTGGATGTACCCTAAAAGGAAGTGCTGTGTGGGAATTTGGAGGCGGTCCCTTAAGGGAGGCAATTAAGCTAGGCACTACAGTGCCCATTTTGCCCCTCCTCTTTCCCCCTTTCTGGGATGTGGTAGGATGTCTGGAACCCCAGGTGATTCTGAATAAGGTCATGCACTGCAGACAGTAGAGCAGAAAGATGGAAGGTGCTTATATGTGTTCTCTAGATGAATCTAGATTCCCTGAGCCATCTGGGCCTCCCATTTCTTCGGATGAGGAATGAGTATTGGTATCACAGCCATCCCTGAGAGGCATCTCTAAGATGAGAAAATATGTACAAACTGTTGAGGATAAGGCAGCCCACAGTGGTAGGTGTCAGGTGTTGTGGAGGTTCTGGTTTCTGGCTGGCAAGGGTGTTGGTTTGGGCTGGTTAGTCGCTGCTGACCTCCTAGAGTTACCGTATTAACCCTGGAAAGCCCACTTTCTGTCTTCCATGTGAGAGAATAACCCCTCCTCATTATTTTTGATCTCTCTTAACTGTAGGCTGAGTGTACTTTATAATGAATATACCCACCAAAGTATTATCTCAGAGGTGACAACAGGAGCAAAGCAGATGGGCTCACATTTCCCTTCCTCTCCAAGTCTTACTTGGCCCTGGGAGGTGGTGCGTTTCTTCTCCACTTCTCCAGTACCTGCTGATCAGTGGTTGAATCTAGAACTGCTGCTAGCCTCTATAGGGTCTTTGCGCACCTTAGAAAAATGCACCCCTTTCCTAAGACACTTCCCTGTCACCTGCCGGGAAAATGTTTTCATGTAAATTGGCAATGCCTGTGATGGGAGGGGAATGTGTCCTTCAGAAGTGGCCGGCATCTGATGCTCCTACACCACAGCCAGTGGGCTCCCGAGCCAGGGATTGCTGCCCACTTTGGGGTTAATGTTCCCCCTTGCCACCCACACCTTGAACTTCTTTTCTGGGCCTTCCACCTATATGTGGTAGAGGCCTTAGAACAGCCAGCCACGGGGCTGGGAGCAGACAGCTCCAAGACCATGTGAGCAGAGGACAGAATTACAGCAAGTCCCTAGTGATTAATTACTTTTTATATGAGGGGCTAATGTCTATCCCCATCATTTGGTCTCTCAGTTGGCAAAAGCCTGGTCCACATGTCAAGCCGTCTGGTAAGCTCAGGCTGGAACGTGAGGGCTGCCTCCCTCATTCTTCCCAGAGATCTCTGGGGTTCCCAGGCTCCCCACTGTCCCCTGTGGCTTATATTTTGAACAAGACAGACAGGTTCAGAGATAGCTCTTTGAGATCTTGCTTATATAAGTACAGTCTCTGCAAAGGAAAGAAAAAACCCAGACCTTGATTTCATGCTTTTCAGACCATCTTCAGTCCTGGTTTCTGGGGCTGACTTTAGGATAATCCTTCCTTTCCTCTTCAACAATTTCCCCACACCCTTGCCTGCCCATCCACAGTGGATTAAAGGAATGGAGGAGAACATCCCAAGTCCCAGAGGGAAAGGTGCCAGAGCTGTGAGAATGTTGCTCTAGACTTTGTAACGTGGCCAGCATTGGTCTGAAGAAATAGAATCTGACATAGAAAGAGCTCATGAGACCGCAGAAATTACCACATTTGTTAGAGAAAGTTACTTGCCCTAAAAAAAAAAAAAAAAAAAAAAAAAAAGGACTCCTGGTCCATTATAGTTTAAGTTTCTTTGTTTTGTTTGTGTTAATGAGAGAGAAAAAAGTTTTAAGTAGCTTTAATGTGTTCTGCAAAGAATATGAAAGCTATTCTATTACAGATCAGGGAATTAGAACATACTTACAAACACCCCCAAATGTAGAGAGTAAAACAAATGCTGTTTTCTTCAGAGAAACCCCCTGGGCAATGTACACTCTAACCAAGCCCTGAAGGGGCCCGCCCAGAATCGATCAGGAACTGTTCCCCCTAAATTCCCCCAGAAGCCCAGGGTGGCCCACAAAACACCAGCTGGCTGGGAGCAGAGATGCTTCTTGTTCCTGGCCCCTCTTTTGTTTACAGTTTGACTGTAAACAACTTTGGACTATTTGCAGAAAGCTAATGTACCTTCAGAGAACAATCTGCCACCATTTAGGATCCTGATGAGACAGGTCAATTTTGAGGCCCTTTCCAAACGTAATTCGAGCAAGTGTTCTGAGTGGTGGAAGCTTCATGTGAAGAAGCATGTAGTCTCCCACAGGGAGGACAGAGATGCGGGGCGGGGATGGGGTGCTTGCTGAAAATCGAATTCAGATGTATTTTCAAAAAGCAGCTTTGGGGAGTGCACCTGACCTGCCTCCAGTCAAGGTCTGAACTCTCATGCCAACTAGGAAGAACAGAATGGGCACTCCCTGACCATAGGAATTTGATTGCAAAAGTGGGAGCTCTCGTCCCCAGCTTTGTGTCCTAGATGGAACTTGAGTTGTAGCTGAAAAGGAATCCCAAACTTTTGTCACTGCTAAAAGCCTTCTATGCTTTGAAATATTTTTATTAGTGGAGGAAAAACTAATCACATGCTGAAAAGATTGTATTTCATTGAAATGCACCCATGTAACAGTTAAGGAGGGCAAGGGGAGAAAACATTTAACCCACAACTTGCTGAGTTTCATTCGATTGGATTGTTGGAGTCGCTGGAGACATTTCTGGCAGTTTGTGCTGTGGGGTCTCAGCCTGTACTTGGTCCACAGACTTAGGGTTCTGTATTTGCAAGAGAAGCAAAGTCAAGAGATCAGGAGTGAGGCACCTGCGCCGGCCTCTTAGAGGCCCAGAGTAGGAGCGGAGGGATGGGTCTTAGCGTCCATCTGTCTGTCAGTACTCCTGCTTAGCTCCCTGGGCAGTTCCCGGAGGAGTGCCTCCCGAGGGAATGAGCAGACTATGTAAGCAAGAGAGAGGCAAAACACCTGTCCAACCCTTTGCAACAGGCTGGAGTCACAGGGCACAGCCTGTACAGTTGCAGGGGTCCTGTACTCAGAAGGGCCTGGTTCCGTGCTCTGCTCTTGCCATCTTGCAATTCTGCATGCTTTTTGCTCAGAGGACCCCACTGTGCACAGACTCCTGAAAATTACGTAACTGATCCTGATTGTGAGTCATGTCAGTCACCCCACAATAACAACTTGGGTGCATTAGGTGGTCCTGCTGGGTCTGAGAGAGGTCATGGGATTTCATAAACTACTGAATCTGTTGTCAGGAAGTCACTGGCCCTCGAAAACAAAGGGACTCTTACCAGGTGTCCATCAACAACACACACACACACACACACACACACACACACGGTGGAATACTACTCAGCCATCAAAAATGAAATCTTGCTGTTTGCAAAGACATGGTTGGAACTAGAATGTATTATGCTAAGTGAAAGAAATCAGAGAAAGAGATTATATGATCTTACTGATAATGTGGGATTTAAGAAACAAAACAGAGGATCATAGAGATAGAGAGGAAAAAATAAAACAAGATGAAACCAGAGAGGGAGACAAACCATAAGAGGCTCTTAATCATAGGAAACAAACTAGGGTTGCTGGAGAGGAGGGGGGTGGGGGGTAATTTGGTGATAGGCATTAAGGAGGGCACATGATATAATGAGCACTGGGTGTTCTACGCAACTGATAATTACGGACCTCTACCTCTGAAACTAATAATATACTATATGTTAATGAATTGAATTTAATTAAAAACAACACCAGACCGTGCCCTGAGTCAGCCCTGGGGGAACTTGAATGCTTGGAGTATTCCATCCACACTCCTGTCGGCTGCTTTGGTCCCCCAGGGTTTCCGTGGAGACCTTCAGTGGGGAGGTGGAGGTGAGGAAAAGAAGCCTAGGTGCATATCAGCAGCTTGGAATGCGCAGAGGAGTGAGCAGAACGAGGAGGTCGGCTGACCCTGCGCTCGCAGAATGTGCAAGCGGGCAGAACACATCCGGGCCATGTGAGGAGAGGGGTAGTTGGATTACAGGGAAGCACTTCTGAAACTTAGAATGTTTTTGAAGAAGTAGAATGTTCATGCTTTCCTAATTTATGTGCTAACTCATCTCAGAAATAATTATTAAATTGTTTTTTTTTTTTTTAAGATTTTGTTTTTATTTTAGAGAGAGACAGAGACAGACCGAGAGCACAAGCAGGGGGAGCAGCAGAGGCAGAGGGAGCAGACTCCCCACTGAGCAAGGAGTGCTCCATCCATGTGGGGCTCCATCCCAGGACTCCGAGATCATGACCTGAGCTTAAGGCAGATGCTTAACTGACTGAGCCACCCAGGTGCCCCACTAATTATTAAATTGTGATAACAGAACTAATAATGTTGCTACAAATACTAATCACAAAGAATATATGATAAAATGCCAGGCACTGGTGATGAAGTACTGGACAGACATGTGTTTTCTCATTTGAGCCTTAGAAAACCTTTGTGAGGGCACCTGGGTGGCTCAGTGGCTTAAGCCTCTGCCTTCGGTTCAGATCATGATCCCGGGGTCCTGGGATCGAGCCCCACATCGGGCTCTCTGCTCAGCGGGGAGCCTGCTTCCTCCTCTCTCTCTGCCTGCCTCTCTGCCTACTTGTGATCTCTGTCCGTCAAATAAATAAATAAAATATTAAAAAAAAACTATTAGAAAACCTTTGTGGGCGAGAGGTTAGTGTTCTATAATGAAAGTACTAAAATAAGAGTAAAGGTTGCACAATTGTAGTGACAACGTTGTTGGAGTAGATACGTCTCTGAATAATGAAGTATGCTACTGTGTATTACGCACAAACATAAATGTGTTCCGTAAGCACATGAGAGCTTGTGGGCATCTGTGGGACAGTGTGTATTACAGTGTGCTGCACTGACAGCCCTCATTGGCAGAGGAGGACAGAGGCTCCTGTCCCAGCCCCTCGGAGGCCGCCTGACCCCAGGCCCTCAGCCATCCCGGGACCTGCCTCCTGCTCTCCTCTCGCTGCTTCTGTGAGCAGATAAAGTAATTTCGCTCAGAGTCTCTGTTGACAGAGTCACCTCTTCAGTGCATGAAAAGAGTTCTCATAAGCAGGGAATACTTTTTCCCAAAACAATTTATTGTGTTAAAAAAAAAAAATCCCCTAATTCGAGGGACTCCTAGTCAAGAGTCTCTATTTCCCGGGTGTCTAACGTCTGCATGCCCAGCCTGCACCGCGGCAGGCCCAGTGTGCGATGCCTTAGAAGGACACCCTGGCGGGGCCACGTGCTGCTCAGGATGCCCTCTGCTGCCTTTGGCAAGCACCCACCTCCTCCCCAAAGCCCGTCGGGGCTTCCCTGGCAGCATCATTCGGCTTACCAGCTACGCCTGCGGTTAGCAGCAGGCTTCAGGAAGCAGGGTGGCTCTGGGGCCCTGCCGTGTCTTCAGGCGGGGTCCGTGGTCAGTGCACCCACCGGGCATCATTTCACGCAAGGCAAAAAGAAGAGCAGTTGTCAGTGCCAGCTGTTCGTGGAACTTAAAATAATAGGTAGAGAGGATTTTGCGTTTAGCCAGTGAGCAGTGGAATTTAAGAACGGGCTCCTGTATATTATTTAGCAGGTGTCCCGTTCAGAGACCTTAGCGGACAGTGGTCCATTCCCTGGAGTAATAGGGGAGTCTCTCCCTGGTCGTATAATTACCAGGAGTCCTCTGGCCATGCACTCCGGGCTCTGCCCATTCCCCCCGACCCAGGCCGAGGGTCTGTTGCTGAGTCCTCATAAACACTGGGTCTGGCTGCTGCCATGCTGGGAGGAGGACATCGGTGGTGTGGATGTCTGTAAAGGCTGACCTGGATGAAATAACAGCCTCACTGCCCTCCCTTAGGCTCTGACTCAGGTCAGACTGCCCAAACTTTCAGAATGATGTGGAAAAGTGCCGTCCGGGCTTGACAGCTCACGTTTCACCCAGCAAATGGGAGGAAATGGGAGAAGTGTTGCCTCCTCTGAGGCTCCTGCCCTCCAGCCACACCTGTGTCTACTACATCCTTGGGGGCTTTAATGCCACTTCTTCCGGGAGTCTATCCTGACTACACACAACCCCCGTAGGGCTGGGTCCCTCCCTGTGCTCCGTGGTTCACAGCACAGCTGATCCCTGTTCTCACCGCATGATGTTGAAATTCCTAGTCCTGTAGCTGGTCCCCTTGTGTGGCCCTGGCAGGGGTATACCTCAGCAGCCTTGGCATTCCTGACTTCCTGCAAGGGTGGTTACTCATCTCTCTGCCTTCTCACCCTGACCTAGTCTTTCTCAATGGACGGCACCCTTTGTCCTGCTAGTTCCCTTGTCCAGAAGTCATGGGCAGTGGAATCAGTCTTTGGCATTTTGGGGAGAGGTGGCCTTCGTGACTTCACACCCCCTTCACAATCCCCTTCTGGATCCTTCCCAGTGGGTGTTGTCCCTCCACACAGTCAGTGAACCCTGACTGTTGTCTGTGAGCAATTCGACCATTTCTTTCCATTCCCCTCCTGCCTTCTTCCTATTCCTTTTTCTTACCATGAACTTTAAAAAACCCCTCCTCGTTATCTGCATGTATATCACCTACTGGTATCAGTTAAAAAAAAAAAAAAAAGCCTCAATGGTCATGTTCCTGCATGTAAATCCTGGAGGTGCTGACCTCATGGGGCTGCCGGGACCTGCAAAGATCTCATTATATCATCTTCATTCTAGTGGTGGTGATTTTTTTTTTTTAACATTCCATCCATTTCTTCAGAAAGAAAACAGAGTCATTGCTCCCTCCAGGCACGCCCTAGGTTCTCCTGCCATCCTCAATGACTCCCCCAGGTCCACAGCACCCTGCTAGGAGTCTGGATGCCGTGTAAGCCTGCACACTCGAATGCACAAGTGAGTTGCTTACCCAGCTGCAGCCAGGATGATGTCCCGCTAGATGGCAAGCCCAGGCTGTCCCACAGAGTTGGATGGACAGCTCACTGGAGCCTTTGTTCCTGTTGCTAAAAGAGAAGCTGGCAGTTCGTCAGTGTCTTGGACCAAGACTCCCCCTCTTCCTCCCTCTTTGGGATTTCATAAAGCAGAAGCTAGGTCTTTGAGGAGAGCCCAACCTTTGCTTACTAAGGCAAAGAATCAGAGAGGCAGGAAAATGTATGCTTCTCCCCCCACCCCCATTCTGTAGGTCTGTTGAGAAGGAGATGCTGAGCCTACTGAGCCTTAGTTTGGGATGGGAGTCCACTGCTTACTTCAGAAACATCAAGGTCCCATGAGCTTGTCCACACCTGTGGTTTTCTTTGGCACAGAAATAGAAGTCTGATTCCAGAGACCAAACTCTTAACTCCCGAGTCATGAGAAGGATCTGGAGAAGAGGGAAGAGCAAGTGCAAAGGCCCTGAGGCAGGAAGAAATATGATGTGTTCATGGCACAGAGATAGCTATGGCAGTGACAGAGAAGGTGGGAAGTTGAGGACCTGACCTTGGTAGACAAGGGAAGGAGATGAATTCCATCGTGGGACAGCGGGGCCACTGGAGAGGTATACAGTTCGCTCTGTGTGGCTGGGGATGCCATTCTGCTCAGGAACTGCAAAGGCCGCTGTCACACTGATGTTCATAAAAGAAGGGCCCTCTGTCACTGGCTGGTGTCTCCTGTGTGGGCCTGGCCTGCGAGCAGTGTCGGACATTGGCCCTGGAGTGGGGAGTGGCCTGTGGCTCTGGGACATGCAGTGCCAGCTGGCTCACAGAATGCTGAAGATGGCAGCCGGCTGCTCCAGGCACCACCTGCAGAGCTGCTGGGATTTCTGCCCCACCTGCGCGCACATCTGCAGCTTCATAACCTTACTGCTTCACTTCCTGACTCGCCAGAAGGCCACAGTGGTGCTTCGCAGCTTCTGGGGCAAGAAGATGTCATAACACATCTCACTGTGGTCACAGATGGTCCCTTCTGGCCCTATCAAGAAATAAATCCTGTAATTCCTGTGGATTGCAAACCAACAGGGAACGTATCTTACACACAGACTTCAATCATTTTACCATTGTTTGCTTTTATCTAAATTTTCTAGTAAACCTATCTGTGTCAAGGACCACAGCATCAAAACGCAATTCTCTCTTTTTCTCTATTGACAAAGTATTCCAAATTTTATATACTGTGGAAAAGCTGCAACCAATCACATGTCAGATTCCATCCTAATAAATAACATCACATAAAGGTGACATTAATGGGAACATTTTTGAATAGATGATATATTCACATAGTTTAAAAAGTAAAACTTATTAAGATGGATGCAGAAACAAGTTTCTCCCCCATCCATCCCATAAGCCCCAAACCACTTCCTGAACCTGGTGACTAGTTTTAATTAGTACTTTTCTATCCTTTACGGTTCCTGTATGCAAATACCAACAAGCAAAAATACATTGGTGTTCTTTCCCTTTTACCTAAGAAGAGTCCTGCCTTGCTTTTTCCGAGCACTGTGCCTTAGAGGTCTTTCCATCTCATTCTCCTGAAGGCCCCGCCTTCTCTGTCACAGCAGCATAGGAGCCCGATGTCAGGATGGACTGAGTGTGGTTTCAGCAGTCCCCCGCCAAGGATCCTGGAGACTCATGTCTTTTGCTCTTCTAGGCCCTGCTGCATAAGCCCATAATCCCCTCATTTCACACACATGCAGGCAGAGCTGTAGAATCGATTCTCAGAAGGAGAAGTGCTGGGCATAGCGTCAAACTCTAATTTTGGTACATGTTGCCAAATTGCCCCTCATGGGGTTCTGTCATCCTGGACCCTCCCATCGGCCTTGAATGACAGTGCTTGCTCTCTCCCCGGCCTTTCTAGTGTTGTTAACATTTGGGAATCTGCAGGGGAGTGCTGGTAAATGGTTAACAAACCCCGTCTCTAAAAAACAACCCCATGCTGGCAAACACAAAATAGAGAAGTCCTGATTTGTAGTGTCTGCTGATTTCCACAATGTCGTCACTTGCTCACAGGCTGATCTCAAACTCCCAGCATGATGTCTCTGACCGTGGACTTGGGAGGAGATGGCCAATAGCACACTCTTGCATGCTTTTTTTACCACACAGACACCAGAGATGAAGGCAGCAGAGGCAGTACTGAAATGTATAATAGAATTAGGAAGTTCTGCGTTTACTTCCTTTGTTTTTAACATAGTGTATGAATTATAAGTTTATAAAATTAAAATCTTTAGTAATGGCTGCATTTAATGAGCGGCTTGCTAATAGTTCTAAAAATTTAACAGTTGGTTCCTGTGGGCTCATTAGAGCCAGCTTCAGTAAGTTGCTGGAATTTTTCCAGTACTAATGGTAGAAAAATGCTATCTCCACGGTTTTAATTTTTATTATGGTGGTTTTATATGTTTTTTTTAAGAGATTTTACTTATTTATTTGAGAGAGAGAGCACAAGCCAGGGTGGGAGGGGGAGAGGCAGAGGGAGAAGCAGACTCCCCACTGAGGTAGAAGCCTGATGTGGGGCTCCATCCCAGGACCCTGGGATCATGATCTGAGCTGAAGGCAGATAGATGCTTGACTGACTGAGCCTCCCAGACACCCCAGAATTTAAGGACCATTTGCTTTTCCTTTTCTATGAAATGTCTCCTCATGTTCTTTGCTCATTCTTTGTTTTATTCTTTCTCTTTATAGGAGCTCTTTATACATTAAGGCAATTATCTCTTGCCTAAGTTACGAATTATGATGTTCTCTTCAAGTTTGATGTTCATCTTTCGTGTTTGCCCATGGTATTTTTTTTACTTTTGCCATGAAAAAGTGGCTTTCTTAAATATTTACTTATTTATGTATTAGAGACAGAGCACGCATGCACATGGGGTGGGTGTGCAGAGGGAGAGAGAGAATCCCAAACAGACTTCCCACTGAGTGTGGAGCCTGAGGCGGGGCTTGATCTCATGACCTTGAGATCATGACCTGAGTCAAAAATCAAGAGTCGGACATTTAACTGACTGAGCTATCCAGCTTCCCCCAAAAGTTGTTGTTTTTAAATGTAGTTGAATGTTTTCATCTTTTACAGTTTCTGAATTTTGAGCAATAATTAGAAGCAACAGGATTATTAAATTTTTCAAATTCTCAGTCTTGTATGTATCAGGTTCTTGTTCTCTAAGCAATCTACACAATTCCTATATCCTGTTGAGATTTGTTATATCGGATTTTGCCTTTTTCTTTTGAGTCAGGTCCTTATTTTACAATCCTTCGCACTCCGCGATACCACAAAGATGCACGACATGTGAAAGATGGGCCTGGCTTATTTCAGCTAGAAGGAAGTGCACACAGAAACCATAGCCTACCTAGTGATACCAGTTTTGTACCACTAGTTCCATGGTACTTAGTCCTAGCACTTTTCTCTGACTTAGTTTTATTTCCCACACAGAGACTATCTTCACTTATATCTGACTTCCCACATGGGCATGTCCTACTTCGTTCACCTCTCTCCATCAGACGCAGATGGCCCAAAGCTCTGTGCAGGATGTTGGTACATGGTTTGTGTTCCAGAAATATTAGCTGAATCACTGGCTGCGAAGGTGTGGACTCCCTGGTGGATTTCCATTGGCCTCCCCACCATCCCTGACAATTCCCTTCAACACTGAGCGTCAACATCCACACATCTCCAGGGTCCCTTGAGAAGCCGTATATGTGGTTTGGATTGAGTTAGAATCCAGTTGTGTCTGAGAGCCCCCTGATATTTTATAATGAACTTCTATTTTCAGCATCTAATCTCTGGTCTAGACTTTAGAAATGAGGAAACTTATCCTCAGATATAATAAGTGATTTGTCCAGAATTACCCCATTGCTCCGATCAGCATTGGGCACATGGTCTGTATTCAATGAAATGAGGAGCATTGGAGATGACATGATTTTCCCAACTCGCGTTCCAGTGTCTGTGTCATGGTCCCATGACAGGCATGACCCAAGATGGTGGTCACTGGTTGGTTTTCTTGCTGAGGCACTCCACACGGGGTTGTTGGGAGGAGCAGTGATCACTCATGCCAGTGCTCTGGCCTCCTGTCCCAGTCTTCTTTGGCCAGTGATCCTCATTGTCTCAACATGCACCATTAGAAATGCAGACGATAACAATAATAACCAGCAATTTTTATTTATTTATTATTTTTATTAACATATACTGTATTATGTGCTCCAGGGTTCTGTGAATTGTCAGGCTTACACACTTCACAGCACTCACCGTAGCACATACCCTCCCCAATGTCCATAACCCAACCACCCTCTCCCTCCCCCCAGCAACCCTCAGTTTGTTTTGTGAGATTAAGAGTCTCTTATGGTTTGTCTCCCTCCTGATCCCATCTTATTTCATTTTTTCCTTCCCTACCTTCCAAACCCTCCACTCTGGCTCTCAAATTCCTCATATCAGGGAGGTCATATGATAATTGTCTTTCTCTGATTGACTTATTTCGCTCAGCATAAGACCCCCTAGTTCCATCCACATCATTGCAAATGGCAAGATTTCATTTCTTTAGATGGCTGCATAGTATTCCACTGTATATATACACCACATCTTCTTTATCCATTCATCTGTTGGTGGACATCTAGGCTCTTTCCATAGTTTGGCTACTGTGGACATTGCTGCTGTAAACATTCTGGTGCATGTGCCCCTTCGAATCACTATATTTATATCTTTAGGGTAAATACCCAGTAGTGCGATTGCTGGGTCGTAGGGTAACTCTATTTTCAACTTTTTGAGGAACCTTCATGCTGTTTTGCAGAGTGGCTGCACCAACTTGTATTCCCACCAAGAGTGTAGGAGGGTTCCACTTTCTCCGCATCCTCGCCAGCATCTGTCATTTCCTGACTTGTTAATTTTAGCCATTCTGACTGGTGTGAGGTTGTATTTCAGTGTGGTTTTGATTTGTATTTCCATGATGCCAAGTGATGTTGAGCATTTTTTCATGTGTCTGTTGGCCATCTGGATGTCTTCTTTGCAGAAATGTCTGAATAACCGGCATTTTTTGAGGGTATTCTGTATGCCAGTTAATAGCTCCGTGTTTAAACCTCACCCAGCCCGGATGGTATTATTTCTGTGTCATTTTATAGAAATGGAAATTGAAGCTTCAAATGTGATAGAACTCATCCAAGGCCAGACCAAGAAAATGGTTGAGCCAGGTGGAGAGACGGGTCTGTAGTGACCCCCTAGGATTTCCTGGACCCACTTGGGATTTCCAAGTGGAAGGATTATAAAACATTCCTGTTTTACAATCTGCAGACACAGAAGTCCTCATTTGACAGGAGGTCACACTCCTTTATGTTGTAGGAAATCCAATGACAACTAATCACCATTTGGGGGGGAGCTCTGATCTCCCCTTGGTGGCCACCCCAGGTCTTAAGCTCTGCTGCCCACTTGTGATCGAGACACCCTTGAATTTTGTCTACCGGAAGGAAGGAGAGTGACTTTGTTTTTCACTTTTGCTGCTATAACTAATTTTTTTTTTTTTGCTATAACTAATTTTATTTAGGAAAGCATTTTTGAGAGAGAATTATAAACACCAGGAGAACAAGAGGACCTCAGAGTGAGCTTGTATGCACTCCAGACTTCCGTCAGCTCATGACAGCTTCCTGACCCCAGCGGACTGGCAGACCCTGGGCTCACAGGATGGACGTTGGCCAGGGGCCAGTGTCTGAGCTGAATGGCTTGGGCTGGACAGTGATTCTCTCCAGCCAGCATGGCAATGAGCCCACTCCTGAGAAGGCGCCTTGGCTTGGAAAAACACACTGTGGGTTAGACATTGGCATTCAGAGCAGGGATCTGAGGCCAGAGACATGGCCAGGCATCCTGTAGGAGGCCCAGTTTTGCTGCTGGGCTGCTGCATGTTCTCAGGAGAACTGGCCCGGCTTAGGAAATGTCTGATCACTCAGGAGGAAATCCGATGCCTAAGAACTGTTATAATTGGGAGGCTGATAAAAATTAGACTGAGAAGTGGAAGGCCTAAATGAGGAGCCATCATGTTTACTTTTCCTTTAGAATACCTTTCTTTTTGCTTATCTCTGATTGTGAATATACAACATACTTATCAGAGAAAATTCAGAAAAGTAAATAAAAATCTCTCATTGTCATTTCACCCAGGGATTGAACTCCATTTTTTTTAACTCTTAATTTTTTTTAAAGACTATAGTCTACCAGTCACTTTATCAGGAGTTCAAAACCAGATTAATCGAGACCTCTGATTCATGACACACCCTTGTCATCGAATGGTTTCTTTTCTTTGCTTGTTTGTTTTTTTAAAGATTTTTTATGAAGATTTTATTTATTTAATTGACAGAGATCACAAGTAGGCAGAGAGGCAGGCGGAGAGAGAGAAGGGGAAGCAGGCTCCCCGCTGAGCAGAGAGCCCTATGTGGGTCTTGATCCCAGGACCCCGGGATCATGACCTGAGCCGAAGGCAGAGGCTTTAACCCACTGAGCCACCCTTATTTATTTGTTTGACAGAGAGATAGAGAGTACAAGTAGGCAGAGAGGCAGGCAGAAGGAGAGGGAGAGGCAGGCTCCTCACTGAGCAGGGAGCCCAATGCGGGGCTTGATCCCTGGACCCTGGGATCATGACCTGAGCCGAAGGCAGCTGCTCAACTGACTGAGCCACCCAGGTGCCCCTTCTTTGTTCTTTTTAATAATAAGCATCCCCACCCAACATGAAAGCTGGGTTCTTTACAATGATCTATAAAACCTTTGGGCTCCATTTTTTTCCATACACATACACACCTCTCTATCTACATGGACATTTTTTTTTTTTTTTGCTTACTCAAACACAGGCTGTACACACACACCTTTGTGTGCCTTCCCGGGGGTTTTTGGTGGTGAGATTTCATCACTCAGATTGTTTTCCACTGTACTGCCCTTGGCTCTTCAATGGACGGCCCATTCATCTCTTTCTGCGCAAAGGCCGGCAGGGTTAGGAGAGCCACCCGAATACACCCCCTCATTTATCTGTGGGGCTGCAGAAACAGCCCCCCACCCAAGACCAGGCAGGTGTAGGGTGGGGATGCTTGTCCTTGAGGATCTTCCATAAAGGAGAGATTTCAGTGTCCACTGTGGGCTCCATAATCTGTTGTGGTTGCACATGCATATTTCCATTGAACCACTACTGCCTGGTTTATGAAATTCACATGGCTTTAAAGTTACTTGGTAGAAATGTAAAAAGCTGTTATTCACTATCATGTGCTTCTTGTGAAAGACTTCTCAGCCTTCTCCAGAATGTACTTTTCTTTCTATCTTATTTCTTGTCATTGGTATGATCTTTTGGCTCTTCTTCTCTGTATTCTTGGATTTCTCTTAAATTTCAGACCAGGATTTTAGGTATGTTCACACCCCAGACTTCACTTGGGAGGTAGCTCAGGATCTCTCAAGAGCCAATAGACCTGGTTCACAGATGTGGGAGACTTTCTCCTTTCTTCCCCACTCCCTATCCTCTTGTTTTCTTCTGTTACAGATTTTCCCAGCTCTTCCCCTCTCCATGTCCCTAGGCCTCTCCTTCCATCAGGGTTTGCAGTAGGCAAGTGTCCAATCTTATACGAGTCACATGCCTTATCCTATGAAAGTCTGGTCTTACAGGTGCCAGAAGCGACTCATAAGTGCAGGAGAAACTTTGAGGCCCATTTGAGATTGATAGATATCAGGCAAATAGTAAAAATTTCACAGCATTGCTATGAATAAGTGGTTGAAGAAACAAAATAATAGCAACAAATGCAAAAAAACAGAAACAACCCATCATATGAACACCCTAGACAAAATCATTTGCTGTTATGGTTAGCATTTTGGCTAAACTCAACTTGGGCTTTCAGCTTCCTAGACACTCTTGCTTTAGGCACGTAGGGCTCAGTTTAGTTTCTCTTTGATTATGTGCTTTCCTCGTGCCCATCTTCGCACGGGTGCTGTCCTCCCTCGTCTAAAACCAGTCCCGAGCCTTCCGTACAGGCATGTTAAGGTCAGGCCAGGTCAGACCAAGTCTGGCACAGACAGAGGAACTGAGTGGGAGACCCTGTGGGGAATTTTGTTGGATCTGTGAGCTTTCTGCTTCTTCTAGGCCCTCTGACATATCCAGAGGAGACAGACCTGAGTTCTGGCCCAGACCTGCCCCTTACTAGCTGTGCAACCCTAGGACAGTTAGCCAACCTGTCAAAGCCTTCGTTTTGCATCGATCAAGTGGATAATGGTTCCCACATTGTCACACCATTGTGATAGATGAAAGGAGATCAGGTATGTCATGTGTCACCAGGGTGACCGGGAAAAATAAATATTCACTGAATGTTGACTGCTCTTCTTATCATCAACAGTGATAACAACACTGGAGGAGAGGGTGGCCCCCACCAGGGCCCACAGGCACCGTGTAGCTTGCACAGGCCACCCACCCCATCTGGATGCCGGTCTCCTGGTCTCTTGCTCCCATCCCTGTTCCTGGCCTGTTTTCTCCTTGCCTAAACCTTTGCCCATGAGCTTTGCTGCTGCTTGTGCCTTCCTGTTGGGATTGGCCTCCTGGATGCTCCCCCAGAGCTGGCACTCTTCAGCCATCTCCCGATACCTCTGCAGCTTGATCTCTGGTGACTTATCCTGCTCTGTGCTCCCAGGGCCACCAGGCACGTGTTCTTGTCTTTGTACAAACCATGGGTCTAGACAGCAGGAGGGTTGAAGACAGGAATTAGGATATCCTCATCCCATTTTCCAGTCCCTGGCAGGGATCTGGCTGGAATGCATGACACACCGGATGAAAGCAAGGAGAGGAGGTAGATGGGGAACTCTTCTTCCCTTGTTGAATCCAGCTTTAACAGAATGTCCCTTTCTAGTTGCAAGACCAGAGCAATGCATGTCAAACACTTAATTTTAACATGTTGTTTCTCTTAACTGTCTCTCAGATCAAGCCAAAAATATCTGCTTTTTAATAGCTTCATTCATTTCCTTTCAAACCATTTCATTTGGATTCTACAGAATTCATCTGAGCAAATATTTACACGTTTCTCCTTATATGTTGGACATTATAATGCACACATGGCTGAGAAGAGGGTGATCACCGTTCCTGCCTGGATGGAATTCACCTTCTATAAGGGAGTGAGATGTTAAGCCCCGAACCAGTAAACACATGGGGTAATTTAATTTTAATAAGAGCTGCCCAGACCACCCTCCCCACCACAATGGAGTCAGTGTAGAATAATGGCCTGGGAGTGGTGGTGATAGGTGTGTATGGAGGAGAAGTCCTGGATGGTGCCTTGTGGGGATCTGAGGAAGAGCATTCTAGCAGAATGGCAAGTGTGAGGGCCATGGGGTAGCACAGAGTCAGTGTGTTTCCTGAGCAGAAGGGAGGCCAGTGGACCAGGGCACTGAGGAACGGGCTGGGGTGAAGCAGTAGACGGGCCTCGCCATTGCGAGGACCCAGTACAGAGGACCATTTGGACTCAGTCTGTGGGTGCTGACAGCTACCACGCATCCCAAAGCCATGAGCATCCATCACAGAGAGCACTTCCAGAATGGAATCCATGTAAACAATACAAAAAATGAAAAGGATGCCATCTTCTAAATCTATGAAAATAGATGACAAACTGAGACAAATTTCCAACGAGTGTTTCGGGGAAGTGCGTTTCCTTCAGGTGCCTTCTGATATCATATCGGAAAAGCTGTGAACGGACATTAAAGCTGTGGGAGGGAGAGCTGATGTAACTCCTCAGATAAAATGTCACTTATCTTGTTTCAAAGGAAAAGGAAGCAAAACTGGCACCAACCATGGGTCAGTTTTCTCTCCTGCCAAGTTCAGAGTGGGCGGGTCCTGTCCACACCCGTGTGCCTTGCCCCAGACCTGCTAGACATTCAGCTAAGGAAGGCTCCAGACTCCATGTGGGCAAACGGAGAAGTTTTCATTGAAAAGGTATCAAGGGGGGGGCCTGGGTGGCTCAGTGGGTTAAAGCCGCTGCCTTCGGCTCAGATCATGATCCCAGGGTCCTGGGATCAAGCCCCGCATCGGGCTCTCTGCTCAGCAGGGTGCCTGCTTCCCTTCCTCTCTCTCTCTGCCTGCTTCTCTGCCTACTTGTGATCTCTATCTGTCAAATAAATAAATAAAATCTTAAAAAAAAAAAAAAGAAAACTTATCAAGGACCATGGATCAATGATTGAACAGCAACAGTAGCAACTACAAAGACTTGGGAAGCCAGACACTTCTGGAAGAGCTGCGGGGAACAGAGTCAGTGCATGGAAACCAAGTCATAAGCTCAGAAAGTTCCTTTGTGAAGGGAAAGGACGTGGGCTGGATGTCTCCATCACCTGAGCAAGTGCTTTTTGTAAATAGCTCTCTTCTGGAGCTCTGCATTTTCTTCCCGATGTGCATAAGCTGTCTAGCATCCAAAACAAACTCAGCTTAAAAATCAAGAATCCAAGCAACTGGTAAAGACTGGGGTACCCCAGTTCAAATCCACGTGAAAGCAAGAACAAAAGGAAAGGATAGATGTTGCTTGCAGGAATGTGACGATATTTAAGCCAGCCTTCTAAATTGCCTACATTGACACTTTGGATGGAGTGGCCTACAGTAATCAAGGTATTTTTTGTGTGTGGAATAAGAAAGAAATAGACCCCAAAAATGAATTTAAAAATGCAGCATTAGATAGGTTCCACACGTGATTAAATTTTAAAAATTGAATCGGGGCGCCTGGGTGGCTCAGTGGGTTAAGCTGCTGCCTTCGGCTCAGGTCATGATCTCAGGGTCCTGGGATCGAGCCCCGCATCGGGCTCTCTGCTCAGCGAGAAGCCTGCTTCCCTCTCTCTCTCTCTGCCTGCCTCTCCATCTACTTGTGATCTCTCTCTGTCAAATAAATAAATAAAAAAAAATTGAATCAAAAGAACAGCTACAATTATGACATACTCTTCAGAAAGAATTCTAGAAAAATCATGTGATGTGGGTGAGAGAGCAGGTGTTTGGGTATTTAAAAACCCAGGCACTGAGCAAAAGCACATATTTATTTCAGAATCAGCTCATACCCTCTAAGGAACAAGTGCTGCATGTTGAATCCAGCTTAAAAAAATGGCACAAAGGACAGCACATTCTTGATGGTTTGAATATTAAGTAATTACAAACAAAATGGCTTTGAGAAGCTATAAGCATCAACACAAGTTTCTGACTTCAGTTGTGGTAACGGTGCATCCCACCCCAAACAAAAGGCAGACACTGCTTTCTCCAGAAAAGGATCTGAAGAATCATGACCTTTATTCCGCAGTTCCTTGTGGTTCCAGTCTAACAGCAAGAAAGATTGTGGAAGACCACCTAAAATTCTAGCAAAGACCCTGCCCATCTTCCTCTTAAGAAGCCCAGTGAATGTGCATTAGGAGCATGGGTGGTTTACCTCCCATGAGATGCACTGGGAGGGGAAGAAATAAAAGAAGAAAATCTGAAGCCCAATGTGAAATCAGACAGAAACAAGAGACCTTCTTATCACAGATGAAGAAAAGAGTTTAGTAGTTTACCAGTGCATTCCTTGGTGGGATGATATTAAAGTAGTTATGAGAAATCGGAATTTTAGGATTTCACAAGCTCTGCTGAAAATAATTCTACATATGATGTTTTAGCTATAAGAAAATTAGAATAGTCTATCAGCAATATTGTTTCCTCTTCAACTTCAGTATTTGCTGGATTTTAGTTCCAGTCAAAATGGAGTAGTTCCAGTCCTCCCACATCTTTCCTCTGAGAACAAGAAATATTCTTGGACATAATACAGCAAACATAGGAAGTCTCTGAAAGGGGGCAAGAAGAAGGAATGACATGGTGGGGAGTTTGGCTGGTTTGTTTGTTTTCCTTCTAAATGGGGCAGAGTGCTGGAGAAATTTGTAACTCAGAACCACCAACAGATACAGGGAAAAAACCAAAAAACAAAACAAAAACTCCAAGAGAAGTCTGCTTACCCTAGCCAAAAGACTGGGAAGTGAACAGCCTAACAGAACAGAAAACCTTTGCAATGCACCCTTCCTACGCCAAACACTGACAGAAAACCTGTCCCCGGTTCCATGATGGGAGCAGTACTAATCTTTATGTTCCATGTCCTGGGGCGGAATCTGGTGATGACTCTGTTTCCACACCTGCTCTCCCCCTGGTGGAAGCAGGTAGCACTCTGATTCCCCCACTGAAAACCAGGTGGAGAGCAGATCTCCCACACTTCCACACCCAGCAGAAGCAAGCTGTAATGTTTTTTTCCTCAACACAATTTTTAAAACTCCTGAGAAGTTTTACCCTTTGCACTGTTCTTCTTTCCTGAAGTGCTGGACTCCTTTTGTTACCATTTTCTTTCAGTATAGAGATTCCTTCCGTCATTATTTATCAGTATGCCACTGGGACGGATTTTCCTGGTGAACTTTTCCTCATCTCAGAAGGTCTTGATTTCCCCTTCATTCCTGTAGGATAGTTTTGCTGGACATTCAGTTTGGGATTGGCAGTTTTAAGGGTTTTGTTTTGTTTTTGTTTCTGTTACTCGAATGATGTGGTGTGGCTTCTTTCTGGTTTCCATGATTTCAGAGGAGAAATCACTATTATTCACGTTGCTGTTTCCGGGTAGATAATGCCTCATTTCTCTCTAGCCTCTTTCAAACTTGTGTCTTTATCTTTAGTAGTCAGAGTTTCATTATGATGCATCTTGGCAGATAAGTTCCTCTAGCCAGTCAACCTCCTTATGATGGGGGTCAGGCACAGTGCCTGCTTACCCCCGAATAACAGGCTTCAGCCCCTTGCTGGCCCATGGGAGTGTTCAAACACACTCATCACATCATGCCACAGGATACAGGGGTCATCCCATACACTTGTTACTACAATGTCAGCCTCCCACGGCCCTTGCTGATTCACTGTACTCCAGACTGCAGTGTGGTCCTGCAGGGCCTCCTTCCTCAGGCTCTGAGTGTAAGTTGTTGACAAACTGCTGTTAATCTCATCTGACCCATGTTGGGTATTAGGTGTTCTGCCATCCCTATAACATTAGGATGGGAATCCCTCACCAATGGAGTAAAAAAGGGGCTGTTCAAATCAAATGTAAATAATCTAAATTCAGCAATTAGAAGACAGAAATTTGCAGAATAAAGAACAACAACGAAAACACCATGAAACTACTTGTCTTATATGCATATTTATAAAATAATCACATTAAATTTAACCATATAGGTGGATTGAAAGAGGATGGAAGAAATATACTGTGGAAACATCAAATAAGAAAAGAGTGGGTATGTCAATATCAGATAAAGTAAACTTCAACACAAAGAACACTGGGGACAAGAGGGACATTGGTTAGTGAGAAGAGAATGGGGACACCAAGAGCATAGCAGTGTTAAATGTAAATGCACCAAACACCAAAGCTTCAGAATAAATCAAGCCATGCTCATCAAGCTGAAAACATAAACAAGTCCACAATTACAGTCGGGGACTTTAATAGTCCTCACACTGCAATGTATAAAATGACTATGTAGACATTTGACAAGAATATAAAAGAACTGAACAGTGCCATCAGTCAAGAGGATCTCATTGACATTACAGAGCATTCCATCCAATGGCAACAAAATACACAGCTTTTTTCTAGCATTCATGGAACACTTACCCAGACAGACCTTATTTTCAGTCATAAAACAAGCTTTAACAAGCAATTGGAACCATAGAGTATATTCTCTAACACAATGGAATCTGACTAGAAATCAGTAACAGAAAATTAACAGCAAATTCTCAGAACACTTAGAAATTCATTTGTCACAGAGGTAGTCTTTTTTTTAAATTTTTTTATTTTTTCAGCATAACAGTATTCATTATTTTTGCACCACACCCAGTGCTCCATGCAATCCGTGCCCTCTACAATACCCATCACCTGGTGCCCCCAACCTCCCACCCCCGACCCCTTCGAAATTCTCAGATCGTTTTTCAGAGTCCATAGTCTCTCATGGTTCACCTCCCCTTCCAATTTCCCTCAACTCCCTTCTCCTCTCCATCTCCCCTTGTCCTCCATGCTATTTGTTATGCTCCACAAATAAGTGAAACCATATGATAATTGACTCTCTCTGCTTGTCACAGAGGTAGTCTTAAAGGAAATTAAAAAATATTTAATTCTGAATGAAAATGAAAAGACAAAATATCGAAATCTGTGGAACGCGACTAAAGCAGCAACACCACGGGGGACATTTACAGCACTAAATGCTTACATTACAAAGCAGAAAAGATTTCAAATTTGTAATCTGAATTCCTACCCACCAGAGGAAAAGAACAGCAAAATAAATCCAGAGCAGAGCAGAAATAGTAAAGAGCAGAAATCAATGAAACTGAAAACAAACAGAAAAATCAATGAAAGAAAAAGCTGGTTCTTTGAAAAGATCATAAAATTGGTAAACTTCTAGCAAAATTGACAATGATAAAAATAGAGAAGGCACATATTACCAACAGCAGAAATAGAATACTGAATTCAACTACAGATCTGGCTGTCATTAGAGGATAATAATGGAACACTAAAACAGTTTTACACATTTCAACAGCTTCAATGAAATGGACCCAATCCTCCAAAACACAAGCTACACAGTTCACCAGTGTGAAGTAGATAACCTGAATATTCCTATGACTATGAAATAAATTAAATCTATAATTCAAATCTTCCGAAAAAGAAAATGTTAGGCCCAGCTGCTTTTACTTGAGATCTCCAGTAAACGTTTAAAAAGTAGAACATGAGGGACACCTGGGTGGCTCATTTGGTTGGACGACTGCCTTCGGCTCAGGTCATGATCCTGGAGTCCCAGGATCAAGTCCCACATCGGGCTCCCAGCTCCATGGGGAGTCTGCTTCTCCCTCTGACCTTCTCCTCGCTCATGCTCTCTCTCACTGTCTCTCTCTCAAATAAATAAAATCTTTAAAAAAAATTAAAAAAAAAGTAGAACATGGATTTAAACATAATATATTTAAAAGGAGACATAAGAGAAAAATCTTCAGGATCTAAGGCTAGGCAGAGTCTTAGACATAATACCACAAACACCATCCACAGACAAACAAACAAAAAACCGATAGAATTCATCAAAATTAAGAACTTTTGTGCCCTGAAAGACTCTGTTAAGGTAAAAAGACAAATTGCCACCTGGGAGAAAATTTTTAGACACTTATCTGACAATGGCCTTCTATCTAGAATATGTGAGATCCTCTCAAATTCAGCAGTAACAAACAAAGAATCCAATTAAGAATGAGGAAAAGACATGCACATAGATTTCACCAGATAGGCTGTAGAGGTGGCAAATCAGCCATAAGAAGGTGTCCCGTATCGCTGGTCTTTAGGGAAATGCGCATTAAAATCACAACACTGTTGCTACACACCTATCAAAATTGCTCAAATAGAAAATAGACATATCTCAATGCTGGCAAGGCTCTCGAGAAGCTGGATCACTCTTGTATTGTTGGTGGGAAGGAAAAATGTGATAGCTTCTCTGGAAAACAGTTTGGCAGTTTCTTAAAAAACTAAGCATGCCCTTACCATATGTCCTAGCAAATTACACTCCTGGGTATTTATGGCAGAGAAATGAAAATGGGTGTTCACCCAAAAACCTTACCATAATGTTTACAACAGCTTTATTCATAACAGCCAGAAACTGGAAACGAGCCCTATGTCCATCAGTAGGTGAACAGTTCGACAAACAGTGGTTTATCCATACCCTGAGTTCCCCTCAGCTGTGAAAAGAAGCAAATTAGGAACATACACAACAACTAAAGAATCTTCAGAGGATTATGCTAAGGGGAAAAAAAAGCCCATCACCGAAGGGGACATACTCTATTTTTCCATATCCTTTCTTTTTTAAAAAAGACTTTACTTATTTGACCGAAAGAGAAAGCACAAGCTGGGGGAGCAGTAGCCAGAGGGAGAGGAAGAAGCAGGCTCCCCACCGAGGAGGGAGCCCGATGTGCGATTTGATCCCAGGACTCTGGAATCATGACCTGAGCAGAAGGCAGATGCTTAACCAACTGAGCTACCCATTCTGCCCGCATTTATATAATATCCTTGAAGTGACAAAATTGTGGAACTGCCCCCACTTAAGAGTGGGTTAAGTAGTGGGTTACGCCAGGAATCTTGATGTGATGAGTCTTAACTGTATCTTGACGGGATCAATGTCGATATCCAGGCAGTGTACTTTACTACACTTTGACAAGACGCTACCACTGGGGAGGACTTGGTAAAGAGTATGTGGGGTGCCTGTGTTATGTGTTCCAGCTGCACAGGAATCTATACTATATTACCTCAAATTAAAAGTTCAATTTAAAAAATGCTTGAAAAGGGCAGCCCTGGCTGTAGCCTCCCCCTGCCCCACCCAGAGTCATTTTTATCTTTTGTGGTTGTATTTCTTTGAGATTGACTTCCATGTTTTTGTATATGCTTTGATTGCTGATCTTTGATTAATTAATTGAAGATAATTAGAGATCGGTCTATAGCTATCGATACTTGATGGCCGTTGAGAATTAGATCATTTTGGCAAAATTTTAATTTAAAATTTAATCGCTATTGCTGTGGATGTTTTCTTCTGCTTTCTGCATTGTCTATTTTGTCTGCATCGCCTTTGTTCTGGAGTTCTCACACAGAGACCTTTTCTGAGTGTTGGGTGCCCCCGACTCTCTCTTCTTTTTTGTGAATTTACTGCAGTTTTGATGGGCAGCTCCATGTGACTGTGGGGTGGAAATAGGGCAGGCTTGTGAGTGGGTAGGCTTCACTGGAAGGTAGATCAGCAGTAAGTTGGCCTTTCATTAGTGGACCCCAGAATTGGACATTCTCTGGCCCGGCCAGGGGTGGGTTTGAAGCAGGTTTGGGGCAGATGGGATGGCGCCTTCTGGCTACTCTGTGCTGGGCCATGGTCAGGGACAGGTTGCAGTGCATTCATCCAGATGCCTCACATCTGATCATGACTGGGCACCGTGGGCCATTTTCCATCTCCTGCTGGGATGCCTGGCCCTGTGGGTTAAGGAGGGCATCTGGACGGTCTGCAGCTCAATATGCAGTCTGTCTTCCAGACCCTATTTCTGTTAGCGCCCCTTCTTCCTTAGGAACCTGGCACCACTGCAGTCTGGAGGGTCCCCACCCTTACTCTGGGTGCCGTCTCTCTGCAGGCACGTAGATGACAACTTCCTCGCTCTCCTTCCCCAAATTTCCCTCCTCTTCCCTTTTCCATTTAGTGGTGGCACCTTTGTTTGTATGCTTTTCATCATTTTACTGGGGTTTGGGAAGGGAGAGAAGATAAATGTGTGAGTCTCTGATCTTTGTAGTGGGTTGAACAACTGTCACATTTCCTGCTTTCTAAGATGCTATTGTTCATTTAATCACCACATATCCAGGGCAAAAGGAACGGTTACCACATCAAATGTTCACATCCATTATAAGATGCATTCTGATTTTAAAACAACAAAATGTTCTTGAACTGGGGAGAATGTGGTGAGCCTGAATTTCCCTCCGCGTCTGAACTTTGGGTTAATTTTATCTTCTTTGGAGACTGGGTGAATGCTTCTCTGAAAAGGAGAGCAAATGAGAAGAGGAGAGAGTTGGAAGGAGCAAGGTCTGTTCACGCTGCTGCTCCCCTCCCCCTTCACCGTGAAGTCCACTGTTCTTTCCCTTTTCCCAGAAACAGCGATCCACCAAACTTGCTGGAATTGATTTCAAGTACAAAGAATAGAAAGTCTGAATTGGGCCAAAGCCAGATGTGCTGACATGAGCATGCAGGGCGGAGCGGTGGGGGGATGGCTCTGGGCAGGAGTCGTCTGTGGGCTCATTTGCCTTTAGCCCCTGAGACCTGACAGTGTGACCCATACCAGTGGGTTGGACCCTGGCCAATCTTTAGACACCACAAGTGGAATGTTTAACATGTGGAGAAACTTCATATTGAAACAGCACAAAGGACAAGGGTCACGTGAGGGGAGTTGGGGGGTGGAGGGCATCTCCTAGACCAGGATCAGTCGGTCTCTTGTTATAGCCATAAGAGCAAGGCCACGCCTGGGTCTAAACAGAGACGGAGGAGTGTATTTAAAAGACAAGATGGAGGGCAGGCTAGGTGGCCTGGCTACAACTTCTAGAGAGGCAGTGGTGGTCCTTCCTCAGAGTGGGGGGTGCAGCTTTGTCTCTTTGTACAGGACGAAAGTATCTCTGAAGAAAAGCAATAGTGAATCTTCCCCTTCACAGTAGGGATCTCTGGGAATATCGGTTTCAACGTATTCTTAGCAACAACTTCTGCTAAGTGTGGGAGTGAAACTGTGGGTGCCATGTTTTGGCTCCTTTTTTAATTACTTGTAGTTTCCACACAGTATGTTATGAGCACAGGATTCTTTGGTCACAAAAGAGTACAGCAATGCAAAAAGGAGTTTCAAATCTTGCATATCTTGCCATGGTCTGGCCCTTGGAGCCCAGTTTTCTTGTCTGTAGAATGGGCATGATGGCAGTGCTACCAAACTCATAGGCTGAGTGACGTGAACATGGGTGCCTGGTACGTCGCCTGCTCAGGGCAGAAACCTGTGCTGTATTTCGTGTTGGCCTTGGCTGTCCTGTGCCGTGAAATGAACGGTGTGCCTCTGGACATGCAGAACAGCAGGAAGTCCTCGAGGACAACCGTATTGTAAAAGCTTTGTCTTGCCTTTGAGCAAAGAGGGTGGCTAAGCTTCAGAGGGGCATGTCAGGGGATAAAAGCGACCTATTTATAGGGTTTCCAGGCTTAGCAAAAAATGGGACACCTAGTTCAATGCGAATATCAGATAAACAATGAATAATTTTTGGTATAAATAAGTCCTGTGCAATATTTTTGGGACATGTGTATACCAAGAGTCGTTTGTTTTTTATCTGGAATTCAGATTTAACTGGGCATCCTGTGTTTTGTCTGGTAGCCCTCCTGTTTCTCTGTGCCATGCGTTTACTTGTCTCAGCCACCACTGTCACCTTCTCTGTGGGCTGTGGTCGGGTGAGGATTTGGGGCTTGCTGATTCTCTGAGGTAAGCTAGTCCCAGCCCCTCCTGTGACGTTGAGTCTCACAGGGGGCTGAGGGCACAGCCAAGCTTGAGGTGGCCACTAGCCCTCCTAGGTCCTCTTTCCCAAATTTGACCCCTCTGGAAGCATCACTGTGGGTCCTCTTTTGATTGTTATTGGCCTCAGACCTCGCCCACATAACACCTGGGCCGGCCAGGAGGCGAGGGAGAAGTGGTCTGATGGAGAGTTGAGGAGCTTGGGGGTCTCCTGGGCACACCCTCAACACTCCTGCTTCACAAAGGTGGGGAAGCCTGTGAGGCAGACTTCACACCCACGAGATCAGGGAGTCATGGAGCAGTGCTGGCCACCTTTCTTCCCCAGCTCCCTCTTCCCAGTGTTCTTTGCCCTCAAACCAACATTTTCAGCCTTCAGAAATTCCAACAAAGTCCCTTGCTCCAGGCTAGGAATCTACTTGTGGTGGCTCTGGTGGGTGGTGAGCCTAGAATCAGTGCCTCTTTCTGGTCCTTTCCAGTAGGTTCTGCTGTCCCCAACCCCCCTCTTCTCTTGTTCTCCGGCTGCTGCCCCTCTAGGACGTTCCCACAGTCAGATGCTTTCATGGCCGGTTGTAGCAACATCCCCGAAATTCCCGAGGGGCCCCCGCCTGGCCAGTGTGTTTCCTTTTCTCAAGTGTACGTGGGAACGGGAGTTGTCTGCTGGGATTAACAGTGCACATGATTTCCTAGACTCTCTCAGTGCCTGCTTCCTGTTGGGGGCCCCTGAGTTCTGAGCCATGTGGGTCCCTAGTGCCCGAAGCCTGGGTGTGGCAGAGCCCTGGGGGCCTCCTGGGCGGCCGGACCAGCTGGTGGCCACGCCTCCTCCTGCCTTAGCAGACCCCCAGTGCAGAGGTGTGTCGGCTGTCTCGCCTTGACCCTCAGATCTTCAGGAACTCTGTGAGTTGGTTGTTGGCCACAGCTCTTATTAAAAATCAAATATGTTATATCAAAAGCAAAGGTAATGAATGGTGATGAACTCAAATCTTACCACTTCCTCATTATTTCAGCACAGTTTTCTATGATCTATGCCCTTGAGTTCTTTTCATCTACCCCAACCCGAGCACAGTAGTGTGGGGCCGCCCAGCTCTTCCCCATTCCGGGTTCAGTGACATTGTCACATTGGTAGCTTGACAGAGACCACGTAGGAGTGTTTTCACGGTGGAACTCAGCGAGCGTTATAGATTAGCGTTTCGTTCTTCGGAGAGCTGGTTGTTAAACATTGGCCAGC